>NC_140771.1:174534618-175211808 GCF_044657685.1 Stegodyphus dumicola | reverse complement strand
TAAGATATGCGTCAAAGAAAAATCATTTAATAAGATATGCGTCAAAGAAAAATCATTTAATAAGATATGCGTCAAAGAAAAATCATTTAATAAGATATGCGTCAAAGAAAAATCATTTAATAAGAGATGCGTCAAAGAAAAATCATTTAATAAGATATGCGGCAAAGAAAAATCATTTAATAAGATATGCGTCAAAGAAAAATCATTTAATAAGATATGCGTCAAAGAAAAATCATTTAATAAGAGATGCGTCAAAGAAAAATCATTTAATAAGAGATGCGTCAAAGAAAAATCATTTAATAAGATATGCGTCAAAGAAAAATCATTTAATAAGATATGCGTCAAAGAAAAATCATTTAATAAGATATGCGTCAAAGAAAAATCATTTAATAAGATATGCGTCAAAGAAAAATCATTTAATAAGATATGCGTCAAAGAAAAATCATTTAATAAGATATGCGGCAAAGAAAAATCATTTAATAAGATATGCGTCAAAGAAAAATCATTTAATAAGATATGCGTCAAAGAAAAATCATTTAATAAGATATGCGTCAAAGAAAAATCATTTAATAAGATATGCGTCAAAGAAAAATCATTTAATAAGAGATGCGTCAAAGAAAAATCATTTAATAAGAGATGCGTCAAAGAAAAATCATTTAATAAGAGATGCGTCAAAGAAAAATCATTTAATAAGAGATGCGTCAAAGAAAAATCATTTAATAAGAGATGCGTCAAAGAAAAATCATTTAATAAGAGATGCGTCAAAGAAAAATCATTTAATAAGAGATGCGTCAAAGAAAAATCATTTAATAAGAGATGCGTCAAAGAAAAATCATTTAATAAGAGATGCGTCAAAGAAAAATCATTTAATAAGATATGCGTCAAAGAAAAATCATTTAATAAGATATGCGTCAAAGAAAAATCATTTAATAAGATATGCGTCAAAGAAAAATCATTTAATAAGATATGCGTCAAAGAAAAATCATTTAATAAGATATGCGTCAAAGAAAAATCATTTAATAAGATATGCGTCAAAGAAAAATCATTTAATAAGATATGCGTCAAAGAAAAATCATTTAATAAGATATGCGTCAAAGAAAAATCATTTAATAAGATATGCGTCAAAGAAAAATCTTTTAATAAGATATGCGTCAAAGAAAAATCATTTAATAAGATATGCGTCAAAGAAAAATCATTTAATAAGATATGCGTCAAAGAAAAATCATTTAATAAGATATGCGTCAAAGAAAAATCATTTAATAAGATATGCGTCAAAGAAAAATCATTTAATAAGATATGCGTCAAAGAAAAATCATTTAATAAGAGATGCGTCAAAGAAAAATCATTTAATAAGATATGCGGCAAAGAAAAATCATTTAATAAGATATGCGTCAAAGAAAAATCATTTAATAAGATATGCGTCAAAGAAAAATCATTTAATAAGAGATGCGTCAAAGAAAAATCATTTAATAAGAGATGCGTCAAAGAAAAATCATTTAATAAGATATGCGTCAAAGAAAAATCATTTAATAAGATATGCGTCAAAGAAAAATCATTTAATAAGATATGCGTCAAAGAAAAATCATTTAATAAGATATGCGTCAAAGAAAAATCATTTAATAAGATATGCGTCAAAGAAAAATCATTTAATAAGATATGCGGCAAAGAAAAATCATTTAATAAGATATGCGTCAAAGAAAAATCATTTAATAAGATATGCGTCAAAGAAAAATCATTTAATAAGATATGCGTCAAAGAAAAATCATTTAATAAGATATGCGTCAAAGAAAAATCATTTAATAAGAGATGCGTCAAAGAAAAATCATTTAATAAGAGATGCGTCAAAGAAAAATCATTTAATAAGAGATGCGTCAAAGAAAAATCATTTAATAAGAGATGCGTCAAAGAAAAATCATTTAATAAGAGATGCGTCAAAGAAAAATCATTTAATAAGAGATGCGTCAAAGAAAAATCATTTAATAAGAGATGCGTCAAAGAAAAATCATTTAATAAGAGATGCGTCAAAGAAAAATCATTTAATAAGATATGCGTCAAAGAAAAATCATTTAATAAGATATGCGGCAAAGAAAAATCATTTAATAAGATATGCGTCAAAGAAAAATCATTTAATAAGATATGCGTCAAAGAAAAATCATTTAATAAGATATGCGTCAAAGAAAAATCATTTAATAAGATATGCGTCAAAGAAAAATCATTTAATAAGATATGCGTCAAAGAAAAATCATTTAATAAGATATGCGTCAAAGAAAAATCATTTAATAAGATATGCGTCAAAGAAAAATCATTTAATAAGATATGCGTCAAAGAAAAATCATTTAATAAGATATGCGTCAAAGAAAAATCATTTAATAAGATATGCGTCAAAGAAAAATCATTTAATAAGAGATGCGTCAAAGAAAAATCATTTAATAAGATATGCGTCAAAGAAAAATCATTTAATAAGAGATGCGTCAAAGAAAAATCATTTAATAAGAGATGCGTCAAAGAAAAATCATTTAATAAGAGATGCGTCAAAGAAAAATCATTTAATAAGAGATGCGTCAAAGAAAAGTCATTTAATAAGAGATGCGTCAAAGAAAAATCATTTAATAAGAGATGCGTCAAAGAAAAATCATTTAATAAGATATGCGTCAAAGAAAAATCATTTAATAAGATATGCGTCAAAGAAAAATCATTTAATAAGATATGCGTCAAAGAAAAATCATTTAATAAGATATGCGTCAAAGAAAAATCATTTAATATGATATGCGTCAAAGAAAAATCATTTAATAAGATATGCGTCAAAGAAAAATCATTTAATAAGATATGCGTCAAAGAAAAATCATTTAATAAGATATGCGTCAAAGAAAAATCATTTAATAAGATATGCGTCAAAGAAAAATCATTTAATAAGATATGCGTCAAAGAAAAATCATTTAATATGATATGCGTCAAAGAAAAATCATTTAATAAGATATGCGTCAAAGAAAAATCATTTAATAAGATATGCGTCAAAGAAAAATCATTTAATAAGATATGCGTCAAAGAAAAATCATTTAATAAGATATGCGTCAAAGAAAAATCATTTAATAAGAGATGCGTCAAAGAAAAATCATTTAATAAGATATGCGTCAAAGAAAAATCATTTAATAAGAGATGCGTCAAAGAAAAATCATTTAATAAGAGATGCGTCAAAGAAAAATCATTTAATAAGAGATGCGTCAAAGAAAAATCATTTAATAAGAGATGCGTCAAAGAAAAATCATTTAATAAGATATGCGTCAAAGAAAAATCATTTAATAAGATATGCGTCAAAGAAAAATCATTTAATAAGATATGCGTCAAAGAAAAATCATTTAATAAGATATGCGGCAAAGAAAAATCATTTAATAAGATATGCGTCAAAGAAAAATCATTTAATAAGATATGCGTCAAAGAAAAATCATTTAATAAGATATGCGTCAAAGAAAAATCATTTAATAAGATATGCGTCAAAGAAAAATCATTTAATAAGATATGCGTCAAAGAAAAATCATTTAATAAGATATGCGTCAAAGAAAAATCATTTAATAAGATATGCGTCAAAGAAAAATCATTTAATAAGATATGCGTCAAAGAAAAATCATTTAATAAGATATGCGTCAAAGAAAAATCATTTAATAAGATATGCGTCAAAGAAAAATCATTTAATAAGATATGCGGCAAAGAAAAATCATTTAATAAGATATGCGTCAAAGAAAAATCATTTAATAAGATATGCGTCAAAGAAAAATCATTTAATAAGATATGCGGCAAAGAAAAATCATTTAATAAGATATGCGTCAAAGAAAAATCATTTAATAAGAGATGCGTCAAAGAAAAATCATTTAATAAGAGATGCGTCAAAGAAAAATCATTTAATAAGAGATGCGTCAAAGAAAAATCATTTAATAAGAGATGCGTCAAAGAAAAATCATTTAATAAGAGATGCGTCAAAGAAAAATCATTTAATAAGAGATGCGTCAAAGAAAAATCATTTAATAAGAGATGCGTCAAAGAAAAATCATTTAATAAGAGATGCTTCAAAGAAAAATCATTTAATAAGAGATGCGGCAAAGAAAAATCATTTAATAAGATATGCGTCAAAGAAAAATCATTTAATAAGAGATGCGTCAAAGAAAAATCATTTAATAAGATATGCGTCAAAGAAAAATCATTTAATAAGATATGCGTCAAAGAAAAATCATTTAATAAGATATGCGTCAAAGAAAAATCATTTAATAAGATATGCGGCAAAGAAAAATCATTTAATAAGATATGCGTCAAAGAAAAATCATTTAATAAGATATGCGGCAAAGAAAAATCATTTAATAAGATATGCGTCAAAGAAAAATCATTTAATAAGATATGCGTCAAAGAAAAATCATTTAATAAGATATGCGTCAAAGAAAAATCATTTAATAAGATATGCGTCAAAGAAAAATCATTTAATAAGAGATGCGTCAAAGAAAAATCATTTAATAAGATATGCGTCAAAGAAAAATCATTTAATAAGATATGCGTCAAAGAAAAATCATTTAATAAGAGATGCTTCAAAGAAAAATCATTTAATAAGAGATGCGTCAAAGAAAAATCATTTAATAAGAGATGCGTCAAAGAAAAATCATTTAATAAGAGATGCGTCAAAGAAAAATCATTTAATAAGAGATGCGTCAAAGAAAAATCATTTAATAAGAGATGCGTCAAAGAAAAATCATTTAATAAGAGATGCGTCAAAGAAAAATCATTTAATAAGAGATGCGTCAAAGAAAAATCATTTAATAAGATATGCGTCAAAGAAAAATCATTTAATAAGATATGCGTCAAAGAAAAATCATTTAATAAGATATGCGTCAAAGAAAAATCATTTAATAAGATATGCGTCAAAGAAAAATCATTTAATAAGATATGCGTCAAAGAAAAATCATTTAATAAGATATGCGTCAAAGAAAAATCATTTAATAAGATATGCGTCAAAGAAAAATCATTTAATAAGATATGCGTCAAAGAAAAATCATTTAATAAGATATGCGTCAAAGAAAAATCATTTAATAAGATATGCGTCAAAGAAAAATCATTTAATAAGAGATGCGTCAAAGAAAAATCATTTAATAAGAGATGCGTCAAAGAAAAATCATTTAATAAGATATGCGTCAAAGAAAAATCATTTAATAAGAGATGCGTCAAAGAAAAATCATTTAATAAGAGATGCGTCAAAGAAAAATCATTTAATAAGATATGCGTCAAAGAAAAATCATTTAATAAGATATGCGTCAAAGAAAAATCATTTAATAAGATATGCGGCAAAGAAAAATCATTTAATAAGATATGCGTCAAAGAAAAATCATTTAATAAGATATGCGTCAAAGAAAAATCATTTAATAAGATATGCGTCAAAGAAAAATCATTTAATAAGATATGCGGCAAAGAAAAATCATTTAATAAGATATGCGTCAAAGAAAAATCATTTAATAAGATATGCGTCAAAGAAAAATCATTTAATAAGATATGCGTCAAAGAAAAATCATTTAATAAGATATGCGTCAAAGAAAAATCATTTAATAAGATATGCGTCAAAGAAAAATCATTTAATAAGATATGCGTCAAAGAAAAATCATTTAATAAGATATGCGGCAAAGAAAAATCATTTAATAAGATATGCGTCAAAGAAAAATCATTTAATAAGATATGCGTCAAAGAAAAATCATTTAATAAGATATGCGGCAAAGAAAAATCATTTAATAAGATATGCGTCAAAGAAAAATCATTTAATAAGAGATGCGTCAAAGAAAAATCATTTAATAAGAGATGCGTCAAAGAAAAATCATTTAATAAGAGATGCGTCAAAGAAAAATCATTTAATAAGAGATGCGTCAAAGAAAAATCATTTAATAAGATATGCGTCAAAGAAAAATCATTTAATAAGATATGCGTCAAAGAAAAATCATTTAATAAGAGATGCGTCAAAGAAAAATCATTTAATAAGAGATGCGTCAAAGAAAAATCATTTAATAAGAGATGCGTCAAAGAAAAATCATTTAATAAGATATGCGTCAAAGAAAAATCATTTAATAAGATATCCGGCAAAGAAAAATCATTTAATAAGATATGCGTCAAAGAAAAATCATTTAATAAGATATGCGTCAAAGAAAAATCATTTAATAAGATATGCGTCAAAGAAAAATCATTTAATAAGATATGCGGCAAAGAAAAATCATTTAATAAGATATGCGTCAAAGAAAAATCATTTAATAAGAGATGCGTCAAAGAAAAATCATTTAATAAGATATGCGTCAAAGAAAAATCATTTAATAAGATATGCGGCAAAGAAAAATCATTTAATAAGATATGCGTCAAAGAAAAATCATTTAATAAGATATGCGGCAAAGAAAAATCATTTAATAAGAGATGCGTCAAAGAAAAATCATTTAATAAGAGATGCGTCAAAGAAAAATCATTTAATAAGAGATGCGTCAAAGAAAAATCATTTAATAAGAGATGCGTCAAAGAAAAATCATTTAATAAGAGATGCGTCAAAGAAAAATCATTTAATAAGAGATGCGGCAAAGAAAAATCATTTAATAAGATATGCGTCAAAGAAAAATCATTTAATAAGAGATGCGGCAAAGAAAAATCATTTAATAAGATATGCGTCAAAGAAAAATCATTTAATAAGAGATGCGTCAAAGAAAAATCATTTAATAAGATATGCGTCAAAGAAAAATCATTTAATAAGATATGCGTCAAAGAAAAATCATTTAATAAGATATGCGTCAAAGAAAAATCATTTAATAAGATATGCGTCAAAGAAAAATCATTTAATAAGATATGCGTCAAAGAAAAATCATTTAATAAGATATGCGTCAAAGAAAAATCATTTAATAAGATATGCGTCAAAGAAAAATCATTTAATAAGATATGCGTCAAAGAAAAATCATTTAATAAGATATGCGTCAAAGAAAAATCATTTAATAAGATATGCGTCAAAGAAAAATCATTTAATAAGATATGCGTCAAAGAAAAATCATTTAATAAGATATGCGTCAAAGAAAAATCATTTAATAAGAGATGCGTCAAAGAAAAATCATTTAATAAGAGATGCGTCAAAGAAAAATCATTTAATAAGAGATGCGTCAAAGAAAAATCATTTAATAAGAGATGCGTCAAAGAAAAATCATTTAATAAGAGATGCGTCAAAGAAAAATCATTTAATAAGAGATGCGTCAAAGAAAAATCATTTAATAAGAGATGCGTCAAAGAAAAATCATTTAATAAGAGATGCGTCAAAGAAAATCATTTAATAAGAGATGCGTCAAAGAAAAATCATTTAATAAGATATGCGTCAAAGAAAAATCATTTAATAAGATATGCGTCAAAGAAAAATCATTTAATAAGATATGCGTCAAAGAAAAATCATTTAATAAGATATGCGTCAAAGAAAAATCATTTAATATGATATGCGTCAAAGAAAAATCATTTAATAAGATATGCGTCAAAGAAAAATCATTTAATAAGATATGCGTCAAAGAAAAATCATTTAATAAGATATGCGTCAAAGAAAAATCATTTAATAAGATATGCGTCAAAGAAAAATCATTTAATAAGATATGCGTCAAAGAAAAATCATTTAATAAGATATGCGTCAAAGAAAAATCATTTAATAAGATATGCGTCAAAGAAAAATCATTTAATAAGATATGCGTCAAAGAAAAATCATTTAATAAGATATGCGTCAAAGAAAAATCATTTAATAAGATATGCGTCAAAGAAAAATCATTTAATAAGATATGCGTCAAAGAAAAATCATTTAATAAGATATGCGTCAAAGAAAAATCATTTAATAAGATATGCGTCAAAGAAAAATCATTTAATAAGATATGCGTCAAAGAAAAATCATTTAATAAGATATGCGTCAAAGAAAAATCATTTAATAAGATATGCGTCAAAGAAAAATCATTTAATAAGATATGCGTCAAAGAAAAATCATTTAATAAGATATGCGTCAAAGAAAAATCATTTAATAAGATATGCGTCAAAGAAAAATCATTTAATAAGATATGCGTCAAAGAAAAATCATTTAATAAGATATGCGTCAAAGAAAAATCATTTAATAAGATATGCGTCAAAGAAAAATCATTTAATAAGATATGCGGCAAAGAAAAATCATTTAATAAGATACTAGGTTGCTGCTTTTTCATTCATAACTTTCCTCTGACTTGGTAAATTTGCTTTGAAAGCTTAGAAAGTTTTCATAATTTTATTTTTAATTTAAACTAAACTAAACAATTTGATGATTAATTAAATACATCAGAATTATTTGAAAGAAAGCTCAAGCGAAACATTTTTTATTTAGCTGTCAATATACTTGAGTTACAATGTGTAACCCCAAAAAAATCTGACAGGTACCAGAATTACATATTTAGATTTCAAATAGAAAATATAAATTTGAATTTTTTCCTTAGGGATACTTTTATTATTTTCTTTTATGTATGTTTCGATAAATAATTAGTAAGTGGAGTTTAAAATGTATTTAAAGTATATTTTTGTTTTTCTATTAAATCATTTCATTTTCCTAAAAAGAAAAGAGTTGGGCTTCTCAATCGTGCATTTGGCCTACATTCAACTTGAGTTTGAGACCATAGCGGTGAGTTCCGTCCTCAGACACTGAATTTAAACGGCAGATAATCTTTAGTAACTGCACACTTTTAACATTAAAGATATGGATTACATTCTGTTGAATATTTCTGTAGGAAACTCTCGAATGTCTATCCGTCTAACCAAATTACATTTAACAATTGCTGACAAAGCATACACACGTAACATGCCCAATAGAAAACGTCACTGATAAACACAACCTTATATATATATATATATAGAAAGATGTAATAAGCGTGAAAATATCCTATCGGCAACAGAGGTAGAAGCAAAGGGCGTTGTTATCCAGTATGGTACTTTATTCAAAGTAAGATTTCGTTTCTAAAAGTGTTTAGTGTACGTTTCGAATTAGCTACGTCATCAGAGTTATGTAAGTCATAAAGTCATATGATATCGATTAATCTTGAAATGACTCAATCTAGAAAAATTTACTACTATTATTAAAACAGAGTAGGGACATGCTCAAATTAATATAAGGAATTAAGGGACTATTGCTATTTTAAGTTATAATTTTATTTAAATATTTCTTTTTATTTCACATATAACCCTCTTTATAAAGGTAAAAGGCTTGAAGACACAAAAGCCTTTTTAAGAGGAAAAGCGCTAGCAGATGAAGAGAAATAAGATCACTTTGTAAGGATCTTAAGATTTACTAACGTTTATTTTATTTTAAAACTTTACTATCAATTCTTATTTTCCACTTCCGGGCAGAATTAAATGTGTTAACTTGTTTATGCAAATTGTACTTGCTAACGCACAAGTATTTAAGTTGTGGCTTTTTGCCAAGAGTTAGAGAGAGAGAGGGAAAGTGAGCCGCCTTGCCACTGCTTTACACGCGAGTTTTCAATCAGCTGCTGTCCGCCTTCAAGGCCAGAGGTTTAGTCCTCGTGATATTTAAAACGTATTGTTACGAAATGTAAAGGCGCAATGAGATGGCTTCCCCACAAAGCAGTTTTAGGGTTGCCATAAAATGACAAGAGAAGGCAGGGTTGCCACATTTGGAGAGAAATCGCCCATTTGGCTATATTTGGCGACAAAATTCTCAATTTGCCATGGACGGATGGAGAACCTTCTGGAACGAATTCTTACCGGTTTAGCCCAGAATGTTCTCGAACACAAGCCGAAAGCTATATAAACCCTATTGATCCGCAGTCAGTCACTGTGTGTGCGTGTCTCTCATCCAGCGTATGTCTCGTCTAGCGAGTCAATCCCTCCGGAGTCGATCGAGTTGACAGCCGGGCAGCGAGTGCCGAATGAGTCGTCGAGTGCACCGAAGGAGTCTGTTAGTATAGCGCGGTTAGCGAATCGTCGAGAGAACGTGTTGAGCTCCGGGAACGACTGAACCGAAGAGTCGGGATCTGTACTCTTGTGTCGTCGAGTACATCGTAGCGTGGAGAGTCTCGAGAATACGTGGAGTTCCGAAAACGACCAAGCAGAGTCGGGAGCTGTATTCCGGAAAGCAGAGTCGGGTGCTTTGCAGGAAGCTGTCTCCACCGTGATAGCCTGATAACGTGAAGGCTGTGTCACTGATTGCTCTAGCATGTTTATAGTAGATTTTCGACGACTGTAAAAAGTGTTATTGAAGGTGTCCTGATTAATATTGGCGAAATAAAGTGTGTTTCGATACTTCATCAACTAGTGTCGTCATTATTCCCTCTAAATCCATACCAACCCTGTACGAACGTGAAGGAAAAGAAAATAACGTAACTACTGGTGTCAGAAGAATAAAAAAAGTAACAGTATTGTAGTTTCGGCAGTTTGCGTCCTACATGCGTAATATTTGAAAAGGCCAGTCTTAGGTAGTTGTGTAAACTATTAACAGTCAGCTCTTATTTAAAATTTTAGTTAGTAGTTTTATATTTTTACGTTCAGACCACAAGTGTTTGGTCTCTGCATCCCGAAGTGCGGGAGCACCTGTAATCTTATAGAGAATAAAGGGTAAAGTCAACCCTTCCTGCTGGTATTGTCTATTCCACATTTATTTTGAACATAGTTGAGTAAACTCCCTGTTCCCATTCAGGACACATCATGTTCCCGAAACAGATAAAATACATACAAGTCCTGACGAGGTTACAGTGTCATAGTGGAGCGGTTTCAGATTTATATAGGTGATAGACTAACATAAATAATGCTGTGCTTGTACATAAATGCATAACTGAAAAACTGAAAAACAATTTAACAGCAGCATAGAGGTATACTGTCAGAATTCCCGATGCAGCCCTGACTGTCAGCATAAAGGTCAAGAGCAGTCTTCTTTTGGTTTATCGTTCTCATGTTCAGTATTCTTAGAAAGATGGTTTGCAAACCTTTTTTTTTTTCTTTTTTTATTAACATTTTATGTGTTAAATTTATTAATAACTCGTTCTGTGCATTTACGCCAAATAAAATTCCGTTCAACAGCAAAACCACAAAGTATTCAAAAACAGGATATCTTCAGCACGTCTGCTATACAGTCTCGCGGGTTGTCGCGAATAGATAAAAATGATTCATCCGCACAGCATGCTGCTCCCTTTCAAATCATTGCGTTTTTAATCAAAAATAAGTTGGAGTTTTATAATATATGAAATATAAAATAAAAAATTCGGTGCCAATGTTCTGCTGGAGGACTACTTTATCCAAAATGTGATGATTCTAGGTACTGTCGTTTACGCACATCGCGAGGAACATACGTGCATATTTGCAGATTCTTAATTATTTGATTTCATTAAAAGAAATACAGGGCGATAATATTTAGTGGCAACAATTTGAAAAGTGGTTCGCCGTTTATAAAAGATGATGCAAAATCCCATTTCGAAGCTAATAACCCATTCAGGCTAACGGCCTTCTGGACTAATAAAATACAATCACGATTCTAGCTGTTGTTAAAACAGAACAATAAAGTTGACGCTATACAAAAGACTCTTTCTTAGAAACCAGATTATGTAGTCTATGACAGTGACTATGCTGGAATTTCCATTGTTCCTTTCTTGTCTTCCATCAGTCGTCGGAGTTTCCAAGTAGCAAATTTGGTTTCGATGCTTATCTGTAAACAGAAACAACTTTTTTTTATTTACTGGAATGATGTACCAGTCTGATAGAATATTTAGTGGCAACATTAAAAGAACATTAAAAGAAACAACTTTTTTTTATTTACTGGAATGGTGTACAAGTCTGATAGTCTTCTTCATGTTCATTAGGATGAGAATCTGTTTCAGAATTTCAGCTAACTAGAAACTCAACTAACTTAACTAGCAGGCTCTTCTCACAAACCACATACTGTTATTTAAAACTGTAAAAACATTATCTTTATTACATCTGCATGACAATTAGTTATTCGGGTCTCAAATAATCTAACTTTATATATAATTTTTAAATGTTTGTCTATATTGATCATCTGCACTTCTAATAGTCGTATAATGTTCTTTTAATGTTCTAATATACCTTGTACAAGTGGAATACATCCGCCAGTTTGGAATCCATCTTCGTACTCTTTACCCCACGTCAAGGACCTATCCCGTTGGCGTTGTGTTTCCTTCTGTTCTGTAGCCCATTATGACAAGAAATCCAATAAATTAACGTGATTTGTGTGAATTATTATTAAAAATCAAGCAACAGAGTGCCAAAATTTTCGTCACTTATAGACCTTTTAAGCATGAAGCATTTTGGAAACTGTGAAGTAAAATACTTGAAATACTTGTGTTATGTCATCAGCTTATTCCTTGAATTTAAGTTTCCAGTAACGTGCAAGTTTCGTTTTTTATTTATTTATTTATTTATTTTTTTTTTACATAGGTAAAAGAATGAAAACTATGAAAGATATTCTATGAGTTACTGGATATAATGTTAGCCTTCTTTAGTCCAAAGGGATTTGAATCCCGAAGGACTATTAGTTTCGTTTTGGCATTTTGCGTCGAACGGATAAATGTCGGTTCACTTTTCAAACTGTTGCCATAAAATGTTAGAGTCCTGCATTATATTTGAAGAAATTAAATAATGAAAATCTGCGTAAATGTATGTATATTCCTCACATTGTCATAAAATAACGGTACATAGAGTCATCGAATTTTGAATAACGTAATCCTCCAACGAATATGAGCATGTGGAAGACCAAATTTGAAATTTGAAATTTGTTTTATGATCGATTTCCTATTTTTTAAAACTTTGACGAATTTTTGATTAACAAACTCAAGGATTTCAAAGCGAGCAATGGCAACGTCGTGCAGAAAAAACATTTTTATCTCCAGCGCGTGAGTCTCTGTATCGGAAATTCTAAAGATATGCTCGTTTTAAAACTATTTTGCGATATTGCTGTTGCACTGGATCTTATGGTTTAAGTGCGAGGAACATGATATTTAATAAAGAAAGGTAACACACAAAATGTTAAAAAACGCCCCTTTGGACGTAATTTAAAATCTGAAACATTTCAGAATTTTTTTTAACCTTTTTATTTTCTAATTTTTTTTACATACTTGCTTTCTGCCTCAGATGATAATTTGGAAAGCGTTTGCAGAAACGGGCTTTAGGAGAGAAATCGTTAACTGAAAATCAAAGTTTTTGATTCAGTGTCAACAAAACGTAATTTACCTATAAAGAAACCTTTGAAAATTTTCAAAGAACTATGTATATGAGAATGTTTTTTAACATAAGATGGGTTATTATCAACAAAGTTATTTCTTCATATCTGAGATAAGATTTCATGGCTTTTCGATACTTTAGCAATTTCTTGACCAGACAGATGCTTGAAATCACTCTTACAAAGAAAATTATAAACTCTTCAGGAATCAAAATATTAAATGGAGTTTTTGAAGGTAGGACAACGAACCTTATCATAAAATTACAAACGAAAAAGCTATCAATATTTTTAGACGAATTTACATTCCTAAAATATGCTATTTCTGTAGTTTTCTTTAAAAATATTCAGTATTAATATTCAGACGAGAGAAACTTCTAATTTCATAAGCATTTTATATCAACACTTTTAACATTTTCAGTTTATTTTTTACATCGTTGTAAGATAATCATGTAATTTCTTCTAAGCAGGAGGATTTAATGAAAGTAGTTCACTTTATCTAAGATGTTCATCTGCTCCAGTAATCTCTTCCAAATGTCTCAAGAGCCATCGTAATCCTCTGTTATGTGCGAATTAGCAGTGCCTGCTCCGTTAGGCTTCTTTTCTCTGTTTTTCTGATCTGCTGTTTAATTAAGCCACGCACAGACACTTTATGGGCTATGATGTGGGTCAGTTAAGTACATAATTTGTTACGTAAGTTATCAGTTCTTGAAAAATTATTTTAATGAAAGATTTAAATAGCACTACTGAAGAAAAAAAATTAACAAACAAAATCTTTAATAATCAAGTTCTTTGTGATAAAATCTATGCTGAGTTGAAAATATTTCGAAAAATTATTAAATTATAGTAATGTATTAAAGAAATGAACTTTATCTGTGCCTTGCTACCTCGTTAGCATACTTTATATCAAATTAAAATATCACATGTTGTCTACTATTGAGTTTTCACTACAAGAATTTCTATGTCTAAACCAAAAAAAAGTTAAAATAAAATAACTTTATTTTTTTATTTTTATTTTTTTTTTTTTTTGCCTCATCACATGTAAAGGTTAAATTAACCAGTAAGACACAAAATGAACATACATCTGAACCTGCCTAAAAGATTGTTTCCAACTGTTACATATTCAAACAATGTAATATGTTATCTACGATTAACTTGTTAATGGTAGATAACATATTACCAAGGGCTACAAACTTCGCCTATACCGCGACAGAAATTTTAACGTATAAATTGCCTATACAAAGCTATTCTCTCTCTGTATTAAGTAATTTAAGATCAGAGTCGGAGTCCCGAGCACAGAGCAAAATTTTACACTGTAAGGCAATTACGGGTAGAAAGTTTTCGCACACAGCTTATTCGTAATTCTTATAACTTTATAGTAAAGCTGCTTGACATTCAAATCTGCATAAATTCTGCAATGAACAAATTTCGTGACGACATTAGACAGAAAACAAATATGTAAATTAAGTAATATTACGTTAATTAAACATTAATGGCACACCATCACTTCTCTTATAACAAAAGTGAAGGAATTCTAAGGGAAAGTTCGAACATTTGAACATAATAAATATTCATGTACTTAATAACTGTTGGAAATATGCATTCTGTTGTGAGGTGCTAGTAAGTGAACATCATACATTTATGTTGCTTCAGCTAATTTCATTTGCCTGAATCAGAACAAGCCCACTAATTTGACTGTTGCAAGGAGGAGTTGCATGATTGCATCTGATGTTGGCATGAGCCTTGAGCACCATGTATGAGACAATACGACTTAGTTTAACTCCGCCCCGATTTTAAACTAAACTAAATACTAGGTACCGTTACAGTTGCTAACCACTATTTCATCTTGGGAGCTTTATTAGCTATCTCAGGAAAACCGTAACAGGGAAAACTTTTCTGTTAAAAGACCTCTAATTTTTATTTTCTTGTACGAAGTAAGAAATCTGATGTGTACACCACATGACTTCCTTGTAAGGAATATTAAATTAGTATACGCATTTTTTCTTGCATTTCATTTAAACTTATTGGATTGAATTAAATCTACTTCGCCGACAGCGCATAAACCACAATAGAATAAATGCATTCTTTAAAATTCACTCTAGTATTTGTTTACCATAGCGACACTCTGGCGCTAGATTCACTTAACAGTATTAATAATTATATAACAGTTAACTTATATAATAATTATATAACGGAAACTAAGTTTACTTATATAATCCAATAATTATATAGCAGTTAACTTATATATTTCGTTCATATTATAACTCATAATGCACAAAATTTATATCATTTAAAAAATAGAATCATCTAATCGCTGCCACATGTTCTATTAAAATACTGTAATAAAGCTAGAATGATGAATAAAATAAATTAAGCAAACAAAACAAAAAAGAAACAGTTTTTCACAGACCATTGAGTATTTCTCATTTAATTAATTCAGTTCTCACTTCGCGAGAAGGCAAAAATACATAAAAACTCAAAACATCTGTATTAAAAATTACGAAGTAAATCTTAAACACTTTCCTCGAAAAATTTCCAAAAGAATTAAGCATGATTTAATTGGCAATAAGAAATGAATGCGTTGTCTTTGTTGTTGCGAAGCTAAGTTTCTCTAGATTGGCAACAAATCCACTATCCTGCTGTTTCAAATGTAAACAAGAGCAACGGCCGCCATCAAAAACATTATTAGCCTTAGCGGCACTTAAACAAATTTAGGTACTTTTCCGTTTTGCCAGCGCAAGCGATAAAGTCGCCAATAATAGTACAACCGATGCCAAACGGAATATTCTCGCTGGTAACCTTTTACGCCTAAATTTCAAAACAAGTCGCACCTTTTTCTTATCAGATTGATTGTTTCTTTCAATAGTGGCATATAATTACATAGAATATTTATCAGATAGTTCAGTTTTATGTCTAAGGCCATTTTCGGTAATTAAGTCAATAAGGATGCAATCACAGCGCTTACCCGAAGCCGAAAATATAGAAAAGGTACAGTCAAGGGTTAATTTCATCAATTCTAATGAGAATGCATTAGCGAAGTAAAGTACTGCGGTTTTACATAATTTCTGAGTAAGCTATTCGTACGAATTGAAATATTTCTTGCATTTAAACTTGCGTTCCAAATTAAGATTTAACTTGAAATTAATGTAGATAATTACTGAAAGCATTAGATTTTTGTAGACTAGTTTACGTGAGATGAGATCGCTTGGGGTCACGTGATATGAACTGGCGAATCAGGCTGTTGAACCATGAAAGCATAGTAAATCCTTAAATTAATGTATTTTTACAAATTTATTGTCTTTATTTATTGGTTTTTTATAAAATTTTAAGCGATATTAAAATGTTTATGCCTTCAAAAAAAGAATTCTTAGAACTAACATTTTTAAAAAAATATTTTTTATGTGTATACTGTATGTTGTCGCCAATAAGTCTGCTTGGCAAGATTTGCGCCGGCCAAACGGAAAAGTACCCAATTTTTAAAATTGTTGATAATTCTAAAAATATTGCATACAGCTTTACTAAAGCCATAAAAACCTTAACCGGAAGATAAGAACAACATAATTCAATCGTTTTTAAAGCAAAAAATGTACAATTTGCAAACATATAAGAGTAAAGAAACTGAGATCACTGAGCCGGGTAACACAGTGAATATATATATAAATATATTTATATACGTTTGGTGCAGCAGATTGCAACCAAAATACGAGGTGCACATCTATATGTTATAGCAGTCCTATATACAAAATTTCAACGTTCTGTGGCTACTCGTTTTTGAGTTATGTGAGATACGTACATACGTACGTACGTTCGTACAGACGCCACGAAAAATTGTCTTCAGAATTTATTTTAAAGCAGTTTTATAATTTTTTTGAAGGAAATGCGTATTTATTCTGTCCTTACGTACAGATATCACGCAAAAACATCGTTAAATTGCATTCGATAGCGGTCAAAATGGATATTTTCTTTGAAATATGCTGTCTGAAACTTTTCGCGATTACAATACTTCCTTTTTACTTCGTACAAGGAAGTGAAAGGAAGTATTGCAATCGCGAAAAGTTTCAGGCAGCATATTTCAACGAAAATATCCCATTTTGACATCTCTCAAATGCAATTTAACGATGTATTTCCGTTATATCTGTATTTAAGGGCAGAATAAAACACTCTTCTGTGGCGTCTGTACGAACGTATATATCTGGCATAACTCAAAAACGAGTAGTTTCAAGAACGTTGAAATTTTGTATATAGGACTGCTATAACATGTAGATGTGCACCTCGTATTTTGGTTGCAATCGGCCGCACCAAACGTATATAAATATATTTATATATATATCTACTCTGTTACCCGGCTCAGTGATCTCAGTTTCTTTACTCTTATATGTTTGTAAATTGTACATTTTTTGCTTTAAAAATGATTGAATTATGTTGTTTTTATTTTCCGGTTAAGGTTTTTATGCCTTTAGTAAAGCTGTATGCAATATTTTTAGAATTATCAACAATTTTAAAGTTGTTTCAGTGCTGCTAAGTCTTTTTTTTTATGGCGGCCATTGATTGTTTACATTTGAAACAGCAGGACAGCGGATTTGTTGCCAATCTAGAGAACCTTAGCTTCGCAACAACAAAGATAACGCCTTCATTTATTATTTAAATCATGCTTAATCCTTTCTGGAATTTTTTCGAGGAAATAAGCGTTTGAGATTTACTTCCTAATTTTTAATACAGATATTTTGAGTTTTTATGTATTTTTGCCTTGTCGCCAAGTGAAAACTGAATTAATTGAATGAGAAATACTCAATCGTCTGTGGAAAAATGTTTCTTTTTTGTTTTGTTTGCTTAATTTCTTTTATACATAGTTCTACCTTTATTATAGTATTTGAATAGAACATGTGGCAACGATTAGGTAATTCTTTAAATGATATAAATTTTGTGCATTTTGAGTTATAATATAAACGAAATATAATACTGTTAAGTAAACCTAGCGCCAGAGTGTCGCTATGGTAAACAAAGTGAATTTTAAAGAATGCATTTATTCTATTGTGGTTTATGCGCTGTCGGCGAAGTATGTTTAATTCAATCTAATAAGCTTAAATTAAATGCAAGAAAAAATGCGTATAATTTAATATTCCGTACAAGGAAGTCATGTGGTGTACACATGAGATTTTTAGTTTTAATCTCCTGTAGCGGCTAGGTACGTTTTGCACGTGGCATTTTCAACAATCTTTATGTTTCCTGACAGTGTGAATTGCTAGACTGTGGGTTGGATCTGATGCTGTTGTAAGCTGCAAAGATTAATTCCCCCTAGTATGCAAATTTCTAGTTAAATCTTGCAGTTAGATTGTGTTTTGCTTCACCATCAGAACTGGATACACAACTTTTCTGCCACAATTAATCCATAGCCTGTAAATAATGCATTAAAGATAAATAAAAGAAAAAATAGTTATAATTTCAAAAACGTAACACAATACATAAAACTTTTGCTGGATATTTGCCAACTTTCGCATATTTCTCTAGCGTCTTCTATCGTAGCTTCCATAGTCTACGATTTAAAAATTTCTGTTTTATAATGACATCGTAATGTGGGAAGACAAGAATGCGAAATATGTAAGTAAAAATAATATTAGTGAAATTTATTAACTTTCACAAGCATTTTTGTAATGCAGAATACATTAATTTAAGTTCATATTCATTTACATGTGCTTTTTAGCCAATACTGTACTTGATTTAAACCTTCTTCTCATAAATGATAATACCTGAAATGTTTCTCACTTGATTTTAGAGATGCAAAACTGTTTAAAAATAAGGATGCAATTATTCGGAAAATACGACTGTAAATATATCTTGCTATAGATAGATTCAATCTGTGTACTCCAAAAGGTATTTATATGTGTTTTTGCAACAAATCAAAAGTAACGGACACGGAAGGAATAAGCAAACTTTAATAGTTACTATACAAACTTAATTGTATAAAATATGTAAATTATTTTATGCAAAAAAAGTATCAAATATAAAAAAGTATCAAAATAAATTTATTGAAATGTTCCATAGTTTCCTTATTTGTTTGTATTTTTCGGTAACAAGCATTTTAAATTTTGAATAAATACACAGTTTTAATAGAGCTCGTGATTTGAACTTCAAGAACACTGTTTTAATGTATTCAGATTTTCCTTTAATTTAAAAAGACGTTCTGGATTAAGTTAATTACTTAACATTTTAGTAAGGTTTAGTATTGTGAACCTCTGTAAAATATTAGTATCGCACTGAAATTCGCTGCTGGGAAATATGAAAACACTTTTAAGAAATTTTTAACGTAACATTTAAAAACATTAAAAGGAATGTATTATGTTTTCGAGAAATCGTGTCGTTCAAGTATTTTTAGAATTTGCACCCAAATGGAACAAATTTGGTTACACAGGCGAAGAAAATTTTGACTAATTTTCTCCGTGTTCCCACAAACCAATCTGAATATTGGACTGTGGCAGGTCTCAAGAAGTTTTAAGAATAGGTTTAAGAAGAATTTTCAGCCGGAATTCTTATGATTCTTACAATTGGTAATAATTTGCTTTTGATTGTTATATGTCAGATATAAAATTACAACAACTTGGAGTTTGGCTTAGATTTATGTCAAGATCTCAATCCATTTGGAGAGAGACCAGGTACAGGTCCCTTTTCGCCAGAAGCAAAGTAATCACTAAGACTGGAAAGCTGTGGGAGTAACGGTTGTGTTTATCTTCCGCAAGTAAATCGAACAAGAAGGTAGCGCCGTTACTGTCAGCAAAAGTAATTTTTTCTTCTTTGCTTCTGACGAAGAGGGGCACAGGTAGGTACAAAGGTGTCCCATCTCTTCTCCTCTAACAACAAACTATTCGCCAGGACTTTCAGCTCGCCATGTATTTTTAAGGTCTCCATTCAACGAAAACACTTTAAACATAAACATCCAAGCCTTCTCTGGATTCAAACTTGGGTCGAACAATAGGGCTGCTAACAATGTTAACCGCTATACTAATCATTGAGACTAGGTTAAGAATACTCGTGACATTCAAGAAACGTTTCAGAAAGTGTCTTAGGAAAATTGGTATATAAGCAGCAGGGGAATGTTCGAAAGATATTTGAGAAGATTTTAGATGTTGGCAATAGATCAGAGTTTCACAGAAAAAGTCGATTAAATGTTATTAAAATATGAATAACTTTTTTAATATAATACGTTTTTTTACTAATACTTTTTAATACATGGAATTTTGTTCCATTAAAGGTATTAAATAGAATGTAAAACTCATTTCGATCAAGAACAGTTTTAGTTTGATAACCTGATACATATTATGATCCGACATTATTGTCCTGGAATGTGTCTGATTATCAGTCTTTCATACCGGAGAATAATTTCATATATTTTGTATATAAGGATTATGCGCTTCTTGCATATTATCTGTACGCAAATTATATGGTCTTAAATGCTGTAACCAATTTTAAACCCCCTTTCAGTGCTTCTTTGACTATTTCTACTTCAGGAAAAGGTTCTACTTTCTTTTTAAAAAAACATTATTTTGAAAATTTCTTTATGAATTCCTGAGTACAACTCCTTTTAAAATTTCATGCATTATTTTCATTTAAAGCTATCAATACATTCTTTAGATTATTTGTCTTACTCTTCCATTATCAACGAGCCAGTATGTTATAAAATAGCTGTATGCAGAAGAAAGGGTTTTTATCTTATTTTATGGCCGCTCAGTAAGTAATTTTATTCTTAACATAGCATATGCTTTGTCATACTGTAAGGTAATTCTCCCATCTTCCTATCGTGCCTTCGTGGCGTAGTGGTCAGCACAGTGAGCCGGTAATTCAGAGGTCCGTGGTTTGATTCCCGGCGAAGGTGACGCTCATTTTTCATCTCTCCGACTTCCAAACATCCTAATGCCTCTACAGTGGCGCCCGAACTAAAAGGGTGTTGGATGATGATTCTCCACACCCAGGATTTGGCGATTGGTTTCCCTAAAAACCCCAGTCGCCCTTCAAAAGGGGAAGTATGTAAGGTATTTCTCCCATCTTCCTAGCGTGCCTTCGTGGTGTAGTGGTCAGCACACTGAGCTGGTATTTAAGAGGTCCTTGATTCGATTCTCGGCGAAGGCGATGCTCATTTTTGATCTCTCCGGCCTCAAAAAAAAAAAAAAAAAAAAAAAAAAAAAAAAAAAAAAAATACTTAATGTCTCTATAATACATTCGCGCATCTAAGGAACATTTTATTGAAGGCCTAGTTTCTTTGAGAGAGTAACGCGTTGTTTCAACTGAGCTTAATTTGTAGGTTTAACATTTATTTTCCTGCCCATTTACAGATTCCTTTCATCTAAAGTAGCCAAATTCAGAAGAGGATTTATTCCCATTTCTAAGATATGCAGTTAAAAACAAGCATTTGAAGAATAAAATTACGAAGGTTATTGACTTCTTGGCTGTTAGATGTCAAGAGCTATGTAGTGTAATTTAACCTTCAAAGAAATGCTCCAGAAATAGTATAAAGCAATTAAATGCAGATATAATGTACGCGGGACCTTTATAGGAATGAAATAAGCACCGCAAACCATATGAAGCACAGAATAGGTCACTCACAAGTAGGGTAAGGGGCTCCTATATGTTTACTTCGGGTCAGTAATAGTTGACCCCTACATTTCTATGTAACATAAGGTCACATTACCTGATAAATGAACACATATATAATAAATAACCAGCGTTCAGTTGGTAAAGTATCAACAATGTAATGTATCATAGTGTGTAATTCATGTAAACTAATGGCCCACCAGCGGCCGAGCGGTAAAATCGCTGAACACTAGTAGTTCGGTCCGAGGTTCGAATCCCGCGAACGGGCTGGCTGCATGGGCGTTTTCGTGGTTTTCCCCATGTGTAACGTGTATACGAGCCAGTTTCCATTAGAAAGTCCTCCACGAAAGGCATCCCTCCCCTTAGGCAGATAGCCCTAGTGTGCTTTGCCGTATTCTCAATACACACACACACACACACATGTAAACTAATTATTGTAAAAACACACGTAATTGCATACAATGAACTGACAAAAATAAGTTGGCAATGTATCAGCATATGTATGCAGATATAATCTAAAAGTACGTAGTACGCATACGTATGCTGATGAAGCTATTTGTTTTCAGACTTATTTATTTATGTCTTTTTTATTATTTTATATCCTTTTCTATTTTTGACAGCTGTTTGTAAAACTGTTATGTAAACAAGTCATGATTGTGGGCATGATCTATATACTAGAAATAAGTTGCTTCTAGCCACCTCAATTTATAATGTCATGATCAATTTTTACATGCAAATAACAATGTACTGCTAGACAATAGTATAATTTCTGAAATTCAACACAAAAACATACGTTACAGCACATAATGAATCGTCAAAATTGAACTGTTAAAGTTTCCGCACAACTTTGCAACAGTACTTAAATGTAAGCTTTGTAAACAATTATATAGCTCTTAATTAATTCTGATAGTAAACAGATCATGTTTACAAAAATGATTTGTAACGTGGGAACATCTCGCCTGTTTCTAATGCAATATAGAATGTCTTGAAACATGTTGCCTGTACCCACTACAATAGATAACATCTTGAAATATGCACCTGCACAACTATGTATTTCACAATGTATATCACGTAATTTAATCCCTATTACTTAAGCTAATTTAACGCTGAAAGGTAGGAGTGCCGTTGATGCCTCCGCCGATGGCAGTACTTATAGTGCTCACTGGAGTCACAATTTCCATCACGGCTCGAGGAATGATGCCAGAATGTTATTAGTTTTCTAGTTAGTGTGTAGGGCTAATACCTGCTTACTTAGGGTAAATATTAGGTGGCTTTCTCACTTCTACAAAACATAACATAAAATAAGAAGTAATATGTTTCTTCTAAAACAGTTTTCAAGTTTTTTGACGTTTCACGTCAATTCTTGTGGACACTTGTGCAAGCAAATTTTACCGAGTTTGACTAATTTATATATATTTTACAGTGAATAAACTATTTATAAATAACAGAAAATGCCAAGCTAATTAAAATAAGGATCTTTGTTGAACTCTCTAATGTAATAAATATTTGCTATTTAAACAAGCTAATATGTCTCTTTGCATGGAGATACTTATTTTATAGTTCTTTCCATCACTCGCTTCAGGATTCAAGGAAAGCGGAAAAGAACTAAAATTTCGAAAGAATTTCGAATGATCGATCAGTACTTCGAAGGATTCTGCTTTCTTCTGGGCTCTCAGTTTCTTGAAGTTGGAACAAAGGAGATATGAAATCCTTCTCCCAATTCTGCGAAAGAGTTCTTAGTTTCTGCCGTGGAAGTAAATGCATTCCTAGTCCTCTTTTATTCTGGAAATAAAGTTGTTCTAAAAATAATATGTATTATTCCACGACATTTATGTGTAAATAATATTTTACAACCTAAAAATTTTTATTTGCTTTACTGCACACATTCTTCTAATAATTTAATGTTATTTTTGCCTGAAATTTTGTAAAGGACTAACAGAACATTCAATTTCTTAGCATTTATATCCCCCTCTTTGAAATGATATATATATATATATATATAACATCTATTTTTTTCTGATAGTCTGATAATTCGTCAGTCCCGATTACTAGAATACTTTTAACACAGGAAGATTTATTAAATAAAAACTGTTTAATATAAGACTTGCATGGTTATATTAAGAGCGGGATAATTCGAATACAAACCTCATGAATTTTTATTTTCGAGAAGGGTGCTTAAAAAAGAAGGTTATCTGAAATAATTTTTTAACGCTGCGATATTTTGTCAGTTTTATCAAACAGTTGGGCTGTCCAGAAGAAAACGAAATGAATAGAAACTCTCATACTGATAGGTTAGTTTAAGCTATATAAATATTGTAAAATACTCGAGGGTTATTTGTCTAAAAGTAGGGAAACCATCGTAAAGGATTTTTCAAGGGAAACTCCCTAGTATTCATGTTGCAAGAGGAAAACACAAACAGCGAGCATGCAGACAGTCCATTTACCCGGATTCAAACCGCGACAAATTACTAGTATCAAGCAACCTTTAATCGCACGACTACCGTTTTGTAGCGGAAAAGGAGTGGTACCTTTGAATCGTCCGTACAACTAAAAAATGGGTAACCAGTTATCTCGAGGAGAATAAATTTCACTTTATATATCTTCAAGTTATTACTCCAGCTTCATGGTTAATGAATGACAAAACTGGAATAAGCTTTTACCAATTTAATAATAACCGGTTAGACATTTAATAATAAAGAAAAATCCAAACATTTTCAAGAATTCCAAATGAAAATAATATTAGGTATTACGCTGTGTTCTAATTAAACAAGCCCCATCTAGTACTAGTTAATGATGGCAGAATAAAAATAAAATAAAAATAAAATAAAATAAAGCAACTACTATTGTAAATATAAGTTTATTTTATTTTATTTTAGATATTAATGAGATAGTGAGTTTACAAGCGTTATATACTCCCTGGAGGTAAGAAAATGCATATAAACCATAAATATACCAATCAGCAGTACTCTTCCATGAAACCAATATTTAACCGGTAAGAAATAAACCTATCAACCATAAATTTTAACAAATTATACAATCAATGTAGCACTTAAAAGGAAATTAAAATGCTTTCAAGATTTCAGGATGAAGTTAAAGGAACTGAACATCACATAATATTATATATATATATATGGTTATGAAATACAAAACTATATAATTATTGCACTTTTCCTATCTAATAAGAGACTACTGCACCGATAAATAAATTGCACACTAAAGACGGATCACGAACTGCTATATAGCGCGTTAAAAATTAGGTGTGTTTGGATGCCACGTGAAATAAAATAATTCCAGAATAACACAATAAAGATAACTTATTGTGGTATGAGACGTAGAAATCTTTAAAAAGTGTACAAGGAACAAAATGGTCATGTTGTGCTGAATACGTGAAAGTGAAAGAAATGCAATTACTGTCCACAGGCATTCTGGCGTAAAATTTCAGATTAGGGTATGGTCACAATGGAGGGCGAAGTAAGATTCCACACGTCGTATCATACTTTGCACAACATTATTTAACAGCTTTGGAGGAACTTATCCCATTCCCCTGTCAGTACACGGATAAGGGTGCCCTTGTATATTGGATGGCATTGTCGACCAGCTGGTCTCTTTCTCAAATCATCCCACTGATTTGCAGTGGGATTCAGACTTGGAGAATATACTGGATTTACGAGAAGCTGAACATCGTCGCTTTCTAGTCACTTCTGGATAGCGACTCTTTGAGGACATGTTGCGCTGTCATTCACGAAAACAAATTTATCACCGCCAGCGCCACGAAACATAGGCATCAGAACATCATTAATGTACCGTTGGCCAGTCATAGTCCCAACTGTAGGTACTTGCGCCTGTTGATCATAGTGCTTGCCCATACCATGATACTGCATCTAGGATACCGGTCCTTTCCTTGATATTTTCTGGACGATAAGCAGTACCACTCTCACGCCAGATTAGTTCGCTTCTATAATCCGGTAACAAACTGAAATTGAAACTACTCTCTTTTAAGAATGGTACACAAGCGCAGTTCAATTACGATGTTCGCGATGCCATTGCAAACGGACTGTACGTTACTGTCTAGGAAATGGAATGCACAGGACAACGGGCTCCTTGATGCAAACGTCTGGGTACAGTTTTTCGGGAGATTCTCTCGCCAGTAGTAACAAGTAACTGATTGGTAAATCAAACTGTATAAACTCAATAACTGTGCTGCGCCAGTTCTTCTTGTCGATAGCGCTGTGCACCTATTTTCTGTACGTGGCACGGTATGAATACGACCTCTCTGTGTCGTTTGCTACACATTCCATCTGTTTTATATGATTTCCAATGCCTTGAAATAACAATGTGCTTGACGTCGAACTTCCTAGCAACATCTGTTATTTTTCGCCCTTCTTGAGTATTGTCAATAATACGGCCACGTGTAAAATTATCTGAGTGATATCAGGAAGACATGCCGACAATTGCAAATTCCTCAATTGATTTTTCCCACTAAATTTTGTTTTTAAATAACAAAGGTCAAAAAGAGTCAAATCCTTTATCTTTGTTAGCAACGCATCACGTGACGAACCACTTCGGCAATCCGAAATTTTCATACGCACTAATCATTAAATGTATACCGCACTTATTCTTATTTCCACATTTTCCTGCCTTCCGTGTTGCTGTCGCTGCTACTGTCATGCACCATTAGCAATTGTCCACCAGTGTATTATGATTTTCCTTTCGATTCTTTTTATTTCTTTTACGATAATGTTAAGTTTTCGAAGTTTAGCAAAGCACAATGAATGAGGTTTTACTGTTTTTGGCTTTGTTTTCGATTGATAAAATTAACTTTATATTTTATTAGACATGCATTTTAAATGAACACCATTTCGATATTACATAAAGACACGAAGAATTTTATTTTTACTTAAGTACCTGGATTTTAATCTTGTTTTCAACATAATTTCTGCCTCTATATTGAATTATTTATCGTGTTGTAGGCCCAGTTTTTTAATTCCATCCTCATAGAGGTCTCCTATCTTAAATCAAAAGCCATCCCTGTAATCCATGGTGAACATTAATTCCGTTAGTTCTGTCACAATTTCATTCAAATAATTTTTTGAAACGTGAGACAGTTTAGCTAAACAAAAATGAAATCGTAAACCTTATGAAATGGTGCAATTTATCATTAAAGTTAATATGTTACAAAAACCTGGTGTAAAAGGTAAAAAAACGGAAATTTAAGATTACGTCTTCATCTACAATGTTTCAAGCATCAAGAAGTATTATAAATGGAATTAGAGAGAATGTTATAAGTTATGCTTACAGTGGAACTAAAATGATTACCAAATTAAAAAGCACATTTATAAGAAAATAAAACTCAAAAAATGATCGCACAAACATTAAATGCCTAACTTGCTGGAAATTACTTTGAAAAGTAAAGTAAAACCGAAGTTCTTATGTAAAATAAAATTGCTGCTCTAATGTTAAAGAAATGTTCCTTATATTTATGTAATATCAAAAGCACTTATTTAATAAACAAAACATGCGTTATACTTTTTCTACTGAAATGAAGAATTATGATAAACATAATTTATTATATTTGTGTTCATTGTTAAATGTTAAACAATAATCTTATATCAGAGACTAGCTCATAAAATTTCTAAAACTCCAGTAGGAACATGTTTGATAATTTTTCTGAAATATTTCGATGAAGAGGAAATATAATTTTAATCGTTTCTGCGTGTATCCAATTTTTGCAGGAAAAAGCATATTGCATATATGAAATGAATTTCAGTAAACAAAAAAGTGGAAATAAATGATAATTAGTCTAGGCACTTATTGCTCCATAATATTTTGTGGGATTCATTTAATTTATCTAATAGTTAATTTTATTTTAAAGCAACTCCCCTTTTATTCTCGTTTTCAACCCATGTTTTCTTGCCAGAATATTAATGATTTAGCGCGTGTGTATTCAAATGAGTTAGAAAGAAGTAATATTCAAGGGAAGGTTTCGGAAGTTTAATTTAGAGCGTGTTATGCCAGCGTGAAAGCTACGATTTTATTTTTAATTTACTAGAGATTAGATTTCTGCGGATTTGAGAGCTTCTAGCCATTGAGTATGTTTACGCCGAATTTTACGAGTCAGAGCCAGCCTGCGTTAACTAACCAGTGAAAGGCCATTAGTCTAATTTAATTCTATTCTACGTTACTTGTTACCTTTTGAGTTAAGCCAAAAGCTTTGGCTTCTGTAAGCATGGGTCGGTGTCATCTATGAAATTTATATTGAGTTACTTAAGGGTTCTTTACCCTCTTCTCTGGACTTTGTCATATTTAACCCATTAGCCGCTGGTTTTGCGTTGACGCAACGGTCAAAATAAATGCGTATATAAATATAACTACGTAAGATATTTTTTACCAGCAGATGATTTTGTGCAGGGGATATTATGAAGATTATTTCTGCAAAAAGTATTTGCCTTCAACAATCATTTCGTAATAATAATTAATCTAATACTTTAAGCAAAATTAATGCAAAATTTTCGACCAGGTATTTTTGCTGAAAATATTTAACGAAAGAATCGCCGTCTTTATGAGTGATCTATTTTTAGTCAAGGTCACTGTTTATCAGAACATTACATCAGTCACATGTTTATATTTGTGTTGGGAAGGAAGGGAAAACAGGTGTTGCGTTGACGCAACGTCAGCAGGAAACGGGTAGTCAATCTCCTTTTTCGCTCATTCCTTTCGATGTTCTGGTTCATGTTCTGGTTGTTTAAAATTGCCTAGAACAAGGTATCTTACATTAGAAGAAGACTTCAAAGATTTTTTGATGAAGAAACAGATGATGATAATGTTAATAATGACCAGAATGAAACTCATATTCTTGTTGTTCCCCCAGAAATTGCAGAGGCTAGTGACGAAGAAGAAAGGAATGGCGATATTTTAAATAATGATAATGATATTTTACCAAATGGTACTGCTGGGGAAGTTGAAATTCACGTAACCAGTAAGTTTCAGCCTTCTAAAAGCAGTTATAGTCATACTAAAAAGTCTAAAAAGCAGAAGACTAAAATCAGGAAGAACATGAAAAAAGAGATAGGAGAGAAATTATAAAAGACAAAACACAAAGTAAAAACTAGTGCACAGATTTTTGATAAGCCTATATGAGAAGATTTATTGGAATATTATTGCTTACAGGATATCATTCTTTACCTCAAGAAAAAATGTATTGGTCTTTTGATAAGGATATTTCTGTTCCTGTGGCACGAAAATTGATATCACGCTTGCAGTACAGGAATATGAAACAGAATTTGCATTTGACAATAGTAAAATTGACAATACTGATAAATTATATGAGGCGAGACCGTATCTAAACTTACTAAATATCACCACTTTTTACTACTGGAAATATAAAGTCTCTTTTAGATTTCAGACACGAGAATGCATTATTCCTTTTGCAAACTCCTATTGAGAGTGTAGAATTAGCCAGAAATAGATCAGCAACAGGAAGACCTATTAAATTCAGCATTCAAAAACCACTGCATGGAGATGATAGACATTTTATCTTAAAGTCCGTTGATAACAAAAGACTTTGTTGTAAAGAGTACCATAGCCAGACTGTTTATAGATGCAAAGTATGTAATGTAGCTTTACACCATGATTGTAATCAAGCTTTTCATGCTTGAATCTTTCAAATGAAATAATCTGTATTTGTAAAAGAAAAAAATGTACATTTTAATATTAAATTAATTACAAGTAAAGTGATTTGTAGATTTATAAAACGTTATACAGCTAAAAAATAATCATGCGCTCCACTCAAAAGAAACATCACGCGAGTACAATTCTACTCACTAAACATCCGTAGTCTTATGCCGCTGACGTTGCGCGAACGTAACCCTCGCTTTTTCCACAGGTAAGAGCATTTTTTTTTATTTTCAATGTAAATTTATGTTATAAATGCTTAATTTTATATTTGTTATTATTTTCATGAGAAAAGAAACATTCCTTGTAGTTTTGGCGTTTAATGGATTGAGACTTGAGGATAAATACTCACGCAATTTGCTAGCTTTCATTAGTTTGTGTTCACAAACAAAGCGAGAGGCTGTAAGTTTAGTAAATATAAAAAATAAAATAAAATAAATGTTATAAATTAGATAAAGGAAAAAAAGAAAAAATCTGAAAGAGTTCGGATTTTAACAATCAGCCAAATGGGGTTGGTAAAATTTTTTATTCTCTCGCTGAGCTCGCAGTCCACCAGTCGGCTGCTGCACTCACTCCAGCTAACCCTCTTCTTTTTGCACGTTTTAGCTTTCTTATTAAGCATCGTTTTCTTCATATTTACGCAATATACAGTTCTACAGCAAAAGTCCCAAAACTTTAAAAAAAAGAGCATATTTGTATTTCCCGATGCAGAGGAAACTTTTGGCATACAGTTTTCCTATTTTTTCAGCCTTATCTCAATTTATTATATCAATGTACAGTTTTCTTACTAAGATGACTTGCGACTTCTTTATATTAATAACCTTTTCTGAGTTAATTTTGTTTATTAAATGTCACGTTCTTTGCTCTTACGCATGTAAAATTCAATTCAACAACAATATTACAAAGGATTTAGAAACAACCCATCTTCAGAATTTCTGATAGAGAGTTCCGCGCGCTGAAGAAAATATGAATAATATTGCTACTGCTCGTTGTCGAATCGTTCATCGAAATTCATCGAAAGTTTCACAAAATATGAAATAAATAATTAAATTTGAAAATCAAAATTTTGACTTCCAAGTGCCCACTTTCATGTGACAGACTACTTTAATCAAAATTTGATGGCTCTATATCCCTCGACGTTTGAAACAACGCACATTTTATTTCTTTACTTTTTTAAAAGCAATAAAGGCGATTATATTTGGCGGAAAAAGTGCAGAAATTCCTAATTTTCAAAGTGCGTTACAAAGATCAAGCAATTTAAATATTTTCTTTTCTATTTTAGCGAAGCGGAGAAGAAAATCATTTAAGAGGTACGTGAGCAGTAATAACAGCATCCTAAAAAATTCAAATCCTCAGCTTACGATCAAGATATTTCATGTAATTAAGTGCATTTTAAAATAGCAGGTGGTACTATTATTCAAATAAACGAGATCAATTTCGAAATTGCCATTCCGAAACAGCAAATATTATGGCAATTAATCGCATCGGTAACATCAAATGATATCAGGGCGTTCGGTGAGCGACTGAAAGGAAATGATTTGGACAAATGCTGCCATATGCAGTGATAAATCACTTTTAACGCCAGAATAAGCTTGCGTATGGCATTGATAGTAAGTTTCGGGTTTAACGATCGAACCATGATCTAAACAGAGAATTCAGTCTCAAGTTAATTATTTCTGCAGCTTTGCTTTATAAATTAGTTTAACAATTATGAATCTAATTTGAGTGATTTGTTAGTAAACCCAACGTAAATTTAATTGGCAGGTAATGAACCGCTGTTCAATTTCGATCAGGTATTGTACATTTGCAGTTTATCTGCAACACTGTTATTTAGTAATACATTAAGATTCGATCAGCTGATAGAAATCATAACTATAAGGAACAATTGTTACATTGTTAGCTGAATGGAATTATCAGGAATTTTAACAGATTTTGCAGAAATTATAACATTTTTCGCAGCAAAAACGTAAAACAAATCTACTTTGGCTTCGATGGAATTCAAGCCATGGATTTTCAGGTTGCAGATAACCCTGACAATACGAGAACATGCACGAGAACTCTGTAGTACTCTCTGTAGTCTGAATACGAGAAGTTTGTAGCGGGATAACATACTTCCTTACGTGTTCTTTGTCTTAAAGGTCGAGTGGGCAGAGCCATATGACCTCTTTGACTATAACCAATCATCGATGAGTTATCATCCATTATAATTTCATGATTGACATCCCTGCAGATATTGCATGCTTGAGGAGACAGGAAGTAATTTACAAAGTTATTTTCTCCTCCCTTCGCACATACACTCCTGGTATGCAGGCACTCGTGGAAGCATACTCGACATGTATGCGGGAATTCCAGGATTCGAGTCCCAGAGACCGCATTGCTCATTTTCCCATTTCCCATCTCCAGAATTAAAAAAAAGAAAAAATGATGACTCCAAAAATTCTTTATAAGCTTGTTCTAGGGAATTCTGATTAACCTGAAGAATCACATTTTGTAAAAAAAATATATATTTATTAAACAAATATTGCCTAATAATCTAGTATAAGTGAAAATAAATTGGTATCATAAAATGATAATAATGCATATTTCAAAACCATTTAAAGTTTTACAAAATAAGGAAAAATAAACGTCAATTAAATATCCAATACTTGATGAAATACTATTTAATGATAATAACCATTACTTAAATAATAGTTAGGCAAGTAGAAATTTCACAGCCTAGTCAGCTAAGTACATCGTTTTCACAATTAACTATTTAGTAATCTGCTTATTTTAGAACTTAATACTGCTAAGGTCTTATTAACCTGCTGAATTTCGAGAAAGTAGATCCAGCAGGAGCACAATAAAATTTAATAAGTTAAAACACGTACTGAGTTTAAAAAATAATCTTGCATTTGAGCACCATGAAATGGAAATGGAATGCCAGAGAAGATAATCATCTTTTCTGCTTCCCTCTATCTTGATCAAAGTATGTCGCATAATCTATTAAATAAAAGTAAATGCTTTTGGAACTGGAGATAATGGCTTTGTGTTGCATTTTAGAGGTAAAAAGCAATCGGGGAAAAAAGTGGAATTTTTAGTATAAATAATCCCTCGACGAACAATTTGCCTATGAGTACACAGGCTTCGACGTTAACTCTTAAGAGTTCAATTGAGCAGAAATTTCTTTCCGCAGCATTAAACAGCAAAGAAATGTTGTAGGTGCACTTTATTCCTTTCTTCTTGCAGAAAAATTTAAAAAGAATTTTTATAGCCCAAATTCTTATTTTTAATATGGCACCACTTAAGACTTTTTTTATCTCATTCTTCCTGTCATATAAATTTTCTCCGTTCTGTTAGAAATACTAATGTTTCAGAATTTGAGTAGTTTCCTAGATCATGATCATATTTTAAAGTTCCTAAATTATAAAATAATCAGAAAAGGACATTTTCTCAAGCCTATTTGTGTTAGTTACAGATGTTACCGACAACGTATGAAAGCCGGCATTATATAGAATCGAAAATGAAGATACACGCCAAAGTAAAACATAAATAGCAAAACAAATAACCTAGTGGTCGGCATTGATTTTAATGAAGACTGTATCAATTTCGAGTGTGAACAAGTACAAATCTCTCTTCATCTTTTGGCAGCATTTCTTTGTACCTGGTGAAGAGGCACCTGTACATGTGTGCCCTGTAAATCGATAGTCTAGTTTAAACCCTAGGCCGAACACGAGGCTAGTTTAAACCCTAGGCCGAACACGAGGCTGTTGCTTTGCATGATTCTATTGAAAGCTTAGGCATTTTATAAAACACCAAAACCTGGCCGTTAACGTATAAAATGCTTAATATTTCATACACGTCCTCGGCATTATGTGCGTAGCCAAATGAAAAACCTGCAAAGTGTGAAATACATCTCCGATTCATTTCGAATGTAATATATAAACTATTCATTTAATACATTTCTTCCATAATTCTGTATACTTCATACATTTTCATACATCGTTTTCTTTAATAATAAGAAAGGAATGAATTTTGTTTTTTACACTCTTAATTTTTCCTTACGTGTTTTAAATGAATTTTTTGGCACATTTCATTCGTTTTTCAAACTAAAATTTTAGTTTATGAGAAATAATAAATAATAGCTTTATCACTAAATTTTCCTACTTTGAATAAATAGCATTCTAAGAAACGTCTAGGTATTATATACAACGTCAAAGGAAAGTATATAATGATTCATATATTTCTCACTTTGCCTAAAAACGCCAAGCATTCTATGAAGTGCCTTGGTATTCTATAGAATGTTGGCGTTTCGTATATTGCCTAATATGTAAAAGCAGGATTGCGAAAATGAAGATGAAATTGATTTCTAATATGAATTAGTTCGTTTCTGTTTGATATTATTCGTAAAATTTCTACAAGTAGGCAGTTTAAAGCTTATCTTCTTCCAAGTTTTATTTTTATTAGCACGTTCTTTAATATGTATAATATTTCCTGCAATTTTAGTGTTTCATCTGCTTCACCAGAGGTGGATTCAAACAGGAAACTAAAATCTGAGCTTGAGAAACAGGACCAACGTCAACCTCACCTTATGAAACTTTTCTCTTATTGCCAGCTTTTATCGATCTCGCTCATCATAAATAACTTGAATTATATTTTTCTGTGTGAAGTATAAGTGTGAGAAGTTAATTTGTTAACTGTTAATTGAATTTAATTAATTTTGTTAACTTTATTCAGCTATTTATTCAGTCACATATTTCAGTTTCATCGGAAGTTAATTTTATGAACTTTAGTTAGCTGTTTGTGTTTCTTCAGTTTCTTAATTTAATGTTAGTTTTGTTAACTTTTATTTAGCTTCCGGTAAGTTTACGATAAATAAATATAAGTTATTTTTACTCAAGTTTTATTACTTTATTTTGTTGTTAACTATTGTTACCAGGTTTCAAGGAAATGGCATGGTAAAAATGCATCTGGCAATTTTTAAAGATTAGAATAATATTTAGTCTTAGCCTTATTATGTTTAATTTTTAGATTGCTTAAAATAATAATACGCGTATGTTAAACATAGTTTAATTGTAGATCATTAGTTAAATATTAATGATTGATTAGTGTTGAATGAACCTAATAATGATTTTTTAATGCTTAGTGGCTTATTTGATGTATTTCTTCGTGCCCTCAGTCAAAGTGAAAAATATTAAAGGTTTGCGCTAGCAGAATGAATGAGGCTTCATACTTTTCATGGAATTGATTTTGATCTATTGATGTTATATATATTGAACTATCTGAACTCATGTAAATAATCCAATAATTAAGTTCTTTATTCTTATGGAAATTCCGTTTAATTTGTATTATAAATTACAATGTTGTGGTTAACTCCTTTATCCATAATATTGAATATAAATCCTAAAAGTAGATAATTATAATGAAGTTTTCCACACACCTTTTTAATATTTCGCAAGAACTTAAGCTTATACATATGTTAATTAAAATAGTTGAAACAGGTTTGAAAATTTATTAGACTTACTTAAATTACAACATTGCTACTGCAATAAAACAAAACATCATACAACTTGTAATAATTATGTTAATTTTATTAAATTTAAAAGTTAAATTTTGAGTTAAACTTCCTTTCCTATCGCTTCTTAATTTCAACTTACCACTTCCGGCCAAAACGTAATTTTAGAATCACGTCTGAATGCTAATGAGGAAGAGCGGTATTTAACCGCGAAGTTCTAGTGTCTTCGTGAGAGATATATCAGATATTCTGGCTGCTCGCGTCCGCCTTTTTAGGCTACTCTCTCGTAAACTATTACTACGCTCGGCCGTAATTTAGGCCCTTGATAGCTTCGCAGTCAGTTAGCGTTAAGGGGCCAATTCTGTTAGAATTTTGATAGCCTCGGTTATATCTCTTTGGTTAAGATTAGTTTAGTTTAATTCTTAGTTTCTTCAGTTGAAGCCCAGGTGTCTGCTTTATTGTACAACTCCAAGACGGAGTTCTGTTACACTTGATTGGAATAATAAAGGGTTATTTTACCCTTCTATCTTGTTGTTTCCTGTCACACGAACTCTCTCAACACCCACCCAGCACACAAGGGACTTGGCATTCACACTATCCTCAAACCGTCACGACGTCAACCAGAAGAAAACCCTAATATGCACGCGTTCTACACAGATGGCTCGAAAACTGCTGAGGGTGTAGGTAGTGCTTTTATATACTACAGGCAAGGCCATGCTGCACACCATTGGAAAGGGCACCTCAATCCAAATAATAGCATTTTTCAAGCAGACGTAGTTGCCATAACAGCTGCCATTGAATACGTGGCGCTCAACAACATCACACATGTGCAGCTTTATACAGACAGTATGTCGACACTGCTTGCTCTTGACAAACAGAGTCACGCCTCCCCGCTGATCATACGACTGCAGTATATCCTAAAAGATAATCGGCACGCACATGTTGACCTAGTATGGATTAAAGCCCATGCAGGTAACATGGGTAATGAGACAGCGGATGAACTCGCTAAGGAGGCTGCTTCGAACCAAAATGCCAGACCGATATCAGTATCAGCACCACCATCTTTCCTCAAAAGTCAACTGCGAAATGCCGCTATCCAGTGGTGGCAAAGAGAATGGGATCAGGGCGACACGGGAAGGAGAGCGCATAGCTTCTTTCCAAAAGTAACAACGGAGCGCCTTATGGCAATTGCTCCCCTTACCAACTTCATTACTGGTCATGGTCCTTTCCCAGATTACTTCTACCGCCGCACCATCTCAAACACGGATCGCTGTGTTTGCGGGGGTGAGGGGTTACCGGACCATTATATCTTTCAGTGCCCACTCACGGAACAGTTCCACTTCCCGATACCAGCCAATATCTCAGCATTTCACAAGTTTCTAGCCAAAAACAGAGCGGCCATAAATAAAATCTGCAAAGTAATAACCACCATTGCAGCATATGGGCAGGACTTCTGTCAACCATAGTAATAGGGCTTATATGCATTACTTGCACTGACATATGCACTCTAATGCTCTACCATCTAATCTCTGACTGCATAGGGAGCAGAAGAAAAGTGAACACCATTTTTAGGTGTTTAATTTTATTCTTTTGTTATAACTTATTAAGTGTTTTTTTTTTCGTGCCTGTATGTTAATTCAAATGTACTTCAAATGCCAGATGTTGAACAGTTGCCCCTGTATGGCCATGTATCCAAACTTATAATTATTAAATAAACTCCAGGGAAGGACGCGGGACATATGCCTGTTAACCTCTGTTAAACTTCAGACGTCCCCGTCCTCCGTCACCTGTCACCTGTCACACGAACTCAAGCGATTATTCGCTTATCAGTTGTTAAGATTCTTCACTTTCAACGGTAACTTAGACTTACACAGAGGAGACTCCTATAAACTTACATCCACGAACATATAAAAAAGTATGAAGTTTTTATTTTGTCTATCCCTTCAGTGACATTCGTTTGGTTATTGGTTATTGGCGATTACATGTCAAATGAAAAATTATAAATTAAACACTTCTTAATGTCGTCAACTGAACGTCACTTAATTTGCGGCAAGATTTTAAGTCGGTATTCAAAACGTTTCTGAGTTGCCACGCCATTTGACAAGAGGTGGCTGTGTAGCCAGTAGCAAGCAGGATGTTATAGGCGTAAAAAAAAAGCGGAGGGCAAAAGTGCCTAATAATATATCCTCAACTATTTGTTTTCGTTATATTTTTCTTGTAAATAAGTTTTGCTGTCGTTTTTGAAAGCCTCTTTTGAGCACCATGTGATACACTGAACCGTCAGATGCAAAACAGAACACCATTTTCCCTGCAAATCGCTAAACATTTGTTCTTATTTTTCACAAAATGTGATTCAGTAAGATAATATATTATACACGGCATAAAACTCACCTCTTATTAATCTTGGCCCAGATAGTTATGAAAATCGCCAGTTGCATATAAATAAATTATATGAATTACACCAATTAGAGATACTGAAGGGTTTATTTTTCTAATAGTTATTTTTTTAGCTATACGCTCTCATTTTCCTAACAGAAGTTTTCAGTTTTATGCTTTAAGCAAATAAGGTAGAAACTTGTGTTTAAGCTGAGGACTGAATTACTTCATTAGGATAGCATGTTTTGCCTTTCTGCCACGTTGTTACTTAAAGCTTGCTGTTCTACGGCCGTACGTATTACGTACTGGTTAGCTTGCGCCAGTGTTTCTTAGTTAAAGGCCAACTACGTGAGACTGATTCGGCTGACTAAATCTATTTAGTGTTAGTTAGTTTTGTATTTTCTATTTTAAGTGGAGGCTTCTCGAGAGGGGCCGACTATATTTTTGAGTTGGAATAAAATGATATTTAAACCCTTGTCTAGAGTTAGGAGTCTGAGAACTGACTTCATAAAATGGCTGAAACCTTCTTAATTCTAGGGGCAAATATATACGCTAGTCGAAGTGACATTTTAACTTGAACATTTAATAAAAATTATCAACGATTTTTACACGCTATGGAAATGAACGACAGGAATCTGAATATTTACAGGAAATTTGTCAAATAAAGAAACATAAAAAAATTCCTCCTTATAACATCGTACAATATTTTTATACGTTTAACTTGTAAGGATCTTAAGTTTTACTAACGTTTATTTTATTTTAAATCTTTACTATCATTTCTTATTTTCTACTTCCGGCCAGAATTATAAGCGTTAACTTATTTATGCAAAATTTGTCTGGCGAACGCCAACTACTTAAGTTGTAGCTTTTTGCCAAGCGAGAGAGAGGAAGCAGTTAGTCGAAGCAGGCCGCTTACCTTAGAAGTTTTACTCAGTTGCTGGTTGCCTTCCAGGCCAGAGGTTTAATCCTCGTGATAATTTTTAAACGTATTGTAGTGTTAACAGTTCTCTGTACTACATACAGCTTCCTGTTAATATAAGACCAATCTTCCATGTTTATTATTTCAAAGTTAAGTTAGAGTTTCGTTATATTTTTATATTCTTACGTTTAGACCACAAGTAGTGGGTCTTTGTATTCCGAAGTACGGAAATTATTGTAAAGAGAGAAAAATAAAGGGTTTTGTATACCCTTCTTGTGTATCCTGTCTACTTCCCACAGTTATTGAACATAGCTTTAGTAAGCTCTCTGTTCCGAGTCAGGTCTTTGCATGTTCCCAAAGAAAGTAAGACGGAACATTGAACCTGATAGTGGCGCCCAACGAAGAAGAATAACCATGGCCGAGTTTCAAGAAAAACCTGTGCTGCCTGCAGAAGCGGCTCAGAATCCAGAAATGCCAGCTGCCGCCCTGGAAGGATTTGGTTACATCGTCCAGACCATGCGCGCTTCGATGAAACCAGAAGCAACATTTAATGGAAACTCACCGGTAACCAGTTTTTTGGAAAAATTGGATGACCACTTCATGCTCTACCCCGTGCACGAGTTTCAAAAAGTTACCTTAGCTACAAGCGCTTTGAGGGGCCAAGCGCTTAACTGGTTCAAATGTATAGGCAGAAGTCTCTTGGGTCAAGCAGGAAGTCCCACCTATACTTACGAGAATTTCAAGACTGCCCTAGTAAAAGCCTTCCCTGTCGTAAGGGATCGTGCGAAATTAGAAACGGAACTTTTCAGCATATATCAACAAAGAACCGAAAATCTCTCAAGCTTTATTTTAAGAAAAATTCACGTCTTCAAACTCTTGTATGGAAACCGTCCGGATCCTGAAATAATTCAAGTGATTTTGCCGAGGTTACTGCCCCAAGTGCAAGACTTTATTGAATTAAGAAATCCGACTACACTGGAAAAGTTATTTGAGCTAGCAATCCAGTTTGAAAGTAGAAGAACGGCGGACAATGAAAGAAGACGCCAATATCAACAGCGAAACCAATTTGGTGCGCCAAGACTACAGCAAACTCAAGCACAGGGCTACGGAAGCAAAGCGAATCAGTGGGCAAGGAAACCCGAGCATTCAAAAACAGCCGGCGAACGTCGACAGTTCAATAGCAATTCAGGAAAAAAAGTCTCAAGGCCAGTGGAAAAAGAAGGAAAGCACGGAAATGAAAAATAATTTAAGATAAAACGGATTTCTGCTGACGGGAGGGTGCGGAAATCCGAAGGCCACGAAAACCTCTCTTCCTTCAAGTTAAATACAGTAATGGTGAAAAATTTGACTCTTCCGAAGATTGAAGTGTTGGTGAATAATATCCCAGCCGCCGCACTCCTGGATACAGGCGCGCAGTGTTCCTGTGTGGCAGAAGATTTTTTTTAGGGAGTATTTTCGGAAATACCGCATATATAATTCGGATAATACGACAGTGTTAGCGGCGCAAGGAGAAAGATGTAAGTGTATAGGTAAATTACCGCTGTATGTCCGTATCAAGGACGAACAAGTAAAGGTTATGTCTTTTATCGTAAAGAATCGGCAAGCACATATTATCTTAGGAATAGATTTTCTTTCAGAGGCACAGGCAACGCTAGATTTTAATGAAGCGTCCCTTAAGCTGACAATGAAACAAGTTCGTGAAGAAAAGGCTGAACCGCCGATGTTAAACCTTGACCATCTGCCTAATGAAGAGCAACGAAGAATCCGACAAGTGGTAAGTGAATTTGCTTCGTTATTTAGTGATATTCCAGGATTTACTCAGGTTGCTAACCATAGTATTGACACCGGAGACTCAATGCCAGTTCGCCACAAAGCATACCGGTATGATAAGAATAAGAAAAAAATTATAGAATGGCATATCACCGATATGCTACGTAAAACGATCATAACGCCCATCTCAAGTAGTTATGCTAGCCCGGTGGTTTTATGTAAGAAAAATAATGACTATCCATTGACACATCCAAAAAGGTGGAGATTCGCAATTGACTACCGTAAATTAAACTCCATAACTAAATATCCGGTATATCCGTTACCTATTATTGAAGAAATTCTAAGGAACATAACATCCACCAAATATATGACGACTTTAGACTTAACGACTTGTTATTTTCAAATAGGGGTTAGGCCTGAGGACGTGCCTAAGACTGCTTTTATAACCAAGTCTGGCACTTATGCATTTCTGCGTATGCCGTTTGGCCTTTCAGGGGCACCGGCAACATTTCAGCGATGTATGGACATTGTGTGAAGGCCTGTTCTTGGAAAGTCCACATTTATCTATTTAGACGATATCATTATTACTAGTGATAATCTCGACCAACATGTACAGGATTTAAGACAGGTGTTTTCTTTATTAAATGAGGCCAGTCTAAAAGTTAATGTCGAAAAGTGCAAATTTGCAGCACCTGAATTAAAATATTTAGGTTACAAAATATCTCAGAAAGGAATCGAGACAGATGAATCAAAAATAATCGCTGTACAAAAGTATCCGACTCCAAACACGGCGAAGAAGCTATCTTCTTTTCTAGGACTTTGTTCATATTATAGGTCCTTTATAAAAGATTTTGCAGCTATTTCTGAACCATTGTTAAAATTAAAAATGAAAAAGGCAAGATTCTAGTGGACGGCCGAAGCCAATAGTGCTTTCGAAAAATTAAAACAAGCATTAACGCAAGCCCCTGTGTTGAAATTTCCTGAAAAGGATGAGAATTTAGAAATTTCAGCGGATGCTTCGGATTATGCGGTAGGAGCGGTACTTTCGCAAAATCAGCAGCGCGTGGCATTTTTTAGCCGAACTTTAAATCAAACACAAAGAAACTATTCCGCGACCGAGAGAGAGGCACTTGCAGTTCTGTTAGCAGTGCAAAATTTCCGAGTCTATTTTGGAAAGGCGCCAATAACAGTGTACTCTGATAATGCGGCGGTAACTAGATTGTACTCAGGAAAAAACTTATCCCCAAGGTTAATAAGATGGACACTCAAGTTACAAGAGTATAATCTGGTAATTAAGCATACCCCCGGAAAGGAAAATATCGTAGCAGATGCCCTATCCAGAATTAAAATAGATGAAGAAGGTAATACTGTAAAGGTGGCAATGCTCACAGCATGTACAATAAATTCCCGAGAAACTGTAATAACCGAACTGGGTAGGGATCCTGAGTTTGGAAGCATTTATGAGTATTTAAAGGATCCCGAAAATTTTAGCCACCAAGATATTGTGGCGATAAGAAATAGGGCGGCCCATTACGAACTAATAGATCGTCTATTATTTTATACAAAAACTACGAATTCCAACAACGAATTTCGACCTGTTATCCCAGCTAGTCTTAGATTAGATATCCTGCAGGAGCTCCATGACAGCCCTTTAGCTTCTCATGCTGGTATTCGAAAAACTATCCAACGCGTACGCGAGGCAGTCTATTTTCCTGAACTGCAAAAGTTAACAAGGGCGTATGTCCAGTCCTGCCCAACATGTCAAGCAGTTAATTATATTAATTTCCGCTCGGCCGGGTTTCTAAATAGTATTAAATCCGAATTTCCAAATGAAATAATTGGCATCGATTTATTGGGCCCTTTCCCAAAAAGTCAGTTAAATAAAAGTCACTATCTCCTTGTTATGGTTGATCATTTTAGTAAGTGGACCGAAATTGTTCCCTTAAAACGAGCCTCCGCGAAATTAGTTACTGATTCTATTTTAAATAAATATATTTTAAAATACGGGGTGCCCCTAAAAGTTATATCGGATAATGTTCCTCAATTTGTAAGTAATGTATTTGAAAACATCTGCCAAAAACTGGGCATACGTCATTTAAAAATGGTCCCGTATCGGCCGCAATCAAATATAGCAGAACGGGTCAATAGAAATATAGTGAAAATTATCCGTAGTTATGTTAAAAATTTTCATAAAAGCTGGGATAACTATGTCAATGAATTTGCTTTCGCCCTTAGGACCGCAAAACATGATACAACGGGCAAAACTCCTGCTGAGTTATTTTTACGCAGAAAGATTATAACGCCGTTAGATAAATTATTTTATGTGCAACAAAGAGCCCCAGAATTTAAAATGGGTGATATAGAAAAACTAATTAAAGAAGCAAAAAAGAATACTGAAGTAGCACAGAGAAAACAAAAGCTGTATTATGACTTGAAACGACGGGGAGTAACTTATAAAGTAGGGGATGAAGTGTTAAAAATTAAGCATTCACTTTCTTCAGCAGCAGAAGATAAAACTGCCAAATTTTTTCCACCATTTGAAGGACCATATGTCATGGAAAAAATAACTCACGCTGTAGTAGTGTTAAAAGCCAAGAATGGTGAAACCTGCTCCGCTAACATTGATCAAATCAAACCCTACTATGATCGTAATAAAATGCAAATATTTACAGATCTTTTGCAGGATCCGGCGCGGCAGACACGGCAGGCACAAGCTCCAGAGGTGGAACAATGACAAGTACAAGGGCAAGCCATTAAGATGCAGGAGCAAGTGAAAAGAAAGTTTCCCCGCGGGAAAAGTGAAGGTAACAAGAAAAAGAAGCCGTTCCACCGTCCAGAAAAGAGAGCTCACGAACACGAGGAAGGAGTTAGTCGAAGCAGGCCGCTTACCTTAGAAGTTTTACTCAGTTGCTGGTTGCCTTCCAGGCCAGAGGTTTAATCCTCGTGATAATTTTTTAAACGTATTGTAGTGTTAACAGTTCTCTGTACTACATACGGCTTCCTGTTAATATAAGGCCAATATTCCATGTTTATTATTTCAAAATTAAGTTAGAGTTTCGTTATATTTTTATATTCTTACGTTTAGAACACAAGTAGTGGGTCTTTGTATTCCGAAGTACGGAAATTATTGTAAAGAGAAAAAAATAAAGGGTTTTGTATACCCTTCTTGTGTATCCTGTCTACTTCCCACAGTTATTGAACATAGCTTTAGTAAGCGCTCTGTTCCGAGTCAGGTCCTTGCATGTTCCCAAAGAAAGTAAGCCGGAACATTGAACCTGATAAACTCATTTTTGTTTGTTGTCATGGCCGCTTCATCTGTGTTTACTCTACAAAAAGAGTTCCTTCCAATCCTGCACGCTATTATATTTATGTTAATAACGGTTCGGTAATAAAAATAGATAAAAATTATACATTCAATCTTAGAATACATGATTTTAAATAAATAAAGCGCTTTGCAATATATTGGTATCTTTAAAACTACATTGAGTCATTATCGCAACGTCAAGAATTAAGTTTTACTATAATTAAAACATTATGAAATTCACTTTGATTTCAGAAAATTAGAATTCAGATAATATCCTAGAATATCACTTTGAATTCAGAGTGACTAAATCTATTGAACCTATCGAACATTAATGTAATTCAGACTTAATTTTGTCTATTACTTTAACTGGCAGTGTCTTTGTAAAGTAAATCAAGAGCTCACTAACGAAATATTTGGCATCCAGGTTTAAAATTATTCTACTAGAAGGTTAAAAGTAATTTGCAAGAGGTATATGATGAGTAGCTTAGTTATAAAGTTATTTTCATATACAATATACTACATGCATTACACTTTTCTATAATATATATTTTTGAAAAGCTAATTTTATACAGAGAGATGCAGAAAACATTTAGTAAAAGACACAAATAAATCCACATAAAAATAAGTAATTACTTTTGGTTAAATAATGAGAGGGAAAGAATGATTAAAATTTTTGACATTAATCAATAATAAAATTATTTATAATTAACTGAATTAAGACGTAACTGCGAGTATAAATAGTTTAATTACAAAGCTATTAAAATATATTGTAATTGAGTTGCTTATAGAAAAGGGGCTACATTTACACTGGAGTTACAATAAAGAATTCATCAAATGTCCAAGTATTTCATCGTTGACCACGTACAACAGAACAATGGCCAATGAATGTGTTATACATACTGTGTCATCGGCCATGATGATTAATCCTTATCTATTACCTTCCTGGCATGTAAAGCTGAAGTTAAGTAATCCATTTTGGTAGTTACGAGAGTAAACTTACTGGTTTTTAAATTATTCTTGGAAATTTGATCAAATTTAAATGCACAATTTATTAATTTTCTAAATATCCCTGGATTTACTTATTCATGAAGCGTCTTGGAAAGTAACCGTTACGGATGAATAATTTGGGTACAGGTGCAGATGGCCAGATATAGAACAAACAACCGTCCATAGCGTTCTGAGCTTAGTTGATCATAACTGGAATTTTGATACAACATGTTTCACCCAAACACGTTTGTCCAACTACTCTTGCAATGTATACAGGTTGGACGCTTATGGATGATGCTTGTCTGCATTGGAGTCTTCACTTCATCTCGCTGTACCATAGTGAACGCTAGTAGACAAATATTACTATTAAGCATAGCAAAGTGTTTTTTGCCTGACAATAAATTTGAAAGGTTAAAATTAAATAAAAGGTAATTATAAAAATGAATTTACCTAGGTTATGTTAATGTTACTAGGGTTCAGGTTATGAGTGTTTCCTCTGCAGCTCAGGCTTAATAGATCGCGATCACCTCCTTTTTTTTTGTCATACTTTAAAGAAGAATTTTCTATTTAAGCAATATTGGGAAGCTCGAGATCATATTAGAGTTTCTTCGTAGCACTTAAAACTTTTGTTATCTGAGTTTTTGTTATCTGAGTCTTCTATGTTCTATTGTATTCTTATACGCTGTATTTCGTTTGCAAATCTTTGCCTTACTAGAAGTTACCAAAATCATTCAGCTCACCTGCAATAAAATTTCAGACAATAAATAAATAAAAATATAATAATAATTTTAGCTTTTTATATCTATTATGCTTACCTTCATTTGTAAAATCATTATAGGGTTTATATTAAATATTTAAAACTATTTCCTGGACGTGACGCAGGAAATAGATTTTGTTTTGTTCAGAATAATGTCTAATGAATATTTTAGGAATTAATTCGAGGAGACAGTTTTAAATATGGAGTAAAACATCTTAAGTTTTCAGAATAAGTATGTGTTATTTATATATTTTTCTCTTAATGCTTTGCTTGGTTTTCATTTCCCGAGTGTTTTGATTTTAACATTTTGCTCAACGTGATATATATTAGTTCAAAAAGAAGTTACAAAGCATGTGTGTTTTTGGAGCAACGAATCATTATTTAATAAACATGGAAAATACTATTTGATTATATGTTCTGTTTCACTTTTCTCTGACCCAAAGCTCTGTAATTTGCATAACATTTCTTTTATTTCTTATAAAAAAAGTCAAATGTTCCTTTCCTTTCTCAAACACAACAAGACTTCCTTGTTTATCGAAATCAGATATGTTATTAAGTTATGCCGAGAAGAAAACGAAAAGGAATGTTGTAGAAATCTATAGTACTATCGTTTAAGGAGCTGTGGAGTTGCAACTATTTGTGATTATGCTAAATTTAATTCTATACTGCGAATGAAATCTTTTCTTCTATCTGATTAAAATAAAACATTTTTTTAACAGTTCGTTACATTCTTCGCATTTATTTTTGCACTTCGCATTGTATTTTCAAAATCAGAGATAAAATCTTGTAATCTTCTCAGGAATTCTTAGAGAAGTGGGAATTGGGAAGAAAGTATTGCAACATGCAGCCCAGATACTAATTTAGGAAGAATAAAGCGAAAATATTCATTTAAAGTTAGAATCAAATAATTGTATTCTTTACTTTGAGGAAAATAAAATATTTTTGTAATGGTAATGCTGATACAAAATTCACACATAAATAATATTATTTATTCCAGGAGCAAAACAAACAGTGCTTAAGCAAGCATTCGACACTAATTAAACTTTTGCTTGTACTGGCAAATAATAGGCAGCATTCAATTTGTTTCGTGTATTTAAGAAAATATTTATAGAAAATATTACGTGTTTTTGGAGCAGAAGTCTGATAAATCAATTGACATTCAAACGACCGAACCACCGATCTTGCAGTTGTTTGATGAAAGGGACAAACGCTTAACCACAAACACCCTCACGGGTTGATAACATTGTTTTCCACCTAAAGCGCGACTGAGGAGAGGCGCAATAACTGCTTAACGAAATCCACGTAACACGAGTTAGTGCCCACCACATTTTAGCTTATATGCCATAGGAAGCAACATCAGGCTTCTCTTGGAGATCTAACCACCAGAAATCATATAAGCCCGCATATAAATTTGATCCATAGATCTTCAAGGTTGGTGGCTTGATGTGATAATCGTTTACAGCGAGAGCTCGTACGGGAAAATTTGATTATCCCTTACATGAACCCCGGTTAAAGAGCGACTGATAAGAGCCACGAGGTCCACTAGGCGAAATAAAGGTAAAAATAGCTAATCATTCACCAGATTTTCGTTCAGACGCCAAAGTTTAAGCGCTTTTCTTGCGCATTCACTAATGCCTGAACTGAAACTTAAAAGTTCAAACATCAGAAACTGAAATTTTTGCTTTGCATTGGCTAAGTTCAATGAACGTACGTTAAAGTTATTAGCTTTCATAACTTTTTTTTTTTTTTTTTAATTTGGAGGAACATTGTGAGACAAATGGGCAAATTATTTACTCTAACTTACAAGTGTTTATCTTCCCCCAACACTTACAGCTTCGCTGTATTCTTAATTAAATTAGCAATCAAACAGAAGTTAAAATAAGCATTTTTAAAAAATTTCGATATTTGCGAAGTATTATATGGCTTCTTAAATAATGTATATGTTTAAATGTCTTTTTAATCAAGTGCCCATTTTTCCTAATGCTATGTAATTCTAGGACCTAAAATATTTCTGATTTTTGAAAAATACTTACAGTTTCTTTAGTGATCCTACGGCTTTAACATGTTTAGTTAACAAACATGTTTAGTTAACGTCTAGCAAACATGTTTAGTTAACGTGGGGATATTAAATATATTATTCAAATCTAATAGGTAATTCTATCCAATATTTAATCAAATACAACTATCGTAAATCTTTTATACAGGTACGAAATCCTGCAGAATATTTCTGATAGCTTTCTATTTTGTTAATCCTTTTGTTATACGTATGTCAAAGAAAACTCCATCCATAACTTAGAATGTTTCTGTAACTTAGTAATCAAGTCTCATTAAATTTTTTTTATTAAAACTGAGGAAAATCCTGGAGTCTAAAATTTATTTCATTTACTTAGAGCAAGATGTTACATATAAATTTCATTTAAATATCGAACTACAGCTTGCGCGAGGAAGCGTATGAATTGGTCTAAAAGTAAAGAACTTTTAAAAAAACTGAAAATAAAATGTTTGTGAGAAATATAAATGTAATTTTTAATTTATTAAAATGCCATTTGTTTTATTAACATTTTGCTTTATTTGAAGATAGATAACATACAATATTGTTTTCAGACTTTTATGGTGCACTTTACTATTTTCGAAGTATATTTTGCTCAACGGCTTTTTAGACAAAACAATCTCTATAAACATAATTTTAAACAGTTACTTCATAAATCCTGAACATCATATTGAAAATAAAGTAAACAAAATAATGAAAATTAAATAAGCGTTGTTTTGAAAATAAAATCACAATGGGCAACGTATATTTGACGAGAACTCTGATGATGTCTCAGGATAACTTTGAGGATAAGTAATCCTCGAACGTAATATACATTCGAGGATAATTTTGTTATGAGCAAGAGAATTGTTGAATTCACTGTGGGTATGAGCGAACCAACAGTTTGAAAGTTTTTAAAAATGCGAACTTATACAGAATTCAATAAAAATACTAAAGGGCATTCAATATAGAAAATTTGGGATCTGATGTGAATTAAAAATTTTTCTGTATTTGGCTTTAATTTTTGCGAAGCATATATAAACGATTTGCTCTCAATTATTCGCAATTTCTTTCCTATTTCATACTAAGACTATGTGACCGTATGAAGTTTGCATTCTATTAAATTAAGTGAAAGGAAAGCAGACTACAAAAGGAAATCCAACATAGATAGAAAAAGTAGTAGTGCAAGTAGAGGGGACAGAAATAAGCATATTTCAAGTAATGTGCAAGCAGATATGAAGCTCTGACTTAGAGACCGCTGCTGAGATCGTTAGCCGAAAGCTGCCCAAAGGTGAGCAGTCCATTAGCAGTAAAGATTTTCAGCTACATGCTTCGTTACACGACATGCATTTTAGGTGCAACGGGCTCCGTTTGTAATGCAATAGCTGCTAGAGAAAGATTTCGAAGCAAACAGCTACCGAATGGCCAGCGCTCAAATGTTAAACGATGAGCTAAGCGACAATGGATTATCCCATACTTTCAGGAGTTATGATAGCAAGTGAATGTATCGCAGAATCTCACGCGGTAGAAGAGTTTGTAACATGTATACTTGAGGATGCTCTTGCATCAAGCACAAAAGCTATTGGATTTATGATGAGTGTCAGCCGATCAACGGTTTAGGAGACTTTAGTTCAGAAAGTAATGCACCTATACCATTTGAATAGAGTGTAAGTATTGAAATCGGGAGATTATCCGCTCCGTGTTAAATTGGTCTCTAGTAAATCTGTAGCAAATCTTGACTTCCCTTCGTACATCTAATTCACAGATTAGGCTATGTACGAACTTACAGATATGTTTAATAGTAACAAATCTAACCTTTGGGCACATGATAATCTAAACACCACGAGATCATATGCCTCCTAGAATGATTCACTATTAATGTTCAAGATATCATAGTACTCGGAACGGTACATTAACCTATCGCTTGGATGGCGGAAACTTTCTACAAAATATATTACTAGAACTTCTTTTCGATGTTCTTCCAGCGTTCATACAAGAATTTGAATCCAGTAATATAAAGTGCCAGATCACTTACGTATTGTTGGCATCCTCTAACATAACACCTTGTGCAAGATTTGCAGGACACTGTATACTGCATGTCACATGTAGTCTCTGCCTATGATATCACTAGACAAGACTTGTTATCCATAGTAATTCCTCGTGATGTTGTATTCTGTAATGACATGTTATGCAAGTCCCACAATGGCAACACTGGAACAGAAAGATCAGATCAGTAGAAATTAAAGTTACTGGTTCGCAAACTTTAGTGAAATATCTAATTATGTTTAGAAGGATTTATTTTGAAAGAATTTATGAGATCTCTTTTTTTAATTGATTATCAAATAAAAAAATCGGCACATTATTCAGCTATGTGAAAGAGATTTTGTCGTATTTAAGAAAATAAGGTAAATTAATACTAGTGAGCATTAGTAACTTTACAATTAAGGAAGAGCGAAACAAACTTAAAATTTGCTTCAAAAATAGGAGATGCTGTGGTAGGTAGATGATTGGTTTTTCACGCTTTGTTCCTATTGCAGCAATGAATCAATATGAAATTTCAAAATGAAATATAGTTTTTCATTCGGAAATCAAGTTTACCCAATGCTTTTTGTGTTGCTAATGGTTCAACATTTCATGTAAGAAGTCGGAACTTGATCAACACGCTGCGAATGCGACAACGGGCAAGTGATAGTTTACACGTGAACTGGGAAGTATCGTACGGCGCAACTACCTGTTGTCCGCCTTGTTTGTGATTCAAAGACTATTGTGAGAATTTGGCATCTTACAGTCTTTTCAAGTGTCAGGAAATTGGATGTAGTACACAGTTCTCGGTACCATACATTATGATGTGACAACAGCAATCAAGGGCTTATTGTGAACATCAACCAAGGACTGCTATTCGTTTTGGTTGAGATTCAAGGACTGGTATGGAAAATGGAACCCGTATAGACTTATGAAAGTCAGAAAATTGGGTGTATTGAACAACTCCATGTATGCTCACACACGGATGACATTCTCTGCGACAAAGCTAATTGTCAGCAAAGCGGTTTATTGCTTAAGCTTTCCTTGACGCGAGCCATAACGTAGTACTCAACACCCACAATGGTGAATTAAAAAATGCACGCCATTTCATACGTAACATGACATAATCTTATAAGGTGTTCCTCCCGCCTTCTTAGCGTGCCTTCGTGGTATAGTAGTCAGCACACGCGGCGCGTATTCGAGATTTCCGAAGTTCGAGTCCCGGACAGGGCATTGCTCATTTTTGACGTCTCCAACGTAAAAAAAGGGGGTCGCAATGTCGCTACATTCCTTTCTGCCGAGCTCTGCTTTTATTTGCAGCAACATGATGGTGTAACTTTGTTTACAGGAATTAAGGGGAACAAATGTTGAGAGGCTTCGTTTTCTATCGTGATACTGCCCCATGATATAGTGATACTAGATTAACGGTATAGTATGTTACTGAGTATACAATTCCGTTCGCCTTCAGTCCGCATATACAAAACTTTGATCAACCATCAATTCATTACTGAGGTTACAATGCCTGCAGCTAAGGCATATCTTTGTAGCATCCATTGCTTCACATGTCAACAGAGCAGTGCAAAACCGCTTTTGCCCTCTCCCTCTCGTGTTTCCTCCACACACAGGCTGTTTACTCCTGCATTTGACAGAGACTTATCCAGATCTCTCCTCAACAAAAAGCGACTATTTAATTGCCACAGAGAGACTGAGTGCAACATGTGTTATCCAATAAGACAAATTCAGACACATAAATAAAATATGCATATAGACTGCCATACCGTCGAATGCTATAAGTTCCCTGAATATATTTCTGTTATAATATATTTGTAAAATAAAGGTAAAATTAAAAATAAAAAATTCTGCTAACTGTTTTCATTCTTCAGGTATCGGTCTTAATAGTCCACAACATCTGATTTAATGCTTACATATAATATTTTTTTATTGTTTATACTCGTATGTTTGCTACATTACTGTAGAAGCTCAGAAAAAAATAAGCGTATTTTTCCTTTCACGTATTTTCAAATATTGTACTTTAAAGGAAATCAGTGTAACAGAAAGAAAAATAAATAATCAATTATTCTTTTACTGATATACTTAGTTAACAAGCCATAAATTTCTTTAAATTATAATTATTTACGTAAATAAATGAATTTGTCTTTAATACAAAACTGGCGTACAGTAATAAATTTTATCGCATTTTATTAAAAGTATTTTTTTAAATGAATTACAATAATAAGAAATAAACAGCCTTATTTTGAGCTAGAAATATATTATTCTATTGAAAGAGCTGTTATCATAGCTTATTCGTGGAGTTGATATTTTATACACATGGTTGTTGAAGCAAATGCAAATTCTGCTACTGAAATCTAACTCGCGAAACTAAATAGATATTTTCATTTTTATGATTCTAATCAAAATGATTTAGGTTCTCCCATTAAGCAAGAATGTAGTCTACAAATTATGAAATTTGACACGTTAAATTAAGCGCAATGCATGACTGTAGCCCAATTCTGCATTTCAAATTTGCAAATGTTTACGAGCAAATGCATTTTTCTTAACTGCGTAAATTAAATTATATTTTGCGTAATTTATTTTATGGATTTAACTTCTTCCGAAATATGAGAATATTTTGGAACCAGAAGGGAAATTCAAATAAATCGGATAAACTGGAAGTTTTCTATTTAGTTTTTAAAATTTTTACTGCAGTGTTAATAAACATGGGGATTTCAGTAATTTCCTGTGAGATTTCGTTATGCCTTTAGACATATAATATTAAATAACACATTTTTTAAGATATGTCAATTTAAATAAACGCATTGAAATATATTAGAAAGAAAGTAGATACTTCCTCAAAAAGTATGGTTCATTTATATGTTTTATTTTATTTTCACTAACAATTAATATATTTTTCAAACTTTCACACTAATGTTTCTTCCCTTTCCATGAAACGGCCATTTTCTTTAGTGGATAAAGAAATGAGAAGGAGTTTATAGAATGCTGATGGTTATTAAGTGTTTTATTGTCTCAAAACTCAGTTTGGAGTTAAAATATTACTACGTTTGTAAGAATCTGTTGCTGAAATGTTTTTATTGGCGTCAGCCGCTGTCTAATCTTTCAGTGCAATATAACATACATTGAATGTGCATTCTACATTGCACAGAAATTTTATATCGCATTAAAAGTTTGAATGCAATACAAAGCGATGTCGTAGGCTTCATCTTCGTAGGCTAGTAAAATGCATGTAAAAAATATGTGTTTGCATATGGTGCAGAAAACTGACATTACATCTAAAAAATGCTTTTGATCAGTCTCCGAAAGTATTCGCTGCCAATTCTGCGTATACTTAATTATTAGAAAGAAGTATACTTTTCCTGCAAACTAAGTAAGCAAACAGCTTAATTATCGAAACGTGAAAATGTTCTAGAAGTAAAGTCTGACTCTTAGGCTGGTAATACTCAATATAAGAGATAGAAAAGTCGGGAAGTTGAGAAATGGCATGGGAAAGGGAATGATAACGTGCATGTTCAATAGTTGTGAATACACAACCATGATCTCTAATACTGTAGAATAGTTTCTGCAGATTACACGTAAACTATATGATGTAATAATAAGTTGCAGGGGGAAAAGTACATGCAGATTCCCCCGCCCTCTGAAAAAGAAATGATACGTAAATTACATAAATGTGCAATTTCACTAAAGAATACATATGTGGATAATAACTTCAGGTAAAGTTCGCTTTTAAAACAGAAAACATTTTTTAAGAACAAAATCATGCAGAACTAGGGACATGTAAAAATAATTTATGAAATGTGTGCGAATTAGTAATTTTGAAACAAATCGGCCCTTGAATTTCGAAAACACTTAGCGACATTGATGATTCAGAGATTATTTGTGTTTCTTACCGAGATTTTATTAAAGTTTTTTAACATACTTTGGGTTCTAACTGAACTATTTTTAATTCAAGCATCGATCAGTTCAGAATTACAAGACCCACAAAATAGCAAAGGAAAACAACATCTACAATCATATTAAAAGGACAAAGTGAAATTATTACATAAAATGCACTAAAACAAATATAAATGTGTGTGTGATTATGGCAAAGCCTCGAGGGCTGTCTGCCTAAAGGGAGGGATGCCTTCGTGGAGGACTTTCTAAGAGGAACTGGCTCGTATACACGTTACACATGGGGAAAACCCCGAAAACGCCCATGCAGCCAGCCCGTTCGCGGGATTCGAACCTCGGACGAACTACCAGTGTTCAGCTACTTTACCGCTCGTCCGCTGGTGGGCCCTAAATATAAATGATAAATAACAGTATAAAGATGTATAATAGTTTAAAAGATAAATATTTACATAAATATGCATCAAAATTATTTTTATGGATTTAACTTTAAATCTTGAGAAAACATTTTCAAAATAATAATAAAGCTTAAAATATAAACCAAAACCATTATGTCGTAAAATCTTTAGCATTTAGAAATATCAGGCATCAATCGGTAAAAAATAGGAATCAGTTTATTAAATATGTTATTTAGTTTATAGACATTATCTAGTTTATTAAATGCATTATCTAGTTTATCAGCGAAATATAATTCTTCGTTTTGTTTCAGTATAATTATTTGATTATTATGTCGAGCAGTAATCTTTGTTGTAACTTATAAATAAATTAGAGTAATGTAATAATGCTACTGTACTTAATAATGGACGATACATAGACAGCAAAATTATTTTTTTTTTTCATTTTCAAGCACTCACTTCTCTTTCATGAAATTACAAATCAACGTGACGTATTCGATGCTAGGAATTCCTTCAAAAAATGAAAAATGTTCGATAACTAATTTGAATTGTATGTTTTTATGACGCTAAAGTTATTTGTGCATGAATAGAGAAACCAAATATAATTACTGGGCTTCCAGAACTTTGCATATGAAATATGTGTTTCTAAAATAAAGCAGTGAAGTTTTCCACAAACATCTGAAAGATTTCCTTATGTGATATGATAAGAAAGCAATCTACTATTAACTTCTATTCCTTAGGGATGAAGTACGAAAAAATTAAAATTGCCTTTTACAAAATTAAAATGCTATTGTAAAGAGATTTTACTATTTTATACACAACATGTAATAGAGATAAGCAAGTAGAGGGTGCTTCTGCGCTTCAACAAAAACTCTCCTTTTCCAACCCAGTTATAATTATAGCTGAATCTATTACATTTATAGTTATGGAATATTCATCTTGATATCCTATAAATAAAACGTATTTCATTATTTTGAAATTTCAATAAATACGTAGGAAATACAGAAGACGGATTTACTGATGAAGAATAACTTTAAGTCTTGTATTAAAACAAGTATTTGTATTTTCTTCTAGCTGATGTAGTGTTTTAATTTTACTACTAAGAATTCAGGTGCTGATACTAAGCAATGAAAAGTTATACGTCAGACAGAAAATTGCGATAAAATTTAACTTGGACGATAAAACTATTTATAAAGGTAAATAGATTTTCTTAAAGAATATTGTTACGGTTTTTGTATTTATTTAGTTTGCTATTTTTAATAAAATAGTTATTATTTTTTTTTTAATATTCCCGTGCAATGCAGCACGACACATATTTGAAGAGAAATCTTCGCCGAAAAATTAAAATATAGGAGCACGCGCATTGAAAATTTTAATAAATAAATATCTCGTAATTGTTCTATTTTGCTATCCAGATAAATCAAGAAAATGCGAGACGATTCTCGTACGTGACTTAAAAAGCTTACAAAAGCTGGAGGAAATCATCTCAATTCAGTTTCTTACTTATTGCTGTTAATGATTGTAGTGAATTCTCGGTTAAAACGGATTTGCTTTCTGTGCTTTTAATTAAATTCTGTTGAACGTTTTAATAGTTTAAAAGATAACTACTATGACATATTGCTATATAAAGGAAATGTAAGCATTTTGTATTTATTCTTGGGATAGGAATAAATTTTATTCACATTTCATCGGACTTGTGCATTAAATTTATTACGAACCCGTACTCACGCAACACGTTTTGGTGTCAGAAGTAGGATTTGAATGCCAATAACTAGAGGGATGGAAGAACAATTAAGGCAGCTCGTAACTGATTTTGATCCATTCCAAGAACAGAAGAAAACTGGCCAAGCCTTCTTTAAAAAGAGATTAATGCGGGACAAGAATCAGTTAAAGTAGAGGTGAAAGCTATTCAAGCAGTGATGCAAGCTGGCCAAGTTTCTGTTAAAGAAAGAAATTTGGACATATTGAAGAAAGAGTTTCCTCTATTAAAGAACAAATAGAAGAATAGAAGAAAGACTTTCGGCCGTGGAACAACAAATAGGTTACAGAGTTTTTTCTATCCAATAAGAAATCACTTAACTTCAAGGAAGAGTTTGTGCCGTTCAACAACCAATTGATGACAGGGTTACTTCAATCGCCAAGGAAGTTGATACCTTAAACGCTGAAGAGAGGAATGCTACCGAACGTGTCATTAAAGATCTTTAATATGTTTTCTAACGCTCGTCTTCTGGCGTGGGTCGAATTATTTTAGACATAGAATCGATATTGATGATCCTCCACCAATCAAGCAGCATCCAAGACGTCTACCGATTGCTAAACAGAAAGAGATACGAAAACTTTTAAAGGATATGGAAGAAGGCAATGTCATGAAGCCTTCAGCAAATTTATGGGCAACTTTCTTCGTCCTCGTCAGAAAGAAAGACAGCTCAACATTCATTTGTGTTGACTATCGCCGGTTGAATGAGGTTACGAAGAAAGACAGTTACCCTCTTCCTAGGATTGGCGACATTCTGGACATTCTTTCTGTGAGCAAACGGTTCTCAACATTTGATTTAAAGAGTATGTATTGACAGGTAGAAATACATCTTCATGACCGAGAAAAGACTGCATTTATTATGTCATCTCTGTTGAAGGTGTGTGCACGGATCCTGAAAACGTGTCAGCCGTTGAAGCTTGCTAACGTCCCGAAAATATCCATCAGCTGAGAAGCTTCCTATGACTTTGCACCTACTATAGGAGATTCGTAAAGGACTTTTCTTCCATCACAAGATACCTTCGTAAGCTGACAGAGAGCAAGCAAAAGTTCTTGTGGACAAAAGAATGCGAAGATTCTTTTAACAACTTAATGGAATCTCTAACATCTGCTCCAGTCCTGACGTATCCTCAACTCAACAGACCATTTATTATCGACACGTACGCGAGCAATGAAAATGTCGGTGCTGTTTCGTTTCAAGAAATAGAAGTGCTGTTTGGCTTCAAGAACGTTTAATGGCTTACTGGAGCAAGTACCTGTCTAAGCCCGAGAGGAATTACTCTATCATCAGGAAAGTGTTGCTCTCCTGATTCAAAGCCCTACAACATTTCCATCATTATCTATACGACCGAAAGTCCCTGCTCTGCACGGATAATGCCTCATTGGCCTGACTTTTAAATTTCAAGAATTCTGAGTGTCAAATAGCCAGGTGGATACAGAGACTCCAGGAATATGACATTACTATTCGTCACCGAAAGGGATCGTCGCACGGAAACTCAGACGCCCTATCTAGCAGTCCTTGTCCAGAAAGCTGCCGATATTGTTCTAGAGTCGAAGCGAAATATGAGTTGCTGATTCCGGTCGCACGAAAAATTATATGAACTCCGGCTGATCGAGATCCGTGGAGTGACAAAGAATTCAGGAAAGACAAGCTGGGAGACGTCGACATTGAACCCTGATTGATTTAATTGAGTCATCTAGCAGAAAACCTACCTGGCAGGACATTTCGATCTATAGTCCGACGGCAAAACAATATTGCGCTCTTTCGGATTCACTTCACATTCGAAACGGCGTCTTACACCGGAAATTTGAAACAGATTATGGGAAGACAATGACAACTCGTACTTCCATGATCCCGGTTTCCTGATGGCTTTAAAGAACTACATAGCAGCTCTACAGAAGGTCACATCGGAATAATGAAGACCTTGCAGAGACTTTTTCACCGCTTCTACTGGAATAATGAATAGGATGACGTGCAGAAGTGGTGTCGATCTTGCGTTGCCTGCGCAGGTCGGAAAGAACCGAGAAATCGCAGCCGAGGCAAGCTGCAACGTTACAACGTAGGTGAGCCTTTTGAACGTATAACCTTTGACATCTTGGGACCCCTGCCACTGCTGAGGGCAACAAATATACCCTCGTAGTCATTTATTACTTCACCAAATAGAAGCCTTTCCTATTCCTGATCAAGAGGCTATCACAGTAGCAGAATTGATGATGCAGCACTGGATTTCCAGGTTCGAAGTGCCTCTTCAGTTACATTCCGATCAGGGAAGGAATTTTACTCTGCAAAGTACTCGGCATTAACAAAACCCAATCTACGTCCTTTCATCCCCAGTCGGACGGCATGGTAGTGAGGTTCCAATTGAACCATCCTTAACAACCTCTCATTCATCGTTTCCAGAATCCAACAGGACTGGGACAAGAAGTTACCACTAATTTTACTGGCTTACCGCAGTACTGTTCACGAGACCATCCGCTATTCCCCATCTCCGATACTCATCGGTCTTGACCTTCGTCTGCCTTGTGATCTTTGGTTTGGTCGTCCTTCGGATGCGCCTTCATCGCCTGAGGAATATATTCAAAATCTCCAGGCCCGGTTTGAAGTGATGCACAACTTTATACGAGAGCGAGTCAACTTGGCGAAGAAGACAAAGACCCGATACGACACCAGAACCTACTTGGCGTCGATTCAACGAAGGAGATTAGGTGTGGTTATGGAATCCGACTCGACGGAAAAGACTCTGTCCGAAACTGCAGTCACCTTGGGATTGTCTGTAAACAGTCCTAAACAGGTTGAACGACGTCGTGGTTTGGATCCGTAAATAATCAAACTCTAAACCTAAAGTCGTTCATTACGACATGTTAGCTCCTTACTATAGCCATAGTACGTAGTGTATACGTAGTGCAGTGCATAGTACGAACGGCCATAATATGAACAGCAGGTGTTTAAATTTTGTCTCCGAATGCTATAATAATAAAGTAAAATACTGGCACACAATACAGAAATGAATTTTCGTTTATATGAAAGATGTAATTCCATTGGTAAAATAAAACAATTTTTAAAACTGCTTATTACCTATAAACTTTGTGGAATTTCCTTTATTTGAGCAATATTTCTGATTCTTCGTACTAATTTACAGTTTTAATTGACATTACTTGCATGTTAAATTACAGTTTTAATTATATTACATATTATTAACATTACAGTTTTAATTTACATTAATGTTTTAAGTTACATTTAATTTACATTTATTACAGTAATTTACAGATTTATTTTATCTAGTCAAATATTTTGGAATGTATTTCATTGTACCGAAGATAGAAAAATCCGGTATGGACACCGCATGTTTACCATGAGCGACTTATTAAATTACATATTTTTATTTAAGCTTATTTTCTCGAATTAATTTATTGATATCTTAAAGCAAGTTGAAAATGACATAAAATTTGCATATTTTAACCTGGTTAATTATATTACATGGTTAATTTTTGTCGCAAGGTTTTCAAACTCCTTATAATTTTTTTTTTCATGAAGAGTATAAAACATTCCCCGATATATGTACAGGAATCAAGAGACCGCATTAAGTTAGATTTCATTATTTGTCTAAAATTATTATTTTTTAAATTTGACGTTGCTAAAACATGAATAATTTTGTCTTTTAAAAGACTTCTGTAATTAGAAGTACATGAATAAGACCAACGAAAATACCTTGGAAGTGGGTGGGTCTGTCCAAGACGGTTGGTAATGCCAAATACAATAAAACAGAGAGGCTTACAACTACATGTTACATAAATCCTATTCGCAAAATGACAACATTCCGCGGCTAATCGCTTTTCAGTTATGCGAGGGGCATGCATATGTAGGTACGTACGTAGTGAAGACAACACGAAATAATACCTTCTGAATCCATTTTAAATCCTGTCTTCAATCCGTTTTGGAAAAAAATAAATGTCCTTTATTTTATCCGCACGTATAGACATCATGAAAACAAATCATCTAAGCGGATTCGGGAGCGGTAAAAATGGATATTTCCATTGAAATATAATACCCGAAATTTTTTGCGATTATAATAATTTCTTTACATGTAAGTACAAGGAATTAAAAAATAGTCATTATAACTTAAACTACTGCTAGTAAAAAACTTACTAATAAAATTAAGTAAAAATATTACCAGTAACAACCTTACTAACTAAAAACAGTGGTAACTGATACAGATCTTCCAAAGCTGTCATAATGTTGGATTGAGTCTCTTTCTGTCTTTCGCTCTGTCTACTCAAGCATGTGATGCTTCCTTTCGTGCAAGGTGATAATAGACACGAGTTGCAAATAATGTACAATCGTTGAGTTCCTGATAAAGCAACTTTTTTGATAAAGGGTTATTGCAGTCTTGTTGACATCCACAGAAGGTTACAGTTGGTTTACGGAGACAATATCTTTAACAAACGCAACATGCATAGATGGATGAAGAGATCTGAAGAAGAAACAGACGATACGAAAGCCAAACACGTAGTGGAAAGCTATCAAATGCATGTTTATAATTTTCTGTAAAAGTTGGATTCAATAAGTGCGGGAATGCATGAATTGGAATGCACACAATGATGAAAAATGACTTCAATTTTAAAAATAGTCACTCTAACATTAGATGAAGTCTGAGTTCGTATCATTTAATAAGAAATTACGTCCAAGAGAAAGTGATCAAAGAAGAAAAAAAGCAATAGCAATCCAGAACTAATTCGAAATTACAAGAAAAAATTATGTTCCCCAACAATTCACAAAAGATCTGATGAGTTTACTATTTTCAGACATTTTTATGATAGCATTCTCTTTTGTAAACTAAATTAAAAAGAATGCATTTTAGGAGTTGTGATTAAAAACACACGTTTCGATTTAATTTTCTATGCAAGTCAAAATCTTGTGTCATACCATCTATCTTTCATCTTCACATATTTATAAAGAAAATGAAATCAAACTTCGAATATTTAATTAAATTTTTGGAGTTTTCAGAGCAGAAAGAAAATTCAGATTGTTCTGCTTTCATTTCTTCTAGGAATGAAGCAAAAAAGAACTTCTCCGTATTTTTTGTTTCAGGTATTCAATATGTTTTATAGTAGATTATTGTAAGGCTTTGTCTTCCTTTACCAAAAATATACCGAAAATGTTTAAAATAATATTTCTTCTAAACGCATTTTACATATTTTATTTCGAAAGAGTGAACTAAAATAATAAAAAGCATATTGTTGGCTTAGTAAGCTAAATGACACCTGATCAAAATTGAAAGTAAACAATTTTATATTCTCTTTCGCATGAGTTTCCCATCGTTGTGTAGTGAATTCGAGAGTTTAATAGTTAAAGAATTTGATTTCATATTTGTAATTATTTGGAGATTAGATTTCATTCTAGTGTAAATTTCTTCGTTTACGTTTTGTTTATTTGGGGATTTTAATTCTCAAAATGTTATTTTCTTACGTTAAGGCTTGGGAACCAGTGCTTCAAAGTTATTTTGTTCATTCCTGTTTGAAAACAAACAAAAATTAAAAGAAATATTTTTAGAATGTAGAAAAATTAGGGTGGCTTAAATTTTTCCGGCGTAACATTTTTTGCCTTTTTCTAACATCTTCCATCTGTTTAATTTCTAGAATATTTCTTCTTGCTGTTAACCTTGTTTTCGGGGGTACGTACGTGCATAACCGTTATGAAAGTCGAGATTTGCTTGATAGGATACTTTCAGAAGCCACGGGTTTTTGGCATGGCCAAATTCTGCTTCGGCCTTGATTTGCACGCAGATTGTTCAGATAGATTTTGGCGGGAAACGTGAATGGCTGTGTGAAAGAGGGGAGCGAATTTTGGGATTTTGGCAAAGAGCCCTTTTTGGGTTCCGCGGAAAGTTTTAGTAATACTGGCTTCGGTTTTAGACACTGAGGAGCGTAATGCTTCCAGCCAACGAGACTGCAGAAAAAATAATTACTGTTCCAGGCCTCCCCCTTGCGTGAGCGTTCCTTTGGGACGGGCTGTTTCAGGACCATGTGTCGAAATTAAGATTATTGTGCATCCTGAGCAGGGAAACGTAGGTGAGCATGGAAGATAAACTAAAATTGAAGGTTTGGCGGCTGATACGTAATTCTTGTGTTTCTTCTACGTGAAGATCCTCTGTGCAAATTTTTCTACGTGAATGTTATTCTAAGTGCAAATTCTTCTATTTAAAAATTCTTCTACGAGAAAATTCTGTTACGTGCACATGCTTCTACGTGAAATTCGTCTATGTGCGAGTTCCCTTCTACGTACAAATTCTTCTATGTGAAAGTTTTCTTCGAGAAAACGTTTCTACGTGAAATTTCCTACGACAGGAAAAGCTTCTACTGTAAGATGCGCCGGGTCCCTGCTTTAACCGGAAATGACTCCTGTGCCTGGCCTGAAGATAATTTTATCTTCTTTTCTTTCTTTCTTTAGTACAACTGCAGTTAACGGATTATTTTTTTTATTTAATTTCTAATTGGATAAAAGATCATAGAAGAATTAAATTTTTGTTTTATCTAAAACAAAAAACATAGGAATAACTGGTATCTAAATTATCGCGAAAATTGTTTAAACATTTCTTTTTCATTCCTTAAGCATAATTATATTCTTGTCATTCTATTAAGGTGCGTCGATTGTGTATTAGAATGAATTCTTGTCATTCTATTAATGTGTTAATGTAAGGAGTAAGGTTAACTGAATATCCTCCTTCGCCTGAGGATCTGACTATATTTCCGGCCCACCAGCCCCGAATGGGTTGGCTGCATGGGAGTTTTTGTGGTTTTCCCCATGTATAACGTGTATACGAGACTTCCCTTAGAAGGTCCTCCACGAAGGCATCTCTCCTCTTAGGCAGATAGCCCTCGAGGCTTTGCCTTAATCACACACACTGACTATATTTCCATTTTTGTTCCTTCTTCCGGGAAACTAAATGACTGTTAGTGTTTATCTGAAATAATTAAAAAAGATGTATTTGCCTTAGGTTAATTAAATTTTCACTTAAAAATTTCAACTCTATAATTTCGATTATTTCTGGAAAAAGGGAGTACCGCCATACTGGATGTTGAAATTTTCACGTGTAGGTTCAAGATTGTAAGAAATATGTAGGAAAAGGGAATTGTATACATGAATTATTGTGCAGTCTAAAATACTCTATTAACCTTAATTAAGAATTGTTTAATATCTCAGGAATGACTGTTGTATTTTGCTTAACACAGAGAAAAATGTTTTGAATAAACCCAGAAAAGTAAATGTTAAATCTGAGTACGTTACGGTTTTGAGCTTATTATTCTTATTTTTACTTTTCGTGATGAATATCATTATTATGCTTACCACAACGTTTAGCTATCTTGTCTGAACGTCTGTTGCAAATGTGTGTCTAGCCATTCAACCGGCGCGAACCCGGTCATAACACAACGCGTGTATTAACCGCTTAAAGGTTAGAGGTTTAGAGGTTTGACTAAGATGAATTTCTCGGTCTTTGTCATTCCTGTTTTGCTAGTTCTAGAACAGGAATGTTAAGTTTTTATTACGTCACCAGAAAAACCCCACTACGTAACAAGTTTGTGCTGTGATCTTTGCACCCAACAAATTTAGTTCCGTTAATTTGGCACATAGCACCATTATGATATTATCATTTCATCAGTATCTCACAATGAGATAAAAAGACGTTTCTTTCCATAACTACGTTTGCAATTGGCCATTTCTTTGCTAAGTCTCTCAGAAAAACCTCATTATCTCTTTTCACGCTATTACGATATAATTTGACAATTTAAGTTAAAAGTAATGATTGTAAGGTTTATGATTCTTTTTGCTATGAGCACACAGTTCACTTTTTTCATTTCTGCTTTGAAAATTTAATAGCGCAATGACATCAGCACTAAAATGGATAATATCTTGACCATGATCCTCTTTCTTGACCTTGATATTCCGCCTGGATCTGGCGGAAAGGGGACTCGTTAATCTTCTCTGTCGTTTTTTTATTTGGGAAAGAATGAAAGGAATTGTTGCATACTCCCATACATGTTTTCATCACTTAAGTGATTAGCGCATATATCGGAGTTTTGAATATTTTCATCGTACGAAGCCTGATAATGTAGAAGTGATTTTTCACACTTTCTAGCTTAAAACCTCAACAAGCTGTAACAGTTCAGATAACGTCTGAAATAAAAATGTAGTCACTGATGATATTTCAGTACTCAGATTTATTCGGCTGAATTTCGTGTCTGTCTCAGGTCGCCCTCTAAGTGGGGTAAAATGTAAGGAAATATTACATTCCGCTGTTCATTGCTCCCATGTTGTAAGTGGTTAAGAAGTCTCTAGCCAACATAGTGAACAATTAAATCAACAGCGGCAGCGCAATTTGTTTCATATTCCGTGCTTCAAAGATTTATGATCCCTACAGTTACTTCCTAACTACAAGTAAAATGCCGTATGTGTTGATTGTGAACATCTAGACTTGATTTATTTTATATCATGTTTCTCTCCAGTCGCTCTTTAAAAGTTTAGATAAAAAATATTTATTGTGTTCCCCTGGGCTTGTTCTCGATCTGTAAGTGGTTAGCAGAACGAATAACCACAGGGAAACATTAATATTCGACACAATTATATTTTAGCATATCCTTTAGCGAAAATCCCAATACTATCTGCAAGTTCAGTTAGGCAAATCATTCCAATCTATTTACATAATGAAAGAAATGTCTTCGTAATGGATGTTCCACACTAAACTAACCCATATTCATTTTACACACGATATAAACCAGCTTTTGCGTTATATTCGTTTGACAGACGACATTTATTATAAAAATGTAATGTAGACACCCCATAACTTTTTTGTGAGACTTATTAAATTATACAAATTTTTTACTGCATTTCATTTAAACTTATCTCCTCGACTTTCATTAGAAATATATTTATCGTCCAGTTAAGTCAGTTCTCTCTTCACAACAAGGTAAAACACTTAAAACTCAGAACATAAAAAATTGAAAATACAGAAAAACATAAAACATCAAATACAGTTAAAAACAATTAAAAATAATTTTACAGTTAAAATTATAGTTTCTGCGCAAAAACAAGCAATTAGGCTAGCAACAAGAAGACAGATTATTCTGTGCACAAAATTTAAATTTACGTTTTGTCCCACTCCGCAAAACGACACCAAAGGTGGTGCACAAACTGACATAATTCACTAGTCTAATAACAGTTTCAAAGGTAAACAAATGGCGACTTCATTACGCTTAGTGCCATTTAATCAACTTTTAAATTATTTATAATTCTATAACTATTGTATGCAGATTAACTTGAACCATAAAAACGTTAACCGGAACATATGAACAACCTAATTCAATCACTTTTAAAGTAAAAAATGCACAATTTATTAACATATAAGAATAAAAACTTTTAGTAGCTGGGTAACAGAGTGAGTATATATATGTTTGCACGTCTAACATGTTACAGCAGTCTCACAACAAATAGGTAAGTTCTGAGGCTACTCGTTTTTGGGTTCTGCGTGAAACATATATACGTATGAACTGACTTTACGGAAAAAAAAAAAAAAAAAAAAAAAAAAAAAAAAAAAACTCTTCTGAATCCATTTTACAATCTGCTTTGGGAAAACGAGTCCATTATTCTGCCCTTACGTGCAAATGTCACGCAAAACATTCTTCAGATCGATTCGAGAGCGTTCAAAATAAATATTTTTGTTGAAATATGATACCTTAAATTTTTCGCATCAATACTTTCTTTACTAATTACGATTACAATACTTAATTTACTTTCTTTACTAATTACGATTACAATACTTAATGAAAGAAATGTCTTCGTAATGGATGTTCCACACTAAACTAACCCATATTCATTTTCCACACGATATAAACCAGCTTTTGCGTTATATTCGTTTGACAGACGACATTTATTATAAAAATGTAATGTGGACACCCATAACAAGGAAGTAAAAATTTTGCAGATAATGCACATTATTCTATGCGTAGCGTTTATCAAGAAATGATACATCTTTTTGAGCAAATATAAAACATGAAATTACCACGCGTTAATATGAATTTAACTAGTTTCATTCTGAAGATTTCTAACTAATCATATTCTTGAATGTCCAGCATTTTTGCAGTACACATATCGAAGAAACTATAATAGCCATTATTAGTTTCTTCAAGGTTCCAATTATGGAATAGCTTTAGGTGAAACTGACGCAATATTTTATTAATTTTCAAATAAGATTTGGAATCACGGATGATGAACATAAGCAAAAACGGTGGCAGATATGCTTTCAATGATCAAAGTGAAAAAATTCGTAAAATGAAGGAAAAGGAAATGTCTGATATCACACATAAAATCAGCACTTCACATCATATATAATATCCTTCAGAGCAAATACAAAATTCAGAAATTTTATCATTTTGCAGGCAAGACAGATTATTGGACTTTATACTACGTGCGTAAATATCTGAAATTTTAGCGTATATTATTTTAAAAGTTAAAAATTCAATAAAATTATGAATATGATTTCAAGAAGATGTCAAAGCGAAACAAATAAATTTAGTTTGAAATAAATTTTTAGAATGAAGACTAGCAGATTGAAGTTCTCTGATTCTTCCATGTTTAAGGTGACTGTCGGGTACTGTCTTGCTGTAGATTTAAATTGTTTAGTCTTGAATAAGAAGATTAACTGACATACGATATTGTATACTTTTGTGGAGACACTAGGCATTTTTTGAAAGCAGCAGACGTGAAAAATAAGCAATGCCCTAGCCGAGACTGGAACCACGGACCTCTCGAATACGCATCGAGTGTGCTGACAATTATATATCGAAGGCATGATAAGAAGGGTCGAGAAATACCTTACATACTCCCCCTTTTAAAGGGCGAGTGAGGATTAAGAGGCCCATCCGCCAAGTCATGGTGGTGGAGAATCATCATCGACCACCTTCTTAGTTCGGGTGCTACTGTAGAGACACTTGCCATTTTTTGAAACAGAGGATGTGAAAAATGAGCAGTACCCTCGCCGGAACTCGAACCGCGGACCTCTCGAATATGCGTCAAGTGTACTGACTACTACACCACGAAGGCATGCTAAGAAGGCAGGTGGAATACCTTATAAGGTAATGTCTTATTCTTTATTATTAACATTTGTGGCAATGATCTGGGCGCTCTTACGAAAACAGATTTTTGGTTTTCTTTCTTGTAGGATCTGAGTGCGTGTTTTTGTAGGTTTATTTTTCTATGATGCAAGACTAAAAATAAGCTTTTTGGGGATTTAGTACTTATAACGTTAAGGAAAAAAATTCTCCTTAACACAGCAAAAATTGATATGGTCACTGTTTGAAAAGTCACACAGAGCGGTGTGCAGGGCAAAGTTCCGTTTAATTCCCGTGCTACATCTGTTCTAACGAGGGTCCCGTATCTCTGAGTTTTTTCTAGGGAGCTCTCTCCCTGTCTAGATTCATGTGACAGTTCCTGTGGAGATGTCCTTCCAACCCACAGTTCCAGCACTAGATTGTCTTCTTTCCAGTATTGCTTTTATTCGGCCTTCTTAACGTCTCCCAAATCTCTCTTATTTCTTTTCTCAGTTTTGCTATATCAAAACTTGGATTTTCTTTATGAGCCGCTCTAACAGAATGGCGATCTTTTCGAGTCGCCTCGAATTGTTGAGCCGACTCGAATATCATGGCGTAGCCAAAGGCGGATTTTAGGTTTTTCAGATCTGCCAATCGGAAAGCCTTTTGAATTTCCGCATCCCTGACTGCATCGACGAAATGTATCAGGGCCGGTTTTTTTCGGACATCAGGTGGACATTCCGTATATGCTTGATGCGCCACCCTCTAGATGTCAGCCGCTTTCCGTGATTTTCTGCTGCCGAGTTTTCAAATGCAGGCGGCTACAGTCCTTTGCGCACTTTTCCCCAAATCTCAGTTAAAGCGCATTCGAGAGGGCATTGAAATTTGAAATCTGGTCTTCGGAGTGAACTCCTTAGATGTCTCCAGTATCTCCTCGGAGTTATACAGCCAACTGCGAACTTTTTATGTGGGAGTCCCACTTGTTAGTTTCCGCCACGATCGAAAACTGGGTCTTATATACGCTCTATGATGATTTTCCATCGCAAGTGCTTGGTTTAATTACCTTATAAGAAGAAACTGAAGGAACCTTGAAACCTTCAGGCTCGTTCTTGGACTCAGTCCGGTTTTCTTTCGAAACATCCACTTCTTTCTGGAACATTCTGAATTTTTCTTGCATCTATCTTCCCCAGCTTCTATTTTTGATCCATTTCCCTCTCTAAGCTCCACGATATCGCTTTTAATATTATTTTGTTCCACTTTCATCTGTGAGAATTTCTCTTGCAACTTTTCTTGTCCGGCTTTTATTTCTTCTTGTCCTGCTTTCATCTTTATTAACAAGTCCATCAAAGTCTTCGTTTCCTGCACCATGGCATTATCCTGCAGGCGGTCACTGACATTCACTGGCAAATCCCACTTCTGATACAAGTTGTTGCGTTCATACGGGTTTGTGGATTTGGTGTGATTGACGACAACACTTGATGAAAAATGAAAACACAATTTATTAGGAAGTACGAGTACTACTGAGAACAGCTTCAAAAACACGTTTGCAGTTGTCGGAAAACTACGTCAACCACGCTGAAGCAATCAGCAGCACAGCTTTCAGGCTATTAGGCTATAACGGTGGAAAGAGCTTCACGTCAAAGCACTAGAGTACAGCTCCGCTCCCGACTCTGTTCGGCCGTCCTCGGAACTCAACGTACTCATGAGCCTCTCCACGCTACGACTCACGATGCACGCAACGATACTATCGATAGCCTTAGCGATGCACACTCTCGATGCACCAACTCGCGATACAGCCTACGAGCAACTCGAGACAGACTGACGATCAACTATCTCAGGGACTGACTGACTCTATATACATACATATATACGTAGGTACGTATGTAGAAATTTTCCTTTTTAATCCATTTTAAGGGGACTCATACACCTTAAAACCCGCAAGGTCTTCGAATATGTGACTGTTGCAAGAATTGGGATAATTTATTTATTTTAAAACCAATTACTTCCAACCTTTTACAACTGACTACATAATATAGCTACTTTCTGAAATAGTAATCAGAAAGTTTGTGTTGCCACAAATATTTTTATAATTTAGTCTGCTTTGTCACAAATTTTTTTGTCATATTTCCACCTTGCGCGCACAAACTAATGTGAACCTAAAATTCTAAAAATTTCATGTTACATTTTTATTTTATTTTGAGTTGAGTTTATAAAATGGATTTTATTAAAAAAATCTGTAATGTTTTCGTCCATAAAATTTTTCAATATTAAAATATTCAACAGATTTTTGGTTTTGGTTCAGTTAGAAATTATTGCCCATATAAAGAATTCCATCCAATTTCAAGTATGTACCATTAGCCATTTTTAAAATATCATGCGCGCAAGGTGGAAACATGGCGAAAGATTTTGTCACAAAGAGAATTAAATTACAAAAATATTTGAGGCAACACAAACTTTCTGGTTACTAGTTTCCAAAGCAGCTATATTATGTAGTCAGTTGTAAAAGGTTGGAAGTAATTACTTTTAAAATAAATAAAATATCCCAATTCTTGCAATAGTCGCATATTCGAAGATCATAAGGGATTTAAGGTGTATGAGCCCCCTTAAATACATCTCACAATTCGTTTAGGTAAAAAAACAGTATTTCTATTCTTTCTATACGTATACAGATGTGTTGTGTTGAATTGTTATGTATTAATTTATAGTGCTTAGTTAATATATTAATTTGCAGTGAATAGTGAAATTGTAATGTTCATATTTGAAATTTAATTTCTAATACAATTTTTTTAAATACATTTGCAATTGATTACGGTAAAACTGTTATTCAGTTAGCAGAAAAGTTTTGGTACCAGCTAAAAGGCAGGTTTTCCGTTCTTACGGAGCGGCCACTTTGGGGGTCAAAAGTCGACGATCAGTTGCATTTTCTTCCTCTTATCTTTCGGGATTGAATACGGGATCCAGAGATCTTATCCTTTCTTTGTTGACTCAAAGGGTATGAGCGTTGATTTGATAAACTTTATTTTACTATGTTGCTGACTTATATAAATTTGTCTAAATTAAAATCTTAGTTTTTTTCAATCACCAGTCAGTAAAGAGGTCAGATATATTTTTTCTATGAGAGTAGCGTTGTTTTTTTCTTTGTCGCGGCACCAAGAGTAGTTAAGCAAGCCAGACAGTTAACGTAAATTAATTATTAACAAGCTTTATACGTAACAGATATCACTCAAAAAAGTCGTCCAAATAGATTCGGGAATCGTGAAAATGGATTTTCTTTTGAAATATGTGTGTGTGTGTGTGTGTAATTATGGCAAAGCCTCGAGGGCTATCTGCCTAATAGGAGGGATGCCTTCGTGGAGGACTTTCTAAGGAAAACTGGCTCGTATACACGTTACACATGGGGAAAACCACGAAAACGCCCATGCAGCCAGCCCGTTCGCGGGATTCGAACCTCGGACCGCACTACCAGTGTTCAGCGACTTTACCGCTCGGCCGCTGGTGGGCCTCTTTTGAAATATGATACGCGAAATTTTTCGTGATTGTAATATTTCCTTTACGTCGCACAAGGAAGTTAAAAAAAAATAATTTTGTACATGTTTAAAAAAGGCTATTTTATCTTTTTTTTATTTATTTTTTGTAAAGTGAATAGTTCAATGTAATATGAAATGAATGAATTCTATTCTATGAATGCTTGACACTTTAAGAATCATAAATATATTTTTAAAACATCATCTTTTATAACGGAGAAGACATTTTCAGTTCTAAAACTATAAGCAAAAAATTAACAAATAAATAAAATTAAAGTATTCTAAAATAGTCTGCAAAATTCCTTTTCAAATTACTTCAGAAATGGAAATCTGTATGAAAAATGATATCTCCAGTCATTTTTCTCCTATTCTTATCCAAACAGGTTTCAGATTTATGTAGTCAGAATAGAATTTTTTTTAAATGCATTAAAAATGTAAAATGGCATTTAAATAGCTCCATAACATATTTTTTCAATATATTTCTACACTTCACTATTTTTCTTCGGATTGTAAGTCACGTATATGTTTCGAATGCGAACTCAATACAACACATTAATCATCAGCAATTGCGGAGACAAATACGTGAGGACGAAAAGTTTGTAATGACTTATTTAGCTTTGAATTGTTTTAACACAAATCAGTAACTGAATAAATTACTTTAAGGATCATACCATTGTTGTTGTTTTCTGTACTGCCGATTTGCAAAATTTGGAGTGATATTATTTTTTTTCATTTAATTAAAAATGAAATGTGTATTTATTCGTCATCAAAACAATTGTGCCAGGCGTGTTTCTTTATTTTTAACAGTATATAAATGATCATATATGAAGTTTTTCTGAAATTGTCAAGAGAAACGGAACGTGTATGCAGTATTAATTACTCGAGCTTTAATACTATTTTGAAATACTACCTCTTGATAAGTCGATTTGAAACATTAAAATATGAATAAGAAATATGCAATCTTTTAATTTTATTTTTTTATAAAAGAAATTCAATTTGATTTTGATTTTTCAAATTTCTTAATAATTCGTTCTAAAAACTAACACTTTCTATGCATCTTTTTTTTTTTTTTTAATACTTTTAAATTAGGAGTTGTTAAAAATTTTCCAGGATAGTATATTCTTTTTGCTAATTTTTTAAAATTAAGAGTTTGTTACATAGATATATACAAATATGACAAAAACTTAATAAACATAATATGTATATAACTATATCAATGCCTATATCTATATCCACCTATTTATCTATCTATCTGTATATATATATATATATATATATATATTATGAAGAAGAAATAAAACATTTTTCATTTAAGATAAATAATCTACACTAATTTATAATTTTAAATATATTACGACCCTCTTTTATTCCTTTAGACACTCATAAACTAAAATTAATTTATAATAAATTATCAGAATAAAAGTAAGGGAAAAACAATGAGAGAAGTTATTAATCACATTATTCGGTAGCTTAAGTAAGTAAGTAAGGCTATAATTAAAGTAATAACAACTTTTTTTTATCGTATGCAAAAATAGTTTCTTTTCCTAAATAGTTATGCAAGCTGGTATAATGATTATATTTATTTGATTTGAACTAATCAAATAAATAACGCATTATATCATTTATGTTTTGAGCGTTTCGTATTTCTTGCTCTGGAATCATCATTATAAAATTTAAAATACTTTGTTTACTAAGAAGTTAAAGAAAACTGAGAAGTATCTTTAATGCAAAAATAATAATATGTCCTTGCGAGTAAATGGGGAAAGATTTACTGTAACTAACAGATACGAGCACTTACTAAACTAAAAGATAATTTAAGCCAATCTTGAATGGTTAGCAATATTTTTAAAAAATGTAAGGAACTAGATAAAAAGTGAAGATTTGACAACAATGGAAGAGTTCATAATCTCCCATAAATAATGAAATAATATGACCTGGGGATTTTTTTTATCAAACATAACTAGTTGCGTATTACGAAAAGACGCTAAAATGATTGCATGATTAATTATTTGTTGTGGATGAATACTATGAATGCAGTATTGTTTATGAAATGAACAGTTAGTAGTTATAGCTTATAGTTTATTGTTAATTTATGAAAAATTATTGTTTATCTTATGAAAAATTGGCTATGAAAACTTTCTTGGTTATAAACTGCCTATGAGTTTGATTAGCTTATGAAATGAATCAAGGTCGCTGTCAAATTATAACACGTTTTGTCACATGACACATTTAACAAAAGTAATATACATCCCTAATCATGTTTGCAACAAAGAAAGTCAATTAACAACCCCTTTTCATCCCATTAAATTTTTATAGTATTTGGTTTTGGTTTATGTTGATCTGTGTCTTAAAAATTATCATGTTTATGCTATATAAAATATTTTGCCTGATGTTTCTACTTCATGATATATACAATAAAGTCTCTTCCTTACACTTTCAAAAGTATCACATCTTAGACTTCTAACTTTCATTACAGACTACGTTACATTTGGTTTTTGTAAGTTCTTCTAAGCGATTTCTTTACAGGTATGCTGTTATCCCCTCACACTTTTATAATTTTCAATATTTACATCTACTTCATGCATCATTACTGCAATAATTCCTTAGATGGACACGTCGCGACGTAGGTACAATATTTAATGCGAAAGTATTAGATTCCTTTATACTATTGTGTAGCAAATTAACGTAATTAATCTAATTACAGCTATCAAAATTTAATGTATTAATTATTCTAAATTTTATGCTACACAACATTTATTTGTTCAATTAATTATTAGTATTGTTTGGTCAATTAATTATCTGATCTTGCACGAAAATTTTTAGCTAGCGTCATTCATTCTTGCTTGTATTCACGATTACTCACACAATGGATCTTGGTAAATTTAACTAGGATTTTCATGATTTAAATTAAGTTAAACCCTTAAAATTAAATATCAATAGATGCAGAAAAATTAGCACTTTAATTTGAGACTACTTTCATAATTCTTCCTTCAACAGAATTTAGGTTATAGCCATTTAGTTAACGTAAAACTTGCAAAACCCATTGTTTGGCTCAACCTTCTGAGGCCGGGCCTTTGGTAGCAGTAGAAGCTACCAGTGGACGGGGAATCTTGAGCCGAATGCTTTTCCCCCTTTAAGAAAATACCTCCTATTTGCAACAAAGATTCTTGTGTGTAGTTTAATGGATTCTCAGAGGGGTGCATCTATGTAGCAAAAGGAAGACCTTTGAAAGAGATAAGTGGTTAAAACCCTAGGGACGTCAAATTTGACATTTCACCCCACTTTTCAGCCTTGAAAATGGGGGAAAAAGACATGACCAATAAAGCGGACAACCCTGTCTTTTCAAAGAGAGGACTCTATGGCCACTATAATGGCCATCCCGTCTTCAAAAGGTTAAGACGGGGAGGAATTAACTTTTAACGAAAAAATGTGCGTTCTTTTGAGACTTGGGACAAGCCTTCTTGAGGGTGCGGATATGGTTGCCATATTTTAAACGTGCAGGTGTTTAGACGTAGCCTTCGCTTGGCGCCTATTTGGCGAGAATTGAGTTTCGCTTTCGGTTCAACGTTGCGGAAATAGTAGAAATTTTACATGTCGTAAGGTTGGAGTCTAGTCAACAGGTTTTTTCACCTTGGCGGACGAGGGCTTAGCCAAGATAACTGCTCCGTCACATCTAAAACGGGTTGATTTCGGGGCGAAGGTCACTTTTTCGTCACTCTACGATTCCTGCTCGATTGTGTCGCGTGCTCTTGCACGCTCAGGTTTTGACTTTACGAAATGGCGGTGGTTCTTTCCGCCGAATCTACGTGGCCATTCACTCATTGCAAGATTTTCACGGACATTAAATTGTAATCTAACCTACCTCTCAATTCTTGGCCGCTACTAGTTTTTCTGTCTGTTTTTTCTTCATCCACCTGTTGCAGTTATTATTTTGATCTATGAACCATAACCATCTTCCCAAGGTCCCAGAAGATGTTTGGAGTGGGTTACAGAAGAGCTTTCTGCATCTGGATGATTTGCTGAGGCTAGCTGCTGCATTTTGTCATTGACGCTGCTGCAATGCTGCTGCATTTTGGCATCTACGCTGCTGCATTTTGTCATCTAAGCTGCTGCATTCTTCCATCTACGCTGCTGCATTTTGTCATCTAAGCTGCTGCATTCTTCCATCTACGCTACATTTTGTCGTCTAAGCTGCTTTATGCTCCTGGGCTGCACTATCATCAAGATGGTTACATTGTAATTTTTCTCGGGTCCAGCTCCGGGCACAAGGTTGATCCTGCTTCTGGCTGAACCTGACACGATTAGATAAGCTCTTTTTTTTTTTTTTTTTTTTTGAAAATTCTAGTTTGTTAAATCCTCACCCATATTTCTTCTGAAAAACAAAATCTGATTTCCATAGAATTAATCACCTTAAGTCTGTTTTAAATTCTTTGTTTTCGTTCGATGAAATTTTGGATAGGAAATGTCAATGCAATTTTCCTTAGTGACAAGGTTATTAATAATCAATGTGTTACTATATGGAGCTGTAGGCGTGTTCCAAAAAAATGAATAATTTCTAAATCCCAAAGATCTTAGTAATTACCAAATTCGCCTAAAGAGTTATGAAATGTTTCATAAAAATTTGTTACTGTAAAATTTTAAATTGTTTTACCACTAGAGAATTACAAAGTATTTTCCATTCTTCATGATAAATTGATTTTGTATGTGCAATAATAAGTCCTGGTATATTAACTCCAGTGTGAAAATTGATACTAAAAGTTAAATATCTCTTATGGATTTGTTAAAGTTTATATTCTTGAATGATTGAATCTATGTGCTATTAGGCTAGTACTTCTAGCGTTAAACCAGGTATTAGCAACAATTCTTCCGAAGCAAATTAATGCATTGATACATTGGAAAATTAAGTTGTATCTGAGAATGTAACACAAAATAGTAACGTTCAATAGTATAGTAAGCTTATGTTGTTTTTCTTCAGATTTTTCCGGAAAAATCATATTCTGTTTTGTTTTCTTTTCTTCATTAGTGAATTTAACAATGCCGTTTAGTAAATAAATTGTCATACTTTCTAGATTAATTATTGGTATGTTTTATTTAACTTTATTACTGACATTTCACCATATAAGAATTTAATTTGAAAAAAAAAAAAAAAAAAAGTTGTTCGGAATTAAAACACACAACGCAATAACTATTTAAGTTTGAGTTAGGTTAATCAGTTAGGAAAATTTAAATTCTTGTTACCGTATCTTTCTTAAAAAGGCACGAAACAACAATCTGGGATTTTGATCCTAATGAAGATGGATCTATGTCTGCCGCTCTTGAAATCGATAGGAGTTTCACTCTATTTCTGTCCAATTCAAGTGTTCCTTTCTGTTTAATTTTAAATACTACTTTACAGCGTTTATGCTTTTGTGAATTGCTCTTATGATTTTAAGGGATGTTGAAAAACCGAATTTTGTCAGATGATATTTTTAGAATCTTAATGTGTCAGAGAATATGAAATGTATGTTTATAAGTTCACATTTTTCCTAGGCAAAAATTATCTTTTCGAAAGTTACATTTGGAAACTTGCTTGAATAGGTTATATCACATTATTGTGGATATTTTGCCGTTTGAGTGTGTGGGCTCTTTGTTTAGCTAGTTTAGTTACATTGTAGGGTTTATATTTATTTTAACTAACATTTATTTTAAGTTTAAACTACCTTTCCTGTCAAGCCTTACTTTCCCCTGGAACTGCCAATGCCAGAGTATGTAAATTTTAGTAGAACGCGCAAGGATTCAAATTATCAGCGGAAGTATTCTGAGTTAAATAGAAAGGAAACGAGTTCGAGGTGTGCTGTTCTTACTTCACGAGCGCGGAGGTAGTTAGCCAGAAATTGAAGAACCCCGCGTTTCGGCCTGTGTGCTTGCCTGGAAGAATTGTTAATCGTCAAGCTGAATTAGCAGCGGTATTGTAAAACGCTGTGAGGTTAGTTACTTTTAGAGAGCCTCGTAGTTAGAGTCTTGTTTTTAGTTTCTTTTCAGGTTATTATTTTTATTTGACCGCCGAGTTGGCGTAGTTTGTGAGCGTCAAGAGCACGCACTTGTAATTTATTACGTTGAATAAAAAGGGACTTAAACCCTTAACAAGACTCTGTCTTTTATCCAGTTTCAACAGTCACCTCTTGGTTGCGTGCAAGTTGGAGGCGCGCAACGCTACAACATGAAATGAATTTCCTCATTAAAAGAGTTTTTGAAAATGGGGCTAATATGCATATTTTAACTAATAATAATTTCGTATTTATTTATTTATTAATTTATGAGTTTAATATTATAAAGTATCATGTAACTAAAACTAACAAAACCTTTTTTATATTTATTTGCAAAGCCTATTTTATGTGATTAATTCCTTAATTCGGAGCCACTAATGCGTGATGAAATAGGACGCTTTTATAATGATTCCTCATCCTAAAATTATTTCAGAATCTCTGCGTAATCGGCCACTCTGAAAAGAGGCAGAGACCTTCATAAAGGTATCCAATGATAACGATACGCAACCTTATGATGATTAGTTTCTAATTTGAGAATGTTATCTTCATAGGTTCATGTACTTTTATGCCTATGAAGCAATGCATGCAAAATTTTCTATTGCATATATTTGTCGGAATCTTTATGACGCCACATGATTACGAAGCGGTTCCGATGAAATATTTGAAATATTCAGGATATATTTAGTGTAGTACAATGGCTTAATAAATGCCTTTAATAGCAGCGCTTACACATCCGTAACTTTTGAATTTGTAAGCGCTGCTATATGATTCCATATCAATGATTCCTTTGATGTACAGTTACTTTAAACTACTAATGCATCAGAAGGTTTCATCATTGCCACTAATCATACGTTAGATATGGCAAATACGATTTTGCTTATTTTCTGTAGCATTGAAATAATAAAATATAGGGTAAAAAATTAAAATTAAACAAAACTTAGAAATAATACTGAAATATTTCTGTTATAAGATGATTGAAATTAAAGCATCAACTAAATTAATGCTTTCAAAAATAATCATGTTTAATAAAGTTTGGAATGGTTTGTCTGGAAATCTGCTGCGCAGCTCTTAATGTTTGCACGTTCGACATGTTCAAACATGTTCGACTTACAATCATTTTAGATAAAGCCAATTTCATTATATTGATTTGCACTGATTAGAAGTGTGGCTGATTAAAAGAAAGAAAAGTTTTAAAAAAATTAAGTAAATTACCATTTTGATTTTGTTAAACATTTTAACGTTAACACATCTGCTTAGTTTGTAACGTTTGTTTTTGACTCCCATCAATCTCTGTATTCATATATATCATTTCTTACTTTATTTTCTCATATTCTATAATGTTTTATATACAATAAAATATGTGAAAATAAATTATTTCCTGTATTTTACACTTTTTTGTTATTTTAGAGAATATTATAGCCCACCAGCGGCCGAGCGGTAAAGCCGCTGAACACTGGTAGTTCGGTCCGAGGTTCGAATCCCGCGAACGGGCTGGCTGCATGGGCGTTTTCGTGGTTTTCCCCATCTGTAACGTGTATACGAGCCAGTTTCCCTTAGAAAGTCCTCCACGAAGGCATCCATTCTCTTAGGTAGATAGCCCTCGAGGCTTTGCCATAATCACACACACACTAGAGAACATTATAGTTATCAAGATGATAAATATATTCTAGAACTTCATAATTACTTAAATGGATTTAACAATTTGATTTTTAAACAAAGCCTCTAGTAGAAATCATGTATGCTATATCACTCATCATCTATCTGGAATTACTTAATTCTTAAATTTTACATTAATTTTAGTTTGAATTCCCATTAGAAAGATATTTTCTACGAATATAAGATAGGTAGAGAATGAACACTTTGGAAAATTATCCATATAGTACATTATTTCGTAATGTAAGTAACCTGATAACGTAAATGTTGAGAATAAATGCCGCAACTAAACACCCATACATAATATTGGACATCACTTTGTTAGAAGTCTTTAAAAAGTTTATAAAATCAGTTTATTCAGAAATATTCCATCTATAACTTTAAAGTTATGACATGCTTTTGAGCTGGATACGCTGTTTTTCAAACATGTAAAGTAACCTTACATTTCTCGAATTTTTAATAGGATTTATCGCGGTTTTAATTACATCGACCTTCCCAACAAAAGCAGGAACAGCTTTAATGAATTTAGTAAGCGAGTCATTGTAATTCTGTGTTTTATTTTTTAAATTAATATCTGAATAATGTACCAAGGAATATGTTCTATATTTGGAAACAGCTACGGTCTCGGCATACCACTTACTGTATAAAAAACAATTTTCTGAATTTGTTTTATACTTTGCTCAAAAATATGTCGAATCTCCGGGTTTAACCCTCTGAGCGTTACGGTTTTAGCCCTGAAATTTCAAAGTTCCTCAAAATGTCATGAATAAGTGATATTTTCTTGATTTCAATTTAAAAAATGACTCTTTCATTTTGTAGCTTGATACCTTTCTTTCAATATACATCCAACCTGAAATCAGATACATTGAAAGCTAGCAGAAATTTTCATGTATAAGGAATGTGGAAGGCAACCTTCTGTTAAGAATTTTCCGGCCGTAAAGCTGAGAGGGTTAAGTAGAATTCCACTTTTTACTAATGTGTTATAATTATGTAGTTTTTGTCTTTTCTCCGAATAAACCATGGGTAGCAGAAAAATGAATTAAGGCCCGCATTGACGCCGACGAATTTGACAATCTTGCTGACGATATTTGAACGAGACAGTTGTGGATTTTCTTGCAGTGGAAGAAAGTAGACCATGCCACAAATTTTCAATGGGTATTGTTGTAAAACAATAAAGGTCTATAGAATTATGAGCTAGACTATTGGTTGCAACTGGACGATGCTACGGGACAAGTATGGCGGTACTCCATCATTATTCCACTGAACCTTCTGAAAGTCATCAAAGAAGCCTTTTCTCATTGCCTAACATAATGCATTTGAAGAGAAGGTGAATATACGTTTTGACTGTTATATTGCGTAGAAAATGACTTTGTGATTAAGTTTGCATACTGCTCTTTCAAAATTACATTAAATTATTACACTTACCGCCTTTTTCTTACTATACGAAGTAGGTAGATACAAAATGCGCCACCCTATATAACTCGGTATCTTGAATTTATGCTATATCCCAGCACGACATGCATTGTCACTGATATTTTCATGACATTTACGAATCTGTTATTTGTAAAGAATTATCGCCTTCCTTCGTTCGCGTACTTTTGGTGTGAGTGGGTAGCTTGTACAGCTAATGGTTTGCAAACTGTTTTTGAACCAGGAAAGAGCACAATTAGTTTTTTGTATGTCCGGCTTTGAAACACCCTAGTAATTTCTACATCTTCAGATAAAAAACGGAAATACGTTTTTACAAAGTATGATACTGAATTAAGGTCACATTTAATTTTAATAGAAATATTAGAAAAATATAAGTAATGAAAAATGTTTCTAAAAGCAGAAAAGTAAATTTATTGTTATCCGTAATGCATTACCAACATTCTCCATTTAGGCGTATTAAACCAGACAAAAGTTCGTACGCCAAAGTTTATTAACTCACTTCGGCTGAAGATGAAAGGCATACACGAAACTATCGTTGGCTATAAGACTACGTACCATCCAAAGCGTCAGAATTAATAAATTTTACGAACTCTTACATGGGTTAAACATATTTTAAAATTTCTCACTTTACAAGAGCCTGCGAAGAAACAACATCAACATTACGTAAGCTTTCGCATTTTGAAAAATTGAAAGAGTTGATCTTTAGCAAATTCAATGAACCAACTAAAACATGTACCGTTAAACATATTTGCGAGTTAAAATTTAATTATTCTCTTTCAGCGTTCTTAATGCATTTGTGGTAGCATGCCTTAATTAATTTCATTTCTAAGAGAAACAATGTAGGAAAGATTAAGGTATCAAGGGAATTTTCCTTTTGGAAAAAGCCTGGAGGCGATCGATCCTAAAATGCATCTGGCAGATGTTGTTTCTCACGCAATTTATTTACCCTCAATTCAGAACAATTTTTTTAAAAAAAGCGCCATAATAAAATTGTACAAGCACTGCTTAAGTTAGCTGTTAAAATAATAAAACTAGTCCAAATGAGTTTCGAATGAGTACATTAATGTTTGAATCATTTCTTTGTTAATGCTGCTTTACTTCTGATTGTGTTACGGTAAGCTAATATGAGAATTTCTAAGTTCTCATAATCGCAGTTTATTCAAGTGCGCAGATTTTTACTATAATTTGTGTCGCGTAAATTACCTTATGTCTGATTTAGGTTATCATCGACATCTGCTTTGCATGTTATTTAAGAAAAGAATAATCATACGATTTTTAAGCAGACGCTTTAAATCAGAACAGAAATATTAATTAATGCATACGTGGCTCTCGAAGCAACATTTTATTCATGTTGATATATTTAAAAGGTAGTGCTGGTGTTTTTAATTTTCCTTATTTCAATAAGAAGTAACACGTAAATCTATATGTTGTCGATGAAAAGATACTGCAAAAAATTTTAGGAACTTTCACATTATTATTTTTCAAACAAGTCAGACATTTTTCTTTAATTCCCTAACTGCTGTTGCTAATTTACACCTTTTACATTAGAAATAAAAGAAGGAAATATTAAAGGGCAAAGGAGAGTATTAACTGATTAAATCGTGACCTTAAAACGTAGCAGGCAATGATTTTTTTGGGGTTTAATGGCGATGATAATAAACCGTGTAGATTTAGAATTAACCATAGCTTGGCAAATTTAGAACAAATCTAAGAGTTCCTTCATATTTAATTTTAATGTAAATATTTACCTGAAGTGAATCACCATGTATTATAAGATTCGGGGCGCGTTAATATTATGTCTGTTTTAGATATGCAAAAGCCAAACTGAGTTCATAGCAAATTAAATCAGTTTTAAAGTACAATGCGTTACTCTGAATGGTATTTCATACACACAGGAAAGAAATCAGTAACATTTCAACAAGAAGAGAAAATATATTCTAACATTTAAAAATAAATTACATTCTTCGTGCGAGAGTCGCACGTGGCGCTCGAGTCTGGTTTCGAATATTGCAATTCACAAATACCTTAATGTTCATCTATTTAAATTATTTAAACTACAAGATTTTAATACTATTTAAAGCTCTTACAACCTCTCCTCCAACGGAGAGACTTTTACCGAAGGGGAAAGTTCTGTAAAATTCGAAAGTTTATAAGCTCGGCTTGCTAAATTGCTTAAAAAGGAAAGATAACTTCTCTCATAAGTTTCCAAATTTTCAGGCTGAAAATTTTAAGTTTTAAACAAATATTTTTACACCACATTTAAATAGAAAGAAAATGGACAGTGTTCAAATTAGCTTTCTTTTTTTCCTTGACGGCGCCTAGATCTCTTCCATGGTGGACCAGTTCCTCGGCTATAATTCACAGCAAAGCCTTTCCTCAGTTCATCTGCACCTTTCGGATAATATTCATTTGTCATTTGCTTTCGAGAATAGTTTTCTGCGTCTATTAGTGGCGGCTTTGATATTAAATCAAAAGCCGAAAGATGATGATAACGCTGCATTGCAAAATGATTCTCAATATTAATTTCTTTATAGTTTTCCAATTTTTCGTGAACATCTTCCAAGCCTAATTCCGGTGATTTAACTTCTTCTTTAAAGACATCTCTGGATGCTTTATTTTCTTCCTTCATCGGTTCCAAGATCTTCTCTTCTGCTATTTTTCTTTTCCTTTGAGAATGGCAGCCTTAGTTATTACTCGCCCAAGATCGCAATTTAGTTCGATCTTAGCCAATGGTAAACAGGTTGGATTCAAATCTAATGGCGGTTGCACCCACACATTTTCACCTGTCAGCATTTCCGACGTGATGTATTTGCGACAAACTATATCAATACTAGCACCTGAATCCCTTAATATAGGAATTTTATGACCATTTACTTAACCCATACTAGTATAAGGTAATAGAAATTTATCCTCTGGTTTTGCACTAATTCTGTTAAGATTAGCAAGAGATTCATTACTATTCTTAAGTTTTGGACATTGGGGTCTTAAATGTTGATAGGACCCACACTGATAGCATTGTGGCGTCTTTCGTTTTTCATATTTATCATCTGAACGTGGACTTCTAGGTCTATGAAACCAGCTTTGCGAATTAAATCCTGATGAATTTTTTTCAGTTTTATTTTTATTATCTGAACTCAATTTAACTTGAGTTAGTGCATTATATCTTTCTTTCTGCCGATCCACTACAGGCCTTTTTTGAAAGTTTTCGCAAACGTTTTCATAGGCATCAAGTTTTTCAGCTAATTTTTTAGATGAAATCATCTCTACCCACTCATCAAGAAAATGATCTTGAATTTCAGGAGGAACTCGACGTTTAAGTTGGTCAATCCCCATCAAATCTAGCAACTGATCAAAAGTCTTAACTCCTAGACTAGTCACCCATTCTTTGCAATAATTTTCTATTTCATAATTGAAATCCACCCATGTGGATTCGGTACTCTTTTGATGTTTCATAAATTTCTACCTAAACTTTTCCGGCCTTAGTTTAAACCGTCTTAACAATAAATTCTTCACGTGTTCATAATCTTTAGCTTTATCGGAGGGTTCTCTAGCTATTAACTGGGTTACTTCGTAAGGAAGTAGTCCTAGTAAATGAGATACAAATTCTTCTTTATCAATTTTAGCCCATTCTGCTTGCCTCTCAAACAATAGCAAATATAGACTATCTCCTTTCTTGTCATTGACTTTCTGCATAAGGTGACGCAGCTCCGTTTTCGGCCGGATCTGTCCGGTATTTTGAGACTTTGTCTCTGCTTCAAGTCTTAATCTCTCTAATTCATACTGTTCGTTCCTTCTCCGCTCTTCTGCTTCTTCCTGTCTCCTAAGTTCTTCTCTTTCCCTTTCCTCCCTCTCTTTCCGTTCTTCTCTTTCCCTTTCCTCCCTCTCTTTCCGTTCTTCTCTTTCCTCCGTCTCTTTCCACTCCTCTTTTCTCCCTCTCTTTACGTTTTTCTATTATTGTGTCTAAGACTCCTTTGACGAAGACTTCATCATAATCTCAACTTTCAACAATTTTCTGTTTTAAATCGACTATTTTCAAATCTGCAGTCACATGAACTCCCAGTTCAGCAGCGAGATTTTGCAAATCTTCCTTACGAGCTCTTCCTAAGTAAGACATTGTTTCTATGTTTAAAATTAACGAACACTGTGTTCTTTATATTTCCTCAAAATAGCTCAATTCAATTACTTTAATTAATTAATGCAGTCAGGAATCACGAAATTAAATGCACTTTGTTAAGTACGTATACCTCAAAAATGAAATATTTAAGTTATATGAAGTTCATTCTCTCTACCACATTAATTGTGATTAAAATAAGAATAGTAACATAGAGCAATATATATATCTACGTTTGGGCAACTAAAATGAATATTAAATATAAAATCAAATACGGTAATAAAATAAGACTATTTATTATTAACAGAAAGTAATAATCTGGTATCGCTAATATTGCGTTCAGTGATGAACTAATAAAATAAAGCAATTATATATGAACAGGAAGTAATAATCTTGTATCACTAATAATATGTTCAGTGATGAACTAATAAAATAAAAATACGCACGATTATTCGATCTCGGTCGGTGCCTCCAAAATAATTAAGTCTGTAATACTTCTTTGGCGAAATGAAGCAACTCCAATGATGGAACACAGCAATAACTTTTATTTAACACTCAAAAATGGCGACATACAAACAAGAAGAGAAAACATATTCTAACATTTAAAAATAAATTACATTCTTCGTTCGAGAGTCGCACGTGGCACTCGAGTCTGGTTTCGAATATTGCCCTTCACAAATACCTTAATGTTCATCTATTTAAATTATTTAAACTACAAGATTTTAATACTATTTAAAGCTGTTACACGGGCTTTAATGTTGTCGGATTTCAAATACGCCAAATTATTTCAAATAGACTAGACAAAATTGGACCATATCTGAAATTATATTTTTCGCCTTAAAGAATGTACTGAAGCGTGAAAAGTGTTTCAGATAGTAATTCTGCAAAAGTGATGTTGTTGTTGCTAATACTCTCTTGTCCGATTTACATTCAGCCCAAGCCCACGAAATTCCTTGTGGCAAGGAGCGCAAGTTTACACTAGTCTTTGGCAACAACGTTGAACACCTTACAGGTGACAGTACAATTTATGTTATTTCCGCCCCCAATTTTGATAGAGAGTACTCCAGGAAAGGACGGGTCCGACTACACCTTCTTCCCTACCAGCAACCTCTCGAGAGGACTTTCGGCTCGCCTCATACTTAGAGTGCCGCCATGCCGAACGGACACTACACATTTACAAACATCCATGCCTTCTCTGAGATTCGAACCCGAGTCCTTTCGCACGGCAGTCAGCTACGCTGACCACTATACCGGTTGGGCGACGCAAAAGCTCTTAATGAGTAAACGATTTAAAAACTACATTTATTTATAGCTTAATTATAGTTAATTAGTTTTTGCTCTAAAATCAACAGTACCGCAGATGAAGTTTTCCAAATCAAGTTGAAATCGTTATTTGTTTTAAGTAAATTCCACCCATATATATTGTAACGTGAGAACACCCGTGTTGGGTGAAAGGAAAGACAGGTTCTCTTTTAAAATATTTATTTTGAAAGTTAATAAGAAATTCTTGAATAAATATTAAAATAATCAAATCATTACAGCCTTAATTCATAAAAAGGCCGCTGATGCGGCGATGACGCTAAAGTGCGTCTACTTTCACTCGTTTACAGCATCAAAAGCTTTTTAAACAAAGTTTTTTCCTCGTTTTGTTAAAAACCTGGAAAGAGAATAATTAGTCCCTTATGTCCGGAAACCACATTAGGGGGTTTTCCGCTGCACCTTTCTTCCAAAGGTCTGCTGTGCATTCTGTCGCTGAGATAAAGATAGTTCTCATTAAGGACCTGGATGTCAGAGGGCTACATATGTCTGAACGTCACAATATATTAAAAAAATGCGTAACAAAAACTGGCCCAGGTTCTGGTAGAAGACCCTCTTGCTAAAGATGCTTTTGGAGATTTTGCTCAGGTTTTGCCCACTACCCTCTTACTTGAAAAGCATAAAATTTGCTGTTACTGCATTTTCTTTATGGGGTAAGCGGGAGGCCGGCATCACAGCTATCGTTATATCTGTACATGTGCACTTTTGTAGCTTCTGTGAATAACGTATTTGGTATAAATTATAAACGAGATAATAAGTAAAATGTAGTAATTTTCTTCAATAATGTGTACGGAGACCTATTTACCCGTGATTTCCATATCATCAAAAATCATTAAACATATCAGCATTTTACTGCTAACATCTGAGAACCTGGGAATTTATGATATTCATTATTTTTAGATCGATAAACTTTAGAATTTTCTAATATATTTAAAACCATAATGTTCAAAAAATTATGAATTAAAACGATTATTTTCTGGTAGTAATGTAACTTCTTGCTAACTTTGATTTAGCTGCTGTTCTGAGAAATTTTCTGTAAACTTCAGCTCAGAAGGGCATTAGGATTTAACAAATTATTTTAGTCAAAATTTTTATTTTTTATATTATAGTAAATAAAAATATTCGTATATTTACTGAATACAAACTAGAATCTAAAAATGCTTGTAACAACCGGTGATTTCCTACAGGAGGAAAGTTTGAAAATATTGCAATCTCATAGCTGATATATAGTTCTTTAAATTCTAAAATACTGAAGAACTATGTAGCGGCTATTCGCTCAATCCGTGTATGCAAGTAAAACCTCCACAGAAGGGTTAAAAATCCTCTTTATTTTAACTCAAGAACTGACTTATATTTGGCCCCTCTCGGGCGTACAAGAACCCTCCACTTAAGCTTTAACTCAAAATAGAAAATATACAAGGTCTGACCTGAAAGTAATGCCAGTAAGTCTATTAAAAATCTTTTATTGAATTTATCGTTGAAGTGTTTAGAAATCTTCAAAATAGACTATTTTGCGCCGATACATCGGCTCCAGCGAAACTTTTAGCTCACGAATGCGTTGCGGTAGTCCTCCTCTGGAATGTCCTTTTATGCTGCTGTGCAAGCTGCTTTGATTCCGTTCACTGTCAACACCTTTTTAAACAGCACTTTGGTTCACGAACGCGTGCTCTTACGACCAAGGACAAAATTCCCCTAACTTGCTAACTAACTGAATGGCCTTGGTTTGACCAAAGAACGGTTTCACAGAAGAGACTCTTTTTCGCACACCATCGACATAGCCAACAGTTTGTGACGTCACTAAACTACCAGCCTTCAGTAGGGCGGCTTGTGTTTAAGAGGGTGTTGCCACTGTCCCAAAATGCTTGCCTTTCAGCAGTGTTTTGAGGCGTGGAAACAGAAAAACGTCGGGGGGGGGGAAGCATCAGAAAGTTGTACCACGATAATGCGCCGGCCCGCCGTGAATTCATTCTCACCGATTACCTGGTCAAAGCCAAGACTTAGAAGAGATCTATTTTTCCCTGATCGCAACGCATTCGAGAGCTGGAACCAATGTATTGGCGCAAAAGGGGACTATTTTTCATATTTTCAAACACTTGTAACGATAAATTCAATAAATGATTATTAATGACTTAATGACATTACTTTCAGGACACACCTTGTATAGCTAACTAATACTAAATAAAGAATCCGTCTCGGGTAGTTGGCCCTTAACTAAGAATCACAAGGCTAATTACTAACAGACACGTAATAAGTACTGTTATGTATTAATTGCTATTATTTTCAAGCTTTAAGTTTTGATTACTTAATGCAGTTTTGTTTAGTAATTGAAGATATTAATTTTTCCTTTAGTTGTTTAAAATTGGTTGTAAGTTTAAACTGCAACTTTTGTAAACTTTAAATTTAGGTCTGGTTGCTTTAAAAGTTTTCTTATGTTGATGGTGTTTAATTTTAATTTGAGTTTAGGGACTTAAGTTTACTCGGTTTTTGTATTTTTGTTTTGACCCTTAAGGTTGTTTAACTTTTAAATTTAATAATTTTAAAGTTTTGTTTTCTGCACTTTTGGTGTGTTAATGTGTTAATTTTTTAATTTAATTTTTAAAATTAAATTAAAAAAATTAACTTTTCTATTAAAGTTTATTGAATTCATATTTTCTGACTGGTGGTAAGGTAAATCAATAGTATTTCAAACTCGATCTGAATAATGAGTGTGTATAATTAATTTCTGTTGAGGAAACAATTTATATAGTGCTGACATTTTCCATAGTGTCGGCTGAGAACTTATTTCTCACAATTCCTTGTCTGAGGATTACTAAACTCCGAAATTCTTTCGCCAAGCGTTCTAATACATGTTCTGATAATTGCGGCATCTGGAGGTTTTACTTAAACAGGACCCCGTTTGCTGTGAAATCTCTAGCAGAATATGTTCTAAAAAGAGGTTGTTTATGAGAGTGAAAAGTCGTTGGATAGGAAGCTCGCAATGTTGAAGTTGCACCCAGGGCGAGGCTAGTGCTTTCCCCCCTTTTCCATCTGCAGAGAGGAGGTTGATCCAGAGAAGTGGCCTTGGAGGCCGAATAGTTGAACCGCGCTAGTTGGCGTTTTCTGGTAGTCGGGAAACCCCTTCCCGTAAAGATTTCTCTGTTTGGGTTGCTGTGCTTGGCGTTCTTCCGATCATCATACTTCGCCAATTTTTTGAAAAGCGCGCCAGGTATTAAAGTTGCTGCGCAGTGGATGACGGGAGACGAAGAGGAAGAAGAGAGCGAAAACAAGAAACATCGCAGCGTGATCGTCACAGTACCTCTTTAGAAGTCGAAAAAATTCCATACAAAGATGAGAAATATGGAATGGCTGTGGAGTATGAGAAGAAAGCAGAACCTTGGAGTATAAAGCACTAGATCCACTGGAAAGACCCTTGCGCCTCTGAAGGTTTAATTTTTCGCCGAAATTAGCATGACGGTTTGGGACCAACAGCCCAAGAATTTGACTGAGGGAAATTGCAGAATGGCGGAGTTCCAGGCCGCCGCCTCGTGATCAGCATTTAACTAATAGTCAGTTATTTTGTTCTTTTGTTTTACAGATTTTCTTCCCGGTAATGTACCCTACAATTGCAGTATGAAAAATTTGAATGTAAGGAATACCAGTGAATAATTCGGAGGTGTCCTCTCCCATAATTTTAGAATGTTAAATCATTCTAAGGTATGTTCCAGTTTATTTTGATTTGTCAGCCAAAAATGTTAACGTTAATGACCGCCACCCACCGAATTAAACAAATTGTAACTGTAAACCTTTAATGTCTCTAAATAAACGAAAGATTGATTTTACTTACTTTTGTATTGTTTTAATTTTAGTTATTTTACACTGGACCTTAGTCATAGAATGGATTATAAGTAATCACAACGCACGCAAACCTTTTTTTTTTTTTTTTTTTTTTTGTAATTTAGAATTGTTTTATTGTTTATGTTTTACTCTGATAATTACACGTATTATTATTTATTGTGATTGATACAGTATTGGTTGAGAAAATGTTTACTTATTTTTGAACATATTCACACTTTTACCTGTTACAATATAGGTATCAACATGAAAATATTCAAATATACAGTGATGATGATTAGTAGTAATTATTGCATATGACTATATGTTTATAGTGTTCTATAAATAATAACTTGACAGTACGTTCGTAGAATAGCAAGCTTTAACTAATAGCAACAACGTGGCCGAAAGACACAATGCGCTGTCCTCTAACTCTATAACTGAAGTACCTCAGATCTCAGCTTAAAAACTATTTTCTACCGTATTTGCATAAAGCGTAATATTGAAAACTCATTCTGGTAGGAAAATGACAGCGTACAGGAATGGTTTGTTTTAAAATAAAAATACCCATTGGAAGAAAAAAAAGTAAAATCCTATAACATTAACAAATTAGGCGAATGTTGAATTTTTATGACTGTAAATTTAAATATTTTAAAAAATTAAGTAGAAAACGAGGAAGATATTTCAGACCTCGATGAGAAAGCTTATAATTCCAATTGCAGTTTTTTTTTTTTTTTTTTTTTTTTGTTGTTGTTGTTCTTATCTCGCTAAATTTATTATAGAATAATCGCTTGAAAAATACAATTAAAAAAGTTAGTTATTAAATACTTATTATACACATTTTACGAGACAAACCATGCTACATAGATTGTAAATGAAAGAAAATAAATGAAATGATACATAAATGTAATCTTTGCAATAAAATAAGCAAAGGATTTATATATCGAATTCTAATATGTATGGATAATACAAAAGTCTGAGAATGCTGGGAACAAAAATATATAAGTCGTCATTAAAATGTAGTACAAGATGATGCGTTTACAGTACAAATATACACATGATAGACTGTTTTCAAACTACATTCCAATATAATCCAAATATTTATATTACAACAGGCTGGTAGAGGTTATAGCAAGTAATACAAAAAAAGTGAATTATATTGATAATACAAATCATAATGATTGCGAAAACGATAATGTAAAACAGAAAATAAAACATTTAGGTAGCATTTGAAATATGCATACTTAAATAAGTGCAAAGAATTCGTGTGCACAGAATATAAAATTAATGTTTATGAATACAATTTCAAATGTTGACTTAGAATTTTAAACAAACTATTCTTTGAAAATATTTCCTCCTTAACTATTTTGAAAGTTTTATTATTCAAATTACTGCACTTTCATACGTGTTATTCAATATTACTAAGCATTAAATATAATTCAAAAAGTTTAATGACATACAAAGTGTAAAATATAATAATAAAATAGATGGTTTGCTAAAAATTTGTGCCTTTATGTTTCATATAAAATTTAATAATTCTTTATTTTCATTCATCAGTTCATTCTTGAAAAAAATATAAAATGATGTAATCTTTTACAGCTGAGTTCTTTAATAGATCGGACTGAAATTGCGGGTGGGGAACTAGAGACTGGCTGTAATACGTTTTAGAAAACTGTTTATATTTTAAAATATATTTACAATATTTACTTGTTTCCAAAATATATTTGTGCAACAATATATACAATATTTTTAGTTAGCTGTTTCCAAAATACATTTATGTAGTAATATTTACAATATTTAGCTGTTTCCTTGATTATAACATCTGAATTTATACCATAATTATCCCTTCATCGTATTCCAGAAACAAACATTCATCAACTAATAAATGACACTTTAAAAACGCTTTAGCAAATTACGCGAAAGTTGAAAACACTTTAACATAAATCATATTTTCCCCAAAAATTAGTCTGTTAAATTTGAGCCGGACTTAGGACAAACAGTAACAGCAAGTACGGATACATTAAAAAAAAAAAAAAAAAAAAAAAAAAAAAAAACTTATTACTATAATTATTACACTTATTGATATAGAGACATTTAATAATATTAAAACAGAGAGAAAATTACTTAATAAATCATTATAAAAGTCAACCTTTATTAGAATTTCAGTTAACACTGTAGAGCTGTTAGGTTATTTCGAAGCAAGAGAGATGAAAAATGAGCAACGCCTTCGCCGGAACCGCGGAACCTCTGGAACCGCGGACAACTGGAATACGCGGCCAGCGTGCAGGCCACTACACCACGAAGGCACACTATGAAGACCGGAGAAATACCTTATGTACTCCCCTTTTAAAGAACGACTGAGGATTAGGGGACCCAATTGCCATATTCTGGTGGCGGAGAATCGTCATCCATAACCTTTTTTAGTTCGGCCGCTACTTGTAGAGCTATTAGGTTATTTCAAGACACATGAAAAATGAGCAACGCCTTTGCGGGAATCGAACCGTGGACCTCTGGAGTACGCGCTTAGCGTGCAAACCACTACACCACAAAGGCTCACTAAGACCCATATCACACTGCGTTTGTTTCATACGAACAACTGTTTCGGACAATTTTTCTACCTGGTTTACTATTGAAAGAAAGACGTGCGACTTTTTCCTTCCTTTCCTAAAAAATTACAAGTTGTTCGTTTTCAACCAATCAGCCATCAGCTTCGAACGCTATCAGCTTATGGTGAACCAGTTTCCCCTATGTTAATCGCAAAGCGATATGTGGTGGCTGGCTGTTGTGACAAAGCAGAAAAATTGTTCCAAACAGTTGTTTTTCCGAAACAAACCGATATGTGATAGCAGCCTAAGAAGGCGGGAGAAATACTTATAACACAAACAATTGATAGATTGTTTCCTGTCACACATTAAACGTGCGCTTCCATTTTGTATCTTAAGCACTGCGCACATTCTTCTTCATCAAAACTGATATAAGCATCTTTGCAAGCAAAATCACTTTCCTGTTTAGAAGTTGAATCTGAGTTCAAAATCTTCTTCTTGTTAATTTTTATCTATTAAACTTTTCGTTTCATTTCTTCTTTTTCTTTTGTTGTTTCTTATTACATTATTACATAATATCTAACCTTTCACTACCTGTTTCAGAGGGGCACCAAGTGTACTTATGTGAAAGTGACCGTAAATAAAAGTCATGCTTAACCCTTTAACTGCTTAAGACGTGTTTAAACGTTTTTGGAATTTCTTTAAAAATGCTTAAGACGTCTTTACACGAATTTTAAATCGCACGAAAAATGCTTAAGACGTGTATACACGAAGCCCGAATTTCGCGAAGATTGCTTAAGACGTGTTTAGACGACGCGATCTGGTCTTCCTTCCCCTACCTTTCTGCAGGCGGCTGTCAGTTGACACAAAGGTCTTAATAGGGTGTGAAGTGTCTTTGAAAAGAGCACTTTAGGAAAAAGTCCTTAGAGTGAAGTATCTTTGTCAGACAGCAGGATGTATTATCTGTGTGCCGACTAAAAGTTTGCGAAAGAAGATAAATCGTTTTACAACTGTTTGCCTTGTGGTACTTTATACAAATGAAAGTCAAACAGGATCCGACGTTGTTATAGTACATTGCCGAATTTTAGTAGAAGCAAGAAAAATAAGAATTGTAACGGAGGACGCCTTTATGCCTATATGTTATAGAATCAAATATTTTATTTTGGTATTGAAAAATGATTACAATTTCTGATTCGTTAGGAAAAAATATAACATTTTGCAATCCGCTTTCTTGTTTGCCTTCGTATTTCAAATGCACGTTATTATAATGGTATATTCTTCTTTTTACATTCTTAAATGTTAAAACTGTGCTTTCAGCATGCCTGAGTTTTGTACTAGTATGTGTGGCTCTATGCTCCGTAGAAATGGCGAACTGACACATAAAAATTATATGAATGTTGAAAGGAAGATATTCTACTCGAAACTTCAACTAAATGGAATAAATGAATACGCCGAAGGAATTTCTAGAAATATTTGTTTTAAAAATTTTATTATTAAGATTTTAAATACAAAATGTTTTGAAATCTAAAGAAAAAAATATGTAATCCTTGAAACATTTTTGGAAAGAAATCTATCGATATAAAATCTCTTAAAATTAATTAAAACAGTTAGTGTACGAAAGGGTTAGATATACTGCGCACAAAAAATTACAGTCAGAAGATCAATTATTTAAAGATATAAATTAATTACATTAAAAGAATTTAAAATAAATTAACATCTGTCCAAATGTCAATGCTAACAGCAATAGCACGAATGAAAGTTATTCTTTAAATTCCGAACTTTGTTCATCCTTCGGTATGCAATGATTGTGTCTTTGCGATTACTTTTCTTATAGATACTACAAAAGGCCGCCAACGAAGTAGCGGTAAAATCGTTGAATACTAATAGTTTGAAGCGGGTTCAAATCCTGACGAATGGATTGCCTGCATATCAGTTTTAGCGAATGTTTGTTGCGCATGTTTAATGTGAATATGAGCCAATTTTAGTTAGTTTTTCATGATGACGTGCCTTGACTACGAGTCCTCGCTCGGGTTGTGTTTGGTTTGGCTTGTTAGATTATTAAGCACGTGAAAGCGATCTGTCTAAGGGGAGGTACGTGACAGATTTTCTAAGGGAAAAAATCTCGCACTACAAAAAGTTAAAACCATAAAAACGCCCATGCAATCAGCTTGTTCACGGGAGTTTGAATGCAGGTCAAACTACCAGTATGTTATCAGTTGAAGCGATTCCAAGAATGTTTAATTATTTTCTTTAGTTTGTCATAAGCTAAATAAAATAATTAAACATTCTTGAAATCTCTTCACATTACTGAAATGGCAATAACTTCGAATTATACTATGCTACCACATTTCCTGTAATATGAAATTTTGAAGTTTTCCGTTATTGGACAGCCCACCAGCGACTGAGCGGAGTCTAACGGAACAACTGGTGGTTCTGTCCGGGGTTCGAATCCCGGCAAACGAGCTGGTTGCCAAGATGATATTCTTAGTTTTCCATATGTGTAACATGTATGCAAGCCAATTTCCGTTAGGCAGTCCTCGAACGAAGGCATCCTTCACCTTAGGCAAATAACCATCGAGTACTTTGCCATAATCAAATAAACCTTTATCCATAACATGCTTCAAATATTTTTATGTTGAAAAGTTCATGCGCCAAAGTTGGACCCCGTTGAATGAAATATGTTGTTTATTTTTTCTTTGTTTTTTATAACAACAATGTTCTTGTTTTCAGAATCTGAATTATCAATAAAATTATTTTAATGATATGCGATTCTGTTTTTTTTTTTTTTTTTTTTTTTTTTTTTTTTGTTTAATGAAAAATGAATTTAAGCGGCAAATCTCTTACATTTAGAAAAATTTTCGATTTTCGAAACGAGTTGCTCGTTTCCTTTGCCATACTCAAAAAATCTAAAAATTTTTCAAAAACACTAACAGATGCATATAACAAAATAAAATTAAGTAAATGCATATAAGAAAATAAATTAAGTAAATGCATACAAAAAAACTGAAGTAAATGTATATAGCGAAAAAAAAATGAGGTAAAAACAAATTTTCAATAATTTTTCAATACAGTAGTTTTAAAATTGCTTGTTTTCAAATTTTATTTCATTTTTATGTATGTACTAATATACAGTGTATGTGTGCGAAAGTGTGTTTGTTCGGCATATCCATATATATTAATTAAATAAATCTGATTTGAAAATGCATGCACTAACGCGCTATTCTCGTAATTTGAAAAACACTAAAGTATTGTCTGAGAAAAATATTTATAAAGAAAATTAAATTTCGTCTCCTTACTTGGTCCTGTGTAAAAAATTTAAATAAGCTTATTAATTTTTTCTTCTTTATTAAAAACAAATTAGTTTCTTTTCATCTATATATGAAAAATAACAAAATCTTGCTGTCAGAATGGAAATTCTTAAAAATATAAAACTCGTTTTCTTCGAACAAAAGTTTGTGAGAAATTTCTCTAGATCAGCAGGTAGTAACAGGACCACTGACTGCTTTGTTTGAAAAACCCGATAAAGTAGATGATTTTACCCCCAAAAGGTTTTCTTTAACAAAGCAGATGCGGTCCAAATGGCTTTGCTGAGAAGCGTTCGTATTTGAATAGCTTGAAGCTTGAAAGCTTGAGTTGGAAGACTTATTGTTTCCGAAGCAATCAGTCAGACAGCAATAAAATTTGTCATAAATATTTCTCTCTCTCTGTGAGTTCTTGAAATCTTGGAATGGGTGAAAGTTTATTTTGTTTTACATATATAAGGAAACTGCATGTAAAGCAAAATAATTCACGGCACATATTGTATGTTAATCATTGTACGTCCCCTCAGCTCTTCGGTTGGGCATTAAGAAAAGAAATTCCTATACTGCTTTTGTATTACTTGTATATTGAAAGATTTGAAAAAATAGCTTCATATGAAAAGTTTTTCTCCGATGAACGAATACAGCTGAAACATGTTTCTGTCTTCAAGTATATCCACAAAACATGAAATGGTATTGTACTCTTTTGTATTCTATTGCATTTTTATATTACTTCGTGGTAAATTTTTTGATTCTTAAATTTCTCTCTCTCTTTTCTTATAATACACAAGTACTCTTTCAAATATGGCTGACCTATGAACCTAAATTTTTATACTATAAAATTTTATATAAAAATTAGCCGTAATCATTTGACACAGCTTTGTGTATATTATATTCTTTAATACATGCCTGCAATTAATACTAAGAATACTATTGATAAAATTCGTAATATAATTAATAATGAAAATACTGTTTAAGCTACAAACCGATTTGAATCTTTTTTTCATTATAGGGTAACATGAGCCAAACAATTTTCGTTAGAAATATACAATTATGCTAACTTGACACATCAGATGGAAAATATTTTATCGTCATCATCGGCTATGATAAAAGATTTTTATGCTTAAGATTTTGGATTATGATAAAGCACACAGGACCTATTTGTCTAAGGGAAAGGAAGTCTTTGGGGTAGATTTTTTTTTGTGGGAAACAAACTGTTAATTCACAATCAATTGTACTTATGAAAAACCCCTAAACCCCCCATGCAGCCGCTAGAATTTACCGGTGCTCAGCTATCTTACCGCTTGGAGACTAGTTGGCTTTCTGAACTCACGCAATACCTATCTGAATTTGAATATTTGCATAAAAAACGAGCAAAATAAAATGACACATTGTAAATAGTACATTTTACTGAAATCAAACTTTCTTTGAAAAAGGAAAATTAATTGTAGGGAATAAGATGGATGCATTTAATTAAACGGCGAGCAAAAACAGCGCTGATCACATGTTTCGTATAGGAAATCATTTTCTTCGTGTTATCGTATAACGGAAAATATCCACAGATTATATTTTAGTTTTTAAGAAGTCATGGGTTATCTGCTTTAAGAGAACACCTTCGTGGGCAATTTTCTAAGTAAAATTGGCTTGAATTCACGTTACACATCAGGAAAATCATAAAGACCACAAGCAGCTAAACTGTTCGATTGCCAACAACAAAATACCAACATCCAGCAATCTTATTCACTGAACTATAGTGAACTTAAACTAATGTTTGTATATTATTAGTAGTATTAAAATAACGAAAACATTTATTCTAATAAAAATTTTTGTTTGAATATCCTCCCTAGTAAGGTATTTCTTTTGGTTGGAGATTTGTCAACAATAAATGCTATGTTTAAACAAGACATTTATTTAGAGCATAATGCTTCAAAAATGTATGCTGGGATCCTTAGAAAAAAAATATCGCCGGAAAATATATCTCCGAAAAAATATTTAATTATTCATATTCTTATGATTAATTATTAAACAATTAATAACTTTTATAATTATTAAATGAAATGCTTATGCTTTACCAAATGTACAGCAACACTCTTTCTTTACAAAAATACCATATTGAATAAATTATATTGTAAGCTAATAAGTAACAACATTGCTTTATTTAATTAAGATACAATAACAAGCCGAACAAACATTAAATTGGAAGTAAAACAACAAAAATCAGCGTTATATTTTCAAATTTTCACAATCTAATTTTCATTATATTTTATCTCGTTCATTTGCGCTTTTGCAGCTGAAGATGATGGTTCGGTAAAACCATCGAAACTAGTCCTGTGAAAATTTGAAAATATAACGCTGATTTTTGTTCTTTGACTTCCAAATTAATTGCTTTGTTTGTAATTAATATGTCTCATCTTTCCTATTTCAGATAAAATTTACTAGTGTTTCTGGGACAGGAATGCAAGAATTTTTAATTTGAATCAATAAATTTATGATACACTGAAAACGGTTTCATGTTATAATTCCCTTTCTGAATATCTTGAATGTATATGAAAAAGTAAAATGCAAATTTAATATTAATATTATCACCCTTAAAAACACCCAAATATTTCGTTTATTACTCTCTTAAAACTACGTAATAATTAAGGAAAAAAGAAATTATTTAAAATAATTAATAGTTGCCTGCAGTTGAAGAATATAGGAAAATGCTGAAGGTTTTAAAGATTTTTAATTAATGACAAAAATACAGAAAATCGGAAATAATACGAAATGTTTCAGCAATATCTCAGAAGGAATGAAAATTGCACCAGATATTTGTCAGAATATAATTTTAGTGATAGTTAATCAGTCTACATTGAAATTCCGGTGATAATCAGTGACATACAGATTTAGGTTACTTAGGTTAAAAATGCGTAATGATTTAAAATTTAACCGGGTAAATTTTAAAACCAATTTATTTGAAAACTAGCAGCTTGGCTGCGAGCCTTCGTCTGGTTTTTAAATGTACCGGAAAAATGACTGAAGGGAACTCCAAACGTTAAATTAAAAAACTGCGTAGGATTTTACTCTGCAGAACAACTTCATAAAAAAAGTTATTACGTATAACAAAATTACAATGAAATAAGCAATGTCCCTTAATACAAATATTAATTATCCTAATAAATAAATTAACCAAATTCCCTTTGCAAAATCTTAAGAACTCAAATGGTACAAAGGAAGTTAAGAACTTTGTTTCCTAAAAAAAAATCAGTCAAAACTTTTCAATATCTTAAAAACAGTGAAATGAGCAATAAATAAAATAAAGGAATGCAAAAAACAAAAAATTCTGAAAAGCAAAGTATAATTAATGATATTTTATCTTATGTTTTCAAGGGAAACAATTACAATGAAATAAGCTATATCTCTTAATACAAATATTAATTATCCTAATTAAAAAATTAACTAACTTTCCGTAGAAGAACAAAAATCATGCAAAACTTTTCAATATCTTATAAACAGTGAAATAAGCAAAAAAATAACATGAAAGCAACTCAAAAAACATAAAATTCCGCGCAGAATTTTACTCCACAGAACAACTTTATCAAAAAAAAATCAATAAAAATATATTATATTTATATAAAAATGACAACGAAATATGCCAATCTCTTAAAAAAAGTGACATAAGAAATACGATGAAAAATTGCTGCCAAACCCATATTTCTAAAAGAATGAAATTATTCAAAATGATGCGATTTCATCAAAAATCTATCAACAACAATAAGACAGGAAAATTGTTGCCAAAATTACGTTTTTAAAGATGTGAGATGTGAGAAATGTACTCGGAAGCTTCATTTAAAAAATCTTTTAAAAATACAAAATATTATCATTTTTCCAAAATTCTTTTTGTAAAAGCATTCGCAAGGATAAAAGTTTAACGTGTCCAAAAATCAAAGAAAAATAAACTGTACATTTTTAAAAATAAACTTTTTTAGAAAAAATCCCATTGAAAAAGTGTTAAGCTCCCTTTGTTAAATAAATTCGTATTTAATCGATTTATTGAAACACAAAATTTATTTAAAGTTCGTAAAATAGCTAAGTGCCTACGTTTCATGAAGATGTGAAAATGTAGTAGTAGAGTAAAATCTCGCTTTCCTATAGCCATTATGTTTCAAAATGACACGATTTCGTCACAAAACATGAAATAAAAAAAATTCGAATTCGAATTTCGAAAAAATCGCTTCGAAGTGCACTGGCTCTTGTGTAGATGTACCTATGTACCAAATTTCGTAGGCGTGGGTCTATTAGCTTACGCTCAGCGCGAACGAAAGGCGCACACACACAGACAGACTCTTTCTTTTATTATATGTAGAGAAGATATGTAGAGATAAGATTGTTTAAGGGAAGGAAACTTTCAAATTTCGCAGCTGTAGCCTGCGGCATTAAGACGATCATCACGGAGAGTCTAGCCTTTTGCAATTCTCTTGAGAGCTCACAGCTACCGAACAATATATAGCAATCAATCTCACTTAGCGGAATCATTGAAGTAAAATTCTGGGAGGGATGGGAAATAACAAAAGAACTGCTTGACAATTTTCAGAGGTTTAGGGTTATTTTCGCGACATTTTACGGGAACTTCGGTCCAAAACTAGCGACAGTTTTAAAGGGATTCGCAGAAAATCACTCGACAGGCTAAGGGTTAATAAAAATTCTGATCATAAATTTTAAAAGTAACTGCATAACGTGCGTGTTACTACTTATCCTTTTTATAATTAGTCCCTCTGTCAATCACTCATACTTTTATCTTAGTTGGTTAATATATGCTGATATAATGATCCCATCAGTTGTCTTAAGAGAGGATAATCAGATATCAAGAATATTCAATATTCCATAATGTTATATTCCATAGTCGCTTGTGTAGCTACGATGGCTAACGTAAAGTTTAATTTCCGCCCCATTTTTCCTCCTGCTATTAAAAAGATTCGCAGGTCAATGCATAAAGATCTTACTCCAAGTGTTCATTCATGGGAAAAACTTGCATTAGGGTATTCGTACTTAATATCTCTGTAATAATATATTTAGTGTCTGTATATCTGCGTTCTTTCTTATTTTATCGTATCTGCATATCTGTATTAGTGTCTGTATATCTATCTATATATCTGAGTAATGTCTTGAATTAGTATTTAGAATATTTCTGCATTCGCATTTATTGTCTGTGAAGTAAATAATAATGTAATATAGTATCTATTTATCAGTATAATAGAGTATATATGTATCTACATCAGTATCTAGTATCTGTATAGTACAGGGATGGCCAAAGTGTGGCTCGCGAGCCTGATATGGCTCTCGCAAGCAATTTGTGCGGCTCGTATATATAAAATATATGTACGAAATATGGTAAACTAAAACTGTTCAGTGTTCAAAAGGAAGTAATTAATTAGTTTAGACTCCTTTGACAAAGTTATCAGGGTTTTCTTTCTATTTAAAATCTCCTCCACTACTTCTATAATGATGTAAATATGAACTTGTGACTTTTAGAAAATCTAGATGCGGCTCTGGAACATTCCTGAATTCAAATACTCGGCTATTACTGACATGACGTTTGGCCAACCCTGGTATAGTATGTAATAGTGTATTTAGTATCTGTTGGATTTGTGTTACAATTTCCATTAGTATCCAGAAGCGCTGTGTCAACATTCGTTTTTAATATCTGTGTAGTATGTAATAGTGTATTATCTACGTATCTGTATAATGTCTGCATTAATATTTAATGTCTGTTAACATTCGTAATTACCTGTGAAATTTGATTTACTTAATATCTATTTCAGAAGTCAAACAACAAATATCAGCGTTATATTTTCAAAGATACTTCGGCCTTTAAAGAAATTATGCCTTCGGCCTCTAAAAAATTATGTTTTAGTTCTGGTTTCATCAACAGATGGCGTCACTTGCTTATTCTTGTCCAGGCTTTCTTATCTTAACTAATCGTTATTTTCTATTTTGCTCATTTGTGATTTTGCAGCTGAGGATGGTGGTTCGGTAAAACCATCGAAACTAGTCCTGTGAAATTTTGAAAATATGAAGCTTATTTTTGTTGTTTGACTTCTGAATTCGTATTTGTTCGGCGTGTTATTGTGTTTTAATTAGTATCTATATATTGGTTATTTAGTATCTGTGCGAGCAATCGAAACTAGTGCTGTGAAATTTTGAAAATATGAAGCTTATTTTTGTTGTTTGACTTCTGAATTCGTATTTGTTTGGCGTGTTATTGTGTTTTAATTAGTATCTATATTTTGGTTATTTAGTATCTGTGTGAGCAATGTGTAAAATGCATAGTCTAATGTCTTTATCAGCATATGTAGCATCTTAATAAACTCCCCATCCGTTCCTTGTAGGCGGCGGGGGTGTTGCACCAAACAGTTGCGGGATCGGACTATACCCGATTACTCTATGTAAGACGCCCGGATGTCCGATCCTTTTTCATCTGTCACCTGTTCATTTACGGAAAATCTATAGTCCTCCTTGTCAGTGCCACTTACATATTCTCAAATGGGAAGACAACTTGAAGTTTCATCCTGAGGAGAGGGATATTTACTTTCGTAAAAAAGACGTACATCCTCTTCCGCAGAACATATAATCTCAAAAAACAATATTTGTCGTTACTTTGGAGTCAAAACCATACAGATTAGATTTCCCAAAAGCTTTCACGTGACGTAAAGTCTTTAAACTTTGTTAATATCCAAATTAATGATCCAAATTCTAATCCCTCTTTACCGTCAAATTTGCTTCGTTGTCGTTTTCTCTTGATTTTTTTTATCAATAACTGGTGCCATCTGTTCCAATTTCTGTCAATTAACAAGAAAGTTCTCAAATTTGGTTTCTAATTTTCTTATGGTTTCTCTTTTATTTAAACACCGAAACAGTAGTCGTGCATACATACACACATTACACTGATTGTTTTTATTTTTAGTTCTTTAGTGTATGTTTACATATATAATACGTGATTCTATCAAGTTGTGAAGCATTTCATCCTTTAAAATATTACATCGCTGCAAAATCCCCCGAGCCAACATTAAAATCACTTTTAAAGCAAATTACCGATACTGAAAAATTTATTCGTCTCAGTAAAAGTTTATTATACTCATTTCAGCAATCATGGAATTTATTTCATTAAAGCATTTTCAGAAAACTATAAAAATATATTTTTTAAAATTCTTAATTTAAACTTTAAATTTAAGCACTCGATAATTTGAAATATAACAAGAAGATCATAGTTATATTCTAAAACATAAATGTGTCAGACTAAATTACTCTTCTAAAGCTTTTCGGTTAACACTGCATTATGCAAGGTGAAAATGCATAATTTCTAAATTATCTTAATTAGTTACTTACGTCAGAAACAGTAGGAACAAAAATTAAGTCCAACTAAAATGCTTATTTTTCATCAATAATTTATAAAATAAGATTTTACCTCTGTTAAAAGCTTCATTTTTTTCATGCTTTAATGAATAAAACATCTTATGTCGCTAGCTATTTGACATGTGCTTCTTTATTTTCAAACATAAAAAAAAAATCAATGACCTTATGTTTCTATTATATTAGAGGAAGTAAAATTAGGAAAAAGAAAGAGATAAAATACTAAGGACTTGCTCTCATTTTGCTTCTTTACTGAATAAATTAAATGCCTCCAAAAGTGTCTTGTAATGTGACAATTTTCGCTTTTACGATTTTTCTTTGTAAAAACTTTTGTCGTGTCGAGTTTTACAATGAACATTTTCTACATTTCGTCATAAATTATTACCAAGCATTTAAAATAAAAATGAAAAAAGAAATTTCTTGTTTGCTGGAAATATGGCATTTTTCTTTGGATGTTTGGGAGAACAATTACTTTACTGACACTTAAATGAAGTTGTAATCATTAATATAAAATTAGCTTTTTGATTGATTTCAAACAAACTTGCATGCTTTCACATATGTTATAAATGAGCGTATGTGCAATGAAAGCCGTCACATTTTTCCATTTAAGAAATTAAAATCACAAAGTTGCAAATACTTAATTATTCACAAGGATGAAGATACACATTGCTGCAGAATTAAGTACTCCTGTAGCACATAATACAAGTATTTCAATTCATCGTTTGCACTTAGTTACATTCTGCACTGATCTACGAAGATTATTTATCTTCGTTTGATATAAACTACATAAAGGAGCGCCGTTAAGGTTTAAGTGGATAACTACGAAAATTGCAAGGAATATTTAAAGTTTGGTTTTAGTTGTTTCTGGCAAAACATACTAGTGCTATCTGCCTAAAGGGGGGGAAACCGTCGTGGAGGAATTTCTACGGGACATTTTATCATATACACATTACACATGGGGTGAACCACGAACACGCCCATGCAGCCAGCCCGTTCACCTGGAATCGAACCTAGGTCGGAACTACCAGTTTGCTTTATCCCTAGTCCATATTTCCTGAAAGAATGGTTGGCAGATAATCAAGGAGGCTGAACATCTATTTTCACTTCCGTTTTGAAGGAGAGCACCCCAGGGTCAAAACTACAAGTGTTCAACTACTTTTCTACGCTGCTGGTTCTTGAATACTTAAAAAAACGTTTTAAATTATACAAATTTGTGAAATTACAAGTACACGAGAAAAGAGGAAAAAATTTCATATCAGCCAATAGTTAGTAATCTTTGTCGTCGTTTAAACATCGTTTTACGATTTTTTTATCTTAGAAAACATGTATAATTGCTGACATGCCTAGGAGATGACATCAAACTTCATTTCAGCTATCGCACGTTTTTACAAGAGGTTTCGTTTAGGCTGCGAATCTCTGCAAGGCAATTCATCCACCATGCAAAAATTTAGAGAAGGGGGATAAGTACATGTGAATGATGACATAGATACTTTTGCATCTGCATTCACATCAGTGACCTCATATGGACGCATCTGACGGCATGCGATGGCGACCCTCACAAAGCAATATTGCTGGTATTATAAAGAATATATGCATAAAGGTTTACAAGATACAGCATCAGCAAGAACATTTTCTGGAAGAATAGTTGAAAATCATATTACTTGGAGTCATATCAACCTTTTCGTCGACTTCGTGCTACTGATGCATGATCACTGACGCTAAAGATTGGAACTGTGTTGCAGCAGATTCTCTTGGACTACTGAATAGCGCCAGGATAGTGTACAGCAAAAAGCTTTGCTTCTTTTTGACAAATGACTCTTGCTGTGGGAAGAATGTGGCGAAAAGTTCAATTGTGTAGTGATTGTTGAACACTAAACCAGATCGATAAAACAGCATCATGGTTTAAGGTATCATTTCCTGATCCATTAGCCTGACTCACTAGCAATGATTGTACTAAGATATGAGTGAAATACCGAAGCCATTTGAAATACCTTAGTTTCAGCGGCTGGAACCTACTGTTTTCAACAGGATAATGCAGACTGCACTCATCATCAGATACTCTCAGCAAAGTACCTAGCTGGTTTCTTGACCAGCGATGTCTCCATATCTCACATCTAGTGAGGATTTGTGCGACATTACTGAGAATAGTCTGTCTTATCTGTTTTAGCTTTAAGGGGGGGGGGAGATATTGGTGGAAGAATTTCGACGGCATATGTTCATTTCTCCCTCAAGGCAAATTTTAAAATTATACGGGCATTTCTCTCTTACACTATCTCCAGTTTTATTTCATTTTGCACTTTGAAAGGTTACGAAAGGTTACATTTGTACTTCGAAAGTGGAAACAGCTCTTGCGGCGACACTACTGTATCGCCGCAAAAGCTGTTTCCGCTTACCACCGATTTCCATAAGATATTGGATAGCTGTATTTAATTGTCTTAGTGATTTAGTTCTATAATTATTGCGTCTGTCTGCCAATTTTCACAACAGTACACTCATAATTTCGTGTTAGTGCATTTTCTTCACTAGGTAGTGATGTTTGCAGAAACTACTCATGAGAACTGCAGTAAGCTAAGCTACTGCATTTTTGTTGTTTAGCTTGTCAAATAAGCTGCATTACAGATTAGAAGGCTCACCCGACCATTATGTCTTTTACTTTCCACTTGCAGTTGACATACATTTAGAGATGAAAGTGGTAATTACATTAGAAAAAATGCTAAAGAAACCAAACTGTTAATTACGTACCAGAAACGATATGTAATGTTACATTTATGCACTCTAACTCTTGCCAGGCAATGATAAAATTATTTTACTCCTGATAAGAGGCTGGAGACAATACCTGCTAATCTCTGGTATAATTGCTGAGTCTACGCTACATCAAGAGTCTACTCTACATCAAGAGTCTACGCTCTCCGTCATCTGTCACCTGTGAAGGCCATTTCATTTTTTCTACACCCATTTCTTCAAATCACGGGAGCACAGTTTTCGCTTAATTGTTAGAATTGTTATTCTAATCATACAAAAGCGTTCTTTTCAGAGCTGTTGGTGGAGTGTTGAACTGAAGAAGTATAAGAATTGTAAGAATTGGAGGCCCCTTCAGCCTACCTGGACACGAGTATCCCCATAGCTCAAAAGAAGGGGCCCCGTATCTCCACAAACGAGGGCAACCAGTAACCCAGCCACCCCCAAACAACAAACAAAAATACTAAATTAAAAATAAGTAAGCACATCTAACACAAAATTACAAACCAATAAACAAACAAAAAAAAAATCCATAAACACAAATTCACAACATAGAACACCACTGATATCTAAAATCCATATAAATACAAAATTCAATTTTAACAGAAGATTCCTACCAGCGCCCTATTTTCATTGATAAGCTTCATTAGAGCAATAGAATATAATTTAAAAACTTTAATGACATTTACATTAAAATCAGTAATGTTAAAAATCTGTCTAATAGGGACTGTTAAAATACAATTAAACACGAAATGCCTAGCATCACCATCAAACTGACAACTATTACATAATTTATTTTCCTGCAGATTAAATCGATTGAAATAGAAAGGAAACTTACCATGTCCCGTTAAAACCTGATTAACATCAATATTGTTCATACTGTTACGAATTTGGTATTTAAAAAGCAAATGTTAGTTCAATTATAAATTAAATGGTTTTATTTCTCGCGCAGTGCAGCGCGTGACGAATATTAAAAGAAAGCTAAGCCGGAAAATTGAAAATACAAGAACGCGTGCATTAAATAAATAAATAACTCTTTTTCATTTCGAGAAAGTACTGGAAAATTCTAGCGCGTGATTTTAAAATGTTATAAAAGGAGGAAAACATCTCAGTTCGTAGTAGTTGCTTAGTTTGTTGTTGTTTAGAAAACTACTGTTGTTGATTGTAGCGAATTCGCGGATTAGCGTTCTTTAGCTGTTTTGAATTACGTTCTATTGGACATTTGAGTAGTTAAAAGAAAACTACTGTGAGATATTGTAATACTGCGTGATAATTTGAGAAAATTTAAGCATTTTTGTTGTGATAATAATAAATTTTTGTTCATTTTTCATCGGACTTGTGCATTCATTTAGTAACGAATCCGTACGCACGCAACAATTTTTGGTGTCAGGAGTGGGGTTTGAATGCCAATAACAAGAGCGATGGAAGAGCAGTTAAGGCAATTGATAACAGCCTTTGCCTCGTTTAAAGAAGAAATGAAAGAAGAGATGAAATCTAGCCAAGGAAAGATGGAAGGGGCCGTCAACTCTGTTAAAGACGAAATGAAAGCCGTTCAAGCTGGTCAAGAAAAGATTGAATCAGGTCAAGAAGAAATGAAAAGAGAGATTACCTGCATAATAGAAAATAAATTTGAAGCTATGGAAGGCAGAATTGACACAGTTGAAAATAAAGTTGGACTAATTGAAGAAAGAGTTTCTTCGGTGAAAGAAGAAATAGAAGAAAGAGTTTCTTCTGTAAAAGAACATATAGAAGGGAGAGTTTCTACTGTGGAGGAACGAATTGAAGGAAGAGTTTGTGCCGTCCAACACCAAATCGAACAACAAATTGATGAGAGAGTTTCTGAAGTTGCCAAAGAAATGGATACTTTAAAGAAATTCGTAGCGTCGGCAGGGAGCAGGAGTGATGATTTTAAATTCTTACCAATGCCTGCTCGTCCACCTCTGAAGCTATCCACATATGATGGGAAGACCTCCTGGCAGGTGTATAAGACACAATTTTCTATCGTGGCGGATGCGAATGGATGGGATTCCCAAGCTAAGGCCTGTCATCTCGCCGCTTCTCTAAGAGCCGACGCAGCGGATATCCTTCAGACTCTTCCCGAAAACAAAAGGTTAGATTTCGAAGCTCTGTCCGGCGCCTTGGAGTTGCGCTTTGGGGAGAAGTGTTTAAAAGACTACAGCAGGCTCCAATTAAAATCTCGTCAACAGAAGCCTACCGAAACACTTCAGGAGCTCGCCGCGGATGTTGAAAGGCTGTCCCATCTCGCCTTTTCGGAATGCCCCACAGAAACAAGGGAAATCCTGTACTTGCAATACTTTATCGACGGCATCCGAGATACTGAAATACAGAAAGCTCTACGAATGGCGGATGTAAAAGATTTAAAAAGTGTTCTAGTGTACGCCATGAAATTTGAGGCAGCCCAGCAAGCCACTCGTCGAGACCGCCACCCAGTCAGAGCTGCTCAAGTCCAGGAGCCAGGGGATCAAGTCACCGCTCGACTTGACGATTTAACTAGACAACTGAACGCCTTGAGACGGAATATTGGTGAGAAGAAACCGACCGTTAAGTGCTGGAACTGCGGTGCTGAAGGACACATACGAAGAAACTGCAAAACACCCCAGGGTACTGATGTTAAGACCGCTTCTAACAAGCAGCAGGGAAACTAATTAGTGGCCATCTCGCGGGGCGGAGGTTGCCAGATAATGAAAAGCCCCCGTTTAAAGCGCTTCAGATTTCTGCAATGAGAGGCGGCAGTAATGGACTTTTCATAATAGGACATATTAATGGAGTTCCGTGCAATATGACTATAGATACAGGAGCCAACGTCACTATCATCCAAAAAGATTTGGCTCAACAACTAGGAAACAAACTTATCTGGACGCCGCCCTGCGTTACCCTCCAGACTGTGTCCGGTGAGAAGATCGACATCGACGGAAAAGTAAATGTTAACATCACGTTTGGAAGTGCCGCTTACCATCACACGGCATATGTAGCAGAGATCACTGATTCTTACATACTCGGATTGGACTTTCTAAGGAAATACAATTTTTCCTTGGATTTTAAAAATAACGAATTGCATTCTACATCTGAGGACATAGCGTTATTTCTCGTTAATGATGAAGAAGTTAAATCTGTCCATAAAATCATAGCACAAGACTATATCACAATACCGGCAAGAACAGAAATTTTACTTCCTGGATCCATAGCCGAAAATAGAAATTTCCGCTACGGCATCATAGAATATCCCAATAACTGTAATATCCCAAAAGGAGTACTAGTAGCCTCAACACTCGTCGACCTATCCAGAACGGTTATCCCGGTGAGAGTCGCCAATGTAACTGAAAAGTCGAGAGTTATTAAGAAAGGTGAAGTGGTTGCAACATGTACTCCAGTAACCAGCGTTGAAAGAAAGAGTAACATCCCAGAATCCGTGTCCTCAGAGAGCATTACATCGGAGTTATTGCAGAATGCACAATAAAACGATAAAGAGAAAAATGCTGCCGATCGCGTCATTAAAGATCTTCATGTTGTTTTCTCCCGCTCGTCTTCTAACGTGGGTCGAACTAGTTTGACACAACATAGAATAGATACTGGCGATCATCCCCCGATCAAGCAACATCCAAGACGTCTACCGTTTGCTAAACAGGAAGAGGTGGGAACACTGTTAAAAGATATGAAAGAAAGCGATGTCATCGAGCCTTCAGTAAGTCCATGGGCATCTCCCATCGTCCTAGTCAGAAAGAAAGACGGCTCAACAAGATTTTGCGTCGACTATCGCCGGTTGAATGAGGTTACGAAGAAAGACAGTTACCCTCTTCCTAGAATTGATGACATTCTAGACACTCTTTCTGGAAGCAAGAGGTTCATTTTTCATCGGACTTGTGCATTCATTTAGTAACGAATCCGTACGCACGCAACAATACATTTAATTTTATTTGTGATTTTAGTTAATTCCATAAATTCTTTGTTTTTAGATGAAGAGAACCACTGTATTTTCCATTTGTTAACGTAAAATTTTTCCATTCTTCGAATTGCAATAGAAAGTATTTTTTTTAAATGCCATTTAATTGTTATTAATTAATATCTTTATTTTTAATTTGTTACATTTGGTATGCCAGAGCTAATTCATTTATAAGTTTTCTGAGTCTGAAAATACATTTTTAACATTCTCGTGAAGTTTTATTGCTTTATATTCAAAGTCTGGTAATCGTAAAAATTTCATTAAGATGCGAAATTTTCAGTTTTTAATTAATGCATGTAATATTACGAGTATGTGTCGTTCTAATACTAAAGCCTACTAAAACGCGAATTCTATAAGATTCTGTGAATAATATCTCCATTTTGAAAAACAAAATTGAACTAATCAACACTTTTCCCAATAACCTGCATAGAAATGCACGCCATATGATCTCTAAACGCAAGACATCTTTTTTCTAACTGATATTTTATTTTAAGTTGCGTATAAATTCAAGTGTTCTGCTTTTAAATTTTATACGGCCCCTGAAAATGAACGGTTAACGGTTATGAAAATAAAGGCTGAGTAAGGACTTTGCTGACACGGTGTATAGCGACTTGTCTAAAAGCGTGTTGTTCAGTTTTGGGCGCTAAATGAGCCATATTTTCTTCTGATGGCAAGCGAGACCACTGCGTAATCAGATTTCAGATTTTGGCAGGCATTTTAGTCTTATTTCATAGAGCTTAAATCGCATTTTTTAGATTACAGAATGAATGTTTGTTTACTATTCTGCATAAGATGAAAACTGTCTAGTTTTATCTTGATATGAAATTCACATTTTGATTCTCAAAGTATATTTCCGAACTTAAAAATAGAAGTATATCTACTGTAATGTATTTTGCAGTTTATGATAAAACAGACGATCTTCGTAGTAGAACATAAATTTTATTCCTAGTTCACGGTGATAGACAAATTTTATAACAATTCCTAAGTGGCAACATTTTCATACTACTACTAGCTGGTAAAACTTTAGAATCATGATTTTTAAACAATTTCTTCTGTTGCTGAGCAACGGTTACACCGTACAAATATGGCGTTTCTACTTCAATAATTAATATAGTTATTTGTTAAATAACAATATATTACACTACATTAGTATTTCGACACCTGGCTAATGTAATTTTTCTTACATTCGTCTGAAAAGACGAATGATAATAGCGAAACCTAATAACGTCTCATCTGTTAAGAATTTTTTAAGCTTTTTAATAAAAGCCAATTCAATTGATATAATACATATTCCAAAGATACTTTTCTTTAAAATTCTTTATTGGTGTCAAAAGATAATTTTTACAAAATGCATTGTAGAAAATTACTAAATATTCAAACAAATTAAAATCTAATATCCTATCTCTTATCTGAAAGTTGACCTGATTATCATTTCTGACACAATTTCTGGAAATTCATTAAAGGCATTTACTTCAATTATTGGACATACACCAAATTTCCTGTAAACAAAACCTCTTCAAAATTGACGATCTTTGTCAAACGACGACCCTTTAAGCTGGCAGCTTCTAATTGTCTTATAGCACATGATGTCTAGAAATATATATATTTCAATCTTTAATGTGGCATTCAGAATGAAAATTATATATTTAATTTACAAAAGTCAGAAAAGTCCATTTTCTCAGATTTATGCTTATGTAATCTGCGATTGTTTAGTTTATATGCAAATGGAAGCGCGTTTTGGCTTGATAGGAATGGGAGTTACGAATACGAAGATTTATGTGATCGTTTATGCAATTAAACATTCGGCAGATAGAGTTTCACATCTAAAGCTTTAAGTCTGTAATAATCAATATATCACTCTCTTTCCGGATATAGAGTCCTTTTCAGTATAAGTTAACAACCTTTAATGTTAACATTTGAGCAATACTGCTACAGATATTAAATAAAATTCCATTTAAGCTGATTAAATGTGCATAATTAGAAATCCAGTGTTAATAAAGTGATTTGCATCCGTAATAAATTTAATTTTAATGGTACTTTATAATGGTACAGAAAATATAAAAACATTATCTGGTTCTTAATTGCGGTAGTACACAAAATATCAAAGAATATGTTTTATAAAATATGCTTGCAAAGGATTATCACATTTGTAACTCACACACAGCTTTTTTACACGAGCATTTTTACTGTATATGCCAAGAAATGATTATATATATATTTGATTTGGTTTCGTTTATTTGATTACAGCAAAGCACACGAGGACCATCTCCTAAAGGGAAGAGATTCCTTTGTGAAAGACTATAATAGAATTTCGCTTGTATCCACGTTATACAGAGAACTCCTCGGCAACGCACATGCAGTCAGGCCGTGCAGTCCAACGAGATAATATACTGGCCTGTTATATGGAGTCGTTGGTGCAGTCGGACGGTTATTGTAATCATCTCCAAATACGATCACTTTTGGCAAATAAATTATTTCTGAAAATGGAAATATTCGTTGCTATTGAACATCTGAAGCAACCACCTCCATTATAACCAATTTAGGCTGAAAATCGTGGGTTTAAGGCATAGAGATAGATGGCTTGCTGTATTTATAAATCTCGCTTAAAACATCAGTTAGTTAAAGCACATTTTTTATAAAATTTTCTATACATTTTCAAGAATGCCTTCAAAAGACTTCACTTTCATCACGCGACAAATCGCAAGACTGGCAACTAAATGTTAATTTCCTCAAAATTTCTTATTTTTGATTCCTTGTACGAAGCAAACGAAAGACTGCAGTCACGAAAAATTTCCAGTACTATATTTCAGTGAAAATATATATTCTAGACGAATCCGAATACATTTTGACTATTATTTTGCATGACATTTGTACCTACACACAGAATGAAGGACTCTTCTTTCCAAAATGGATTCAGAACGAATTTTTTCGCGACGTCTGTACGTACGTATGTATCTCCCCTAACTCAAAAAAGATTAGCCGTAGAACTTTCGAATTTTGTATGTGAGACTAATTTAACAACTAGTTGTTCATAAAACTAAAATTTTAAGAAGTTTGACTCAGGTACGACAAAAATTAACCTGGTTATTTAATTTCAAATTTGCTGTTTTTGATGTCATTTTCAACTTACCTTCAGAGATCGATTAGGTACGTTAGAATAATTTCAGAAAAAAAGTTTAAATGAAGGGCAGTAAAAATGTGTATAAATTAATAGGCCGTACAAGGAAGTCATGTGGTGTCCACTCCAGATTTTTCATTAGCGATAGGAAGGTCGTTTCCTCGTTTTAAAGGAACTTTTCTTTCTTTCCACCATCGACGGAACAGCTGGCCCACTGGGTTAGATGCTTTTCAGCCTGTTAGATCCCGTCAATGGAATTAAAAATGAGTACATGAATAAACATAAATAAAGAGCCTAGTACTGTGTCCTCCGGGGATTGACCACGAAACGAGGAACATTGAAATAAAGACCAGAACATGGAAAGAAGGTGCATGGTGGGGACTGCTGAGACTAAGTGGAACACTTTTCACTATTATCGTACATGTTAGTCATACAGTTATATTAAGGATGTTTTATAAAAATCAGGTACAGATGTAAAGATAACCAAATACATTACAAATTGTGGAATACATGAAATGAGTTCTGGTTTAATCATAATATTAAATATAATTAAAAACCGCAAAAACAAACAAAAAAAAAAAACACAAGACAAGTAAATTAATATATGCACAGAGCAGGCTGCTGACGGCATGGTGTCCAAGGAAAGTAGTCACTCCAGGTTGTCAGCAATGCTTTTAGCAATGGTAGTGCAGTCTCTAATGCGGCTGAGCGCATATTTATTCTTAATAATGAATTCTCGTGAATGAATGGAAACAATTTACCGCACACTGTTCAGATTGCTTTTTTTAAAATGAATAATCTTGAAGATAGCGCATACATGACATAAAAATTTAAAAACTCATAAGACAAATGACGATTAACGAATAGGAGAGTATTGAACATGAAACCTTTCGACCATAATATTTTAGAACTTGTTATTACATGGTTAAAATTCATTGAATTATAATCATTATATCGCAAATAATTAATCTTGACATTACTGGTGTAAGTTTCGATTACCTTTTATTCTATTAATTTTAGTATTTTTTAGTAACATATAGCTCTTTAATGCAAATTAAAACATATGTGGAACAAAATAAATATTCAACTTTCCGTTTATTTTAACATATTAAGTTTCATTCGATTTAGTTGGTGCAGTTCACGTTTGTTCATTTTAAACTATTTCCCAAATTGATTTATCAACCAGAATCTAAAATACTTCTAATTTTTTTTTAATTATTGCATTCTTATATTTAATAAACTGAACCTAAAATAATTTTTTTTAAATATTTCTTAAAACTTTTGCTGTTATAATGTGAATCATATCTTAGACAAAAACTTTTATTTAAATAATTCAATAAAGTTTAATTAGATATTTATTGATTATTAAGCCCGCAATCTTTGATAAAACTCTAAAGCTCCGAGGCATAATAAACACTATTGGAACATATTCAAGGACTATCTAGCTGATAGAGTTAGTTCATGAATCATTTTCTGGAAAACAAATTGCTCATATTTGTGCAAAATTTGAATAAAACCATTCAAATACTTGAACATTCGCCGACACAGCTGACATATGCTAATTCTCGGATGCAGTAATGGTGTTATCATGTCTAGCAATAGTGGCGCGAAGTTCTCCTTCTCTTACTAGACTGTTCCTAGCCGAAACAGTTTCGCGGGAAGCAATGTCCCATCTAGCTAAGTGGGACATTTTGCTACTGAATTGTGAGAACTTTTAATTAAAGCTCTGTTTTTCTTAGCCTTTTTCCAACAGAACTATTTTTTGTCTACGTCTACCAATCAAATATTTTCGAAAACCTGGATTACCAGGAAGGCTTCTTTTAACGCACTGTGTGAAGGCAGATTAAAATTGTAACAATGGTTTCAGAAGAAATAAATTTCTGTTGCCAAAGTTATTCATATACCATCTTTCGCTACCGAATTTGATTTCCTGGAGGCATTTTATTTCCATATAATTCTATCAATAATAATTTTAATGATACCAATTATAATCTCTCTATACTGACAACCTTTCAAAAAAGGTTTCTCTTAGTTGCTTTCTGTTCACTCTTTGGTGAACAGACGGCGTTAAAAGTTTAGTCTTCTTTCCATTTAAATGGAAATTTCGCGATTTTTACTTCCTTGCACAAAGTAGAGGAAGTATTGTAATCTCGAAAAATTTCAGGCATCATATTTCATCGAAAATATCCATTTTTACATCTATCGAATCCATTTAAAAGATGTTTTTGCGTGACATCTGTACGTATGGATAGAACAAAGGGATGGTATTCAAAACAGATTGAAAAGTGGATTTAAACTGGAATCAGAAGAGGTTTTTTTCGTGTTGTATGTACGTATGTATGTATCACGCATTAATTCAAAAAGGATTAACCTCATAATGTTAAAGGTTTGCATATGAAACTGCTATACCATGTAGTTATGCAGTGTGCAAATGTACTCATATTATACTAATTTCTATTAATTATTACTGATCATTTTAGCATTTGAACTAATCAAAAAAGATGTATAGGATAAAAAGGCTATCCCGCATAGACACAGTGTTTATCATACATGCTCCGTCTCAGGCGACTTTCGAATCGTAACCAGTAAGTACGCGGTGAGGCAAACATGCAGAGCGCTAGCAAAATTCATTCACTGAAAATCATTCCTACTTTAAATGTTATTGAAGTACAAAGTGTAAATCTGCTATTTCATAATTAGTTTTTGCTGTTATTTATTTCTCGATTTTTTTTTTCTGCAGTATGCATTGCATGCATTTTTTTTAAAATTTACAGGAACTTTTTTACGTCTTTCAATTACTCATTTTCGTGCTTAAATATTTCATAGACGGATATTATTATTTCAATATTTCCTAATATTATACTATAATAATTATATTTTATTTTAAATATTTGCACTATTATATTTACATATATAAATGTAACACTTAATATTAGTAGACAAATAAATACTGACAATACAATAGCGAGAAATAAGCTCGAAGTAAGCCTCTATACTGGTCACCTTCCCAAATACTCACCGTGTTTTTGACTGATTGGTATTAGGAGGACAACGAAGAATCCGGTTTGTACTTCTGTGCTGGCGGAATATCGAAGGAGAGAAATCAGACCAAGTCATATGTTTAAATATTACTATTTTGGTGTGTACTCATTTCTTCAAAAATTAGAAATCAAATGTACATTTTCTCCATTTGGATTTCAGCACTTCTTCGCAGTTGCAATCTGTTATTTATAAGAAATGTTAATTGGGATAATTTAATGTTTTCGAAGATGTTTTACAAAAGACTGAGCTAAAAAATTCAATGAAATTTTTACTGGGGTTTTATTAGGGAAGAAATTGTTATTGGGATTAGCGTTGATATTTGTTTCGGAATAAAATTTAGATTTTGACATAGTAAATTTGGAATTGTTCCCGATAGAAGATTTTATCCTGTCTTTGGCAGGTGGAGGGTTCTGTTATCAATTTTGTGGCTAGCATTATTATGCTGAAAACTGATGGACTTAAAGAAGTTTGGTTTTTGGATAATTCGGACAGCTATCGGTTCTTAAAGTATGGCAGAGAAGTGGCGTCGCTTAAGAAAATGTGATAATAGGATGCGTCTTTCAAATGGTTCTGATTTCCTTAATAGTCCGGATTACAATTTTACAATAAAATGTTTCAATGAGCAATTCCGTTAAATCGTTCATTACAATGTGATTCTTTATTACCTTCTCATGTTATGGAATTGATTTTTAACGTAACTCTGGTAACTTTATATTTTGAACATGAAATAAATATGAGTCAAAAGTTTTGTGTAAAGAATTTACGTTTTTAAGTTATTCATTGTATTACTTAACAGCTTCTCATATGTCGTTTGCGTTTTGAAACGTATGTGTAAATGAATTCCAAGGCCTGTCTTTAAGCCTGTAAAATTTGTCGATTCGTTACACATTTTCAACTCAATTTTTAAATTTCTGTGTTATTGAAGCTTTAATTCTTCCATCGATTCGAATTCTTTGCTACTAAATTTTTCTAATTCTTTGCTACTAATGTTCATTTGACCTGCGCCGGATTTTGAGAACAGTATTAGTACAATACAGTGAGCGGTATGCACTTTCTTCCTTAATATGAATAAGCTATGGTAAACAGGCGCATTTAATGTCAGTAAATAGTTTTGTACATATATTAGGAATATTGAGTTATTTCGATTTCTTTTAATGATTGTTCTCTTTTTTGTATTTCCGAAAGGTGTATTTAAAATGTATTTATTCATATCCCCTCTTAGGAAACGCTTTAAAACTAAACTTCGGGAATGCAATTTATTCTTTTTGATCTTAGATACCGTGTTCACTGAAGTGTTGCCGAAACATAGCGCTTAAGTACTTTAAGATTTTTATTTTTTGTCTAAAATGTGTAGAACGTCTACTCAAAAGTGATTTTCGTGGAAGGAAGGAAGGGCAAGATAATGTTCACAAAAATGCATTTACATTTTTTTCTCTTCGGTTTTGGTTTCCCAACATTAAATGAAAGGATTCCGATATCAAATTTCACTGTCGCAATAAAATTGCCATAAACTGGGACAAAATACGAGTCTCTCTTTCCTTAAGTGATCCGAAATCCTGTGCTCGTCTTTATGGCGTACGAGAAGGAGGGCTATTGGTTCGAGGAGGAAAAGTCGTTACAGATCCGGTGATATGAAACCCACGTGACGGAAAGTGACAACCGGAATAGCAAGGTTCGTGCACCAGTGGTTCAAGTTGCTCACAGTGTTTCTCCTTATAAGTTAGGGATTTTATTGCATGCTTTAAAAGAGCTTAAGAATGAGTGGTGGTCGTTAAGAAATTCAGTTGTTGCTTATTAATTTTCAGAAAAAAAAACGTTGTAACATTGATGAGATAATTATTAAATAATAACATCATTTGTTTCGTAGAATGAATTGAAAGAACTTGCAATAAATTATACCCTCCGAAAGACACACATCACTTAGCGTCATACGTTATTAAAACTCTGCACAAATTGAAAAGATATCTATTTTTGAGAGGAAAAGCATTTAAATACGAATAAAGCTGAAACCCTTTTATTAAAAATCTTATCTTTGATTTGTGCCTTTTCCGTGCAGGGCTATTAATCAATAACTTTTGAGCATTACCAATGCTAAAAACTCGTTTTCATAGCATATAAAACTAAAACTCATTTATTGTTGAAATTATTTCTTGTTTAATCTTACATTATATCGAGTGACTTACTGCCTTTGAACTTTAACTTGACATTAGTGCTCTAAGATACACATACAGTAGGTACTGATAGCTGAATTAAAACGTTTTTAATATTACGTCATACAAATAAATAAAACTGATCCACCAGTACTTACTGAATTACTATTTCAAATACCTATCCCATCGCTGCTTAGGAGTCAAATCTATAAATGTATACAAGACATGATGCATATGATGTACTTGCGACTTTTTAAGTATAAATACTGGAAAATGCACTGTTTGCCATTAAATTTGCTGCACTGTGAAGGAGGCATATAACAAAGCTCAAACTTGCACGAAAGTTGCTATATGTTAAGAGATTCAAATCATTAGCATTCCAGCAACGAGGCAGGTATGAGTGATGCCATCTACGCTGTGTATAAATGGGAAACTAACACAGCGGGTTTCTCATTTGGAACTAGCATTTGAACGCTGGTTCTTTGTGTAAAGAACGTGTTATGCCTTGTGTGAGAAGGGAACTCTTACTAGCACATATTGGAATTCGAAAGCCGCAGGATCGAGGCTTATCGGTACTGTGCTTCATCATTCCTCAATATTGCAACTACTGAATCCTGAAATCTGCTGAGTTGGCTTCCTTCCCAGAGTATTACATAATCATACAGAATTGGTTCATATTGTAGCTACTGCTGGTCGAAATGCATGACTGTCAGGCAAATAGGTAATCGAGGGATGCATGAAAGCCATACTAAAAGCCATGTAGGATCTCAACGGCTCCGGCATGATAACTAAGGAGAGAACAGCTATGTTGTTCTGTATGCTTTGTGGGACTGTATTGACACATCAAGTACTCTGGGTTAGGAAGTTGGCGGGTTTTCAGGATGAAAAGTGTTCGGAAGGACAGGTGGCACATGAAAGCGGGACCAGATACCCGGGCGGCTTATACAGATTATTCGGTTACTGCCCGAACTCTCTGGAACAAGCAGTTCCTGATTCTCCAAGAGCACCACATCGGGAGTTCGTTTAGATTTTCAAAAGCACATCATGCTAATCAAGAGCTTCAAAACCACTTTCATTACGAATGAAAACTAGTATTCTCTCCCGAAGTTTCAGATTCCTGTGGTAAGATATGTGGGAAAAACCTGGACTGCTCAATAAAATTAATAATTTAGTTTTCGAAATCTGGCTCTGTGTAAATCTAACGCGAAGTACAAAGTCATGAATTGCACATAAATGCTTCTTATATTTGAGATACCATGTGGAATAGTAAAATAAATTAAACAATTCAAATTTTATATATGAAAAATATTTCTGCTCACATTTAATGGAGGAAATAATTCCAAGGCATTTCTAAAAACATATTGCGTACCATAATCTTCAAGGACTGGTACTGCTTCTTCAGGAAGGAATCTTCAAAAAGGACTTACTTCACTTTCATTAGTTATTTCTATTGTGTTCCCTGGTGACTAGTTACCTCCTTCAAAGCTTTTGTAACAGCAGAAAGTAAAAAAAAAATATTGGTAAAAAGAAAAAGGATACAAAAAAAAAAAAAAAAAAAAAAAAAAACTTAGTATGTTGTTATCTCAACAAATCTTAATATGCTATTATTTCAACAATCTTAGCATGCTGTTATTTATTAATGGAGTGGATAAGGAAAATTAATCATGTTTTTAGAATGTTTGGGATAGTTTTAGTCACACTTTCTAATATTTTTATTTTGGGTTAGTTTAGTTTAGTTGATTAAGGCAAAGCATGTTAGAGCTATCTGCCTTTCTATTTTTGGAAGCAAAATATTTTTTTTTCTTTAATGGAAAATGATATTATGGCCTTCAGAATAATAGATGAATAGAAGTTCAGCGTTAGTATCACTATACAAGATATACTATATAAACAAATAAAAATAAGTTCAAAACAAATAAAGTTATCATATACAGTACACTAAAACAAATAAAACGTAAGAACTTTACAAAAACGCATGTAATTGGAATATTAAAATAAACACAAATATTTATAAAACTTTATATTTATAAACGATTTATTTCGCATCTCTTAAGAAGAAAATGCCATTTTTAGAAACAGAGAACCCATACTTCAACCATTTTTCATTGACATTTTGAAATTGGAAGTAAAATCTTTATAATTAAGTGCAATATTCTTACGCCAAGAAAATAATTATTTCATTTAATGCCTTTTCAAGTAATAATTCAGTATGTCTTTGAAATTACTCTAAGGCCCATTTTACCTTCTTTTCTTTGCATTTCGCAAGTGGGTTTGAACACTGTCTTCAATTATGTTTAGATTTATTTTCTTCGCTAACTATGGACAATTCGTTAAATTAAAAGATGTTTTATAAATAATTTTACTTGCTTTCATGATCTTCAAAGCAAACTTGGTATTTTAATCAAAATCTGTTTCCGATATCATTATGAAGTAGCCTGAAGATTATAAAAGGATATATACATATGAGAAATATATATTTATGTCAAAACACTGCAATTGATTAAAGACATGAGTTTAATTGGGAAAAACGTTTTTAAGGTTAATTGTTTTTTATATTTTGGGTTTCGAAAATGAATTAACATTGGGGAAAATGTTCTTGAAATGCAGGGGTCCTTCATAACTTTTTTCGGGATTTCGAAAGATATGTAGTGAAATCATTATAGTAACTGTAGCAGTACACACGAGAGCTTTTAAAGTTTACACTCGTAATACGCCCTAATTGTAGATTTAATCACTGGGGGGGGCGGCTATTATGCTAGATGGCAGTATAATTTAGGAATAGCCTTCACACATGAACACACAAAGCTTACTACATCTTGGAATTTACTGATTGTCTGTTCTAAGAGTACACCGCACGTACTTACATTCAAAATAAGTGGTGAGTGAAACAAGCAAGCTTTAATTTTTCATATTTTCTAGGTTGATTATCAGATAATCTCTTTAATGGCAAGCGAACTGAAATGTGATGGATGTCATCATTCGGATTTGAACCACAGGTCTCGTACCTTTTTCAGCGCGACTAGATTGCATATCTGCGGCTGAATGTTTGGATATGAATCCATTTCACTTTGCAGAGAGGCGGCACAAAATTTTCAAGTTGCTGAGATTTTTAATTAAACGTTTGTTATTTGCTCGAACTAAGGAATCAAAAATTCGAAAATTTTAAATTTGAGCTCTGAGATGCATATGTTTCGGTTGAGGACTGGATGTGTTCAAAATCTAGTGGCTGTAAGTGTTACGGGTTTCCACAATAAATACATACATACATACATATTACAGATACTCACATATGTATTCTTCATTTTTCAACAGTAAAGATTTAGTGACGGAGTGGTTAGAATCGCTGAGGATCGATATATCTCCTCTTGTTAAAATTCCGACGAACGATCTAGTTGCAGCGATGTTTGCAAGCTTTCATTTAGAGTAAAACGCAAATACTTGCGACTTTTCCTTTCCTTCATAGAAAGACTTCCATAAAGGTAAGCCTGACTTTGGCAGGATCACCCTCATGGGATTTAACAGAGTCAAAAAATATTTTCTATTTTATGTTAGCAAATTTCACTCATTCTCGCAAGAAATCAATAAAAAAAATAGATTTTACGGCAGTCCAGTATGGCATTTTACATACGTTGAGATTACGCAATGCATGAAAGTATTTTATTCTTTTTTTAACATTTTGGAAGCAATTTCTTCCCTTTCTTGCATCAAAGATTTATAGCAAAATATTTATGAAATATTTTCTGAAATGAAATATGATGCTGTTCTTTCCTTTTACCTGCGAGCTCATGAATTTTTAAAATGATTTTGAAGATTTGATTACCATCTTTCGTACCTTAAATTTCAGTATTGAATACATTTAAAAATAAATTTCATTCTATTATTTATTTTACATCTTGAATTTCTTTAGATTTAATTTTAAATAAATATATTTTAGACTGTATATCAATGTCCTGTTTTATTTGCAATATTTAGTTTCAGAAAGAAGCCGTAATTTGTTTAAAAATTGCGAATTATTCTCATTTTTATAGATATATTTTCATAGTATTATATGTAAGTGGGATTAAGTTTATAAATTATGAAACCTTAATAATTATTCTTTCCACAAATTGATGCAAAACACCAGCTACTTCAATGAATATTTAATGAGATTTAAGCCATTTAGTTTTAAAACAATAATTTATAAGATATTAATTCAATTAGAATAATATTCTTCATCAGCCCCTGATCCATTTTATAAATTATGTTAAGGATGAAGATTTATAATCATTTGAAAATATCAAAGAGATTAAACCCTACTTAATTAATTCTGCAAAATTTCCTTGGAATTTGAATTTGAGTATTGTTATTAAAATTTCAATACCTCGTAGTCTTCCTTTTATGAACTATGCTTTTCACTTGGTTGAAACGGGAGCATTGTATATAATGTAAATTTTCGAATTGCACATTAATGAAATAAATATCTAATTAATTATTCACGATATCTTAGACACTATTGGAAATATTAGATGGAAATGGATATGTAGTAGTGCTATAATTAAATTTCCGCAACTACAAGTTGAAAGAAATTTATAATTACTTATTTGCGATGTCTTAGACATCATTAGAAATATTAAATATTATGATAAGTGATAACTAAAGGATCAGACGTATGCATCAAGAAGCAAAACAATGAAAGTATATAAAGGCATGTTTATTTGAAAAATGTACTTTTATGCTGATAACAATGAGCTGCATTTGGGACGAAAGATAAAGATCATTTGCTTCTCACGTGATTTTAGTTCACTGGAAATGGGAATCGAGCTTCCTTAGCTCGCTTATGGTGAGTAAACTCTGAAGGAGTTACAGCTCTATTTTTCAGGAATCAGGCTTTCGCTCGTACAGTTTCCTGTATTAGCTTGTGGATGAATAGTACATCTCTAACGCATGCATACAAACACATATAAACACACACCCATAAAATGTCAGAGACCTTCCCATCAAATACTTTATAAAAAAAAAAAAAAAAGCCAGTGCTTGTATAGGAACAATCAAACCTTCTGGCATGCATCGAAAAAGAACGCTTTATGAATTGTAAAGGAGCCATCATTTCGTTTTGTGAAATCACCGTTCATACTCTTAGTAAAGTAGATCGGTTCTTTTAATCAAGTCTACAGCGAATCGTTTAACTCTAGTAATGACTCCCCAATTCTTACCTTAAAATGAAATTACTAATAATACGTGGCAGATAATTTTAAAGCACATTAGTAATGAAATCTCATTCGTCTTCCCAAAGAGGAATTCCAGTTGCCATATCCATTCCTATCAAATACGGTGAATACCATCCAGTTTTCCTAAGAAGTCATCCTCGAAAGTTATCCATTCTCTTAGGCAGATAGTTCTGCTTGACGTTATAACGAGCTGATAAGGCTAATCCAATCCTATCAAATGGGTCACATGGGCTCACTGCAGGTCCTCAATCCCATTTCTCTAAACAGAGTATTAGGTTCTTCTTATACTGTCCTTTCTGTTTTCTTTAAGTTTGCTTTAACCATACTTATGTCATCATTTTCTTTCGTGGCAGCTGGTCCTCAGTGAAAAATTTAAAAGACAACAGCATAGTTAAAATGTCTTTAACAGGGAAACAGAAACCTATAGTGTATCAAAACATGTTCATATCAACATAATCGCAAATAGGACGACATTTCGCTTGTGAACAAAAATTCTTACCATCACGTCAAACCACGTCATTCTTACCAACAAATCTGTAAATTTTATACACATTGCTTGAGTCTTATTGAGTATTTTTCGCTTTCAATGGTACTTCATCAGCGGCTATTTATAGAAGATTAGCATTTATATTATCTTAAAATAAAGACACTTTTTGCGTTAAATTTTAATTTTTACCGTTGCCTAACATAAAATATTTAATATCAGTATATTTTATGAAGATAATTATACCAATGTACACCATTACCGAATACAAAATAATTAGTACCAGTAATAGTTGTAAAGTACATATTTTTATTGAATACTTTTCGTACATGATTTCGATTTATAAATTTGTGTATATTTTTATTTGTTTGAAATACTTAAATGTGCAACTATCATGAATACAGTTTAACCCGCGGGAAGGCGCGTGGGGTGTATCATACCCCAACCCTACATAAAAGTGGAATATTCTTAACTTGTGAAACTGAAATTCTGTGCTACTTTCAGTAGCTGAGTTTCTAGTTGTGGTTGACTTTCAGAACCGCATTTTCTTTGCCTGTGTGTTTCAGAAAAAGATTTATCGGTATTTTGTTGGAACTGGGGTATGTCCGTGTAAGTGTTTTTCTGACTGAATATTTAGTTCAGAAATTTATTTTTAGAGTGTAACAGTAAATATTTCTACTCGCAAGTGATTTTAAAGTACTTGACATTAAATTCTTAAAACTTTCTAACTGCATTATGGTAAAAAGAATGAGTCCCTGTGAACTGGAGATGAAACGCATGAGAGATTTATTAGAAATATTTGAAAGTGATGAAGATTGAATTTCGGAAACTAAAGATGAAACTAAGAATACTTTCTACAATGTTTTGAATTCGAAAAAGATAAAACATTAATTCCTGATGTTCCTAAAAAAAGGAAAAAAGGAAAGGAAAAAAAGGTTCCTAAAAAAGGAAAAACTGTTCTTATGCTTTCAACATTATATAAGGATCATACTATAGATGATACTATTGGAGAAAATAAAACGTCAGGAAATATATGTTTTAATAATATGACTAAAGGAGCAGTGGATATGGGGGATGAAATGTCAGCCAATTATTCAATTGCCAGAATAACAAGAAGGTGGCCAATGGTAATTTTCTTTCCTGCACTGAATGTTGCTGTAACAAATGCTTGAACTATATTATATTCAACTGCCAATCCACCAACAAGAAACAGAAGTCTGCTTTTTAAAGACTTAGCATTACAATTAATGAAAAAAAGTATTGAACAAAGATCAGAGATTAATATTTTTCTAAGAAATTGACGTACTGCATGCAAAACAAAAGCAGAAGTTTCGATAAAGAATTGAAACGAATACATGAAATTCAAAACAATTAAGTATGAAAGATGTGTTAAATTTTTTGCCCTCGCGCCAAGGACAGAAGAACGTGAATACAATGTGTAAAATGTGAAAACATTCTGTGCCAAGAACACACGAATGTATTTCGTTCAAAGTGTGAAGAAATAAAATAAGCATGGTGTATTAGAGATGCAATGAAACTTAGAGGCATGATGTTTATTATTTTCATTTATGTTAATTTTTATTAATTTAATTTTATAAGATTATTTCGGAAATTAATTTTTTGAAACCCAGTTATTATTCACTTATTTATAATACACGAGAACAAAAAAAAAAAAAAAAAAAAAAAAAAAAAAAAAAACAGTTTTAAAACTAAATAATACTATTTTTATTGTATTTTAAATATTGGGGTATATGATACCCCACGCGCCCACTCTAGTAACTTTTCTTGGTGCGACTTCCGCCGGGTTAAATTCATCACTAATATGTCAATAGCTCTAGTGTATTTTATTTTGATAGGAATATATTTGTGACCATATTGTAAGAATTCATTCTTGTCAGTTATACTTATTCAAAATGTGATATTTATATTCATTGTATAAAACTGCCTACAAAATTCATGAAAAAAGAGAGATATTTAAAGATATTATAATAAAAAAGAATCAAGTTCTTTTTTTCGTATAACCTAATATAAATTATGTCTTTTAGATTTGAAAATTTGCGTTCATTAAAATTTTGCCTTAAGCATATTTGATCTTATTTCGCAAAAACTTCATTTGAAATTACAATTGCAATTCACTTCTCTTGCATTTCCTCGCAAAATTAATTCATACATACCGTTATTGATTTAACTCGGAAAAATTCTCTGATTCATATAATTCTAGAAGAATCACCTTTATATACTGTACGTATCATGTTATGTACACATTTTATTAAATTTCAAGATAATAGTATGTACTATGCATGTACTCATAACTTACGCATGGGAATCGTATGGATGACTACTGCAGTTACCATTGAATAAATTACTGAAATTATGCACAATGTGTGGCATCTTGATAACGCTTGCGAAAACTTTATTGCCTCGTATTTGTTTCTCCTTTTTTATATCATTTACCCCGTGAAGTTGCAGAAGACAGAATTTACGCAGAGTCTACTATTTCTAAGAGGTCGATTTAAATAACGAACATTGGACATTAGGTATAAATAGATGTGCTAACATTACTGGAATCTATATTTCGAAGAAAGGAGACAAAAATATTAATTTCAATGATATTAGCTTCCCTTATATAAAAAGTCACCTATTTCTGTTCACGCGTTTTGTTGTTGTCATAAGTAAAAAAAATAAATGTTAAATAATATGTTGAGAAATCTGCGGAAGGAAGCTATGTGTAGACATATGCGAACAAATACGTTACTTTTTTTCTTTATCAGGTATTTCATCACCAATAAATCGGATTTTAAAAGACAAAAAATTACATTTTTCTACTGCAGTAAAGAACATTTATATTTTTACGGAATAACTATGAAACTCTTATCACGTCATAGAACATAAAATTTAGAATTTTAACGATGCGTTAAGCTGAGTTCAAAAGAGTAGTTTCAGTAGCGACCCTAAGTTTCTGTTGTATCTAAATAGCTAATTATTTTCTCACCGCAATAAAATATAATTCAGTTAATAGGTTAATAAAAATTTGCAGAAATGTACTGACTATCTGAAATAAATGTCAATTATCGTCTACTAAACCTGTCAAAATTGTGTTTAAAAGCAACCGGACAATAAAAAAGACAAATCACAATACATGAGATAAGGCAAAGTCTCAACAACTAGAGCTCTTTCTCTCCCATACACAGATACGTTTATTTTGAAGTTCATAAGAATCAAAGCTTTTATCTGTGTTGTCAATAAATCGTTTTCTAAGTTGTCTAAATTGTCGGGCAGTGTTAAAGGATATGTCTTAAGTATTGACAACAAAAATGTTAGTAAAACATTTCAAGCGCTATAAGAATGAAGATTGCAAAGAAAAAATCTAAATGTAATAATTAAATTAAATTGATTACATTTCTAAACCTTTGTATTAAGTACAAATTCTTATTTTGGAATGAACAGCTTTGGGTGCCTTCAAAGGTTAAATTATAATTATTTGAAATTCATGAATGAAATAAATTATTTTTGTTCGTTGAGGAAATTTTAATTTCATTACCTAAACAATCACTATCGTTTAGCCATCACTGAAGGGAAATAAGTTTATATTAATTTCTTTTTTCTTTCTCCTAATTTTATTAATTAGCATTTAAAAGTAAAATACTTAGAACTGAGCAATAAATGTATATCCTTTTGTATTCGACAAACAAAATCGCACCTGAAAATTTAGGTAATAGTAATAAATTAAATAAATACTTAGAACTGAGCAAATAAGTGTAATATAAGCAATAAGTGTTGTCGAATACAAAATGATATACACATATTCCTAGCAGAATGTGTATATAATTTTATATTCGACAAAATTTTAAACAATTTCGTACCTGAAAACTTAGGTAATAATACAGCTTATATTGCAAATTTAAACACTACTGTTAATTGCGATTGCATCTTTATTATATACATTAAAAATGAGGCCCACCAGCGGCCGAGCGGTAAAGTCGCTGAACACTGGTAGTTCGGTCCGAGGTTCGAATCCCGCGAACGGGCTGGCTGCATGGGTGTTTTCGTGGTTTTCCCCATGTGTAACGTATATACGAGTCAGTTTCCCTTAGAAAGTCCTCCACGAAAGGCATCCCTCCTCTTAGGCAGATAGCGCTAGTGTGCTTTGCCATAATTAAATACACCACACCACACCATTAAAAATGATAACACCATTGTTAAATGCAAGTTTACATTAAAATGATAATACCATTGTTAAATGCAAGTTCACATTAAAAATGATAAACACTACTGTTTTTAAAAGTATGAAAAATTTGCTTACACCCATGGCTATGCAAAACTAAATTGATTTGCTTCTAAAATAATCCTTACTGTTAAAAATATTAAAGCTCTATTTAAATTCATATAAGGGACTTCAAATACTATTTGCTTCTCTGATTATCGCTTCCATGAACCAGAGATGTAAAGAAAAATTCCAGTATTTCGAAAGCTCATTTTGAGAGATGATCAAATCATGTTCTACAGATAGCTTCATTTGCATATAAAACTCACAAAATGTCTGTTGCTTCACAAACGAGTATTTTCGCAGCATTAAATCGTGTGTGAAATTAAATTCGAAATGAAATTTCCACCGGCTTCAGCCATCTTGCGGAACGTTGAGTAGAATTAAATCAACTCTTTCACTGGAGTGCACTGACTGCATAAGTATTACAATTAAATCTGCATTGAAAGTACCGCATGAAAGGAATATACGAGACTGAATAATGGATGCTTTCATGTAATATTAATAAGGTAGAATATTGAAAACTTAACTGCTTCTATGGATTAAGAAATAACAGGTACGCCTTTAATATTTATTGAATCTAGTAAACCTAATGTTCTAGTGAACAGTTTGAAACTTAAATATATATTTTGCGAAAACAGTAAACTTTTATAATTTTTGGAAAATAATTACTGGCATCATTTTTTACATACAAAAGGAATTGAGCTTTGCTAAATCGGAAATAATAACATCCCAAGTAAATGTAAGTATAAACAAACGTTATTAGATATATTAACAATAGAAAGTTTACTGTAAAAATATATTTTACTATAAAATTTATATTTTATTATAAAAAGCTCTTCCTTCAGCTGCTAATAATGGAAAGGCAAGTAACTCAATTGAAATCTGCAAATTTTCGAGAACTTACTGGTAACTAGATTTCATGGAGGATATCCATATCCAAAAATCTCTCTCTACTTTTGCCTTCTTTGCAGTGGAAAACGTCTGCAATGTAGAGCAGCTGAAAACGCTTCCATGATATAAAATGAAAGCCAAATAATAGTGCTATACTATGTTATTTAAAGAAAGTTCTAATAGGATGATTTCAATGATTTATCTATATTTTACAAAATTAGTTTGAAATAATCATTCTTTTAATTGCTGTATCCTTAATTATATATCACGAGATAACACAGTAAGATATTATATATATATTTCGGAACACAAACTGGTGTTCAAGACATCGGCAGATTTTTTTAAATTAAGATCCTAAAAGTTTGGAAATAAAATATAAATGAGGAAACATATTTTAACATACGCACATTTTACATGCATAAAATATTCTGCTATTTGTGCTAGGGATTCCAGATTCCTCCCATTTTTGGCGTAGCGATAGTACACTGACTACTAATAACTATTTGGACACCTGTCATAGAAAAGAAAAACTAACTTTATTCAAAATCAATAGTTGGTAGAGCCTCTATGAGAGGTATTTACAGCGTGGACCCTCCGAGGCATATTTTTCACAAGTCTTTGTATGACAGCTAGTGGTATTTTTTTCCACTCGACTTGGAGAAGACATAGAAGTTACTTCACCGATTTTGCAAGGATAGTGCAGCCCTGAATTCGCCAATGCAACTCGTCCCAGAGGTTCTAGATAGGGTTCAGGTCTGGACTCTGGGCAGGCCAGTCCATTCGATGAACTCCATTGGCACCATACCAAGCCTTGGTTAACGTCGAAACATGACAACTCTCATTGTCGTCCTGAAAGTAACAGTGGCCAAACCCGTAAAACTTCCACAACGTAGAAAGCACATTGTCATCCAAAATAGTGCGGTAGGCATCGGAGATGAGCTTACCATGAATGTGGACCAAGGGTCCCAGCCCATACCAAGAGAAACACCCCAGACCATAATTCCACCTTCGCCGAACTTGACTGTTGGCACAATGCATTCTGGCAGGAGACGTTCTCCAGATAGACGCCAGACCCATACCCTGCCATCCGAACGGTAAAGGGTGAACCTTGATTCGTCACTCCAAAGAACCCGTTTCCACTGATCTACGATCCAATTTCGATGTGCTTTGCACCACATTAACCGAGCAGCGCGGTTGGACTTTGTGATCAAAGGCTTATGGGCAGCAGCACGACCATGAAAACCAAGCAGATATGCCTCCTTACGGTTGGTATTCATTGAAACAATACTCCCGGATGCCTGTTGAAACTCCTCGCGGATGAGGGCTATCGGTTGGGTGCGGTTCTTCCGAATTTCTCTGAACAGCACTCGTCGTCGGTCTCTATCCCCAGTTTCGTTGGTCTGCCGACTCGGGGCACATTCCGACAATCACCCCTCACCTTCCACTTCTTAATCACATAGGCCACTGTCGATATTGGGTACTTCAGATCGCTAGATATGTCCCTTAAGAATCGGCCACATTTGTGATACCCAATAATTATACCTTTCTCGAAATCAGAGGGCTCCGAACTGCGAGGCATCTTGCATGCGACTAAAGCCGATGCTGTTTCCTACACGATATATACCGGCGGAGTCCGTGGCGTACCTTGGGACAGCAGATATCGTCATTTGCATAGATGTCCAAATACTTATTGGTAGTCAGTGTATAAATTTGCTTTAACTGATTTGTCTAATCCTTGTGAGATTAAGTCTGTCATTAAAAGTTTATCCAGACGAAGGCCAAAGTACAGCTGTTATCAATTACAGATTGTACTACTGTAAAACAAACACAATGTGATATCTAAATGAAAAATTTGGCAAATTTGTTTTTTAAATTAAATATTTTCAATTGTCAATAAAAAAACTTAGAATGTCATGAGAATCAAAAAATTAATCTGTAATTGTATATCGGTTCCAGTCTAACTCTTGGAACAATTTTAAATTAAACGATTACTAATCAGTTTTAGAACTAGTTAAACCAACCAGTTCTGAAATCATAAATTTCAAGCACATTGCTCAATATACCAATAATGAATAATGCAACAAACTTTATAACTATTGCATTACAAATTAACCCACTTGGAGAATTTTTCACTTACTTAATGTAATTAAGAAATAATTACTTTCATCAGTTTATCCCTCAAGCAAAAGCATTTCAATGAATATTTGCTTGAAGAAGTGATAACGATTTCCCTTTTTCATGAAAGTTAAATTCGTGTAGCGAAAAGCGCAACGCCATGTTTTTTTGGATGTTAAAAATTATATGGGTGGTGGTCCTATGAATGAGTGATAAAAAATATTTAAAAAGATCGGTCAGGTACCTAGGATGGAAAAGATGGAAGAAAAGAACGTTGGTGAAGTATATGCCTCGCTCATATATGCCCAATATATTTATATTAATAGTATAATATATCTATACATAAAATATTAAAAATAAAAAATTACTTAAATTGGACTTTCAAACATTATCTCTACAATTGTTACAAGGATTTTCATAGAATAATTATTTAGGTAAGTTGTATTAAATCTAAACAGGTAAAGAATGAACTAAACCGTTGGGATTTAATCAGATTATAAACAATAATTAAGTAAAGTTTGGAGTATATATTAAATTGATCTGTACTTACTCTGACACTTAATAACGCTAAAATATAGAAAATACAGAATACAATTATTTAAATAAAATAAGGAAAAAGTTTTATTATCATTGTCATATTCGAAAGTTTTCGAGAGTTTGATGCTTTCTTCACCTAGATATTATTGCCTTTTCTGTCAGTATCAGTTATGGTTTCTCGTCTCCAATTAAATCAACTAAATTAAAAACGCCACCTCTAATTAACTAATTTGCTAATACAATGGTAAATAAACTGTAATATTCAAAGAGAAATTCAATGAATCAGACTTTCATAAAGTATATAAAAATATGACTAAACTCCCGAAAAGAAATTCTATGCATTAAATTCTATTACAGTGATAAAAATATTGGAAATATTTACAATCTGTTATAAATTAACTTGAACTTTCATCTAATTCAATCTATTTTCCGTCAATATACAAAAGGAATAGATGAAATGGCCAAGAAAATTAGTACTTTCTTCCAAGCTGAAAAGTCAAAATAAATAAATAAATAAAATAAAAACTGTACGTTACAAATGGTTGGTTGAAGATGAAAGAATACAAACTCGTGTTACTATTGGCAATTTTTAATCCGTCAAGAAATTTTGGTGAAAGAAGCCAAATACTTTAAAGGAGAACTATAATTTGCAAATGTAATAAGTAATTAAATTCTGGGAAATCTAGGAAAATAAAAATAAAGAATTTTAGAGCAGCGTAACAATCTTCATGATTTTTCATCTACAAAAGCGATTTTTCAGAATTTGAAATTGGCCATTTTTTAGTCAAAGGAAGCCCCAACGAAACATCAGTAGAAAAATAAGTAAACAAATTTACAGAAAATACAAAATTTTACTTTTATACAAAAAAAAAAAAAAAAAAAAAAAAAAAAATCTTTTTTATCTATTTGCATCATTTCCTTCTGCTAGGTTTAAAAATGGGCTAAATTATACAATACAATTCATAGTTCGTAGAGTACTCCAGCTTTTCCAGTGAAGATTCTTACCTCTCGAAAAAGTTTGAATCTATCAACGATAATACAACTTTTTCCAAATTATACTTATAATTTGTATATTGTGTGTTCTTTTATATATTTACTTATTACTTTTATGTCCAGGTTAATTTCATAGATTCTACTATACTTAATTATTTTTAGTAATTTGAATAAATTACAAATGTTTCATTTTTTGCCTGCTATAATTTAATTTGATTAAATTGTTATTGTTTTATTGTTACTATCATTATTATTACATAATTACATTATTAATTTAGGTTAAAGTACATAAAAGATTGACGTACAGCATTTGTTTGCTTGTAATGGCAATTTTTATAACTGGGAAACAAATAGGTAAAATACTAGTGTGCCTAAAAGTTTTGTACATATTATATTCTTTAATTACCTTTTTCGTTTACAAGGTCTTAAGCGAATTAAAACAAAAATTATCTTTCAGGAATTCAAAATATTTTAAATATAATGTTCAGATTGTGGACTGTCAAGAAACCATTAAGCATTTTATTTGAAAGCAGAAGACGCGAAAAATGTATAATGCTCTCGTTGGTGTTTTGAATTCCAGAACTTTCCATTGCTATCCAGACGTGCGTTTTAGTCACACCAACAAGCCACGTGGTAAGGAGAGAGACACTTCCTTATGGGCTATGGCAAAGGTAGTATGTCTCTTCAAATAATAAGGTATTTTTATTTCCCCGAAGATATATAGATGAATCCAATTTCAATATTTTTCATCAGAATAGGGCACTAGTGTACATTTCATCGAATGCATAATAGATAAAAGACATAATACGCCATAGTGTTCGCCTTGAAAGTTTCAAATAAAGTCATGAATTTATGTTCTGTAGTGCATATATGTAACTTACAGCAGGAAATTTGAGTAGTGGTTTGTTGGTACACTAGTTTTGCTTTTCATCTCGCCCGCATACTGTAGTTCAGTTTTGATTAAACTTTTGCTAATTCTTTGACTATTTTCATTGAACAAAAGGAAACACTACTTTTTAAATTCCACTATAAATATTAAATTAAAGGGATACATTTTAATAAATTTACCATAATTCATAATACTTGGAAAAACTTAAACAAATAATTAACAATGTATCTCTTATAGTATAATGAAGCTACCCTTTATTCTCACATAAACGTGCTGCGAAAAAGCCAGATATGTTTTTCAGAATGCATTTCTCCATCAAAATATTTTGTCAGCGACTCCTTTATTTTCCTTTTAAAATATATATATATATATATATATATCAGATAGAAACTTTTTTAGACTGCTCAACAACAAATTGAAGTTTCCAAAACTGCTGACTTTATGCCAAGCTTCATAATATGAAACTCAGACCCAACTGATCTGTCCAAATGCCTGCTCTTCTCGGAGACAGACATTCCAGTTAGAAAATTGGAACATTTTTCAAGGGGCGTTACGGAAAGAAACATATTTCAACAACGCCGGTGGAAAGATGTCACAGTCTGCAAATTTTTATTTCTTCCATCTCTTATCTTAGCTTCGAAGATCCGCAGAAAGAAGAAGATAAGAATTTAGAAACTATTTTTTACAGACTTCCTGAGTCATTTCTTTTCTTCAGACTGCTCCAATTATAAAGTAATAATGAAGTAATAAGAATAATTGAATGTAATGTCTATGCCTAGAAGTACTATTTCATTAACATGCCTACTAAAATTAAAATTTATTTAAAATGTCATTTTATGCTCAACCATTTTATGTATTGTCGAACTAGATAGTATATAACGAAGATAACAGAATGGAAGTTATAGTTTAAAAGAATGGACTTTAAAAGTGTAATTTAAAAATATATATATATTATTGAGATTATCTTATTAAATGCGGATTGTATCCCATCCAAAGAGAGAAATATTTCATTTACTCAAATTTGTGAGAATCATTCTTATAATTTTTGAAGTAGCTGTCGTTCGGAACTTTGTTATATGAACTACTTTAACTAGTTTAGAAACTAAATGACCTATTTTTTAATAAAAATAATTTTACAATTAACAGAATTATTTACATTAAAGTAATTTTAAATTACTTACAGAACATGGAAATTTTCAACTTAAGTAAATACTACTATGGTCACATACTTCGTTGATGATTTAAAATAAGCCTTTCATAACTTACTATTTAAAAGATTAAATCTGACAATTAACGTCAGTATTATCAAATGAATAATAAATGGGAAGGTATTTGATTATATATGAGAAAGAACTTATATTAGTATAATTACTTTCTTTTTTAAATAGCCAATTTTTCTGTACAGATATTTTTCAGATGTACAGATATTTCTGTACAGATTATTTATCTGATTAGCTGTGTTACTGATAACTTTACTTGGTAAGATGGTAAGCTAATTAATTACTTTAATGGTCGTATTTTTATATTCTCTTCTTATGTCAAAGTATTTAATATTATTGCATCGAACTATTCATAGATCAACAAAATGTATTTCTTGTTGATTTGCATTTGTTTTATGAAATTTTAAGCTAGAAGGATATGTGTGAAATTTCTCAAGATATACAACATTATTGAAAGTAATAATCTCTTCTATGTACCCGTAGGTATTTGCAAATAGATTTAAATTTTTATTGTTCAAAGATTACAGAAACTGATAATTGCTACTGATAATAAATAGTAAGTATTGGTTATTTATGTTACTAAAAGCACGTTCGCAATAAATTTAACATCTCGCCCTGATTATTTTCTGGATTTTCCCTTCTATTCCGATAACGACTGTTGAAACTGACACGCACGTTTCCTTTACCTATGTATTTTTCCCAAATGAAAAATAAAACCTAAATAATTATATAAAATGTTTTCAGCATATATCTAAAGCACTAGAATAACGTATTTTTCAGAAGAATCCCTTCAGTGACGGCCACGAAAATGTATTGTACCGGTTTGGTTTATTTGATTATGGGAAAGCACGAAAGAGATATTTGCCTAAGGGAAAGGATGCCTACGTGGAGAAATTTCTATGCTAAATTGCCTCCTATTTACGTTTCACATGGAAAGAAACCACGAAAACTCTCATACAGACAGCCCAATCACGTAGATTCGAAGATAAAGTACCAGCTACTTTTCATTTTGTCGGAATACATCGCGAAGTATGGAAGCTACTGATTGCAGATCTAGGGATAGTTAAAACAGAAAACAAAGGAAAATATATTTCTTATCAGCCCAAAGGGCGTTATCCCAGAAGGACAGTTAATTTCGTTTTCGCATTTTGCGTCCAACCTTTGAAAATCTGAGACACTTTTCAAATTGTTGGCACCAAATTTTATCGCCCTGTATTATATTTAAAGAAATTAAATAATGAAGAACCTGCATAAATGTATGTATGTTCCTCTCATAGTGATAAAACAACTATACCTAGAGCCATCAAATCTTGAAGAATGTAGTCTTCACCCGAATATGGATACCTGGAAACCTAAATTTGGAATTTGAAACTGGTTTTATTATCTATTTCGTATTTTGTAAAGCATTTGTGAATTTTTGATTAAGAAACTCAACGGTTTCAAAGCGAGTGATGGCACACTGTATGAAAAAAAAAAAAAAAATGATCTCCAATGCGCGAGACTGTCTATCGAAAATTCTAATGACATGTTCCTTTCAAATTATTTTGTGATCTTGCTGTTGAACTGAATTTTATGGTTTAAGTGCAAATAAAATTATATTCAATAACTAAAGGTAGCACATAAAATATTGAAAAACACTCCTTTGGACGTAATGTAAAATCTGAAAGCTTTCAGATTTTTTTAAGATGTTTTTATTTGACGAAAATAAGATAACTTCTGATCATTTTGTACTAGTAAACACTTTTTTCATTAACTACCGAAACAAGGTGCTTACAGGTAAGGTTATCCATGCATGTTTTAAATTAATAGAGATACTAATACCTTTAAAATACTGACATCATTTATAATGATAGCATTACATGTTGTGACATCAACGCAGTTGTCTGTCCCTTAGATCGATACAGAACATTGCACAATTTTACTTAAGAAATATTTTTTGTATAATATATAAATCGTACCAAATGTCCTATGCTTCCAGTTGGCAATAATCACCCTGAGTCACTTTAGGCATGAAGTATAAGTGTATAGGACAGTTAGGGAGGAAAGAATGTTTTTCTAGTTTACAACATAAATTTTGCAAAATATTTCAAATAAAATTGTTTCAGTATCTCGAGTTGCTGCTCATTATACGATTTGAACATGTTGTTGAGTTTATCTTCTTGTTGATACTTACAATGAAGAAAATTAAATAAGTCTCAAATAGATTCATTCAAAGGAATTATTTGAAATGAAATGACATATTTCCAATTCTATGGTTATTTAAATTGTTGATCTGATCATGAATTTCATGTGTTATAGGTGTCGGATCTATGTAGAACAGGAGTGAAATTATACACCTACAACATTATGAAATTTTTCTATAAGTATGTTCGAATTACGGACTCAGTCTTGAATTCGTATCTTATCCCTAGTGACCTCTTACTCACCATTGCATATTTTAATGATGAATTTGAAATACTTCTAAACAGAGATCTCCTAGTTTAACAAAAAGTACGTCTTCATCAATACCTATGTAATATCAGGAATTTTCGCGGTTGAGAGAAAGGAGGCCCACCAGCGGCCGAGAGGTAAAGTCGCTGAACACTGGTAGTTCGGTCTGAGGTTCGAATCCCGCGAGCGGGCTGGCTGCATGGGTGTTTTCATGGTTTTCCCTATGTGTAACGTGTATACGAGCCAGTTTCCCTTAGAAAGTCATCCACGAAGGCATTCCTCCCGTAGGCAGATAGCCCTAGTGTGCTTCGCCATAATTAAATACACCACACCACCACCACATGAGAGAAAGAAAACAAAAAAAAATACATCTGAAATATTTTAGATTATATATCATGTCGAAATGAGCTTTCTTGTCATTTACGCACACATATACACGTTTCTAGAGCACTAGGGCTAATGCCCCCTTGGACTAAAAATATTTCAAAACAGCATGTCTTTAAAATTTTCGATATACAGTACCACGTACTAAAGATAAAAATGTTTTTTCTCGTACAGTGTTGTCACTGCTCGTTTTGAAATAGTAAGTTTGTTAATCAAAATTTCGCTTTTGTTTTACACGATATGAAAGAGACGATAAAAAAAATTGCAAATTGCAAATTTGGGCTTTAAGATACTCTTGTTAAAATAGAGGATAACGTTATTCAAAATTTCATTATTCCAAATATTCTCTAATATTTGGTGGCAACAATTTGAAAAGTGATACAACGATTTCAGTCATTCAGCGCAAAATGCCGTTCCGAGAGTAATAGCCCGAACGTTTGCCCTAAAAATAGACAGATTACAGAGCAATTTAAGATGTCATAATTTATGTTAGGTTATTAATATATTCTTCAACAATATAACGACAAATATGAGTATGTTAACATCCCAGCCAAAAATAAAAGTGTGAATCATTGCCATTTAAACGCAAATGGAAACAAATTAATGTACTCTATTCCTCCAATTGCTTCTTTCCTGCTACACCTGAATTGAGTATAATTTATAACTAAATTAATGAGTAATTTAATTAAATAACAGCGTAAAAGAAATTCATCATACAAAGGCATACAAGGTAACTCCGCATAGATAATCACCATTATGAGCTCGCTACACAATATATGCATCTATGCTCCGAAAATGTAAATTACGCATTAGACCTACATTTTTCCTTGAAACGCAACGAAAAATTATTAATGTAGAACTGAGAAACGTGTGATAGATTAATTGAGGCCCATGAATCAAATTTAAACATTAAGTGCAACACTAGGATTCACTAAACATTACAACTAATTTAATCTTAAATTTTATGAAGTTTTCTTGTTAGCATTAAAACAACATTAAATCTTTGCTAATATTCTCCTTTAGAATTTTTAAATATGCTATTATTAAATTTTTAAACTTATTGATAAATTACTGCAGAATGTTTATCTGAAATATTCAGTTTCAGTTTACTTCGATGACAAACTAGTTGTGTTCAAGTCTAAATATCTGAGCAAAGTTTTCACTTAATTCTTAATATTTAGGTTACAACAGCAACACTATTAAAAAGATCAAAATAATAATTGCAAGATTTCAGGAAAATGAGAATTTGAAACGCCAAAATAAAATCAATAATGAAATGTACATACACAGTTTGTGAGAAAAAGATCAGCGCTTACAGCTTGAATCTTTTCCTGAAACTACGAAATCTGCTATTTTAACCGGATATTGCCGCTTTTATTTTGGCGTCTAAAGGCTAAGCATCCACAGATAGAGCAATTTAAAATCTTTCTTACTGACTTCTGTAATCTGATGATTTTCAGATTACCGTACCGAGATGTCTCATGTTTCGAAACTGAATTATCTCGGGCCAATAAACATACACCTACACTAAAATAGATAAGGGATATATAGAATGTAAGAATTTCGTTCGCCAACGCATTTTAATGTTATTTAGTTCTTTAACTTTTGAAATGATTTCCTTTCTTCCTTTTATTTTCTTACTAATAACTCCCTTAAAAGCTGGCTTGGAACCTTGCGTTCATATGACAAGAAACTATCAAATTCTGTCCTATTTAAATTTTGATATATATTATGTAAAATTATATTTCTTATTTAGCAATAAACATTTTGAATTTTGAAGAAGGCACTGACGTCTTTAAGCATATGGAATCTTTGCGGCATCCGGACATTTAAAATACCATCGAGCTGAACGTTACCTGTTTAGGTTAGTGGTAGAACAAAAGGATGGAATACCGCTAGAGAAGCTCTCGGGGCTATTTTACATCAGAACGGTAATAAAGTCAAGCAAATGTCGGGCAAACACCTATAAGATGAATAAGGCTCGGACTATCGACAGCCTTTACTGCATCTTGATTATCCCGAATTCATGTGAGCTATCCAAATAATTCCATTTCAAAAGGATCCATAATAATAACAATATGTCATAGGATTTTTTGCGTTTTCAAATTTGTCTGGATAATGAGAGTTAGGTTCACCTTTCCTTCAATCGATGAATAAATAAATATAATTTATTGAATATTTCATAAAATAACTTATCCATTACGCATGTGAAAATTATTTTTTAAAGGAATGTTATATTAAGAACATTAACATTTCAATACAACATATTTACGTCGTATCATCGTAAGAATACGCTTAACCAAAGTTTTAGGAACTGTAGATACATTAGGTTATTTCGAAGCAGGAAAGATATATGGCCACTTTACTTAACTTGTTCCGCCAAATTATGCTAATCGCACTACAGTGTTATCTTTATTCACTTGCTTCATTATGTCTAAGATGCCTTTGTTGCAGTAATATTCTTTGAACAGTCTATTTACAGGACATGTGATGTAGTCGGTAGGAAAGGAATGCTGTCGAAGGTGGAGGAAAGGAATTCAGCGCATTCAGAACGCTCATGCTATCTATGAAGATTGAAGTGTGAGCTGGTGGTTGCGCACCTAACTATAGTGCTGCTCCTTTGAGAGCAAACGACTCGGCTTGGAAGACTGAAGCGTGGTTGCTTAAACGGAATTGTGCTTGATAAATTTCTTCATTGTTCGAAAAGACCGTGAACGCTGACCCTACTCGTCCGAAAATTTTTGATCCGTCAGAGAAAATCTCTCTTAGTTGTCATGAGGGTGGTGATTTGCACCAAGGAAGGATGGGTAGATCTCCTGGGTGTAAGACAGGGGGCTTTTGGAAGCTTTCTATGCTTGCATAGGATAGATATAAATCTTCTTTGGTGTGAAGGTCTTCCTTGTAATGCAGAAGTTGGTAGATTGATCTTTCTAATTCTGCTTTTACGTCGAGTGGGAGCGGGGTAGCTAGAACCAAATGTGCTGCGGTTAATGTGGTGCTATACGCACTGGTGATTTTTAGCAGGATTACTCGCTGTATTTTCTGAAGTTTCTGACATATTCTTGTTGTGCCAGTCATACAGACTGGGCAGCAGAGGATCATGCTTTCAATTGCATTTAGGTTTAGATGTTTTAACAGGCGCTCCTTTTGGCTCCACTTGTCTATGATTATCATGTTTAGTTTATTGATGATTCGATGCGTCCTATCTCGGACTTCTGTAAGATGTCATACTCAAGTGAGCTTCTTATTAAGCGTGAATACGAGGTATTGAATGGTATCCTGGCGTCGCAGTAGATGCCCTTCCCACTTTATACGTGGTGGATTCGCATCTATTTTTGAGCCCTTTGGAAAGAATATCATCTATGTTTTTTCAATACTGAAACACAGTTTGTTGTCTTGACTCCATTTTGTAAGCAATTTGAGTGCTCCGTCTGCTTTACGCTCTATTGTTGTCCTATTGCTTCCGTTTATTATGAGTATAATATCGTCGGCGTAAGCTTGTAATTTGGCATTGTCTTCAAAGTTGATGATTAGCGCGGAGTCTGCAATTATGTTCCACAGTATGGATCCGATATTAGACCCCTGTGGGCCTCCTTTGTGGTAATTCATCGTAATATTTAGGATGTTTCTTTTGTAGGTCACTTGACGTTCTCTGAGGTAGCTTCTGATAAGTTGGTAAAGATTCTTTGGACATCGCAGGTCTTTTACTTTTGTTTTGAGAGCTGGCCACCATAGCTTATTGATTGCTGACGTACGTCAAGCGATGGAGGTATGGAGATTATTTATACACGTATGGTATACACGTATGAGGTTATTTTGTCTGTTATTTAAGATGATGTCTTGAACACGGTTGCGGGTGTCGCTGGTGCTCCGCTCTTTAGTAAACCCGTATTGGGCGGGGTTTAGTAGTTTGTTTTTGACCAGTTAATATGTTAATCTCTACGTAAGCATCTTGTCAAGGACTTTACTTCACACTGAGAGTAAGCAGATAGGTCTGTAAGAATTGGACATGGACTTTGGTTTTCCCTCTTTCTGGAACAAGACCAGTTCTGCGTTTTTCCATTCCTTTGGTAAATAACCTAATTCAAGGCACTTGTTAAAGCGTGCTAGAATTTGTTTGTCGTCCGCGAGCCTAAGCTCTTCTGTGGTTTCAATCCTGAGGCCATCCAGACCAGGAGCTTTACCTCTGCGTGTTGAGTTTATCGTACGTTGCATTTCTTCGAGTGTCGGCTTCGAGTCTTCGAGAACGGCTTATCGTCTTCGGAGTTTGGAATCTCGGTTGACTGGGCAAGGATATCTGCGTGATATGTAGAGTCCTGGTTGGGGTCGTCTTCTGGAAAATAGAACCACATTATTTCCCTAATTGTATCCTCAATTGTGTTCTTCATTGTGCCATCGTCTTTTTGAACTGTACCTATCTGTAATGGATCTATGCTCTTCCCTTTGGCTACATCGAAATATGTTCCGAACGGAGAGCTGACTGTAATTTTGTTCTATGTCATGTCCCATGCTTTTTTCTTTTCTTCATACATCTTTTGCCGATACTGTGCACGTACCCTTTGGTAAAGCAGCCTGTTATGGGCCCTTTCCTCTCCAGTTGTTTTTTGAAATCTCTCCCTTGTTGCTCTAACCTTTTCCCTGAGCATAGTAAGATCTTTTGTCCACCATGAGCAGGTGCGCGGTCTTGGTTTCGAGTTATGTGACAAAACCGTTCTCTGATACATCTCGTGGAGATTAGTGGTAACCTCTTATATAATTATCGATTTCTTCGACAGTTGTCAGATTTCTAGGGTCTGCTAGATTTTGAGACATCCCTTTTGAAACTTAGCCAGTGGGTATGTCGTACATTGAATTTTCGTTCTTCGCCATGCTGAGAAATGAATGCTGGAGATGATAAAATATATATTATTATGATCGTTATTGTTTGAATCGTCCGTTACCTTCCAATTATCCATCCTGGTTCTTTCTCTACTTATGATAAGTGTGAGGTAAATCTAGTTGTTGCTCCTTAATCCTGCTAAGGTTGGTGTATCCCCTATCTCGTTGACAATCGATAGTCCAGTGCTGGGTATGAATTCGCGTACTTTAAGGCCTCATGTGTTCGTATTATGTGAGCTCCATAGGGGACTTCTGGCATTGAAATCTCCGGTTTTTTAAGCAAAAATTAAAATGTTATCGTCGAAACTGAACAAATCGACCAACAGGCAAAAAGACTCTAGTTTCGGTGCACCGAAATAGACGCTTGCTTCGCTCAAATACTTAGTTTTAAATTATGAACTAAAGAATTTAGTTTTATAATAAATACAAAACTACAAAAATAAAACAAAAAAAAATGTTCAATAAGTACCAACAAAAACAATCTGGCAATCTTTAAATGTACATTTTGTCTTCTTTTATAACACTGGATATAAAATTTGTAACAATTTGGTTAGGAACAGAAACCCTGTAAAGTACCATTTATTAACGTGCAAAGTGGTTCTGAATTCATCTCTAAGGCTAAAAGAAAGTGCTTTCCAAACGCAATAGATCTATATTCAAAATTTCACACTTGAACCTGCTAAGAAGCTGCCATAATTATTTACCATACGTTTTAAAACGTAAGAAAATAAATAAGTAAAACGGGAACATAGCACATATTGAAGTTATAAGTGCTTTTGAATGAATTTTATAGCCCACGTTCGAGCTCTAAACATTTGCATTTTTCTATTTGTTTCGCACAGTGCATTTACAAGCAATATTGTTAATCGAAATTTTGCTTCAATTAAAATCAAATTATGGAAGGGCGAGGAAATGACGGAAATATAAACTCTTGACTGAAATTAAAAGTTATCTTTAAAGTTCTAAAACTTAACAAAATTCTTTGTTAGAATTGCTTCTTTCTTTTTTCTCCTAATCCAACTCAGTCCTATTCAAAAGCTAAAATGCAGTCTGTGATTTATGCTGATGCATTGAGCAGAAATATAGCAAAAGAGAAAACATAAATTAGACTTAACAAAAGTACGTTTATTCTCAGTAAGCCCTACGTTGTTGATGTTTTCCGTTTAAAGGTATAATCGGTATTTGGCGTGTTAGTAAGTCAAATTTAAGCTTCTATTGACAGGTGAATTTTAATACAAAAACAGTTTTATACGCAAAACATTGAATCAAATTTAAATGAAGCTGAGAATTTTAGTTACATTTATTTAAAAGGAAAAAGTATTTTGTACAAAGCTAAATACCTAATGAAAGCAGAACAAATTTATACAAGATTTTATTTTTATTTAATTATGTTGAAACAGTTATATTGTATAGGACCAAGAATCTCATTAAACATTTTATCTCGAGTTATTAATCTTATCAAAAGGGGAAATCTAGATTAAGTAATTTTATTCAAATTCACAGACGAAAAATCTATTTAGATACATAAAGGGTAAAAATAATGAATGAATCTTTAGCTAAATCTCAAGGAATGATTTTATTCTATGAATGAATTGTATCAAATGCAGAATAATTTGGATAACTAAATTGCTGTCCTATAAATTGCAGAAAAATGACTCATGCTAACTAAAATAATTTTTTCTGTCCACACTTTAATTGAAGGATATCGTTATGTTTTGTAAAGGAATGCACCTATTACTATATGTGACTTAAAGCTAATCCTTAAAAACGACTGCAAACTACTGATCGCCACGTCTTCGGAAATACTCCAGAGACTTGAGAAGGGTATAAAAGACCTTTTCATTTAAGCTAAGTAAATTGAATAGAAGTCACCTGGTGCTTATAAATTAGCTATTATGTATGCCGAGAACTCAAAAATACGAGTAGAAATTCAGTGCAAAATCTAAATATAACTATATAACAGCCAAAAGTATGCAGAGTAATTCAAACGCGAAGTTGGCTCTTAAAGCTTCTAGCGTGAAAATATCCGTAACTATAATGCAAGACAGAAAGACAGGAACTCTTATCTTAGGGTAGCACTCTTAGCAACGTGGTTTTCATTAGGCACAACACCATCTGTCTAAACCAACTCAAAGTTACACCTTTACATAAGTTAATATATTCCTATAACTATAAATTTATTATTAAATTAAATATTTTTAGAAATTTTATTTTTCATTTTATGGACTCTATAATAGTGGTAGTTTTTTGAAAAGTTTATTTTTATTAATTGTATGTCGTCAAAATAAATTCTTCATTTGAACATTTAACTGGCATGTACGCCTTTTTATTGAGTTAGAATTAGAAGGATAAAACAGATCTAATTTTTTGTAAGTATTCGAGATAATTTGTTTGTAATATAATTTTAATATGTTTTTGTACACTATATTAATTGTAGTTTTACTTTTCCAAGTTTTTTAATACTCATTAAGACTTTACTTATTTGTTTTATGCCAAGAGAGCCAAAGGCAACTCGGCTATGGAGAGAGATGCCTCTGTAGAGAACATGTTGAGGAAAGCTGACTCGTATTCACGCTGCAGGTGGAGAAAAACAAGAAAGCGTCTTTGATGCCAATCCGTTTGCTGGGATTTAAACTCGAGTCGAGCTATTAGTGTTTAGCGGTGTTACTGGTCGGATGCTAGTGAGCTGTTTGTTTGATCTTTAATTCACATCTCCTTATAGAATTCGAATATGATTATCTCAGATTATTATTTTTTACAAATTTATATTGTGTGTCGTATGACGGCAGTTATAGGAACAGCTCAAGTAGAGCCGGAGATATAAATAGAAAACCTTCAATGGAGACTTGGCGATAATTTTAAGTGCTGAGTTCAGAATTTTGGCAGTTTATTGCTCAAAAGGTGACATTCCGGAAATTTTAAGAAAATGTACTTGAAGAAATTTTTCTAGAACCTTCCAGAATCGTTTGCTGTCTTTCCTGAACTGAGCTATATATATGAGGTTGCGTTAAAGCATTAGTTATATTTAGAGCTCATTTCAGAGCTATGTAACATCTGAAGAATATTATCTTATGTCTATCTCACCCTTGATTTATGGCTGTTTGTCTCTACTGTAAGTGCTATTATTTATTTCAATAAAATCCGAAATATTCATGTTCATATAACCTGGTGTTATTTAAGTAGATTTCGTGAAATGTGCCACACAACATTACACTGCAAGAAAATGAGATAAACGTTTTACTTCCCGCCAACATACAAAGTATACGTAGGTAAGAAATGTAACGTTTTTGGGTCCAAACTTTGATAATGAATTTTCAGTGAATAAGAACCGTCCACACAACAGGATTTAACGAATTTAGAAGAATACCTGTATATCTGTCTGCCTGCCTATGTGTTAAGTGTGTGAAGAATTTACGAATCATCTACGATAACTTTTATATGGAACTTCCAAACATACCTATTTTCTCCATTTCAGCTTTCCATATTCATATAAGGTCTTAATTAGAATGGGTTTCTACAGAGGGAAATAGCAGGAAGGGCACAACAGTTTTTAATAGATTACAGAAAGTTGTGATTTAGTTGAAGCCAATAGCAGCTTTTACTTAAACGTTATATTAAAATGGAATCCAAAATGTTCATGTTTTAGTATGTAAGACATTTAAATACATGGGAAGGAACAACCTATGAGGTTTTGCTTCAACTGATAAATCGGAAGTGATACTTTACTTGTAGTTCTAAAAATATTTTCGAAAATAATAATAATAATATTAATAATAATAATAAATAGGAAGTTGGATAACCTATTATAATACTAAGAAAATCTGAAATGTTTCAGATTTTAAATTACGTCCAAAGGGACGTTTTTTAACATTTTGTGTGTTACCTTTCTTTATTAAATATCATGTTCCTCGCACTTAAACCATAAGATCCAGTGCAACAGCAATATCGCAAAATAGTTTTAAAACGAGCATATCTTTAGAATTTCCGATACAGAGACTCACGCGCCGGAGATAAAAATGTTTTTTCTGCACAACGTTGCCATTGCTCGCTTTGAAATCCTTGAGTTTGTTAATCAAAAATTCGTCAAAGTTTTAAAAAATAGGAAATCGATCATAAAACAAATTTCAAATTTCAAATTTGGTCTTCCACATGCTCATATTCGTTGGAGGATTACGTTATTCAAAATTCGATGACTCTATGTACCGTTGTTTTATCACAATACGAGAAATATACATACATTTATGCAGATTTTTCATTATTTAATTTCTTCAAATATAATGCAGGACTCTAACATTTTGTGGCAACAGTTTGAAAAGTGAACCGACATTTATGAGTCCGACGCAAAATGCCAAAACGAAACTAATAGTCCTTCGGGATTCAAATCCCTTTGGACTAAAAAACATAAACTAATCCAAAGCTTCTCAGATTTGGTATTTCAAACATGCATGTGATTTAAAACAATATATTACATTTATAAGCATTAAATGTATTCTTGGAATAATGCTAAATGCAACGAGAAAACACTCATTATGAGGACGAGTTCTAGTTGTAAAACAATTAAATACATTAGAGTTATTCTTCAGTTTTGTGCCCGTTTACTTCCTGTGTAGAATCACTTTTCAAATAAAAAGATGCTGCCACCAAATGTCATCGTTATATATTATTTTAATGAAATAATATAGTAAATATAAAAATGTAACGAACATGAGAAAGAAATATGACAACTATTAACACTCTATTGAAAATTTTAAAGAAACACTGCATTTGAAAATTTTGAGATTTTGTTGTTAAATTCTATGTGGCGTAACAGCGAAGAATGTGGAGTTTAATAAATAATGCTAAAAAATTGAAATTTATCGTTTTATTAAAAAATTGAAAATTGGTATCATGAAGTAAGAAAAGACTGGAAAAGAGTGTACAGACACACTAGACACACTTACGGAAAATTTAAATTTTTACTACTTACAAATACTCAGCTAATGCCATTTTTAAATAGCAATGAACTTCAAGTAAAAGCTTTTTGTTATTTAAAACATGGAATTCGCCGGAGGTTATGTGATGAACGGGTCAGACTTTGTTTACGCTGTTTCAGATTTAAGCTCATTTTATTTCTCCTTTCTATATGCCTTCGTGGGGTAACAGTCAGCACACTCGGTGCGTATTCGAAAAGTCTAGGTTCGAGTCCGGGTGAAGTCTTGCTTATGTTTCACGTCTCCCGTATAAAAATAACCTAATGTCTCTACAATATATGTAAGTACACCAGATAATATAGCAAATAATGTTGTACAGTTTACTTGTTTTATCACATTATTCGCAACAACATTTGGAACGTTATTAATAGCATTTACATTCAGTTTAGAAAATTGTCATTTCTCTTGCTTATGGAGAATTTAATAGCTTTTAATTTGCGCTTTCGGATTATTTTTTAATTCATATCTTATTTAAGTCACTCTATATTTTCTAGACTCAGTTATTAATTTCGACACAAATTGTTGAGCTAATCGGTAAGAATCATTCCATGTTTATCCCGAGATTTTGGAGGAAACCGATGCTCACTCTGTTGTATAATAATCCTGTATAGTGTTGCATATTGTGTAACTGCTAGCAAAGTATCATAACTGATACACAATATAGCTTTCGTTGAAGTGGTCAAGTTTCCTTCTACCGCATTCTAAGCTTTGCATGAGATGGCTGCAGGAAACTGTTGATTTCTTGCAACTTACAGTAGCGATCAGATGGTGGTATGCTATCTTACTACTGTTCGGTAGGTAGTTGCGTGCTCCTGTCGCTATCTATAAGCATCGATGGGACGTACAGCAGCGTACGAGTTTCAGATGCCCTGATAATGTTAATAATCAGAGCATTTTATCCTGGGTCTATACGTGGCAATCGAACACCACGTATCGTTATTGCAAAAGAACTCTCGTGTGACAGCTACCGCAATTCGTACTGTACTAGTGAGCGTTTTGACTGTTTTTTGAGATCGCTGCACATACCTTCGCAAGCATTCCTGATGCGGTAGAGGAGATGCGATTCTTGAATTGATCCTGCGATGGGGGCAGGATTATGATACCAGTTTGTAATAATCAAAATGCTATCTTGTGTCAAATTATTTTATGAATGCATACTGCATTTTCCGGCATCTACTGTAGACGGGACAAAGTTGTCCCAGGATAGTTTGATGCCATGGAGTTTACATGGATGCATCTAAAATGTAAAAATTGCCGTTCGATCAAATGGAGAAGCAAGTATAAATATAGTACGAATCATTCAATATTAGGTACTACAAATATGATGGCACAACAAATCTGATTTAAAGGACTAAACGCGATAATTGTACAAATGGCCTACAACTAGGATAGTAACCTGAAAAATCTTGTTTGAAACTGGCGATATCATTAACCATATATTAGGATGTCTCCAAGTACAGAAAGCATATGTTTTGCATCCGTCACTCAAACAGTAATTAGGATTAATTCACTAAACCCTATTTTTGATAAAAACGCACAATTATATCTAAAAACAACACATACGTCACGCGATTGTTAGATTTCCAAAAGCAGAGTAATATTTGAGAACTGATAGCTAAGGTTACACAGCAGTTAGTTGCTAATAAGTTTGAAAATGATGTTCTTTGTTTTTCAGGAAAGGGTAAGTATTAGGCTAAATGAAACTTTAAAATAACTAATACAATATTTTCTTAAAAATAGAAATCGATTCAATTATTCCTCTTTAGTGTGGTTTCTATTTATTCTTTACAGCTCTGCAATTCAGCTAATATTGAAAATGAAATAGCTTTTTGAAAATTTATTTATAATTATGCCAGTTATTTTTGTACTTAGAGCAATCACCATTAGTTTTTATTCTGGCGTGCAAGCATCTGATTATTTTGTGCTCGTGGGGTTTGTAAGCTTGTGTTTTATGCAAGGGCGCTATAGAGTACGAAACGTGCAACATTAATCACTAAGCTTTCCCTCCATGACGAATAATCATCATTCGAAAATAAAGTGACGTAGTCACGCGATTGCTTGAACAATCTCGCTTCACGAAAACGGGGATCCTCAAATTAATTTCAGGGATTTCGTGATGATTACGACCACCTATTGCGACATATGTCTCCAGTCATAACACGCAAAGACGGGTAAAAATTACATAGGCATCGAAAATTCCTGTAATCACCTATTTTATCGATCACTGTGGTAGCAGTATATGAGAAGTGATGTATTTATGGGGAATGCGTCACAAGATTGCTTGCTGGGATGTCGATTATATCGGAAAGTTGATTTATTGACCAATACCCGTGGTTTTCACACTCTGTAGATAGCTCGCATTTTATTGTAAGATAATGGCTTGTGGACCACCATAAGGCTGATCATATCCTGAGAGACTGTTTTGCTGAAAGTTGTTTCCAAGATACTGAGGTCTTTAACATAGTGTAAAAATATTCATAGAATATAGCTATCATTCTTTTTAAATATTAATATCTCACGCATCGCTCTGAAACGAGTTTTTCTGTTATTTTGGTATGTCTGTTTTATTCCATATTTCAAAGAGTTACCAGAGTTATCAGAATGACCAATTGCACATGAATACTTAACTATAGTATTGGGAGTTTTAAGTGAGAAAATGAACTAACTTTTTTTCGTATCACACGCAGTTTTATTGCAGGTTTTGTTAAGCCTTTACTTTTGATCTGTGAGGTTATACAGTTTACTGAACAGAATAATGAAACCCAGATGACCGGTTTTATCCGGTCATGGGAGTTTTTGTCACTTGTTATATGTTAGCTAATAATTTGCATTATGATCATTACAAACGGTTTTTTAACATAACATTTTTAAAATTTAATTAATACGAAAATATAAATCAGATAAAATCTTCAAATATATGCGCGTAATTTAGTAATAATTCTAATTACTTTCTCTACGAATGTATTCTTTAAACGAATCTGTTATTTTTGTTTCGAGAAATGAGAGCTCCGAATACTGAAAAAAAAATGGGATAGCCGGCAGAAATGTGATGTGAATATTTTAAATGCGAGAATTATTTATGTAATATGGTATTAATTTTCTAACCATCTGCAACAAACATTCTGGCACACAAACTTTCCCAAAAAATGATAACTACTTAGATATGGAATTAAAAATAAGCTTACGTAAAAATAACGAAAAGAAGATAAATTTCTTATCACGCTTACATGAATAATATTTCAAAATAAAATTAATAAGTTATGGATGTTCAAACTGATTTTTTGCATTGGTTTTGATTATTTATTAAAATTTCTAAGTACGAAATTTGTTGAAAGAAGTTTAAAAATCATTTTTAACACATAAGTAATAAATTACATAAACGGCACACTTCTTCCTGAGGATAAAATAGTGATGACCCAAAATATTTACTTTTAGCTACTTAAATGGTTTCCCAAATGTTTTGACAAATTTCAAAAATCTTCATTCACAAACATCACAACTAATTTTGAACACGGGGGACCCCACATTTTCCAAGTTTTTTTTTACTTTAATGTATCTGAAATTGGAAGTCTCTTTTGTGAAAAATAGCCGGATATTCGGTCTAAAGCATACAATAAGAATGCCCATTATTTAGCAGTTTTATCGCCGATAATATTGCCTGGAATGCGCCACAGGCGTATCCTAATAGGAAAATTCTTTGCTAATAGTGCAGTTGCGGAAAGCTACATAAAGGTAGAGTCATAAGTAGAACGCAGCACAAGAAATTTGCCATTGATCCTACGTGTGGTAGGCCCGCAGCATCAGTTATCAAACTCCACTCCAATTTTGATCCCTTACTCTCTCTTCTATCAAAAGGAATTTCAGCTTGTCGTGTATTTTGAGTACCTTCATACAACAAAAACATTATAACTATATAAACATCAGCACCTGTTCTGCATTTCGAGTTCGAGCCTAACGATGCGGCATCCAGGAGCATTTTTATACCAATCAGGGAAGCGAGAACGACATACATGTACAGTTAGTAGCAAGACCGGAACCTTTGTATTTCCATTAGACATACGTATAACTGTGTATCGCCGGGCCTTTCCAACTGTTATAATACCGCCCCAGTTTGAGGAACATTCTTTGGAATTCGAGGGTCTTCCATCCCACTTTCCCTAATATCGAGTCGCTGGAAGTACACGTATAAGATCGATATTTAAGGAAATAGTATTCCTAGCTATACATCGTAATCTGCATACATCACCAACTTATGCAATGAACTACTAAAACGTTCTAAATTTGATTAAAATGTTTAACCTGAAGTTCAGAACGTTAGGAACATAGATATACCCAATGGTACTAAAATCGATGGAAATGCACAAGGATACTTATTTATTTATCTAATAATGAAAGCAACTTCTTTGTAGTCAAAAGAAAAACGTTACTGTAAGACACACAAATGTTTACGTTTAATATTTATATAGCTCTCTTCTTTCAGAGTAAAATTATTCACTTTCGATATCATATTTGGGTAATAGCATTTTACTGTTGACTATTCAGATATTTGAATGAATGAAAGTTCTTTTGTTTGCTCTTTTAAAATAGTATATTAATTACAAAGTTTTACGAAACAGCATACTATTGGGAAAATTTAATTTAATCGTTCTTCCTATTTTGGTGTTTATGAAAACTCAGTTTTCTACTTATATATTTATTGTATGCTATTCGTTGCTTTCCGTAAAAATTGTTGCCAGACCTTAGCGGATCTAAAAATCTTAAAATCCCTTAATGTCGGATATTCCTTGATAATTCAAGCATCATTGAAACGAGTGCCTAGCAAGACGTTGAGAATAATTTCTGTTCTTCTATTTTGATTTTTAACAACAATCATTTGGCACTTGAAGCCAATATATTGTGTCGGTGAGGCTGGTAATTAGTTACGTGTCTTTAATTTGAAAGACGAAAGCTGGTACTTTGCATGTACTAATGACGTACTTATTGTCAGAAAAGCTAAATAATTATTTTCATTTTAGGCAGAAGAGAAGCTTCCGCACTCTTTGAACAAGTAATGGTGCTTCGAAATTAAAAGCATACTTGATACGCTGTTACTGATGCTTGCCCATAAGGTAAATGAAATTCTGCAGAACACAGTAGGTATATAAAGTAGAACATACATGTTAAAAACAAAAGTGTTGTCAAATATGATAAGTCTTATTTTAAACAAAATAAACAGAAATTATATAATAATGCTTCTCTGAAACATTTTGCCAGGAGCAGGAGAGTGAAGGCTAACGAATTTTTATTTGTACTTTATCTGTCATTGATATGTGGAAAAAGCATTTTTACATGCAAAAGAAGAATTTCACACATTGCTTAATTTGTCGAAGCTTTCAAAGGCAACTGATATTTTGTTTTTAATTGCTGACAGAATTCAAAGTTTTATTTCTGATTGACAGATCTATTACTATTTATTCATGCAACTTTTAACTGTAAATTTATAAAGAAATTTCATTTCCTTTCTAAAAAAAAATTAAGTGAAATTTCAGTTGTGCTCTAATTTTAGCAGTACAACTGACATGGGTATAGATCTCAAAGAGACGGAACCTCATTTAGACAGGCGAATATTTACTTTCAATTTTCACTTACAGAGTATCACTGCTCGGTAAGGCATAAAATATCCCAAATTTGTATCATTATTCGGACATTCCTCCACAATTCCTTCTAATATCTGGTTCTCAATTATATTTTTATATTCCTGAAAATTCTCTGGAGTTTTACTTAGTTTATTGTGAAGGTTTGCGAATCGTTTCTTAGCTACCTCAAAATTATTTCCTAGGTTATTCGGACTGTATTTCCAGATTAAATTTGCCTCATATCTTCCGTTTTTAAACTGCAAATTTCTTTCAAACTGGTCTACTATTTCGCAGTCAATATCGGAATATTCATCAGAATCATTAATTCCCATATGTTCTAATTCCCAAAAACATCTTAAATCTTTCAACACAACAGTGTTTGTCATTACCGCTAAATTTTCAGAACAATTTTTGTTTGTTTTATTTTTCTCGACTCCTGCGGCAACCCAACCAAACACAGAACTGACTGCGTACAACCCTTCAGATATTTTAATTCTTTCAGAATAAACTACATTCCAGAATTCATTCCATTGTTTGGGGTCTCCCCAAAATTTATCAATCATTAATTTAGGTAATTTCAGCGTACTACTCCCACTAGAACTGGAACTTACATGCAAAATTCCATTACCACTAGACTGGTTTAAATCAGAACTTTGGGGATTCCTCGCTGGCGGTACTGCGGTAACCGCACCTAGAAACTGCTTAATTTGACTACAAGCAATTATACATTTGTCATTGTATTCTTCGCTTATAATACAATCTTCTTCAATTAAGTTAACATCAATTAACTCTTGTATTTCATCATCAAGCGTTCTCAAATTATTTTTCTTTTCGGTTAATATTTCAAACAATTCTCGTAATTCTTTAATCGAATTTTCCTCCCCTTCAATTTTTAATTTATCTTCAATCACTTTAATTAACCTAGTGAAACTTCTAAGGTAAGAATTGTGTACGATGCTAGCTCAAGGACAGAGGACACGAATTCGTTAAATGACTGCCTTGAATCGGGACCTAATCTAAATCCAAATATACTAGACATTATGTTAAATTTTCGTAAGTTTAAGATAGCGTTTTGTGGAGACGTTGAAAAAGCCTTTTTGATGATAGGAATTGCTGAAGGTAATAGAAAATTTCTAAAATTTCTTTGTTTTAATGAAAATAATGACTCCTTTAAGATTATGCAAATATGTCGCGTAGCTTTCGGTTTGACTATATCTCCTTTCATTTTGGCCGCCACTATAAAATATCACATTCGAAAATATAAAGATAAAATGCAGGACAGTTTCCAAATGTTAAATTCTTCTGTCTATGTCGACGACCTATATTTTGGAGCAGGAACGGTTGAAGATGCATATCGGTTATCTGTAAATGCGGTTAACATATTTAAGGATGCTGGGATGAATTTCAGAAAATTAAGAACTAATTTTAAAGCATTAAACGATTTATGGGTCTCAGATGGGATTAAGGAATCAGGCAACAAATTAACTAGTGAATCGAATTTCTTAGGCATGATTTGGAATTCCATTGAAGACGATATAAAGTTAAATTTAAAAAAATTTAATTGACTTTTCTACTGGAAACGATTTTTCTACAAAAAGGAAACTTTTGCAAAGCATCGCCCAAATATACGATCCATTTGGATTTATTGCACCCTTTGTTATTCGGGCGAAAATTATTATGCAAGAAATCTGGTGTTCCGGTTCTGACTGGGATGAGGTCCTTCCTGCAAAGATTAAGGACAAATTCAACATTTGGCGGGAGGAAATTAATGATTTAACTGAAATATCGATACAGCGAAATTTCTTTGATGACGATCCAATGAATATAAGCCTTCACCTATTTTCGGACGCTAGTCCTAAAGCATATGGAGCCATCGCATATTTCAGATATTGTACGAGTGATTCTAAAATTAAAACTTCCTTTATCATGGCAAAATGCAGAGTTGCACCTTTAAGATCAATCACGCTTCCTCGTGTAGAGTTAATGGGAGCACTCGTGGCTGCTCGAATGTATAAATATTTGAAAAATTTGTTTTGCGATTTAATTGATGTTTATTTTTGGAGTGATTCCGAAATCGCCATTACTTGGATTAAAGGTTTGCCAAATAATTGGAAACCATTTATCGCCAATCTTGTTACAGAAATACAGAGTATATGCAACAAAAAAATGTGGAACCACTGCGAAGGAAAACAAAATCCTTAAGATTTACTAACTCGAGGAATTAGTGCTCAGTCACTAGTTAAGAATGATCTGTGGTGGCATGGGCCACACTGGTTACGTTTTCCTACTGAAAACTTTCCAAAACAAAAGAAATTAAAACCAAATTCAGAATCGCTGGAGTTAAGAAAAAGTGTTATTTTGACTGCACCTGTAATTAACAATGAATCCCCAATTTTGCATATAGAAAAATTCAGTTCTTTAGGAAAATTACTTCGAATTACTGCCTATGTATTTAGATTTATTGGGAGGCTTCGGAAAAGGTCTACAGGGAATTGACCTTTAAGTGCTTTTGAGTTTAAAGCAGCTGAACATTATTGGGTAAAAATTACGCAACGAGAATCGTATCAAGCGGAAATAATTAAGTTATCAAATAAAAAATCAATTCTTCCATCTACTCTCTTAATCCAAGGCTTGATGAGGAGGGAATTCTTCGGTTGAAAGGTCGCATTCAATTTGCAGACTGTCAGGAGAATTTAAAACACCCTATTCTAAAACCCTCAAAATGCAAGTTTACCGAGTTGATCATCATGAACTCGCATGAAAGGGTATTCCATGCTGGAGTTAATTCGACACTAACTCAGATCAGAGACAAATATTGGATCATTAAGGGAGGACAGCGTGTTAAGACTATCATCAGCAAATGTGTGATATGCAAACGATATAGTGCTCGTCCTGGGGTACAGGATATCGCTCCACTTCCTCCAGACAGAATCCAAGAGTCGCCTCCATTTGCTGTGACCGGGTTGGACTTCGCCGGTCCATTTTTTACGAAAGACAGGCAAGGTAAAGTTTACATACTGTTCTTAACGTGTGCGATCACTCGTGCCTTACATATAGAGATAGTAACTGATCTCAGCACTGAAAGTTCTTTGCTAGCTTTCCGAAGATTTTTAGCACGCCGAGGACTGTGTACTACCGTGTACTCCGATAATGCCAAGACTTTTAAAAGAGCTGATAAAGAACTAAAACATATTTTTAAAACTTTGAGTGACTCATCTGTGAAAGAATTATTTTCTGCTAGAGGCATAAATTGGAAATTTATTATTGAGAGGGGTCCATGGTGGGGAGGGTTTTGGGAGCGTATGGTACGAACCATAAAATCCAGCTTGCGAAAAATTATTGGTCGATCATCCCTTACTGTGAAAGAGCTTAAAACAGTGCTCATTGAAATCGAGGCAATGATTAATTGTAGACCAATTACCTACGTGTTTACCGATTCCAATGAACCTTCTCCACTAACACCCTCTCATTTTCTGGTTGGTAGACGATTCCTATCTCTGCCTGCTAATAAAATAACATCAAATAATTTGATTGGATCAAGAAATTCAATTATTAAACGATATAAATACCATCAAGATATTTTAAATCATTTTTGGAAGCGTTGGAGATCAGAGTATCTTTTTAATCTGAGATCTGCCAATATTTGTCCTCCACACTCTAACGCATCTCAGTTTAAAATCAACGATATTGTCTTGATTCATGACGACAAACATCCCAGAAATCTCTGGACAATAGGTAAAATTTTGGAATTAATTCCAGGCAGAGATGGTAAAATAAGATCTTGCATAATTAAAACACCTACTGGTACCTTAAAAAGGCCTATACAATTGTTATATAAGATGGAACTTAACTAATTGTTGTATTTTGTATTTTTAGGTTTGATCCTCCTGACCTTGCTGATAGGTATCATTTAATGTTTTGTAAAATTTTATGTGCTTATAATTATGTATGCATGTTTGTTATATTTAACCATTTCTCCAGGATTTATTGTCTAAATATTAATTTAATATTCTAGAATATATTATTGAAAGATGAACTCTCCACCGAGTTCAGGTGGGGAGTATTGTGTAATTTGAAGAAAAAGGCTAGAGGGCGCTGTTGCTCGCTTAGTTGTAAGAGAATAAAGTTTGTTCATGTTGAAGGCGGCGGCCTAAGAATACGCTCTGTATATAGAAATTAAAATATTGTTAACAATGTAAAAGTGTTAAAATTAGTGAACTCACTGACCCACCATTATCTGATTTGAAAGATGCACAAAAATATTAGACAGAGGGAGCTATCGACAGGAGCAAACTCATCCTGAGTAGAACTAAAACTATCTAAGCATATAGAAATTTAAGTTAACTAAATCTATAGTGTAAAGCGCCTGTCTCCACCTTAACCGTTTAATCAGATTTTTAGAATGTTTTGAGATATATTTTGGCCTGTCTCTCATCAACAAATAATTCTAAGCTATTGTTTAAAATACATCCAAAAGCTGCACTTTAAAATTTTATACTTTAAATGTAGATTATTAAAACACTATTTATTAACGATTATCCGCTTCTTTCCTTAAATAACTTGCCAAGTAATTAAAATATTCTCCCAGCAGTTCGGAGAGAAAAGGGTTTATATAGGGAGTTGTGGAAAGAGACAGCCAAGTCTTTCAGCTTTCAATATGCAATTCAAATATTAAAACTTACCTTTGTCTCAAAGCGAATTCTTGGGATGGCAGAAACTCAAACAATTCCGCAGTGGAGAATTATTCCGATAAGGAAGCATCTTCAATGTCTGGCATGCATATGCATGTGTGCTTACTATACGAAATGAACTGAAGAACAATACAGTGACGAGAATAATATTTGTGGGATGGAAGTGAGCTATTTGTCGGTTTTGTTATTCCGTTTGTTCCGGAAAGAGGCTGCACTCAAAGTTAATGAAAGTTTGGATTTAATTGTGCTCGCCGGATGTGGCTGCATGTATAACTTTACTCGGAAATCGTGAGTATTAAACGGACTACGTATTGAGCCTTGGCAAATATTTTAAATGTAAAATAATGTGGATCCATCTGTTCATCTAACACATGTCCTTAGGTAATACAGGAAATAACTTTTGCACAGTATTTCAAATGATAGTAAATTATTGCTGGGTAGAAACAACAAGGATTGCATTGGTTGTGCTTCATGGTTTAGAATATATAGGCTTATCTAACCATTCAAACATTTCTGGTATTGGGTTTTTATTCCTTACTAGTGATAAATGTAAAAGAATAATGTTTTTAATTTTAGAGACAAATATCCTTGAATTTAACATTTACTGACGGACGGAGTTTTATTTCTCATTCTTAAATCATCATTATGAACAAGGCGTAAACTATATGAGTTTATCGTGTTTTCAAAATGTTGAGATGTTTCTATACGAAATCAGTTATGTATGCGAAATCTTTTCAGAAGCTCACGGAACTGTCCCTATTGAATGTCTCTCACGAAACAATTACTTTAAAAATTGATCATAGAATGCTCTTCCTTTCACATTTAAACAAACACAATAAAAACACAATAAAATGTTCTTGGCTTCATTCATTAACTTGTGTATGACCATAGACAAATTTATAATGTACTTCAGTACAGGAAATAAGTTGCTGTTACCACATAAAAAGGATGGTCACCCTTGCAAAACAAGCAGACCCTCGATAAATGATTTTTGCAAGTTGTTCAGTATATTGAATTAATATCACTGCATCTTTAAAAGGCATATACAGAAACATACATATCGTGTTTTGTGTTAAAGGCAGTATCGTATTTTCACAATCTGGCCTACCTACCTTCCATCAGATTTTGATAAGGTTACCGAGTTCACCAGCCTGTATGTAATCTGCAGTGGTTTTACAGAGCTCATTGAGAAAATTATTGCCATTCAAAAAGGGCAAAAATAATATTTAAACTAATGCGTTACTAATGAAAGAAATAAAGGATCAAAGGAATAGTTTTCAGTTTAATCTGGGATTATTTCTTCACCAGTAGGTGCTAAACAAATTTAAGTGTTATTGGTCTAAGTATTACGGCTCAGTGTTGCTGAGTAAGAGATGAAACTGGTTGCATGACCAGTTTCATGCAATCAGTTTTCGAGGATGAGTTTGAGAAGAAAGTGGGTAAAAAGAACACGCTTTGAATATTTAGTTGTTGAAACATATTTAAAACAAATATTATTTTTTCTTTCATAAAGTATTGTACTTAGGCATCTTTAAAAGCGATATCCAATATCTTCAATCGCTTTTTCACACAATTTTGCAAAGTTATGTGTAGTTCATTTTTGTTATTCGAAGAAATCTCAATTCACAAACTATCAGTTCAATATTCCAAAGACGATCAAATGTTTATGCGTGTAGAGCCGCCCATCTCACCCAAACAGTATGCTCTTTCAACACATATCACTGCGCTTGCTATGGCTGGAATCTGCATATTTTGTGAATCCATTAATATGCCTTGAGAAAATGTTACGCTTGATATGTTTGTTTCTGTATTGTATAATGAGATTTAATTAATAACTTGATAAAGTTGAAATGCAATAAATACCTTAAAATTTTATGCATTTGCATTCACAAATTACATTCAAAAGCTATCTATTATAACACCTACAGGAGAAAAGGAAGCCCTGTACAAACTAGAGAAAGGAAAATGAAGTTTGAAAAGTCTACGTACATTTGCAAAAGTTGAATAGCATCTCTAAATTTTTTGGCACTAAGATTTTAAGAAATCTAAGAAACCACTTGCACTGTATTTTATCACCATGCCAAAGCCCAAGGAGAATTTTCATCGTAAGAATATTACTGGAATCGTAAAAATATTATTATAGCTAGAAGGCAAATCTTCTGCTATATAATAATAATCAAAACTTGTAGGAAACCCAGACGCACATAAAGGATACTGATCTTTGTTTATTGTTAGCCCATACGATATGATTATATTAGAAACGGTCGTAATCTGCTTTATTTTATGCTAAGCCGTGCGCAAGTTACCTTCAACATAATGCTGGGATTTATAATAATTAGTCCTCTATTTAAATGAAGATTTTTTTGGAATGTTACTAGTGGATTCTACCAGAAAGGAAAAGTAATGAATCGAAGCAGACACTCAGTTTTCTTTTGAAATTAATTACCAAACAATTATTTTATACAATGCATTACTGAGCAATCTTCGCACACATCAGTGTTGAAATCTGAATTTAGAACTATTATCGTCATGTCTTGTTTGATTCTTGACTGCCTTCAGTAAGTAACACTAGTCCAGGTTTGATATGCTATGTTAGTTTTTTTGCTACACAGCATCATTTTCAGTGGAACTTGGTAGAACAATAATCTTGGTAGGATAGAAATAATCTTCTATTTTTATTTATGTATTATTTATACATTTTCCGTACAGCAGATAAAACAGCTTAACTTTTCTTAATGTATTTATAATGACTCATAATTTCATGAGCAAACCCGCTCTTTATTATGCATTTCGGTTTTCTTTCACCTAATGTTTGTTCTCTATTTTCTGTACTTATAAACACTATATTTACTGAGTATTTCGTTTGAGTACTTTAGCAGATGAAATTTGAAATTATTGCAGTCTCGGAAAGTAGCACTCCAGAAATGAAGACTGATAACTACTTTGATTTAAACTATTCAACAATTTTCATTGAATCTGAAATTCATTTATTAGCTACTTGAATGTACCCTTAGCGTCTTTCGAAACTAGATGACAAATCTCATCTTCGGGATCTAATTAGTAAACTAAAATAATTAAGTTTAGAAATATGTTACCGCATCAAATGAGACATTTAATAACACGTAGACATTTACCTGATGTCTTAAAAGCATTTCTAGAATGTTATGTCTTTTTAATTAAGAGTTACGTCCTAATCTTAAAGTCATAATTCATAAAATAATAATTTGAACTAATAATTATGCTACGGAGCTATATTACTAGTTTCTTTAAACTTCTAGTCTTGTTAAATGCTCTTATAGAGATTAAGGCTCAGACACCCATTCATTTAGAAATTAGAATTCTCATTAACTTTCTTGACAAAACTTTCAGTCTGCTACATTTTTGCTCTTGTTAAAATTTTATCACGAGCTCTATTGATAATGAAAATACCGTTTCATTACAGATATTAAAATTACTGAATACATGTAATACTTGAAATTCTTATATCGAGTATAACGTGTGATAAAAGAGACGATAGGTGAATGTGACGATATGTCGATAAAAGAGACGATATGATTAGGTTAGGAAAATAAGCGTTCATTCATTCAGAATGATATAAAAAAGAAGAAATATACTTTTGTAAATAGAGGAAACTTACTTTAGTAAATAACATAACATTATCAATAAGTAATTCAGCAAAAGATGCAAAGTAATGTTTAAAGCAACATCGCGGTATATATTTCTAACTTAAATCCATGTGTGTTCTTTAACATTCGACTAGGGCTTTCTAAAGTTGCAGATACGGAATATGTAAATAAGATAACGAATATAAACTGTCGATTCAAATTATTCACAGGTAGAGATAAAAGTGGCCGAGACACCAAAATTTCATCATTAGTTTTACAGGTATAGTCCCACTTTGCAGCTACACCCTAATTTGGACGCAAAGTATCCTGGTGGTAGATCCAAGCATCCGCCATCCGTTTGCCCATACCACCGAAGCACTCGAATGGTCTTTTGGCTCACCAGTATTTTAAGTAACACCATGTAAAGTCCTCCACGAAGGCATCCCTTCCCTTAGGCAGATAGCCCTAGTGTGCTTTGCCATAATTAAATACACCACACCACCACCATCCAACATACCAGAAATTTGTTAAGTTATTGACGATTCAAAGCTAAAAAAGGCTGGATTTTAATATGGATTAAGTTTTTGATGAAGTAATTTTAATTCAAAAATCTTACAGAATCCAAAACATCAAATAAGAAAAAGGCACACGATTTTAAAAACTGCTAATTATAATTGTATGAATAGTTTACAAATATTTTATATGTGTTTTCGATTCCTGTAACATCAGCATACTTCTTAAAAATTAATTATTTATATATCTTAATCTGAAAGAAAGTTTTTAAGACTTCGCTGAAAAAAATAAAAAAATGGAGAACATTTTTTCAAGTCTGTCAGAAATCAGAAAAAATATAATAGTTTAATCTTAAAAAATTCAAGTATTTTTAAAGTTCATTTATGATTTTTAATTAATAATGTTATGTAGAGAAATTATCTGATAGCGTTGTAAAAACTATGTGAATGATTTTATGATTTATGGAAATTTAAATTTTATTTAGATTCTGAATTATTTAATTTAAGGCTTTAATTTTGGGGAGAAACAGATGCTTCGGGAAATATTATTTAGTATAAATGAATATTATTTATTTTCTTTTATTTGCAAATCTTGTACAAACTTTTATTCATTGTGAAAGAAGCAGGGAAAGGGAGGCAATTTTCGCCAAGTCATGATTTCGCGCGCTTTAGAATGTTCGAGAAAGAATTTTCATTGTTAGTTGACCTTAAGAGAGGAAAGTACGTGACGGAAAGGTCAAAGGTTGCTACTTGTCTTTCAATGTAAGTCATTCAGGTTTTTGGCGATTGAGGGTCCGGTTGTTGGCTAAGTGAAGAAGGGCGCGCATGCGCGATCACCCTTTTTTCCGCATTCTGGAGTTGAAAACGAAGATTTTGCCATAATTAAGGGGGCGATAAGTGAAGCCATAGTGGGAGCCCGTTTGGTGAAGGAGACGAAGGAAATTCGAGTTGGATACACACTTACTCTGGACACTCTTACTTTTGGACTCGCGCACTTACTGGTTGGCTGGACTTGTGGATGTTACTCTGGAACTTACTTGGGACGTTACCCGTGAAGCTTGCTCTTGGGATGAGTAAGAACAGGCGAGCCGTAATTTCCTAGCAACAACGTTTCTGACCGGCGAAATTTGAACGAGTTACCTGCGTGTTGACATAGGACTTTCAGGACCAAGCGGATAGCCGTCCTGGGCAGCAGTGCTCCTGTTTCTGTTCTACAGTAGTGAAGTGGGTCTACATTTTTAGAACCAGTGTCAAGATGAGCCCGGCCGACATCAACGCGGGATAAGATAAGAGTCCTCCGCTTCAAGATGTCCCTTCAAGATAAGTTTTATTTTTTTTGGTGTGTTTGAACTTTAGGCAAGCTTTTCAAAAACGTCCTTAGCAGAAAAAAAAACAACGTCAAATCTAAAATTTAACTCTCAGGCCTTAAATTGTTTCCCTTTCCTTTCTTTTAAATCACCAGACAAACCTTAAGTTTTTTTATGAATTTAAATGAACAGACTCTCAGATGAGGTTAAGATTTTTCTTATTGTGTTGTAATTGAATAAACTGATATTTAATCTGGAACCTCTTACAGTATGTTTTCTTTATATATTTAATATGAACTTTTCCTTTATATCTTGTATATGTTTTATGTTTTCGATCCTCTCACGGCGCGGTCCCGGAATGCATTTTTTTCACAACGCAAAAATGCTGTACACGTTTCACTATACGATTACTGCCTTTTACGGCAAGTAGTTTCATATTTAACATTTAACAATATAGGAATTTCAGATATAACATGGTACCTAGAAGTAAAACTATTTAACCTTGGTGTCGAAACCTTTTCTTCATAACATTGGTGCCGTGACCTCTGCTTAGTGAAGGATCGAATCAGTAACTTATTTTTTTGAATTTATTTACTTTGTATAACTTACTGTTTTATGAAAGCGTTAAATTTTATGTGTGAGGACTAATTAAGGTTTTGCTTTGAATTATGTTTGCTTACTGGTTACTGCAGGATATTAATTCTCTAATTTAATTTAAGACTTGAATTTAAGATTAGTTAAACTGTTTTGGTATAATATTAACCAAAAAGATAGTGTTTTAGTACGTGTGATTCAATGATTTCATACTGTGCATGTTAGGTTGTTTACTAGTACAAAAGTATTTGGTTTTAAGAAGGCTTGTGAATTTCAAATTTTGAGGCTTTCGAAATACTCAGTATGTTTTAGATGTAATGATCGATACTTATGTTTTCTGTAAAAGTACCGGAGTTGTCAATGAGTGGAGGTTCTTTTAAGTTTTGCGCGTAACTGGCAGCTGATTAAATTAGCTTGACAATTTGGAAACTTTTTGAATGATTCAAAACTATTAGAGGGCGATATGTCGAAGAAAACGCGCCGTTCTACTAGACAGCCTGACCCATCAGTAGAGATGTTGGAAGAGACAGCCCCGGGCGTAAAGGGTACTTCAGTTTTTGGCTTGGACCCACTGGAGTCAGTTCCTATTTTTACGGGAGGAGAAAATAGCATTAGCCTAGCTGATTTTTTAGATAGACTCGAACTGATAGCATCACATGTAGGATGGACGGAGTCAGATAAAGTTACGGTAATTCGGGTTAAACTTGGGGGGAAGCCGCGGAATTTGTTAGGAATAATCCGCGTTTGAGGAGCGAAGCTGATTTTTCCTACCTGGTAGGTGCCTTGAAGGACAGGTTTACAACAGTTCAAAGTCTACATTCCCATATTCGCTCCCTTATACAGGCATTTCAAAAGCCGCGGGAGTCAGTCAGACAATTCGCTGCGCGTATCGAGGCTTTATCTTATAAAACAGTGCCAGTAGAAAGGATGGGCGATCCGGCAGCAGAGACTCAGAGACAGGAATTGCTATTATCTGTTTTTCTAGAAGGATTGCATTTGCACCTTAGACGTCTCCTTTTGCCCCATAATCATAAATCATTTGTAGCAGCGAAAAACCACGCAGTTTTGGAGGAAGAGATGTGGATAAAAAACCATGCTGAGGCAGATTTTCAGTCAACGGAAGTTAAGGCGGTCCATACTACGGGTACGGTAAATTCCAAGGACACTCTTTGTGTTTCGGGTGATAATGTAGAGCTTGTAGAGGCTATTCGATTGCAACAACAGAACTTAACCCAGTTGACACAGATGATGAATACTTTGCAGAGCCAAATGCAATCTTTGATGGTGCATAATCCTCGGTCGAGATCCTTACAGCCTAGATGTTTCCGTTGTAACCGGGTAGGACACATAAGCAGAAATTGTTATGTAAATGGCAGGTCTAATAACGAGCAGGGTAGATCAGATCACAGATTTCGACAAAGAGAGGCAGGAACGGCGAATACACTTAATTCTCATATGACACCCGAACATTTGAAGGTAGCATCTCAGGATCGAGGTGCAACTGGTAGCAAATTGAATCACCAAGCTCAGACATTTAATTTAAACTAGAAAAGGGTGTGGAGAAACACGCTTCCATTTCTTCCTCGAATGCCCTTTTGGAGGTGCCATCCGTCTTTGTAGTCACTACAGGAGAATCTTCATTACCAATAGTAGAGGGTTCTATATTACAGACAGAAATTAAATTTTTGATAGACTCGGGGGCAACGGTTAATATTATAGAGGAAAAAATTATTGCAGGGTTAGGGGATAAAGTTTCATTTTCTCCTTGTAAACTTTATTTAAAAGGAATTTCTAATCAGAATGTTCTAATCACACGGAAAGTTTCACTTCCCGTAGTATTGCAAGGCAGGATTTTTCCTGTTGATTTTCTCATCAAGGACAAGGATTTTTCTTTGCACTATGGTGCCATTTTAGGAACACAGTTTTTACTTGATAATGCCCTCATGCTGGATTTTAGCACTAAACAATTACTTGGGCAAAATTTTGCTTTACGTTGGTGTGACAGTTCAAATTGTCTCTTTTCGAGACCGATAGATTCCTTGGATTATTGCTATGCAGTTCGTAAACATAAACTTTTGCCGTTTTCTGAGAATATAGTAAAGGTAATTGCTCCTACGTTTAATGATTCGCATGACACAGTCCTATTAGAGCCGATTGATAAAAACTCTCATAGTAAATTCTCTGTGGCAAGATCAGTTAATTTAAATAATGATTCTAAGACCTTTAACGTTAAGATAGCAAATTTTACTCCACAGACTATTCATATTAACAAAAGAACTAAGTTAGCATCTATTCTTCCTGTTACTGTGTCTTCAATAGAAACTGCTTGCGTGAATAACACGACGACCATGGAGAAAGGAGAGGATTTTGAGTCGTGGGGGGAGAATTTGACCTTTCTCACTTGTCACCGGATCAGCAGCAGCACCTGACTAAGCTTTTAAGCCATTACAATGACATTTTCGCTTCTTCTGTAACTCAGCTAACGGGGTGCGATACAATTCTACACAATATTAACCTTAAGGATAGTATTCCGGTTCGACAAAAGCCATACAAAGTGCCTTTTCATCTTCGCGAGGAATTAGATAGGCAAATAACAGAATTATTGGATTCCAATATTATTCAAGAAAGCGATAGTCCATATAGTGCGCCGGTTCTTTTTGTAAAGAAAGCTGATAATACGTATAGATTAGTGACGGATTTTCGGAAACTTAATGAAAAAACTGTTGAAGATTCATTTCCTCTTCCCAATATGCTCGAGCTTGTGGAACAATTGGGTGATGCGAATTGGTTTTCAACGTTGGACTTAACTTCGGGATTTTTCCAAATGAAGATCCACCCGGATGACACATTTAAAAGTGGTTTTTCGACCCCTTCCGGGCATTACGAATGGCTTCGGACACCTTTCGGAATGCGCAATGCACCCAGTTCCTTTCAAAGGCTCATGTCTGTTGTCTTAGCCAATCTGTCCCCGTTAAAAATAGGCATATACATAGATGACATTGTGATAGCTTCGAGTACTTTTGACGAACACCTTGAAAAGCTTAAAATAGTTTTTGACAGACTCAGAAATCATAATCTTAAGTTGAAACCGTCCAAGTGTCATTTTCTCAAAAGCCAAATAACTTATCTAGGATTTAAGGTATCAAAAGGTATCTTACAACCAGATGACAGAAATTTAAAAGTTGTACAAGCATTTGTTCCTCCTCGGAATAGAAAAGAAGTTAGAAGGTTTCTCGGGCTTGTAGGGTTTTATAGAAGATTTATACCTAATTTCGCACAGAAGGCTCTTCCTCTTACACAGCTAACAAAAGACAAAGTTGTATTTAAATGGACCAATGAAGCTCAAAATTCCTTTGACACTCTTAAAAATGAACTTTTAAAGGAACCTTTTTTAACTCTACCCAATTTTTCCAAACCGTTTTCGCTTTGTACGGACGCTTCCAATTTAGCCTTAGGAGCTGTTCTTTGTCAGGAGGATGATACTGGGTTCTTGCATCCAATTTGTTACGCAAGCCGGAAGTTAAAAGATCCGGAGACCAGATACAGTACAGTTGAAAGGGAAGTTTTAGCAGTAGTTTGGGCTACTGCCTTTTTTCGCCAGTACCTTTTAGGGAAAAGGTTCACAATTTATTCAGATCAGGCGTCGCTGTCCCACGTGCTAAAATTGAAGGATCCCACTTCTCGGATAGCTAGGTGGATTATGAGCTTGTCCCAATTTGACTATACAATAATACATAAACCAGGGAAATTGAACGTAACAGCTGATTTCTTGTCTAGAGCAGTAAATGTAACGCACCTTGTTCAAAATTCTGTCAGTCCAGACTTATTACAGACGTTCAAAGAAGAGCAGGGTTCAGATATGCATTGTAAGCAGATTATTTCAGATATAAAAAAAAATTTGACTCCTAGTCCTCGTTTTTTGAAATTTTTTATGCGTAATGGCATTTTATATTGTGAATATGCTAAGCAACGTACCCGTTGGCAAAAACTGCACAGGTTGGTTGTTCCACGATCTTTAGTTTCACGTATTCTGCAAGAGCACCACGATTCGCCGGTGGCGGCACATTCCGGGTTCCATCGCACACTGCAACGTATTCAAAAATCCTTTTATTGGAAAGGCATGTATAGGGACATTCATAATTATGTAAAATCTTGTCATTCCTGTATCGGAAGGAGGGGTCACCGGCCTTCTCACAAGGCTCCTCTTCTGAGAATGCCTGTGGCTTCCCGTCCGATAGAAAGAATAGCCATGGACATTGTTGGTCCCTTACCCATTACTTTACAGGGAAATAAATACATCTTAGTTATCACTGATTATTTTACGAGGTGGCCCGAGGCTTATCCTTTGAAAGACTTTACTTCTGAATCTATCATAGAAAAACTGGAACTTTTTATTTCGGCTCACGGTGTGCCTTTACATGTAGTTACTGACAGGGGCTCGAATTTTATTTCACATGCAATAAAAGAAGTATATCAGAAATTAGGCATCACTAAGCACACCACCACCAGTTACCACCCGCAGTCTGACGGAGTCGTTGAACGCTTAAATGCTACTCTAATAAATTCTCTCAGCCACCTTGTGAGTGAGACGCAGGAAGATTGGGACAGACATTTGCCTTTCGCACTTTTAGCGCACAGAACTGGACGGCATAGCGCATTACGGGACTGCCCAGCATTTTTTCTTTATGGAAGAGATTTAAATTTACCTATTGATTGGTTGACACAAACAGACTTTAAGACTTATCGTGACACAGACACTTATTCAAGGGATTTAATTTTAAGACTCCGCAGGGTTTTCTCTTTAGTAAATAAAAACTTAACGGAAGCGGCTGAAAGACAGGAAAAGATTAGAGACAAGGTTGTTTTTTCAAAAAATATTAAAATAGGGGATATGGTGTATCTTTATACTCCTGTGTTGCGGCCTGGATTGACTAAGAAATTTGCGAAGTTTAATAAGGGTCCATTTAGAGTGGTCGAACAGGTCACCAAAGTGAATTTTAAAATTGAGTCAGTTACGAGCCCACAGCAGTCGCAGGTAGTACATGTGGATAGATTGACAAAGGTACCTGAACGTATAAACTTTCCTTCATTGCAGGCGTGCAACTCTGATGCTCCAGAGAGAATTCATAATCAATGTGCTGATATTCCTTATAACCTGAGACGTAGGGATTCGCAGGGTTTTGTTGCTTACTAATGTAGGGCTTTGCAAACATTTATTTTTGGACTCAGTAAATCAGACTTTAGCGAAATATATACATATATATATTTTTTTGTTGTATATAGTTTGACTTTTTCAGTTTGGCCAAACGTTATTTTGTATAGGCATTAGGTTGTATTATTACTATTATTTTTGTGTGTCTTGGATAAAATTATAATGGGTATTTGCACAGCGTATTCTGGATGCTATTTTCGGAATTGATTTTCGTTGGATTGAATTTTTGGACAATCACGTTTTCTTTCTTTCTGATTATTTTTTGTGTGGGGTATTTTCGGCTGGTTCCGAGGTTCCTTGTGTTGTAACGTTCTTTTCTTTTCTGATGCTGGGCCCTGATCAGGCCGCTTCTGTTCTTAGACGTGATTGTTTGGGATTCATTCCGGGAAGTTATTCAATTTCGTAGTACTTAGGGGGATCTTTACTCTTTGTTTGAATACGTTCATGTGACATATTTTATTTGGAATTGTTTGAATTATTAGTGTGTTATTTTCTCAGGAATGTATTTTATGTATCTGCGGCGCGTTAATTATCTTATTTTTATTTATTTCATTTTTTTTTTGTGGTGTGAGCAATTGGATTAGATTATTTCTTTCTTCAGGTGTGTGTATTCGAACACATTCAGTGGCTTATCTATCGTAAGGGAAAAATTGAAAGATAAAGTCTTCTTCAACTTTGAAAGAGTGATTGTTCTTCCTTGGTCGAAGGTGAGACGTAGGAGGGTGAAATCTGGTTTCTTTTAAGGTCAAGTTCCTCTACTAAGGAGTATTGTGCACTAGTGTGTGCTGAGTTCACATTCCGGGGTTGGTTGCTTTCATTTTCTCGCGTTGAAGGCTGCAGGGGGGGAGTTGCTAACACAATGATTTCTAACTACAGGGTTTTCCCTCGATTGCATTGACAACTCCGTACTCATTTAATGTACTCCATGATTGTGCTCAGCAGAAATTATCACAATAGTAGAATGTGTTCGACCTCAGGTGAAATTGTTCACATTAATGGACTGAAATGGAATGAATAGATAATTACATGTTCAGAATTGTGGCCACACAGAGACTGCAACACTAGTGTGATGCAATGAACTGAAAAAAAAAATTCTTTTTGTCATTATTGATTGATCGTAGACATATTTTGTTTGTGATTAACGCCTTATTTTTATTTTTATTTTTGTATGTGTTCTGAATATTTCTATGTAATTAATTAAGTGATTTAATTGATGTTTTTGATTAATTATTTTTGATGATCTTCCTTGAGTATTTTAATTAGTAATTGCTTTGATTAATCTTGTTGTTTTACTTGCACATTTTGGACTTGAAATTTAATGTGTCAGTAATGTCACTGTACCAAGTAGTCGTGTGAAATATTGTTACATTATGTTATCCTTTAGCCTTATTGCACAGTATGAGTCATGGTATTTCAAGAAGTGTCTGTCTGCTAAATTTTGGTAAACCAAAATTTAATTCCTTAGGGGAAAGGAATGTTATGTAGAGAAATTATCTGATAGCGTTGTAAAAACTATGTGAATGATTTTATGATTTATGGAAATTTAAATTTTATTTAGATTCTGAATTATTTAATTTAAGGCTTTAATTTTGGGGAGAAACAGATGCTTCGGGAAATATTATTTAGTATAAATGAATATTATTTATTTTCTTTTATTTGCAAATCTTGTACAAACTTTTATTCATTGTGAAAGAAGCAGGGAAAGGGAGGCAATTTTCGCCAAGTCATGATTTCGCGCGCTTTAGAATGTTCGAGAAAGAATTTTCATTGTTAGTTGACCTTAAGAGAGGAAAGTACGTGACGGAAAGGTCAAAGGTTGCTACTTGTCTTTCAATGTAAGTCATTCAGGTTTTTGGCGATTGAGGGTCCGGTTGTTGGCTAAGTGAAGAAGGGCGCGCATGCGCGATCACCCTTTTTTCCGCATTCTGGAGTTGAAAACGAAGATTTTGCCATAATTAAGGGGGCGATAAGTGAAGCCATAGTGGGAGCCCGTTTGGTGAAGGAGACGAAGGAAATTCGAGTTGGATACACACTTACTCTGGACACTCTTACTTTTGGACTCGCGCACTTACTGGTTGGCTGGACTTGTGGATGTTACTCTGGAACTTACTTGGGACGTTACCCGTGAAGCTTGCTCTTGGGATGAGTAAGAACAGGCGAGCCGTAATTTCCTAGCAACAACGTTTCTGACCGGCGAAATTTGAACGAGTTACCTGCGTGTTGACATAGGACTTTCAGGACCAAGCGGATAGCCGTCCTGGGCAGCAGTGCTCCTGTTTCTGTTCTACAGTAGTGAAGTGGGTCTACATTTTTAGAACCAGTGTCAAGATGAGCCCGGCCGACATCAACGCGGGATAAGATAAGAGTCCTCCGCTTCAAGATGTCCCTTCAAGATAAGTTTTATTTTTTTTGGTGTGTTTGAACTTTAGGCAAGCTTTTCAAAAACGTCCTTAGCAGAAAAAAAAACAACGTCAAATCTAAAATTTAACTCTCAGGCCTTAAATTGTTTCCCTTTCCTTTCTTTTAAATCACCAGACAAACCTTAAGTTTTTTTATGAATTTAAATGAACAGACTCTCAGATGAGGTTAAGATTTTTCTTATTGTGTTGTAATTGAATAAACTGATATTTAATCTGGAACCTCTTACAGTATGTTTTCTTTATATATTTAATATGAACTTTTCCTTTATATCTTGTATATGTTTTATGTTTTCGATCCTCTCACGGCGCGGTCCCGGAATGCATTTTTTTCACAACGCAAAAATGCTGTACACGTTTCACTATACGATTACTGCCTTTTACGGCAAGTAGTTTCATATTTAACATTTAACAATATAGGAATTTCAGATATAACATGGTACCTAGAAGTAAAACTATTTAACCTTGGTGTCGAAACTTTTTCTTCATAACAATAAATTTTAATTGATCTATGTTGCTTATTCTAGTAGTGCTTCTTTTGTGTTTAATGATTCACTATATTATTTTCTAAATTTACTAAAATAGAACTTTTTTCCTTTCCTTTCCGAGCTTTAAAATTTTTTCGTTCGCATAAACGTTAATTCGAAAATTGTAGTGTAACTATTTACTCTATAATAGTAATAATAAAGGAACTGATAACAATATATTTTAGTGTTCTTTATTGCTACTCATTAGAGTTCGCAACTCCAATTTTAACAGACATAATGCCATTTAGTGTAATCGTTTTGAAATAACTTTTGTACTTAGGTCTTACTAGTCTGCTAATCAAAGTAACCAATACCAAATCCGTAACAATATGTATTTTGTATTCCTGTCAGCATTTTCGTCAATCTACGTAAAATACGAAATTTGTTCATTTAAAATTGTAAATTCTTATTATGATTACTATCTTTCAAAATCCTGACTTTATATATATGTCCACCATACATATGATCTACCATACAACACTTTTATGCACATGATATGGTTGGAATATTCTATTCTTGAATTTGAGACGATTTTGTGAAAGATTCCATGCATATATATAAAGTATAGGGAAAGCAACGGAACGTCTGCAAAGAACTTAACTGAATTTCTGAATTTTGATCTGTCATGAAATATGTTTGAGATTTAGGAAGTATTGGGTTTGGAAAGAAGATAAATCAAATCTCTGTCTGAATGTCAGAAGAAAGAATTTTTGACAATGTCACATCGCAAAGTTAAAGGAACAAAATCTGAATTTCCGCAAATATAATTCTCTATAGTTATATAAGATACACAGAACTTTAACTAGAAGTTTTATATATATAGTTAATTTTTAATATTGATATTACTAATAATATAGCTATCAAAAAGATAAATTATTATCAATCAAATTGGAAATGTATGATAATAATTTATATTTTTGATAGCTACATTATTAATTATTGATAATAATTTATCTTTTTGATAGCTTATTCAATTTACTTACTATTAATGTAATGAAAAAAATACTTCAGTGAAAAATCAATGTTTACGGTATTCCTCTCACAAGTGGTTTATTTCCCTTAACAGCTGCGAAAATACAAAACATAATTAATCTGTACATTGATTAATATGAATATATAAATATGATAATCAGTAAACGGAAGCACAGAATAATATGTGAAAACTGAGCCAATTGTTTCAGTAAATCGCATATTTTTTTCTCTTTTATTTACGCAATTTTAACATCGTCTTTTCTCGTTTTATTAAAAATACGTTATAAGAAATAACTTAAAGTGTTGCATTTAATTCCATTTAAAAAATTTCAAAGTATTTCTTCAGATTTAAGTACAAAACAGATATATACATGAGCTGTTTCTATGCAAAGATTTTCCAAAAACATTTTGTTGAATGAGGTAAAAAATATATAACTTTAAGGGCTTAGCTTGTTTCTTTTATAAACCATTAAATAAACATCTTAAAAAGTCATCCTTAAAAGGCTAGATTTTCATTACATTTCTGAGCAATTTTTAGAGCTCTGAAATAAATATATGATTTAAACATGTATTTGATTTTCTTTCCCATAAGATAGAATTTACTTGTTGACGATTTTAATTTGCAGTTATGTGGTTTCTAAGCTATTATTATAATTTCAGCTGAGAATTTTCTGCTACTATATATGTAAGATGTGTTTTTATGTTTATTAAATAAAATACAGAGATAAGTCATATGCTTAAATTTTATCGTACTGTTAACATTTACTTAAATTAATTTCAGTGTTTTATCAGAGATCCTAAATTTACTATTTTCCTTATTTATGTTTATTTAACGATGTATCCGACTGTGCTATAACCGACAGAAGGCCTTTGATGTGAAGTCAAAATTACCCAAATAAATATAGTTCATATGTTTAAACAGTCTTAAAATAAATAATATTTATTTATTTTTCAGTGAGAGAGTGTTAATTTGAAATGCAGTTTTAGTAATGATTCTTCTTTTCCTTACATATTTCATTAACATTTTCAAACATTTCAAAATTCTTTGAAATTAATTCATTAAATCTATTGAACATATTAATTTCCTTGCAACAGTCTCTTTCTTCTAAATATCTATCGCTATATCTATATCTAAATGAATAAATACAAAGTAATAAGAAGTTCAAAACCTTATCGAATTCCACGCTGATAGCAGCAGCAAGCGGTAGTAATAATGAAAAACAAAATTTATAAAATTAATACGATCAAAATTCATACCACTTTCATTTCAGAACAAAGCATATGCAATAATAAAATACCAGAAGCACGATTTGTAAATTACATGAAATATGCAAAAAATACTAAACCAAAAATAAAAAGGGAAAATAAATAATTTCTACATTTATTTTTATTGTCAACAGAATTGTTTTAATGAGATAAAATTTCATATTTCTCATTCTTAAGTTTTCAAAATAATCAATTTTTTAAAACTTGAGAAGTGTAATATATTACACATTCTTCCGGTCCTTATACTTATTTTTTGGAAAATTTATACTCGTTACAAAAAATAAAACAGAAAACAGAATTAAAATCAATATATTTGAGGTCAGGTATCAAAGCGGAGCGGTACCCAAACTCAAGAACGTAACCTTTGCACCTGTACGCAACTAAAAATAAAATGTTACTTAGAATAAGGTTTTCGATGCTGAGAGATAATAGATAAGCAATTACATGCACATCTTTCTGAAAAGTGTTGATCAATATAATTGTTTTTGAGTTTTCATTCACAGAATCTTACAGAATTCCTGTTCTAGAAAACTTGAAATATGCTTAGTCAGCTTGGGACATATGAGTATGTTTGTGTTGTTGGAGTAACCGTGAGAGAATAAATTTTTGAAAATGAAGTGTGATGACACCAGATGTCGCCTTAATTTCAATACTCTTCACAACATCAGTAAAAATATGACACACATATACAAATGGAATTGCGTGTTCAATGTTGCGCTCTTTGTCGCATGTTCGAGAAAGTTGCAAAATATTCGCAGTATATGCTGAGAAAGCTTCAAATAAATTTATCATTAATCCTTCTGCTAAAACTGTTGATCAAAAAGTATATTTTATATAAAATTATAATATTTAAAAGTACATAGATAATAACGATCTTTCATTCTACGTCTGCCTGTTTAATTTGTAATAATTGAGTTAAAAATCTGAAAAGGACTTCTCATTGAAATGATCTGATTTAAGAAACTGAATAGTATTACGTAAAATGTAACACACGTTTCAAATACATTACTATTTAAATGATATCTACACGGTTATTAACAAAGATATAATTATGTTTACTTAGTTGCTGTGTAAGCTTTACCTTAATGATTCAATACATTATAAGGTATATAACTGTTCTCATTTAATCTTTCGACAGTTTTTAATACCGCATATACCGTTATGGCATTTAAGCATTAATTCACGCTTGCAGTCTTTACTATGCATATCTTAGCTACAGCTCTCAATAAACATTACAGGTGTGTAAACATTATTTCAATTAAAACTATTACTTTTATAATATCCTTTGTTTGGATTCTGAATGAGACCTTCGTATCATACTCGCGAATCATAACATGTATTTTCATCATTAATTAAATGCTTTGTCAAAAAATATTCTCTTGTTAGGTGAATAGAAGTAAAAGAGTAATATTTGAAATTGTTTCAGAAATTCGTGATGAAATTAAACATAAAATAGTTTATAGGCTTTCAATTAGTAATTCTGCAGAGTTTTAAAAACTGCAAGTCATTGACCCTGCAATATATACAAATGCATAGCAAATGTTCATTACACTTCAATGCATATTTTGCTTTCACATATCGTCGCTTGTTAAATGCTTTATTTGTCATTAATGCTACCAGAATAAAGAGCATTTAATATAAGTTCATTCGTAGAACGCTATTAATTATTCAATGTAATTTTAGCACCATTCAAAGTTTTCTGAAAAATATCACTATATCACTAGACTGTTTTCTAATGCATATACTCGCATACGTACAGCAGTGGGCTTGAACTCACATTAATTGTCAGAAATGCATGATTTGACAACTGCTAACAGACAAGATATTGGTAAAATGAAACTTTTTATCAAGAACATAAACAATATTGTAAATGAATTTCAAATTTCTCTTACAAAGTATTATTTCTCAAAGCGTACATAAACAACGAAAATAGAACGATGTAAAGGAAAATGTTCAAATTTACATTAATTTAGCATCTGAAATATATTTTGTTACTTGCAAGACACATTTGTTGGTCACACATTTTAATCCAAGCTTACTGACAACTGAAAGTAATGAACTGAACCTATTATGATATTTAAGACTCACATTTGTTTTAAATAATTCTAATGTTGAATTTCTAATCTAATTTAATCAATTGCTAAATAACTTGCCTTAATTTAAACTATTAATAAAAATATATGAAAAACCTTCAAAGTTGAACAAGGATAAATGGTGACAAAATAGTGTCTTTCTCTAATTTATTAGGTTTTCCTGTAAATTCTCTAATTTATTAGGTTTTTAGTATATAAATTAAAATACATATATTTATAAAGTAAATAATGATAAATTTCTTTATTTCTTACCAGAGCTTCATACTTAACGTCTTTTCGACTCTCACAAAGTTTGTAGCCTTGGAGAAAAATTACTAGAAATTATCTTCATTACGAATTTTAGATGCTTATTCCTTATTTTAAATTAATTTTGAAAGAATTGTTATAATACAAATGTATTCCAAAACAAAGTTATTAAGCGATTATTTTTATTTCTAAAATTCGTAAGTAAACGCATTTCTTTTCGTATAAATTTAATGAAATTTGTATTTTCACACGTTTGAATAATATTGTTACGAATTTGGTATTTAAAAAGCTAATGTTAGTTGAATTATAAATTAAATGGTTTTATTTCTCGCGCAGTGCAGCGCGTGACGAATATTAAAAGAAAGCTAAGCCGGAAAAATTAAAAATACAAGAGCGCGTGCGTTAAATAAATAAACATCTCTTTTTGATTTCGAGAAAGTGCTGGAAAATTCTAGCGCGTGATTTTAAAATCTTATAAAAGGAGGAAAACATCTCAGTTTGGAGTAGTTGCTTAGTTTGTTGTTGTTTAGAAAACTGCTCTTGTTGATTGTAGCGAATTCGCGGATTAGCGTTCTTTAGCTGCTTTGAATTACGTTCTATTGGACATTTGAGTAGTTAAAAGATAACTACTGTGAGATATTGTAATACTGCATGATAATTTGAGAAAATTTAAGCATTTTTGTTGTGATAATAATAAATTTTTGTTCATTTTTCATCGGACTTGTGCATTCATTTCATAACGAACCCGTACGCACGCAACAATTTTTGGTGTCAGAAGTGGGATTTGAATGCCAATCACAAGAGCGATGGAAGAGCAATTAAGACAGCTGATATCATCGTTTGCCTCGTTTAAAGAAGAAATAAAAGCAGAGATGAAATGTAATCAGGAAAAGATTGAAGCAGGACAGGAAAAGATTGAAGCAAGACAAGAAGAGATGAAAAGAGAAATTACCAGCGTAATAGAAAACAAATTCGAGGTTATGGAAGGCAGAATTGACGCAGTTGAGAATAAAGTTGGAAACTTTGAAGAAAAAGTTTCTTCGGTGAAAGAAGAAATAGAAGAGAGAGTTTCTGCCGTGGAACAACAAATTAATGATAGAGTTTCTGCGGGCACCAAAGAAGTTGATGATTTAAGGAAATTCGTAGCGACAGCAGGTAGCAATCCGAAAGGTTTCAAATTTTTATCGATGCCTGCTCGTTCCGTTCTGAAACTATCTACATATGATGGGAAGACCTCCTGGCAGGTGTATAGGACACAATTTTCTATCGTTGCGGATGCGAATGGATGGGATTCCCAAGCTAAGGCCTGTCATCTCGCCGCTTCTCTGAGAGCAGACGCAGCGGATATCCTGCAGACGCTTCCCGAAAATCAAAGGCTAAATTTCGAAGCTCTATCCGGCGCTTTGGAGCTGCGCTTCGGCGAGAAATGTTTAAAAGACTACAGCAGGCTCCAATTAAAATCTCGTCAACAGAAGCTCACCGGAACGCTTCAGGAGCTCTCCACGGATGTTGAAAGGCTGTCACATCACGCCTTTTCGGAGTGCCCGACAGAAACAAGGGAAATCCTGTCCCTGCAATATTTCATCGATGGCATCCGGGACCCTGAAATACAGAAAGCACTGCGAATGGCGGATGTTAAAGATCTGAAAAGCGCTTTAGTGTATGCCATGAAATTTGAGGCAGCCCAGCAAGCCACCCGTCGAGACCGCCATCCAGTCAGAGCTGCTCAAGTCCAGGAGCCAGGGGATCAAGTCACTGCTCGTCTAGACGATTTAACTAGACAACTGAACGCCTTGAGACAGAATATTGGTGACAAGAAACTGACCGTAAAGTGCTGGAACTGCGGTGCTAAAGGACACATCCGACGAAACTGCAGAACACCCCAGGGCACGGATGCTAAGACCGCTCCTAACAAACAGCAGGGAAACTAATTAGTGGCCATCTCGCGGGGCGGAGGTTGCCAGATCATGAAAAGCCCCAGTTTAAAGCGCTTCAGATTTCTGCAGTGAGAGGCGGCAGTAATGGACTTTTTATAATAGGACATATTAATGGAGTTCCCTGCAATATGACGATAGATACAGGAGCCAACGTTATCATCATCCGAAAAGATTTGGCTCAACAACTGGGAAGCAAACTTATCTGGACGCCGCCCTGCGTTACCCTACAGACTGTGTCCGGTGAGAAGATCAACATCGATGGAAAAGTAAATGCTAACATCACGTTTGGAAGTGCCGCTTACCATCACACGGCATATGTAGCAGAGATCACTGATTCTTGCATGCTCGGATTGGACTTTCTAAGGAAATACGATTTTTCCTTGGACTTTAAAAATAACGAATTGCATTCTACATCTGAGGACATAGCGTTATTTGGAGTCAATGATGAAGTTAAATCTGTCCATAAAATCATAGCACACGACTATATCACAATACCGGCAAGAACAGAAATTTTACTTCCTGGATCCATAGCCGAAAACAGAAATTTCCGCTACGGCATCATAGAATATCCCAATAACTGTAATTGCCCAAAAGGAGTACTAGTAGCCTCAACACTCGTCGACCTATCCAGAACGGTTATCCCGGTGGGAGTCGCCAATGTAACTGAGAAGGGGAGAATTATTAAGAAAGGTGAAGTGGTTGCAACATGTACTCCAGTAACCACCGTTGAAAGAAAGAGTAACATCCAAGAATCCGTGTCCTCAGAGAGAATTACATCGGAGTTATTGCAGAATGCGCAATTAAACGATAAAGAGGGGAATGCTGCCGATCGCGTCATTAAAGATCTTCAAGTTGTTTTCTCCCGCTCGTCTTCTGACGTGGGTCGAACTAGTTTGACACAACATAGAATAGATACCGGCGATCATCCCCCGATCAAGCAACATCCAAGACGTCTACCGTTTGCTAAACAGGAAGAGGTGCGAACACTGTTAAAAGATATGAAAGAAAGCGATGTCATCGAGCCTTCAGTAAGTCCATGGGCATCTCCCATCGTCCTAGTCAGAAAGAAAGACGGCTCAACAAGATTTTGCGTCGATTATCGCCGGTTGAATGAGGTTACGAAGAAAGACAGTTACCCTCTTCCTAGAATTGACGACATTCTAGACACTCTTTCTGGCAGCAAGTGGTTCTCAACACTTGATTTAAAGAGTGGGAATTGGCAGGTAGAAATACAGCCTGAAGACCGAGAAAAGACGGCATTTACTACGGGACAAGGGCTTTGGCAATTCAAGGTGATGCCGTTTGGACTGTGTAATGCGCCGGCAACATTCGAACGTCTTATGGAAACTGTTTTGAAAGGCCTTTCCTACGAAGCCTGCCTCATATACCTGGACGACATCATCATCGTCGGAAAGAGTTTTGAAGAACATTTAGAAAATCTTAGGAAGGTGCTTCAGAAACTGAAAGAAGCCAATCTGAAGCTCAGTCCCGCTAAATGCAAATTGTTCCGAAAGGAAGTGACTTACCTGGGACATGTCATCTCTGCAGAAGGTGTGCGCACGGATCCTGAAAAGGTATCAGCCATTAAATCCTGGAAACGTCCCGAAAATGTCCATCAGCTGAGAAGCTTCCTAGGGCTTTGCACCTACTATAAGAAATTCGTGAATTCATTTCATAACGAACCCGTACGCACGCAACAATGTTTATATCACATTTTAAATTAATTAGCTCAATTTACATATTCTTTAATGCGTCATTAAGTTCATTTTTAATAGTAACAAAAGTAATATAAACTTGAATTTCAAATAATTAAGTGCTGAAAATCTGAGCGACTTCGTATTTTCAACAAATACATAAATGGAATGCATTAGTGGGCCGCATAAAATGGATTAAGGGACCGCGTGTGGTCCTCGGACATCCAGTTGGAGACCACTGAATAAATGAATTAAACGATTTATTATACAATATTTGTGGTACATTAATTTCGTACATAACCCTTTCACTATCCAAACTGAAATAATGCATGAAAATCGCATTATCTCCATATATAATAAAAGAAACAGTCTGTGTGCCTTTCGTTCGTGCTGCGAATAAGCTAATAGACCCAGGGCTACGAAATTTGGTGCATAGGTACATCTAGACAAGAGCAAGTGCACCTTTAAGCGATTTTTGAAAAATTCGAATCAGATTGTTTTTATTTTATCTGTTCGATTTAATTACATCATTTTGAATACTATCATTCTTTTAGATCCTTTTTAGATTCTTATTTACTTTAAACCTTTAAGCGGTTTTTGAAAAATTCGAATCAGATTATTTTTATTTTGTCTATTCGATTTAATCACATCATTTTGAATACTATCATTCTTTTAAAAATATGGTTTTGGCAACAGTTTTTCATTCAGTTGTACACTGGACTGCTGACTGTTGAAAATCAGCACTGTTGCCACTTGGAAAGATGAGGACGATAATTCTGTGCAGTTTCTAAATTTAATGTTTCTCTTGGATACTGGACGTTTGTTGAGAGAAGGCAACGGAAAGTTTGTTAATTTATTTATTAGGATAAATAATATTTGTATTAAGGGACATTGCTTATTTCATTGTAATTTTGTTATATGTAATTTTTATTTTATTTTTTAAATTTCTATTATTAATTTTTTATGAAGTTTGTTTTGAAAAGTAAAACTCTGCACAGTTTTTTAAATTTAACGTTTGGAGTTCCCTAAAAATGATTAAATGAATGAGCTCTGAAGAGTTAAGTTACTTGTACGTGATTTTTATAGGCTTAATAAATAAGCTTGGTTTTCAGCAAGAATATTTATTAATTTTTATATTTCTCTCCTGTGTATAATATTCAAATTGTTCTCATATTAGTTTCTCTAAGGTAAACTTTGCACTCCAGTGGACGCTCTACACACACACACACACACACGCACAAAAAAATGGAGCAGTTCTATATTTCCCGTTCTACTGGGTATATTGACGAAGTTTAATTTGGTTTTCTAACGTCACTAAAGTCCAATTTAGGGAATACGTTAGACTTATACATAGCACTGTTCTAAAATAAGAATTTGATACAAAATCGGACTTTTTCTGAAATGCTATGCATATTTTCTTCTATATTTCGATTTCACGCCTCAATTTTGTCTAAATATTAAATTTTCAAACATTTGGCGAGAAACATAACTAGAAATTCAAAAATTAATCTTTCCGCACTTTTCTCATCTTGCGCCAAAAGTAATTAATTCACTTGGCGAAACTCTCAAGTTTATGGTAAACTATTTTCTTTTCCCTTTTATTGTGCACGAGCGGAAGAAAAAGATGTATCTTTCATTCTTTCGAATAATTTCAACAAAGTGCGTCAAAATGCTTGGTGTTATTATCGCTTATAACAAACATGGCAAATTTCAAAATGCGCCGCTATAAAAATTCACATATACCTTGAGAAAATTTGAGGAAAATCTCTAATTTTTGCAAGCATGTCTCAAAATAGAACGGTATTAAAGTGATGGTAAAAATTTTATAGATTATAAAAATTTTATTGGTTATATATATGTTCAAAAATGTTTTCGAAAAATTGATAAAAATTACTAAAACATACAAATTTAAAAAAAAAATCAGAAAATATCTGAAACTTTTATTTGAATTGAACCTCGAATTCGAATTGAGATATGAATGAATATATACATAATTCAATTAAAAGTTTTTGAGCAATTTTTTTAAAACTATTTGTGCGATTTTTAATCAACGTGGCACTGAACATAAATTGAATCGAGAACTGAAACGGGAGATAGAGAGCTGTCTCTTTTCCTTTTAAAAAATTATTTTTGTGCAAGATGTACATGCATAAGGAATTATCGCATTCTCCTTTTAGACCAGCATTAGAAGATCCGTGGGCAGGATCCTGAATGAAGGCACTCCTGCGTTTACTCCAAAGTATTTAATGGACACTTTGGTGGCACCGGAGCCAAAATATGTGACTTTGGTCGACTGGATCTCACGTCTTTTTTTTAGTCGTCCTCTAAGTGTCTCAAAAAATAAGGAATTATCGTTATTTCACTGCGCGCGCTGCTATGGTACATGTAGTTAAAAGGTTCAACTTGCATTAGGAAATCCGTTATTTGAGTCCCATAACAATAACAGATGATTTTTTACAGTGAGTAACAGTTAACATTCCATGGCTCATAGCGTGAAAAGTCACTATAAGCCATGACTCATACTTCATGGCTCATAGTCTTTACACATATCTCTGATAAATATTTGAAAAAATAAATAAATAAATACCAACTTTGAAACGAGCGATAACTTTTACAGACGTTTTTGCACCTGATGAAGGGGGATCCGTTTTGCTCTCGAAATGGATTGGGATTTTACAAAATTTACGCCGAATACAAGGTTGTCGAATTGCCTATTTTATTTTCCATGTCGGTGTGTTTCACTTGCGTCTTGATCCTGTATTTGTGTTTTTAAGGAAATTTCATGAACTATATTCGCATATATTTTTATAAGAGATAAATTCGGAATAAGAATTTCAAAACTCAATAATCATTAGTCTACTAAATAATCTAATTAAAAAACTTCATGTAGAAAATAAGTCTAAATAACTAAGTAAAAATTTTGTCAATTGCAGAGGAATATCAGTATTAAAATTAGAAAATAAAAATATATATATATATATATATAAAAGAAGAAATAGCAAGTGACAATAAATGCTAAACATTGTTTTAAACAATTAGTGAGTTAAAAAATTCTTAGTATAAAAAAAAAGAATTTCATTTCAAGAGCAATCACCAAAATGAAATCTAACTGCAGTTTATACTCCAAAGACATATAATTAAGATTCCAAAATTATTCTTTTCCTGAAATTATTAGAGAATATACAGTGAAAAAAGAAAATTAATAAAGTAATGCAAAAAAGAAAAACGCTAATAGTAATGCAGGATAAAACTAATTTCTATACCAGAAAATTAAACTAAAGTAAACAGGCAACTAAAGAAATGTAATAAAATGACAACGCAAATGAGGGAAAAATTTTAAATACCAGAACAATAACCTTTTTCCCACGAAACAAATAAAAAGGTTCATAAACTAAAGTTAAAAATGAAATAGTTTACAGTTTTAAATACATTAAATAATTAAAATGTTATATGATTACGAAATATTTGTATTCATGTATGCAGCATCACAACAAAAAAGCTGTATTCAGGATATGTATCATTACGGTAAAAAAAAATCTTATTCAATTTACTTACTATTCTATTTATAAGTTTTAATTAAAACATTAGGTTATGTCGCCTTAGATGAAGGTTTTTATTTAACTACATTTAATTATTAAACTATTTATGTATGTACTTACATACTCACTATAAAATAATAAAAAGTGTTCCACGAGCGGGCAGTAAGTGCTTTTTACCAATTGAGAGAAACTGAAAAAATCAGGTAACGTACTATAAAGCGATAGCAACTATTAAAGACGGTAAAGAATACAAGCTATAATATTAAAGTAACAACAAAAGTGTATCTCTTGGCTATGAACCATTAACTTCTCTGAAACATGCGCAATATATGACTTTTTTCCCTTCTCACGTGATTTTAATAAAAATTGAGAAGTAAATCGCTGTCGTTTAATGAGAAAGCTTTTTCTCTTAATTAAAATAAAAGCGAAAAAAATTAATTATCTAATTAATTCACAGAAAATTTAGTTATCTTTTTTTTTTTTTTTTTTGATTATCTAACTTTTCTTTTATACTTGCTTCCTTTTTCAAATAATTTTCTCCCAACGAAAAGACTGCAACGCAACTTAATTTCTTTATCCAATTTCGAACAAATTATTTTTGTATTAATAGGTATTTAATTGAATTAAAATTAAACCATAAATCTTAGGTTAAGTTTATTCTGTCAGGGCGTCTAGGTATATTACAATTTATAAATAAGTGATTTTTGACTAATTAAAAACTATTCAAAACATCTACTTAAAAGCCTAAATATTGACTAGGAATTCATACTCGGGCTTTTCTAGACAACAAAAAAGATATTCTTATTAATGGGCCGATATTGTAGGGACCAAAATACGGGTAATTACCACGCCTAACAAGAGGGTCTTACAAGTTGATGGGGAGATATCGTAGTTACGAAAATATGACTACCACGCCTAATGCTTTGAGCTCAAATACTGAGTAAGCCATGAAAGTTTGTCAAGAGGGTCTTACAAGTTGATGGGGAGATATCGTAGTTACGAAAATATGACTACCACGCCTAATGCTTTGAGCTCAAATACTGAGTAAGCCATGAAAGTTTGTCAAGAGGGTCTTACAAGTTGATGGGGAGATATCGTAGTTACGAAAATATGACTACCACGCCTAATGCTTTGAGCTCAAATACTGAGTAAGCCATGAAAGTTTGTGACCATAAATTACTTGCGCCAAAATATGGGCACATAAAAGCTGCTTATCTGAAAGTTTTATTGAGAGGCTAGTAGAACGAGAATAGGGTATTAGTGTTTCAGTTTTATTTCCTTAAGTGCTGTCAATCCTAAATGTGATAGAGTTGTAACAACACATTATGAGCGTATCCTTGCTTTAATAATCTAAAACTTTTTTAAGTAGGCTTTTTTGTATAGATTCAGCCCATTTGAAGCTGATTTTAGGTTTTACGCTGCTGTATTTTTGAATAGATGTCTGGATTTTATTTTAATCAGCCTAAATGATCTTTTTACCACTGAAAACGCTATTTTTCTAAACCTATGCCTTTTAACAAGCATATTTATGTATTCTTTAGCCTAAAATGCAAGCAAAACGTAGAGTCAAATATTTCGTGTATAGGAATACGTAAAATTTTAGACAAGTTCAATACTTATCATTTCCTTAAGTTGTTAAGTTCATCATGTATTATCTTTCTTGTAACCAAAAACATTATGATATAAAACGTAAGAGAATATGGGCTATAAGACTTAAAAGAGTCTTAAATTTCATAGTTTCGGAATTCATTTGCTCAAACACATACTTGAAATTATAAATGATAAATATGTTCATATTACACAATTTAAAATAAATTTAACGATGTGTGTTCATATTATACAATTTTAAAAGCTTTATAACTGTAGTTTAAAACTGAAAGAATATACTAACATATTTATAACGCAGTTGTTCTGCAAATCAGATTCTGTCACATACGTAGGCTAATTTTAAGCTACTGATTTTCACACCTACTGATTTTGAGTCTGAAGACATCACAGCTACTGATTTTAAGTCTGAAGGCTTCAAGTAACTGTAGTTTTCATGCTATTGTAATTGTATACTTGGACTTAAAATGAGATACTAAACAAATGTCTAAACAAACTAATTCCAAAGAAAATAACACAAACAAAATAAGATAATAAACAAAAAAGACTTCATCGCGTTTAATTCTCATTTTTCTTATTAAACGTAAATGTTAAATGCTATAATTTTTGGTAAATAGTTTTCTACATTTTATTTCAAAGCAAATATATCCAGAAATAATCGAGTTGACGAAACCATTGAACAATAATAATATCACCAGACACTCCTGTTATCATCAAAGATATGTTCGTAGAACATTGTCATTTGTAAATGTTAGTAACTGAGAGAAATGTCTATAAATTTCTGATTCATAACGTAAGCCAGTTCTTCTTTGAGAAAGCTTCACATTGTGCAATCACATTAAACATAGATAAAGATTTTTACAATATTTGTCATGATTCGTCAAATTACTAAAAGCATTTATTTTACTTTATGTGCACAGTTCCAGAGTTTTTTTTTTTTTTTTTTTTTTTTTTAATTATTTTCTTGTTTGTTTCGAGAACGCCACAGCTTTCTTTTCAAGATGAATAATAATCCATTCTTTTTTATTCTTCTAAACAAAGGTAATCCAAAATTTGGATCAACATCACAGCATTTTTTATTGTTTGTTAAATTTATGAAGATGTAACAAAGTAAAGCAATTAGCTTCTGATTTCAAATTCACAAAATTTTAAAATAAATCAAATCTTAAATTTTTTAAACCAACTTGAAGGTGAAATAAGTACTAGCTGTGGCGTCATGTGCAGATATAAACTTGAATATGATGTCACTGAAAACAAACACAAAATGGGAAGTGTAATAATTAATTAATTCTTTGGCAATGGCACATTTTGTAGTTTTAATGTCAAATCTAATCATTCGATATGTATAGTATTTTAACATATTTAATAGTTAAACATCAGTATGAAAATATATAAGCAGTAATCTGGAAAAACAAAAAGGAAAGTTTCAGTGAATTTAAATTCAGTGTAATTTAGTTTTGTATATACAATATACATCGTCTAAAAACTGTGTGAACAGCCTCTGTATTTCCTGGAGTGATGTCAATCATAAATGTGATAGAGTTGTAACAACCCATTGTGAGCGTATCCTTGCTTTAATAACCTAAAACATTTTTAAGTAGCCTTTTTTGTATAGATTCAACACATTTGAAGCTGATTTTAGGTTTCACGGCGATGTATTTTTGAATAAATGTCTGGATTTTATTTTAATCAGCCTAAATGGTCTTTCTACCACTGAAAACGCTATTTACAGTACAGTATTAGTACAGAACATTTAATTATAAATTTTAGAATTTATCTGTACATCTTGAGCTTTCTCAATATCGAGACTAAATATTCTTGCACTTCATTTTTTTAAATTTCTGGAATCTCAAGCTTTACATTGAGAACTTTTACGTGGAATAAAAATTCAAAATTGTGCTTCGAAATGTTTATAACTCAAAATCATTTTTAGATATAAGATATAAAATTTCTGGAAATGAGTTAAAAATATAATACGAATATCAGAATTAAAATTTAATACTTAAAATGTAATACAAATGTTAGTGCATGCAATTCCTTAATGCACACTGAATCAAAAAAGAAGGAAAAAAAAACAAGTATGGAACAGTTATATAGTATCTCTCATTCTACTCGATCGATTGACTAAATTCACTTTTTTTCAAGTCTTTACGATACATATTAGATTTATATGTAGCGGCTTTTCTAACTTGCAAATCTTGACACAAAATAGGACAGTTTCAAAAATGACATACCAATTTTTTCTACACTTCAAATTATGCCAATGTCTGGACTTTTATAAAAGTACCAGTAACAGTTTTTTTAAAAATTAATAATCAAATTTTAATCGCGCAGTATTATTTGAATTATTACATATGTAATAATATCGATTTTCAGATTAACTTTACTTATTAGGTACATAATTTGTTTATTACATAATTCGAAATTTAGTTTTACTCTAAATAAAATTCATTTAGGAAGGCCTGACTGCCATACCGAAGGGCCTGGGTTCGAATCTCGGAGAAGGCATGGTTGTAAATGCCTACAGTTTCCACGAACTCTGTTAGAAAGACAAATTATGTTAGTTAAATTAACGACTTACAATCTGAGTTCAGAAAGAGAATGAATTGGCTGGTTAACCATATGCACTGTATTTAACTTATTCCTCCCAACTGTATTTCTATACTGGTTTTCGGTGGTTTCTAGTTCTTTTAATTTAGACACCTGTGTTTAGAGATCGTACATACATTTGGTTAGGTCGGTATTTAAATATGATAAAGTGCATGTAAACTATCTGCCAAAGGAAACGAATTCATTCATGGTGACTTTTCTAAAGAGAAGTTTTTCTTATTCATTTTGCATATGGGGCAAATCATAAAAAACTGCTTTGCCTGGCTTGGATTTCGTCACAAACTACCAGTATTCAGCAGTCTTTAACCGTCGCCAGCTGGTGGGACCTCCGAAGTTAGAATACAGTTTATTAAATTATAATTTACTGTTTGATTTGCAAATATTAAAATTATTATTGTATTCTCAGACACAAACAGCAGAGTTTTTTCAACTCTTTAGTTTACTACCAAACCATAGTATAAATGGACGTTCAGTTACATATGCTATTATTGTATTTATTTAATGTTCTTGAAACTAAGGCGACAGTACTTTCTTAGTGTTATTTAACCACGGGAAAATTTAACAGGTGTTGAAATTAAGTGGCATTAGGTTTAACCTACAATATGAGGCTTCAAAATAATGCAGCAAATTTAAATGTTTGTTCGAGTAGCTGACTTTAATAGCTGAGAATTAAGCAGATATTTTTTTTTATCTTAGATTATTCAGTCACCAAATCGTTCTATTGCACAATAATGCATCTCCCCATCTGTCAATAACCACTTCGCGGAGGCACATTCTTCTAAAAATATGTATGCGTACTTAGTAATCCTGTTGTTAACCAGATTTTTCTCCACGTGATTATTTCGGCTTCCCATAAAATAAAGTGTCCTTTCAAAGGAAAGTTTCTTTTCTCACATGGAGCAGATAAAGAGAAATCGACAATCTGCTTCAAAAGGAACAGTGCCCAATACAGACTTCTACACGCCTTCTCTCTAATTTAACCTGAGGTATGCAGAGGTTATTCGAACGTTTTTGTAACGTTCTCTCAAAGATGTTCATATGTAAACAAACCATAGAATTTTATTTTCTAATATAAACTTTCTGATACACTTTTAAGAAAATATCATATTACATTTCGAGACAGACTGGCGACAAGAGTTTCTACTAATATGACAGATATATTTCCTCGACTTTCATCAGAGATATACACTCATTCAATTAGTTCAGTTCTCAATTCGCGAGAAGGTAAAAATACATAAAAACTCAAAATATCTTCATTAAAATTGAAAGATATAGAATAGCATAAAACACCAAATACAGTTAAAACAATTTAAAGAACAACTTTTACAGTTAAAATTCCAGTTTTTATGCAAAAGCAACGAATTCGATCAGCGGGCAAGAAGGCAGATTTTTCGGTGCAGAAAACTAAAAGTTTCCTTTTGGTCCCAATCGGCAGAAAGTTACCAAAGGTGCAGAAAGAATTAATTCACTAGTCTGCTAGGATTAAAATGTAAACAAATATGGCTGGTATAGTAAGAAAAAATAGACTTAGCCGCACTTAAACAACTTTTAAATTGTTCATAATTCTACAAGTATAACTAAACATAGATTACCTAAATGCATAAAATCCTTAACCGGAACATAAAAACAACATAATTCAATCATTTTAACAAAAAATGAGCAATTTACCAACATGTTAGAGTAAAAATAAAAATAAAATTTTAAAAAACTGAGCTCAAGAAGCCGAGTAACAGAGTGGGTTTATATACATATATATATATATAGGGTGGTTATAATTAACGTTCTATTAATTAAAACTCTTGGATCTAATGTCATCAAACTTGGTAATCCTATAGGTCATGGAAATTTATTTTCCGCGGGGGGAAAAAATTAAAAACTCGCCACCACGGGGAAAATGGCGCTGTATGCAATATTGTTAAATCAAATAAAACGTGAAGACATCGGTTTAAAACCTGTATAATAGTTTCTAAAACATGTTATAAAGCATGTTCAATGTGGCGTCCACCATTTTTCGAAAGCAAGCTAAATCATATTAATACATTATGCACCTCTTAGCATATCAGGAGGAACGCTACGGAAATGTCAATGTATCGCATCTTTCAGTTACACCAAATTGTTTAGATTATGTGCTTCTTCTTTCCGTAAGCCATTTTCAAGCCATTGCGGTTTTACCTAACCCCACAAACAATTTCGTTTCAGAAACGATTAAAAACGGAAACGATTTAAACCGAATCTTCGACTTAGAGTCGACTTCAGGCTTAAAAAATCACAAATTAGAGATCTCTAAGAAAACGATTTTCGGAGTTTTGGCGAATGATTTGCGATCTTAGATTTTATAATTGCTAACTTGTGGTTTTCACGGAAGAAGTTCTCCGTTACAAGGATAGAACACTCGACTTTTATCACCTTTATTTTTTCTTTGGTTAATGTTTCTGAAGTGTATGCAACATGTTAAACCCGTGTAACAAAATCTTAGGTTAGATTCTTAGGTAGGACCGAATCTTAGGTTAGATTTCGTTTAACAATATTGTATACAGCGCCATTTTCCCCCTGGTGGTGTGTTCTTTTCGCGGCAAATAAATTTTAATGACATCCTTTACACGATTACCAAGTTTGATAACATTTGGTCCAGTAGTTTTCCTTTTATGACCATTTGTGGACTTTAATTATAACGACAAGTAATAACGACAAGTAATTATTAAGTGGGACTTTAATTATAACGACTCTGCATACATACGCTTTTGCTACGGCCCATTGCAACCAAAAGAGAGGTGCACAACTGCATGTTATAGCAGTCCTATATACAAAATTTGAACGTTCTGAGCTACTCCTTTTTGAGTTATGCAAGATACATACATACAGACGTACATAGGTACCTACGTACAGATGCCACAAAAATATCTCTTCTGAAGCTATTTTAATCCAGTGTTATAATTTCTTGGGGGGGGAAGTCCTTTATTCTGTCCTGATGTACAGATGTCTCGCAAAAGCACTGTTAAATTGCATTCAATAGCCGTCAAAATGGATATTTTCGTTGAACTATGATACCAGGAATTGTTCGAGATTGTAATACGTCCTTTACTTCGTGCAAGGAAGTAAAAAACATTCAAGGTATTAAAAACATTTTTTTTATTTGTTCACTTTTAATTTTATTTTTTTATTTGCTTTTTATAGAATTTAATCTTTTTATGTTGGGCTATTTGATTTTTACGATTTAAAACATGAAAGGTTTGAACTTATATATAATATATGTATGGATAATATTTTAACAAATTAAAGAATGAATAACAAACAACAACAAAAAAATTAAATAATTTTTAACAAATTAAATAATGAATTAGAATGAAAACATTCTCTCGAAAGAAATGCTATGCAAGTGAAAGAAATCATGCTTAGAAAAACGAACATTTATATGAATAAACATGCTTAAAGTGGCAATGAAAATTAATAAACAAAAACATTTTAAAGTAATTTTTTAAAGAAATATAATTTTATAACGCAGGTCAACTAATTAAAATAAAATTCTTTAAAAAGAAAAAAAAATGTGAAATTAACAACTGTGACTAAGAAACAGTATAAAATAAAAATATTTCCAAGAAAGATGAAACCAGACATTTTTTTCCACTCGCTCAGAATGAAAGTTAAAGCAACAAAGTGAACATAAACTGAGACGTTTCCGAAGTGAATTACTCTTCGCAGTGGTAAAAATTATGCCGCATTTTGTTTATGAATTACTCGGTACGTTTCTTACCAAATTTTACCAGATTTGGCTTTTGGGTATAATTTGAGTCGTACAATCTAAATATGGAAAAAAAATTTGGCAACTCAGTTCGGAAAAAGTCAGATTTTGTGCCCAAATATATGTATTAGAACAATGTTATACATAAATATGATACACATCCTAAGGCACTCTATCGAGCAATGTAAAAGGCAAGTTGAATTTCGTCAATTGGCAGACTGAATTCGAGATACAAAGCTCTCTCTCTCTCTCTCTCTTTTTTTTTTTTTTTTTTTTTTGAGTTGGTGTACTTACGTTAAGGCTTAATAAATGCTTCACAGTTGAGACAGTGTTCAACTGCATCTCAATTGTATTTGTACAAAACTTAGAATCACATTCAATTCTTTTAACATTTAGAGAGATTTGAAATACAAGTACATAGAGAGTTCAGCTTTCATAGAAAGGTTTACTTCTTTTCGCCGAGTAAATATTTCCATCGAGAAATATTTACTCTTCCTGACAAGTATTTATTCTTGCTCCTTTTCTCTTTTCACTTCGCACGTCAAATGCCCATTGGAGCTGCCATTCCAGATTTTGCTCTCTGACAACTCCTGTTCTTATGTTTCTTGTTTGTTTTGTTTAAAACATCTCAAGAAAAATGAAGACTTTTGTTACTCTGAATTTTAATAATACAAATGTCTCTATAGTAATTCAAGAAATTAAATATGTATTGAGATTACGTCTAATTCTGGAAGAATTTTCTCTGACATTAGTGAATTTATTTTCCACGTTACTTCACGTCTAAAATTTCAAGATAGGTTATGAAATTATACATTTACGATGAAGTAATAAACCAAATATTTAAAGCCCTGAAAAAACACCTAAATACTCAAATAAGTAGCACATCTATAATTAGCCGAACATTCAATTTTGCTCTAGCTGTTTTAGCTTTAATGTTCCAGGTTAGAGATGGTTAAGTGATTTTACAACGTTAATCAACCTGAAAAAAACGTAAGTTTCTTTTTCAATTAATATTCGATTACAATTTTTAATTAAAAAATTTCCTCCTCTTGCCTGGGTTTTAGTCTCAAGTGTCTCTCACAAATTGGAACCATATATTGTCAAAAATACATCTGAAAAAAAAAAAAAAAAAAAAAAAAAAAAAAAAAACTAAAGGAATAATTATAAAACTCATGTAACGTGAAATAGTATGCGGCTATAAAAAGAAACCTGCTCAAGATTTTTGCATTGCCAAATTTGGTAAACGTTGTTGTCAAAACCGTACGTGCAAGATTTACAACGATTTTCTGCGCTGTGTATTAGCATTTCTTTCAGTTCTTGCAGTAGTAAAATATATTCATGAGGAATACAGCCTTAAGCTCTTGTAGGTTGTTAGGTGAGGATTATAGCGATAAACGTCGGTACCCTGAAATGGAACATACATGGTCTATCGTATTTATACCCGGAAAAATTATCGCATCTTTCAGTTCTTCTTCAGCTACTTCTTTTATTAGATTTTTGAACCCTAAGAATTTGAAATTTTATTCGATTTCAAAACCCGGTGCATACTTGAACCCTAAAGGGAACTAACATTATTATCCATTAACAAGAAGTTAATACGAAATAAACATCTAAGGGACTTGACATGAAGATCAAGAAGTTCATCTCTGTGTAGTTCAGCTTTCATAGTTGCACTGGTAAAAGTGTGCAGGTCAGATGGCGGTTCAAAATGATGGTCTGTCCTATTATTATATCATGACCCTTTTGTCACAATGACTTTCAAGGAGGTTTTCAAACTCATTGCATGTGCTTCCTCCCTCCAGGTTATAACACGTCTATGATTATTTTCCGAACAAAACCGATACTCATCAGTAAACCAATCTCGGCTTCAGCCCTAGGTACAGTTTGATATCTGCAAATGAGCGCATTTCGTAGCCCCAACCAGTGAGATACAAGTTAGAGGTTTCCAGCATAACCATTTTCTTTACAGCCCTTAAGCACTTAGCATATTTGCACGGTCAAGTATCCATAGCATATTTGCACCAGCATCTTTAAATTGTTTCTGGATTCATGACATTACACTACTGGCTATCTTTAAATAGCCTCGTCACCGACTATCCTGCTTCCATTCTACTCTTTTCATTCGTCAGATGCCACACTTCGTAATCATTCGTCAGATGCCTTCTCATGTTCCACTTCTCATCTCCCCCCCCAAAAAAAAAACTGTTTTGGACACGCGGCCCCAAAAAGGTTCGCCACAACTGGCATAAAACGTAGAAGGCTGAATCCGTAATTAAGAGCAAGAATTTTAGTAGCATAAGATGCTGAAATGCCGATCTACAATGATTGGGAAAGCCGAGACAGAATAAATCTTCATTTTATTTCAGTAAACATGTTGCGGCCACACACAACTTGGCACATTCTTTGTGCCTATTAAGAAAACGGCGTAGGGACAGAAAAGCTTTTTGCAAGAAAATGCCTGAATGTTTCTCCATACATGTATTGTTCTTCGTATTGTATAGTAGTTTGCAAGCTCACTCCGTTCCGGATTACACATACATCCCTGTCCTTCTGCAGCTGCCCCACAAAAGTCTTATCTAGGCTTGCTGATCACCGAAGCTCAGGTCTTAACTTCTCTTTTTTTCTTTTACAAGGCTATCTCAACCGGAGAAGCTTCATCTTAGGACTTTTACATAAGTCAGAACTCTAAGGGGACTTATTCAAGAATCTGGAAAGAGCAGGAGTAGTGCATCTTCCGCAGCATGCAAGAATAACGAACATCGTATCAAAGTATTAAGTTCCTCTCTTTTTTCGTCACTTCGCTTTATTGCTGACAACGTGTCGCTTAGATTCTGCTAGCTGTTCTACATTATCTAAGATATAATGGCATATGGGGCGCGTTTAGCAACTCTAGTCTTCTACCAATTATAAAGATATGTTTTAAGAAAATCGTCATCCAAAAATAAATGACATTTAATTATCATTTCAAAATTCCAGTCGGTCATTCCACTACGCCACCATTTCTTTTCATCTACACAGCAATTATTTTTCGATCATGACTAAAAAGTGAATCTTTTTTGTTTCCGCCAAAATTACAATATGAAACCCATCCACTTCTCCCCTTAACTCTTTGAAAGGTACTACAGCGAACGTCTGTTGAATGTCTTACACACTCGTTTGAGTGTTTTCCAATTTTGACCGTTTCTGAAGCTCCTTTGTAGCTCACTAAATGGCAAACAAGAAACATAAGTTAGTAGTTGATGCAGCAATTCGTCTTCAAGAAAATTAGCATCAGCCATCGAAGACAGCATCACGACGATGTGTACTCTGCATCACCCAGTAAAAGCCTATAAGAACAATGTGGGTATGCAGCACATGCAAAGTTGCAATCTGCTTGAAAAGAAAAAACTGTTTCCATGAGTACCATAAAGATTGAAATTGACCACGAATATTTAATTTCAAAACTTGCAATTTTTTATTTCATTTTCAACTTGCCTTGAGCTATCGTTTATTCAAGTTACAATCATTCGAGGAATTAAATTTAAATAAAGTGTGCAATAAAAAAATATGTCTTATTTAATAGGCAGCACAAGCAAGTCGTGTGTTGTCCACATCAAATATCTGCATATTTTCAGAAAAGCCTACTTAGAGTTCCACCTTTTCAAATAGCTAGCAGAAATATAAATAGTCAACTACTTCAATCTTGAATCAAGGACGGTATCGAATACGCCATAACATTTCAGAAACAAGATAATCTTTAAAAATCAAACTGATGCATCGGTTATTGTGATATAAATATCATGAAAAATTTATTGTGATATAAATATCATGTCCTTAAATTATAGCGGTTAGAAAATCTGGAAAACAACCTAAATCAAAACTCGCTGAAACCGAAGTTATCTTAAGAATGCAAACAACGAATTGCTTCTCAAACTTCATAATGACTGCCAGAAATACATGGCTTAGTATAATTCCTGAAATATGTACACATTATCGTCACTTAAAACAGGATAGCTAAACGTGAATGTCTGCTATTAAAGACCAGCATATAAAAAAGCAAAAAAATAATTATTCTTACAGAAATTTACTCAAGAAGCATATACAAAATATTTCTTGAGTTCCATGTTACCTTACAGGAGGATTAGCTCTACGATTTTCTCTGCACATTTTCTCAATACATTTTTCTCTGCTGTGCAGTCTTAAAATACACTCACGGAGTTGTATTTTAAGACTGCTTAAAAACTCGAGTTACGGCTTTTTCCTTAAACGAGCTTAATAAATCATAACGATCATTCAGTTATTTTTCAGTAATTATCTGACTTGAATACCTATGCATAATAATTGCATACTGATGGCAACAACGTATAGAAGATTAACTTTTGTTATTTCACCTTTATGTGAGAAGATCCGTCGGAACAATTAAAAAACTTTCAGTTGTAATAGGGTTTTCATCTCGTAGAACATGTGACGCATCCTATTTCTAATAGTTTACTATAATTAAGCGTATAATAACAATTAAATTGTCATAATCACATATATGTCTATTGCACATGTGAAAACTGAAAAAAAAAAAATTGTCAACTCTGGTTTCCTTTGTCCGCTGGCTTGGTAGACTGCCACTTGTCTTCCCGTCTTTCTTTTCTTCTTGCTTTCGCGAAAGTTGAGATTATAATGCAGTTAATTTCTTATTTCAACCATATCTTACATTTTGCATTGGTTAAGTCGGATGATCATAATTTGTTGGCTGATTTAAGTGTTTCTTCTAATTATTATACTAAATACCACTGTACGGGATTTTGATGCACAAGCTGATTAATTTTTTCCCAAGTAGAAAATGTTTTGGAATAACTAATCATAGTAACTTTAATTATCTTAAATCGATTGCATTTGTAACTGACTTAAAATAACAAGCTTAATACTGACTAGTAGAAGTGTTAAGGTAATAAAATAGCTTTAAATTGTAGACCTAACTAACATGAAACCTACATTAGAAAAATTAAATGATTTTAAATCCTGTGTTGTCCAATACTTTTTATCAGAAACTCCCATTTTCCATTTTTCATCAGAAAATCCCATTTTCCATTTTTCAGAAGCTAGTATTATTCAAATATTATAACCCTCAGCTTTTAAGGAAATTATGTCATTGTTGTTTTCATTTTTCATCAGTAAATAGAGCTAGTGACTTGACCTTGTTTCTGTCATTGTTATAGTCTGAGTATAGGCTTTTATTTTGTCATACGCATTTCTCCAGCTGAAGAAGAAGGTTCTTGTTTGTTTGTTTGTTTGTTTTTAAACCTTGGCAAATAGTGTTGCAACATTACGAATATTGTGTTCGTTTTTGTTCTCTTAACACTTAGAATAATGCATTTGTAACTTTCATGGCTATTTTTATATTGCACTATTATCTCAGATTAGAATTAATTATCTTTTTGAATTTTTTTCCGCTTAGAACCTACAGGAAGCCAACTAGATTTAATTGCAGAATTTTAATTTTCTTGGGAATTTTTGTGCTATTTTCTGACTTACGTTTAGTACATTTCTCCATTGTCTAAAATCTGCTTCGAAAGTTTAATATATGTTTTATTCATAACAGGCTTAAATTTAAACTCTTGATTAGTAGTTATTCATGACATTTTCTATATAGAATGTTCTGTAGTTACCAACACTGTTGAATGCACCCAGCCCATAAATTCTCACCATCTCATTTCTTGCAGATATTCTTCAGTAGTTTTTCCTCCAAAAATAAAAATAATAAACATAAAAATATTGTTTATATTTCTCTCCTTTAATTTGAATTTAATCACCGCCTGTATTCTTTTATGGTGCAATAATCTTATGTTCCAGTTCGAGAGCCAGAACTATTTACTTTCATTAATTTTCTTAACACATACTTTTTCTGCAAATTATAATTTATATTTGTAGGTATACTTTATTCCAGTTTTTTGCAGAATTATGTTCGAGTACTTGTATAAATGAACGGTTATATGATTCTCGTACATATTTCCAAACGTAATAAAACAATACTGACTTCACTTTAATTTTAATTTTTATCATCATGTGCCAAAATGATCCAAAACGGCAGAATTCAATATTTCTCATTCAAAACAGCTCTTCTCTCAACGTATTACGTTTGAAGAAAACCCCAGCCAAAAGTATGCCTTTGCTAGTTGTCAAGGAAAGTCGATACATAATAAGTTTACTAATTCCCTACTGTGAGAGACTAACTAGAAAAATTATTACTAATGCATCTGTGATCCAGATCGATTCAACAAGAAATGAAAGATAATTGTGTTATGCTGATACATGAGCGTTACCTTTTCTTCCAGATGAGATTGAATAGTTTGCTTTTTATAGAACTCTATAAGAAATGAGATAACATTTGGAATCCAGTTCTGCTTTCAGAAACTCGGTCTAAGATAGAAAAAGTGATATAAAGAAATGTATATGAAAACGAAATACTTCCATGAGATGCTTATGAAGAAACAGATAACATTTTTAGTACGATACCTTACTTTGATGTGCGTTAGGAATTTTTAGTGGTGCAGTGCTTTCGGAGCGAGTACTGTGAAGGTTGGGATAGAAAATTTGATTTTGGCTTGAATTTTGACATTCGACTTTGACTACAGAAATTATCAACTAGAGAATTATAGCTATTCTTACATTTTCTAATTTCCTTAAATGTCAAATATTATAAAAGTATGCATTTCTTCATCTTGAAAAATAAAAATTTAGAAATAAAAATTTTCTTTTATTCTACAAGTTTTCCACCTAACCGATAATAATTATTGTTTATGATAATTATTCTCATTTTGTGTATGAAAGTACAATTCTTCCGTATTTATTCTGATGCGTTTTTGGAATTTTATGAGTTTAGACTAAATTTTAAATGAATATTGCGTTTACAGACATTATGAATTAAACGTAATGGAGTCAATACACACACAAAACTGTGAATGAGGAGAACTGTCGTGCTGTTAAAATATAGAAAAAGAATATAATTTAGTGTGACTGAAACATTAGACGTTGTGATGAAAAAAAAAAAAAAACTGAAACTCAACTATTTTATTTTTCTGAACAACCAATGCAGTAAAGAAATTTTAAATTTATGTTTAACGTAATCACATTGAATGTTTTCAGGTTAATGGAAAAAAATCGCTAAAAACTGGCTCAGAAATTTATAAATTTAACTTTTTCTTACCTACATAGATATATGGATAAAATGTGATTTATTGATAAAATTTTTATTTATTGATTTATTTATTGATAAAATGTGATTAGTATTTTGTTGTCTGGCGAATTTAATTTAATTAAGTGATTCATAAAAATCAAAATTTTAATTTGTAATTATTCAAAATTTGAGCTACACAAGTTTGGTTATATTCTTTTTTGGCTTATTAATTCTAGTGTAATATATTTTGGCTTTCCGAGTTTACGCGAACTGCGTCGTCAATCTTGTACACGCAAACAATGGATAGGTGATTTATTTCACGAAATAAACTCAGTTTTTCATGTCAAAAATTAATTTGATTTCTTAGTATTTAATATCATTAGTTTCAGAAAAATTAACTCTTTAATTTGACATAACTTTCGTTTTTCTAACTTTAATTGTATTTCAGTTATGAGCTTTAATTAGTAGATTTTTCTTCGTTTGCTTGTGATTTAGTTAAAGGGGGATGAAATGCTCTCTTTCCGGTTGAAAAGTCACTTTTTGCGAGTTTCAGCGTTCTTTCGTTGGGACCCCTTGCAGGGTTGTTGAAATCCTAATTTCCCCCTGCCACAGGTGGTGTGTATTTGGCAAGGGTTTGGCGACATAGAATTTCCGTTGAGGTTTCAAAGTAGTGGATTTGGCGAGTTTGATAACATGAGGGAATGCTGTTGTTGCAACTATTTTAACTTTTGGCGAAGAGTGGGTTGTGCCAACTTGGCAGTCCAGCGTCCTCCCTTTTAACGGGTTGTTTTGGGGGACGAGCACACTCTTTTGACACGTCTTCTGCTTTCTTTTGAATTCCTTTCTGTGCTGCGCGCAACGGCAGCAGAGTCTGCCGAAAAAATGATTTTCTTAACCGATAATGTTACGGGCCTCGTGCCTCCGCGCCTTGAGCGCGGGCCCTGGTTTACGGGTATCTTTGTCTCCACCTAATTCTTCGTTGCTTCATCATTTTTTTGGGTGTATGCGTTTACATTTAAGTTTTCAAGAAATTTACCGCTGAAAATCGTCGTCTAGAAAGATGTCTCTACCTAGTTCTCTACCATAGAAATGCTTCATTTGTTTCTGGCTTCCTCCAACACCCGCTTCTTCTTTGAACTTGGAAGTCGGACTCGCCTTTTCCACCGACTGATTCCTGAGCTGAAATTTTTTCCTTGCTGACAGCTGTCGTCTCCAAGTCCTGGACTGTATTTCAACTTTCTTAAAAGATGGGATCTTCCTTGTTCATCCTGTATCAAATAGAAAACCTCCTCGGCTCCCGTGATAACCTCCATATAATCGACGAACTCCTTTCCTGCAACTTGCTGCCGGCTTTACTCCTGAACTTCAAGGGACAATTTTGTTTCGTATGGTTAGATTTTGCCTGCTACTCAGCAACTGCTTACCTCAGATAAGTTTTTTTTTTTTTTTTTTTTTTTTTTTTTTAATGTTTTCTTTCCCGGTTAGATAAAGGATAATGAGTTCGGCAGTTAAATGATTGAATTAATTGATGAGTTGAGCATTAAATTTTTTTTGTAGTGGACCAAGTTAACCTAACTCTATAGAAATCATTTTTTGTGTGTCGATTATGTAAAGTATTAAATTGACTAAGGATTTAATTTTTTTATTATTGTAACTTAACTTAATTGTAAAGGAAAAATAAGTTCTTCTTGTAATTATGTAATTCAACTTTGGAGTGCCTGCTTGGTGAGGATTGATTTGTAATATCTTTGTTTGAGCCTCTCTGCTACTCTCAGGGATTAACTTTTTTGGTAGGATCGTAATAGCGTAATTACTTAACATTTATCCTGTTAAACAATACTTTAATAAACAAATGAAAAAAAAATGAAAATTATTATGTGCAATAACTATTTTATTTTTGTTGGATGGTATTGAGTGCAATAATATTTCTTCTGTATTGATTATTCTGTGTGAAGTGGAATGTGTAACTTGTTAAAATTTATATTTTTTTTCTCCCCGGGGAGGGTACTGTTCAATAATTTATAGTTTATTTTTGGTATGTTTACATGATTGCAAAAGTAACTATAATAGAGATTCTAAAGACTAATGTTAAAGAAATAATCACTCAGTAATAGTTTGATTTGTAAAACAATAGTACTAAATTTGTTGAATATATTTTGATTTTCCAAAAAATGGATAATATATAAATATATATATAAATTTGCAATAAGAGTTAAATAAATATTTTTTTTTTCTAGATCAATCAATGGTTAATTTAATTTGTGTGCTCATGATTTTTACCAGTCTTTACTCAAATGGATTTTAGGGTTAATCCGGAATAAACACAACGCAAAATTTTCAACTTTATTGTTACTAGTATTTTTCTGTGGTAAGAGTATTTTGGTGTTATGGTCAATTTGTAGGGTACCTTTTGGTAACTTAGGAAAAATTAGAAGTAAAAAATTCAAAAACACCATAACATTTTTAAGCTAAAAAACAATACATAATTTTTTTAAGAAAAATCACCAGCAAAATTTTACAATACTTTAAAAAAATTAATTTGCGAATGAAGGAATGTTTAGATCCCATAAATAAAATATCGAAAACGCGTTATAACTGTAAATGTTTTTCGTTTCATTTTAAAATTTAAAATTTGCTATATAGTTAATTTTCCACCATTTGGTTTCCGAAGTCGAAAATTATAAATGAAGTCGAAAAGTCATTTTCATGCAAAACTTCGATAAACCTTATATCTAATAAAAGTTTCAGATGTTTTATGATTAGAGTAACACTTCCTTATCCCAAATATTGCACAGTAGACGGTATTTTAGATCTTTAGTTTAGATGCCAAATAGGTTATGTTTAAAAGCTGTTAATATATTTACAGTAGTTCCTCATAATTAAATGCACTTATTTTTTCGTTTCAAAGGAGATAGAGAGTGCACATTGTAACTAACGTGGGTTTCTTAAAAATACATAGAAGGAAGAGGGACTTTCATTCTATTATGAGCGGAAGTTCACGATTGCTTTGCGTCACAGACGGAGGTTTAAATGCGAATAGTAACAGAAATCGAGAAAAATCTCTAAAAATGTAAATTTGATATCGAATATTTAAAGTCCATGCTTATTTAAATCTAATTAATTTTCTAATAAAATTAGTCAAATATTTTTTTAATTTAAAAATATTGAAAAATCAAATAAACTTATTTGTAAATTTCTTCTTCAGAAACAAAAGAAAATTAATTAAATAATTACATATAATATTTTATTTATTATGTTTATGTATATTTAATTGACGATACAACTAAGTATAATTTAATGATATAGAATATCCCTGCATTCTTTAACATATTAAAATCATTTACGTTTTTATATTGAATTAATATAACATTTAATCGTAATTATAAGATAATTATTTTAAATTTCTAAATAGAAAATAAATATATCGAAACAAATATATTAAACATCGGGAAATGTTTCTTTGGGAAAAACATGCTAATTGAAAAAATATTACTGAGCGAAAAATATTATTTTGAACATTTATAGAGACTTTTAAAAATAAGATTCTGTATTAAGTATTCTTAAACATAAAATAACAATGTTTACGAAATACCATTTTTGGAAAGAAAAAAAGCAAAACCTTTTGAAAACTTTATGCATCAGATGGAAGTTTTCTGTGTTACATGAAACAAAAATCTTTAGTCATGTCTTAGCTTCTATTTTTTTTTTTTTCATTTCATTAAATCATTCTATTACACAATGTTCCTATAAACTCTTCTATGCGCTTATTGGATCCCGTCTGAATAACTAAAAGTGTCCACGGCATCTTTCCTATGACGCAGCACTTACGGTTTTTGCTTCGTAGTTATGGAAGGCAAGAACCATTAAGGGTGAAAAATGGGACCACCAGGTGGGTCAAAAACACGCGGTGAAGCATATTGTTCCATCGATTTGGTGAGTGGCCTAATGACATATGGCAGTTCGGACCACTTGATAGTTATTCCTGGATACATACATGTTCTGTGTTTTACCAAAAGAAAAGGTTCTTTTGTTTTGCTTCGTTTAGTTTTCGTATATTTTTCGATAATGACTGGACAGTGAAAACACTTATATGGGAATTCACAAACTCTTCTATTCTTCTTGATAATAAGAATGCAGTTTCCAAAAGGAATAAAAGAAAAAAAACCTTGTATCTAAACTTGTTGATTTACTATTTCAAAAGGTATTGTACTTATCATTGAGCCTTGCACCAATAAATTAAAGGTACCATTCTATAATGGCATTTATGCCGGCAACTTGCAAACTAAGGAAAGGAAATGAATCCAAATTACTTTCCCTTATCAAAGTTTCATAATAATTATTGTTGTTACATTGCTATTTTTGACATTAAAATTAGAAATAGATTTTAGTATGTAACATCAAAAACACACTGATTGTTTCTATAATGCTATAGCTTGTATTAGGTTATGTAATATAGAACTTTGAATCATCTGTAAGCTGCTAGTTCCTCCTAGTTTCGTTTAGTATCTCAATTATCGCAGTATTCACTGAATTACTTTTAAAAATTTAAATAAGTATTTGTATTATCTAAAAGTTACTATAAAGATGCTAAAATAACGGCTAAATTTTGTTCTCTTGGGTGATGTAAAAGTATTTATGCAATAGTGGACTTTTTAATTTCTTAAAATAAATATGGAAAGCGGAAAAAAATACATTAAATTAAAAGAAATGCAGACTACAGAAGACAGAAGCTGCTCTAATAGCTGACGTCTACTGAGCAACTCATTCGCATTTTTGACCTTCTGTGCTATTTACATATATTGCGTATCAAAACTAAATTAAAATCTGAAAGTTTAAGCTTACATATTAGTCCAAAGGTATTTGAATCCCGAAGGACTATTAGTTTCGTTTTGGCATTTTGCGTCGGACGGATAAATGTCGGTTCACTTTTAAAACTGTTGCCATAAAATGTTAGAGTCCTGCATTATATTTGAAGAAATTAAATAATGAAAATCTGCGTAAATGTATGTATATTTCTCACATTGTCATAAAATAACGGTACATAGAGTCATCGAATTTTGAATAACGTAATCCTCCAACGAATATGAGCATGTGGAAGACCAAATTTGAAATTTGAAATTTGTTTTATGATCGATTTCCTATTTTTTAAAACTTTGACGAATTTTTGATTAACAAACTCAAGGATTTCAAAGCGAGCAATGGCAACGTTGTGCAGAAAAATCATTTTTATCTCCAGCGCGTGAGTCTCTGTATCGGAAATTCTAAAGATATGCTCGTTTTAAAACTATTTTGCGATATTGCTGTTGCACTGGATCTTATGGTTTAAGTGCGAGGAACATGATATTTAATAAAGAAAGGTAACACACAAAATGTTAAAAAACGCCCCTTTGGACGTAATTTAAAATCTGAAACATTTCAGATTTTTTTTTCTTTTATTTAAGTTTTCAACCACTCTTCAATTGTTAATTATTTAATTTGTTTACCTAAAACTAAACATAAAACTGGACTTCTGCGTATAGGTTATCGCAGGAAATATGCAAATTAGGCGAACGAAATTTTTTGCAACTGATGCATGTGGGAATTCGAGTATGTCATTTGTTAACGTGCTTTCTAAGAATAATGAGTATTCATTAATTATGACGTAAACGTAACATTTAAGTGAAGGACAAATGTTACGTTTAACTGATATACTTGTGGGATTACCACTGTACTAGGTCATAACACGGTTTCGGGAGACTGAAACAGGCAGTAATACGTTTAATAAAATAAATCACTATTTATCTTCACAACATAACAAATTTAATATTTTACCAAACGGAGTTGCAAGAATGCATGCGTCTACACTGAGTATCGTGGAGTCTACATCACTAACTCAGATACAGATGCGGTGGTTACAGTTAGGTACATAGCGTTTCTTTAGTTAAAATTGCAGTTAGAAAGTAAATAAGAGTTAAAGAGTCCGATCTCGGTGAAATCACCACAGGATCCCATCCAAATACCGTAGGCTGTAATACGTAATAAGTAGAGAGGCTTAAATGTTATTACTCTATCAGAATGAGTAGTTTTCTTCGTAGGCAAACACGGTATTTCGCTTGATTATTCCGCTGAGCTAGAGGTCGAGAATTGTAAACTATTGCTAGGAACAACTAGTGCTGTTGATGAAGCATCACTAAGGATAACTGGTATAGTTGGTAATATGTCGTACTGACTAGCGAACAATGCCTTAGACGGTCAGTTCCAATAACGGAATCTTTTCTATTTATTAGAATGGTGAACTGTTTACTAACCCGTTCGACAACGCGATACGGACCATAACACGGTTGTGTCAATGGTGCCTTTACTGTGTCATTGCACACAAAACATGACAGCAAGTCTCTAAAGAGGGCTGCACAAAATAGAAGGGTTTGGTATTTGCAGATGTAGAAGCTGGAGATAATTCCTGCATGGTGCTGCACAAATACTAGAAGAAAAATGTAGGATCCTTCTGAAACAGGTGGCTAGAGAGCTGTAAGAAATATGACAGACTTGTTCCGTAGATAATCTCAGTAAGGACAGACTTGTTCCGTAGAGCATCTCAGTAAGAACAGACTTGTTCCGTAGAGCATCTCAATAAGGACAGACTTGTTCCGTAGAGCATCTCACAATAAGTAAGGGCCTATTTGAAAGCTAAGTGGAGGCCAAGAATAACAGCAGGTAAAGTTTCTGTCCAGTATGTATTACGATGACATTTTAAGGTTTGCGTAAGGGTCTCACGAAATTTCTTTACCATTCCATTGCTAGAAGGGTGATATGGGGATTTTTGAATGCGGCATATTTATAAAACCTTACTACGTGAAGAAATCAGGTGAGACTCGAACGGGTATAATATTCGGGATTCCGAATCCCGTGATGCAATGTGTAACAAATGCGCGGGACATTATTTCAGTCATAATATTCTGCACAGGTATCGCTTCAGACCAAGGGGAAAAACAATCTATAAAGGTGACAAGAAACGTGTATCCTTCAGATGGAGGCAAGGTTATCACAATATCGATATCAACGTGCTCGAATCTTTGAGCAACAATAGGAAACAACTGCAAGGTCGATAAGTGTGGCTACGAGTGTTTTGATGAGTTTTCGAGTTATGCACGAGATCGTGCCTAATGCGATTTATGTCTTTGATTATCTTTGGCACACAAAATTGTGTTGAGTAAGTTTACTGGAGTCTGTAACACTTGGATGGGATAAACAATGGATGTTTATAAAGATTGAGTAGGATAAAATTTCTGGAGCGTAAGATCAAACTTTACTAGTAGTGACATCAGAATAATGTTTGAAATTAGGGTGCATTTGCAAAACATGGAACTGAAATAATGTATCAGACGTAGTAGTTCAGATAATTGGGTATCTTTAACTTGCTCCTCAGCCATAGAGGAAAAGTCATTTGACTCTTGGTGGATCTCATTTAACCGGGATAAAGAGTCAGCCATAATGTTATCGGATACAGTAACATGTCTGATATTCGGACTGATCTGTGATAGATAGTCTTTGATATTAAGGATTGGTCAAAAGCATGCGATTTACATGGCGGTCGCGAGTATGGCCCAAATGCAATCACCGAACTTGTTTCTATGCTACCAGGAAGACCACGGGTGAGTGCATTTCTTAGATATTAGGGCCAAAATTCGAATGATAAAAGCACTGATTTTTTACTGGCTCTTTATACAGTCCACTAGCAAGCCTGCGATTGTGCACTTTACGATTTTTTAAATTTACCTTCCCTCGAGCGGCTGAAGGAATGCAGAATCGGGGCCAATTCACTCATTTGTTTAGTGAGTTGCACAATCTGTGCTTCCAGCGGTGAATTTTGAAGTGGTTGTGGACTGCATAGTGCATTGATTTGAGGAGACGTGATCAGATCTAAATTTTATCTGCCACAACAGCCAACTGCAGCACTCTGCCTTTGAATGCCCCTACCATGTTGTAGTAGAAAGCTACACGAGCCAGAGAGATTTGAGAAGCTCTGCCCCTACAATATTGCTTGAGCGATTACACATACGCGTAAGTAGGTAAGATGGACGTGAGACGGCAATTTCGACAAAGTATGTGTCTTTGATTGTCACTGAGATACAATAAGATGTTTCTTTAAAGTCTTATATGGCCTCTCATCAGGGGGGTAACAATAATATCATTTACAGACGTAAGAATATCGACAATAACCGCTGCTACAACATGATTAAATGTAGCACTTTCACAAGCCAATTTAGCCAGAAAGACTGCCCGTCTAATCTAAGAAACCATAGTACAGGACGGGTTTAAAAAAAGCACTGGCTTAATCCCTACCCGAGCCGTCTGATTTTCACCGATGCCTTCGCTCGGTTTAGTGAGCGGCATGATGACACACGCAACAGAATTAAAGTAAATACACAAAAGAAAATACAATACTACTATGAAAAATTAATGCACAATTTTTTCCCTAAATAGGCATGTTCAGTGAACTAAACCAGAACATCCGTGACAGAAAAATTGGAGCTAGCGAGTTTTAATGTATTGCGTTTGAAATAATTAATTAAACATACATTTTAGTAAAAATGTAAAACAGTTTATGAAAGTAACCGGAATTTGTTTACCGAGTACAACAAGTGGGAAAATTACGCTCAGACAACTCAGGAAGATTATTCTATTGTAGAATAGAAGCAGAATTCTCACACAACTGCATTTAAAACACTATATCATACACAGGAACTGCACATACGTGCGGAGAGAAGCTATCGAAATCACAAAAGTATTTGAAAATACCCTCAGCTTTTACCTTTTCTACAGACAAGGTGTCCATTTTACACTTATAATTAATAAACAGAAGACATATCTATATCTATCCTCTGGATACATGTGAATGCTTTTAATAGACGATGCGGACTCAAACTTCATTTACGATCTCCATTTTGGGAGTACCACTGCGTTAGGTCATAACATGATTTCGTGATACTGAAGGAGGCAATACATTGCTTAGTAAAATGAATCACTAGTTATCTTCACAATATGAGAGATTTAATGTTTTATCAAAACATGTTACAAGAATACATGCGTCTGCGCGCGAGTATCTTCGAGTTTACACCAGTAACTCAGATACACATATGGTCACAGTTAGATATATGAAGTTCCTTTACAGTTAAAGTTGCAGTTAAATAGTTTAGTTAAAGAGTTAAGCTTTTTAGTTAAATTAAGTAAATAAGAATACAACTTATGTTTATGGTTAAACAGCCGAAGACCCATTATTTGAGCAAACATGATTGGCATTCGTCCAATATGTAAATAGTGTAACACCAAGAACATGAAGCCGTTTCTTAAACAGGGAATCAATTAGTAAAACGTGTAGCCAAATACGACCTACAGTAACTAGACCATTTTCTGTCATTCTCGGCTCGAAGAAACTGGTAAGCGATTACAACAAAATTGGTTTTAAGCATTTAGGTTGTCTTAAAAACTCTTAATCAGCCATTCTACTGCTGCATGGGGAGTTTAAGAGGATGGACATTATACGAGAATACCAAAAGTTTATGTCCACTAAGTTCTTCTTACAAAGAGTGTTTGAAGTATTTATTGGAGGTAAGAGAAGTCCGCAAGTGTGCTCTTTACTTATGAATCCAGACGTAGTTAGTCTGGTCCAAAGTGGAGACTAGTATGGTGCGTGTAGGTTGTGGCTTGGTTTATATCCTTAAAAGACATGACTCCGTTTCGTTACACATAACTTTTATTCACACACACCATAATTTTAAACACAACAACTATCATAACATAACAGAAAACTACTAAACTAAAATTCGTACATACTACGCTCGAGCTAAGGGCGCAGTGGGCGAGTTCACCGTCGCGCTAACAGCTTTTACGTAAACTACGTGACGTGGATAGGCTGCGCACGCAGTCGAACATCAGACTGCCAAACTAGCTTTGATATTAAGGAAGTCGGGACCAAGCAATTGACCCTTTTTGTTTATCAAAGATCGAGTTTCAAGAAACGCGGCTTTATGTGGCATTATCAAAAATGGCTTTAACGAGCTAGCTGGACATGTTTAATGGGAGTTCCGTAATCGGACGCAGTTATGTGAACAAATTATTTAAATTGCATATAAGAATCTTTATGAATGTTGCTAGCCTAGGAATTTTTCTAACAGATGGCAATGCTCGCTCACATCTAATTATCTAACAACAGAATTATTTGAAAAAGTAGATATTACTAAAATATTTCCACAATATTTAGCAATTATAGAATGTCATATGCCAAATAATAAAACGTAAAGACTTTTGCCATTAAAGGATTATTTGTTGAAAAACAGGGAAGATAATAAGTTTCATTATTTTCAAATTTCTATAAATTCATAAACAAATGGAAAATATGGTAATTTATCACAATGATTTAGATAATGTCACATAATGCTTTTGCATATTTTTTTGTCTTACCCTCAAATATATTCCTTACATTGAAATAACCGTTAAGCATTATTTCTGTCAGTATCGTTTAATTTGACTAAACGAAAATAGCCTATATCAATCACATATTTATTTTTTATATCCTAAATAAGCCCATGTTAGCTTATTATGCATGTACATAAATTTAATTGTCAAATATTAAAATACATAATTTTTTTCTAGAATTTTTTAAACCTTGAAATGAAATATCCTAATGTCATAATGTTATTTACTGTTCTAATACTGAAATGGTAAAATCTTAATGTATTAAAAATATTTTAATATAACATTAATGTCATTGACTTGTAGAGTCACTCGCCCTTTGTCTAAGTTTAACATCGAGAAACCTAGTGAACTATGTAGCGACTTATCGCTGACTTCAAATAACTAAAACGAGAGAAGGGTTAAAATACCCTTTTATTCACTCAAATAAGGATAGCATTTGGCCTCTTCTCGGGCTTACAGCATAGCTTCTTCTCGGAATTTAACTCAGAGTAAGAAGTCAAAACTAAACTATAATTAACTATTACTTTATTAGCCTAAGCTAGACACAATTATCTAACATAGTCTGTCCTTAAATTAAACTCGCCAGCGAATATCAAGGCACTTATAGTAAGGCCGAGCACAACAGTTTCAAGATTGACGTAACCAGAAGGCAAACACGTGCCACTAAGGCCTCCGAGCACTCTCTATATACACTCACGTTTGTGAAAATTGCAACACCAAGAAGGAATCGTCATAATTGAATGCAATTTAATACACAGTTGAGTGGTAGTGGTACAAATAAATGATTAAATGTTCAAAGCAAACAAACAAGAACAAGAGATCAGAATCAGTATTTTGTGTGGCCACCACGCGCCGCAATAAGTGCTGCTACACGACGTGGCATGGAGTCAAACAAAGTTTGAATGTCTGACTGAGGAAGAGCATTCCATATCGTTTGTACGCGTACCCAAAGTTCGTCTGCAGACGCAACAGGACGAGGATCACGAGCAAGACGCCGACCAATGACATCCCACACATGTTCAATTGGCGACATATCCGGGGAACACGCAGGTCAAGGAAGAAGCTGTACCTGCTGCGCTGCAAAGAAGGATTTAACAATCCGAGCAGTATGAGGGCGGGCATTGTCCTGTTGAAATACAGCGCCTGGCAAGCTTTGAAGGAAGGGAACAGCTTCGGGCTGTAGAACTTCACGGATATACCGGTTGCTGTTCAGATTGCCCACAATTCGTAGCAATTGAGATCGTCTAAGATATGCTATGGCGCCCCAGACCATAACTCCGGGTGTTCGTCCACTGTGGCGTTCGATAATGCACTCCGGAAGGTGGCGTTCACCGGCAAAGCGTCTGACACGAATGCGGCCATCATGGTACCCCAAATTAAAGCGGGATTCGTCAGAAAACACGACATGCTGCCAATAAGAACGCCAGTCTCTATGCTGATTGGCCCATTGTAGCCGCAGGCGGCGATGGTCGTGCGTTAGGGGGATCCTGTATAAAGGAGTCCGTGCGCGCAGTCCACACTGCAGCAGACGTCTATGAATTGATGAAGCACACAATGAAACACCTGTAGCTGTTGACCACAGTGCTGCCAATTGTCTAGAGGAAGCTGTACTGCCCGTCCGCGCCATGCGAACCAGGTGTCTATCATCGCGAGCTGACGTCACATTTCGGGGTCCACTCCCGGATTTCCGAGTTGTCCGACACTCGTCCGTCCACTGCTTCCAAACGCGCATCACTGTGCTGCTGTTACGCTGCACACGAGAGGCTACTGCACGATACGACAATCCAGCTTCACGAAGGCCGATGATTCTCCCTCGTTCAAACTCTGTAAGTTGTTCAAATCTCGCTCTCTTTCGTCGACGAGGCATAAGTACAGATTGAGTTAACGTTTACCACTAGCAGATAACCACCGATAACCATACACGCCTCGCTACAGCCGTCTATTTATTCGGATCCATCAGCCGTTCAGAGGGCGCTGCTCAGCATACGCATGCGCTACGGATTTGCAATTCTAATCATTTGCATATCATGCGCTACTTTGCATTTCCTGAAAATTTCAGCTCACTCGCGTAAGTCCTTCATGGTGTTGCAATTTTCATAAACGTGAGTGTAGAAGTAAGCTGAACATTCCTTAAATACTTCTTCTAACTCATTTGCATTCAAGGTGATTTTAAAAATTCATTCTGGTCATTCTGGTTCTAAGTGGAAACAAAAATTGAAAGGAAAGAGTTTAAAAATTAAAATAACTGTTGTAAATATAAAATATACCGTATATACTCGCGTATAAGTCGATACCGCGTATAAGTCGACCCCCTCCCCTTCGACATAAAAAATTCGTAGAAAATAAGAAACCCGCGTATAAGTCGACCCCCCACTTCCGAAATTGATCGACAAACTTTGAAAAAAATTTTTAAGTACTACATTTATTCAAAATCATCTGAGAAAAAAAAAATAAACATACGATAAAAATACCTTGGTAAATAAACAAAATCAAACTCCTTCAACGTCCGATTCATGGTCAGATTCGCCAAACATTTCATAGAACTCTTCTGTCGCCATTGGCTCGTCATCATACATATTTTCAGTCTCGAATTCTGTATTGTTACAATCACTACTAGAGCCTTCGTCGTCATTTTCACTTTCAAAAACAGCATCATCTAATAGATAGTTCGATCTAAGATAATTGGGGAAAAATGATCGTATATACTAGCCTTCTAGAATTTGTTCCAGAAAAGATTCGCGTACGTAAAATCTATCTGCATTTTTCCTTTTTAAAAGTTAAAAGAAATATTTAAAACTGTTCAGTTATTGCGTGGGCTATTTTTTTAAATTTTGACGTGTACGCCTGTTAACAAAAGTATTTCATGAATGAACAATAACTATTATAAGGACTTATACGTACGTAAAACCTATCTGCATTTCTCTTTTCTTGAAGTGTTGGCGAAACCTTTTTATTGTTCGATATTGATCGGTCGTTCGGGGGCCGAAAATTCTTTCGTTTAATCGAAACTTACTCTAGTTAAAGTATGAAAATCTGTGATATTACTTCGTCGCATAATTTAAGTCATGAAATTATTTCAAGTAAGTGACTTATTTGATAAGTCGTCCAATTTGAGTTCAGGAAGAAAACAACTGCATTATATAAAGAAATTTTTGAACTTCCGATTCTTTTAATTTTTTCTGGCCCCGCGTATAAGTCGACCTCCCCACTTTGAAGTCTTTTTTTTTGTCCAAAATATCTCGACTTATAATCGAGTATATACGGTACCTTACAAACTTACAAAATTTTATGAAAATTAGCAAATAATTAAAGAAGCTTTTAATACGGGTTATAAGGCTATAACTACATATTGGATAACTAATTCTTAAAAGATAATTCTCTTTCCTTAAGCCTTTCCATCTGTCTCTTTCGCTTTTTTAAACTAAGCTTACATTTACCATTCTTCTAACGTGACAAGCTGGTTATTTTCCTTCTTTCAACAGTGTTGTCATAGCAACTAGTACTCAATTCCTTTTCCTGCCATGCACCAGCGATATTTCAAGGAAAAAAAAAAGAAAATGTTTTTTTGGGAACAAAAAATTAATTAAGCAATTAACGCTACGTTGACAGTTGTTTTAATCTGCATTTAAAGGTGTAATAAAATACTGATTCTTAGGATTTTAGAATATCTTCTCTGCATGAGCCTTGTAGTTCTCTTTACATTTTAAGCGTTTTTCAGTCTTACTTATTTTTAGATATTCGTAAAAATATAGTGAACATATTAATATTTTTCTAAATATGCTTATGAAATCATTGGAACTTTAAAAAATATGTCAGTCAAACATAGTAATTTTTGTTACACACTTCTTACAAGTTCTGTAACAGAAATTAATTTCATAACTCGTATATCAATAAACGAAACATTTATATATTTTATTAATTTACTTAACATTAATTAAAATAAATCTAATAAATCCTCTAAGTGAAATTTGACATCCAATATTTGGAATGAAAGAAGGGAAATGTAATATATTCCTGTTACAGTAATATGTTAAATTTTTATTTCAGCTTTTATCTTTTTAAAATTACGACCTTTAATACTTCATTAATATTAATAGCAATATAATGATAATAATAATAATTCATTATTATTATTTATTATTATTACCATTATCGTAATATAATGAACATGTTTTCGTATTACATTTTTTTCGGGTTCAAATCTACATATTTCCATTTCCGATTTTACCCTGTGTCCACCACAAGCGGTCTTGTTTTGACACAAAAGACAACCTTGGTTTTGAGAATTAGTGGCAATATATCAGTATGCTTGAGCCTTGAATACTTAAGTGTACGTCATAGAACATCATATCCTATCATAAACGGAATATCGCATGATTTGAAGATTCAGGAATTTATCCAGTTACGTTATAAGGTTTTAATTCCGCCTTCTTAGCGTGCCTTCGTGGTGTAGTGATCTGCACGCTCGGCGCGTATTCGAGAGGTCTGTAGTTCGATTCTCGGCGAGGACATTGTTCATTTTTCATTTCCCCTGCTTCCAAAAATAAAAAAAAATACCTAATGTCTTTACAGTGACGCTCGAACTAAAAGTTTGTGAAAGCTGATCTTTCACCGCCAGGAATAGGAGACCGAGTTCACCAGTCGCCCCTTAAATAGGGAGAGTATGTAAGGTATTTCTCCCGTCTTCTTAGCGTACCTTCGTAGTGTAGTGGTCTGTACGCTCGGCGCGTATTCGAGAGGTCTGTGGTTCGATTCCCAGCGAGGCCATTGCTTATTTTTCACGTCTCCTGCTTCCAAAAAAATCCTAATGTGTCTAAAACGTATATGGATATCATCTAAAGGCGTTTTCCCTCCTGATGAAACCAGTCTTTACGTTCATCTTATGCCTTCAAAATGCCTAGCTGCTAAAGACTGATAAAAGCCCTGACCAAATACTGATGAAATGGAATGAACTGGATTATTATGTTACGGCAAAGCAGTGCTACCTGCCTAAAAGAAAGGACGCCTTCGTGAAGAACTTTCTAAGGGAAACCTGCTGGCATACACGTTACACATGAGAAAAACCAAGAAAATGCCCATGTAACCACTTTGTTTGCCAGGATTCAAACCCCCGGAGCGAACTACCAGTGTTCAACGACTTTACCGCTCGGCCATTTGTGGGCCTTTATGAAATTGAAGCCTATTACTTTATTTAAAATGAATATCAGTAATACCAAGATATTTTGAAAATTTGGATGCTTTTTAATATACCTGCAGATTGCCTGAAGAAAAACAGCAAGCCATTAAGAAGAAAAAACAAATTTTTGCATAAAATTTAGTATTTCTTTTTAATTAAAAAATTTCTTGAGCTTATGATATTTGATTTTTGCTATTTCAAAAATAAAATATTTGACTAAAATATGAATAATATAAAATATGAAACGAAATGTAGAATGAAAAAAATTGTGTAAAGCAATGGGCACAATGATAAAACTGTTTAAAGAAATGTATGCAAGTCATCCTAAATTAAATATAGGTTATACATCTCTGTTATTTATATATCTTTTCTGAACGGAACATTGAAAGGCGTGTTAACTGTGGTTTACTGTATTTTCTCTTTTAATATATGCAGTTTTCAAATGCATCGTAGTCTGGGTCATAGAGCATTCTTCCGAAAGAAGCGCAATTCAAATAAATAAAATCAAGTTCTAGAAAATTTATATCAATAAATATGTTTAAAATGCTCAGTTCGAATGAATAAATAGAAAATTTTAAAGCAATTATCTGAAGAGTCAATGCAACACAAGCAATTAAAATAAAAGTCTAAAAATTTAAAAATTACCTAAAATAATATCTATGACTAAAAATATAGTATAAAGAAAACTATTTGGAAAAAAAAAAAAATAACGATGCGCTTTTTTTTTTAAACTACGCAGTTCGAATTATTAAATAGAAATTTTTAAATCATTTATTTGGAAAAAAACCATGCAACTTAAACAATTAAAATGAAATTCGAAAAGAAAAATTACTTAAAAAATAACAATTATATAATAATTAAAAATGTAATATAAAGAACATCGTTTGAAAGAAGGAACGATTGGTCCTTTTTTCCCGCTCACGCACAGTATGAGAAGGGAAAGGAGAATAGGTTGCCATATATTAAGAAATTCGCCAAGTGAACTACTCTTGGCGCAAATTGAGAAAAAAGGGGAAACATAAATTTTTGAATTTCTCTGCAAATTTCGAACCAAATTTTACAAATTTTAATATTTAGGCATAATTTGAGTTGTAGAATCGAAATATGTAAAATCATTGGTATGTTATTTCAGAAAAAGTCTGATTTTGTATCAAAATACCTATCTTAGAATAGTGCTATATATAAATCTAATATATATCCTAAGTCGCGCTTTCGAGACATGAAGAAAGCAATTTGAATATGGTCAATCGGCCCAGTAGAACGGGAGATATAGAACTGCCCCCTTTTTTGCGAATACATATATTTTCATAGTTATTAGATATTTTAGAAATTTTCCATTGTTCTTAGTTCTTTGTTTATGGAAATAACTTACCTAAAAATACAGATCTTGAATTGAGAAAACATTTCAGATTCGAAATGGCCTTATTATTGGGTAATTACAAAAGGCCATTTAAACAGTACAAGGTCAATAGACAGACATGTTTATGCCCTTCACAACGGTTAGGTTCAATGATGTCATTTGAAATACAGAAGTAGAAGAAACAATGATACAAGTGCATTAAGTTTTGGAGCACTCTATCAGTAGTGATAACACACAATCAGAGAGTTTTGATCGGGAAGAGCAAAGTAGTAAAGTGACCTTGATACAACTTTCGATCCAAGTTCAGATTTCTGCAAATGGGCGCTTTCGTTGTTTTCTCCATGTGTAACGTGAATGCAAGCCATTTTGTTTTACAGCATTCTTCACTTGTCCTCGCGTGCCTTGCCGTAATCGAAACAAACTACTACAATTAACAATCGATATGATATGATAAAGAAAACATGTTTTATCTCCAGACGTTTCAAACTGGTGCCTGTAACTTCCGGCAGAAAACTGTTTGTTTCGAGTTGTCTTAGAAAGGAAAATATCCGTTTCATTTTTCTTACGATGCATTATTTTCGTTTTTTTCATATTCTGATATTTACATAGTACATTGTAATATACAATAATATTGTAATATACGAAAATGAAGCGTGTTTATGTAATTGATCTGTTACTGTTTGGCATATAATGATGATTTGATGAATTCTTTAGTTACTGTGTTCATCAGTGTATAATATTTTCGTTTTGTATCTTTATTTTTCACCGTACTCAATAAATTTACAGGTCATGCTTCATTGAGATAAATAACAAGAATAATATTGACTAAAAGAAAAAAAAAAGTCAAAAAACATCCATATGATACTTAGAGTTAGATTTTTAGATTTTGGAAAATAAGCCAAATGTTTCCGGAAACCTTCTCATCACAAGATAATTAGGCTTTGAGCATGGTAAAAAGACACGAAGTTTCTTTGGCTAAAGAGAGAGATGCTTTCCTGGAGAATATTATAAGAGAAACAGGCTCGTAGTCTCAATATACAAGCAGAAAGGTCACCCTTGCCATATAGCCGGTTCGCCTGAGTTCCAACCCGAATCACACTACACTACCACTACTCGGTTGTCTTATCTACTCCTCATCTATTGGTACACTAAACATGTTTATACTTCCACTCATTCCTCTAAATTGTTCTTTTGAATAATTCATAGTATGTAACTGTTTGACGGTGTAAAACGTAGATTTTAATTTATAATTGGTGTTTCTATCTATTCTTTGCATTAAAGTCTGTCTTTTTCTGTTTTTATTTTTAATGCTTGTAATGTTTCTTTTAATTTGTGCAATATTTAATTAATTTTATCTTTTAAGATGAGTGTTGTATATTTGTGTTGCTTGGTGAGTTTTATGTGATATAAGAGGTGCTTTGTTTTATAATTATATGGATGCAACCCTTTTTTTCTAAATGACTTCACTGCTTAATCCATAGAAACATTTGTACACTTCAGCATGTTTAAACAAACAATTAAACTCTCAAATTTAAAAACAAAAATTAAGATGAAGTTTTAATGTTTATTGAGAGGAATCTATCTGTTGGGAGAAAAATTTATTTGAAGAAGTCAGCACATGTTCGATGTCTTTTGATACTTTCATTAGGAATCAAACAAAGAGCTAATACACATTAAACAGTAAGTTTGATTATAAAATATATATTCTTTTTAAATCTCGCAGAAAAGAAAGCAATTGAAAGGCAAGGATTATTATATAAAAGCTGACAGTGAAGTTAATATATCATGTATTTGGTTTCCTTATCACTGTGTGTTTAAGAGTTGTTTGCGATGAACACAAAAAGCTTTGTCCAAACACAACTGATTCAACATAAGATGTAGACTCACATTTACTTTGTTCGGTGGAAATAATATGCTAACAACGGAAAATGAAATCCGATTTTAAATAATAGCAGTTCTTTAGAACGGAACAAAATCAAATTGGCATCTACGCAATTTATTTTAAAATAAATACATCCACTGTATCTATTAAAACATTTTCCATGAAAATGTTCATAAAATATGAGCTCTGAAACTTTAAAGAAACAATTCACTTTTCAGAAGCAAGGTAGAGTGACAAAACAGCTTCTTCCTCTTTTTCCGATCTCGTACAGATCTGGTAATTTTATAGGTATTTTACAGTAAATAGCTGGTATCGATCTAATAATTTTTCAGTAACTAGCTGGAGGTGCTAACCACTTATGTCATAAAAGCTAACATGAAAGAATAGAAGCATTCCTTACATTCTCCTCTTCTAAGAGATGACTGGGGAAAGGCACGAGACAAAGTTGATAATATGAAGATGAGGAGAATTTATCGTTCGTCACATTTTAATTACAGTACCAATACAGATTTAATTAACTTTTTCAAAGACAACAAACGTGAACTATTAACTCTATGATGACAAAAGGGAAATACGACAAATTTAAACGTAAAATTAGCAAAGCAACAACTCAATATTTGGAGGAACTCAAGTCACAAATAATTCAGCAACTAGGTAAATATGATAGGCGTTAAATCCACGAGAGCATGCATGGAAAAAAGTGAGAATATGTATGAAACATTTCGTGTGTAAATTTATTTCCAGTAGTGAATCATTTTCCAATGGAAGATAATGCTATTCTATTGGAAGAAACAAAAGAAATGCGTGGTATTTCCAATGATTTTTAATGAGAGAAAAAAAAATTAGAACTCGAAAATGCTATTCAAATCCCAATGTCAGTAGCTCTAAATTACTTAACTAAAATTTAATTAAGAAAAGTGTTTTTTGTAATTTTTCATTCCTTAAATTTATATTAATATTCTGCTTCTTACGTTTTCAGGCACTGCAGTAATTTTGAATGGATATGATATTTTTTTGTATTTTTCTCAAAAAAATAGGTAAGGTATGAGCATGCAAATAAATATATTTTAACATTTAATAACTAAGTGAAAAATCTCTAATCGCATTTAGGATTTTTTCAATAATAAATTTTCGTTCCTGCGCTACTGAAACTGAAAAACAAAATTATATTAGTCCCAGATATAGATTAATTAGTAACTTGTACCGAATTAAAAAAAGTATGAAGTATAGACGAATGTCAATGTGGATAATTAAAGCTTCAAAACATGATAAATACAGAATTTTTGTATTCTTATAATGCGTATAAAATTATTCAGGCGCATTTAAAATAATTTACACAAAGAATTTATGTGTCATTTATGTGGAAATATTTTAACCTACTTTAACACACCATATACTACCTACCGATGTGGTCTTAAATATGACACTCTCAGTCTTCAATATCATTATTAGTTGTTGTTCTTGAATATTGTCCGCTTTTCATGCCTTTCTTAATATAAGTTACTCAAAGTTACTTTTTTTAACATTAAGAGTTTTCTAATCTAATCAGGCATGACCAGCTTGCAAATCTTTGTCTCTTTTTAATATGGATCACATCGTAACATAATAAAATATTTTTTCCAGCATACTATTCAAGCTTGAAAGAGAAATCATGCTACGGTATGATTTCTTAACAATTCGTCATTTCACATTATGAAATGCATGATATGTATAGAAATTTTAAACAGTTTCAAGCTGTGTGCCATCTTTGCCACTTGGCATGATGATACTAGTTTCAGAGTTAGGTAAAGGATGTCAAGAAGGGAAAAAATACATATGTTAGCCACGCTGCGTTGATGATGAACTTCAAATCTTACTGAATACTGCTATTGTGATTGTTATCATTTACATTTGAGTTTCTTCAATAAAGGGGGGGAGTAAAATAGGAAGAAAAAAACAAACTTATCCGATGACATCTTGGAAGAATAAAAAATGATCTGCTATTTCAGTTTGCATTTAATGAATAATTTAAATGACTTAGGCTAAGTTTTATCTTGGCGTGTTACTCCTCCAATTAGTAATGTAGGATAATGTCAGTACAAGTTTTTTTAAATGCAAAATTCTTCTAAGTTGACAGCTTATTTTAAATATTTTCCATATGTCGATTTCTCCCCAGAGTACACTGTTCCGCCTCGCTTACTTTAGAATTAAGAGCAAAGAAAAATAATAATTACGAGGTAAAAAATAATGATAAGCATTTTTTTTCTTTTCCAATTATTCTTCCCTCTTATAAAAAGCAGATCCCTCGAAATCAGTATTCTTCTTTCGGATAAAAACTTCTCACTTTTTTTGTAAAGGTCGCTATGTTTTCAGTCTGTTTATTCCTATTAAAGTCACTTGTCAATTATAATGCGACTCAAGAAAAAAAAATTAGAAACCTGAAAACAATTTTTGTTCTTCCGCTTAAAATATTGTGTTCACAACCTTTTGGAAAAAACATTAAAATGCATATTATAAAAAATTATTCCTTCAATAACATTAAAATGTATATTATAAAAAATTATTCCTTCAATAAATTGCAAAAACACTAAGAATTATTTACTTATATTTGTACTAAACCACGTTAATAATTTCATTGTTAAATTAATCGAAACATTTATTCCTATTTAAAAGCTTTTTCAAAAAACAAAATTGTATGTATATATAGTTGCGGCGTGTCCATTTTCCTCAATTCTATCCTGCGTTTTCTATTGACATGTAGTTCAACTTCTGTTTACAGCTATCACATGAATTGTTTACAATTTCATTTTAAAAAATTCAACTCACAGAATGTGTTCAACAATTCTTCACCAAATATCAAACTTAGTCAAGCTAAGAGATCTTTAAAATTTGAAAATACAATATTTATTTTCATTAAATATGTCTATATCAGTGTGAAAAAAATACATAATTAAACCTGAAAGGGATTCAGATTTTAACGATCACCCAAAAGGACTCTTTCAGGGTTTAATCGGATTTATCAGTAAAAATTATCAGTAGGAATAACCCAGGTGGAAACCGAAATATTTTAGAGGTTAATAAATTACTATACATTTAGACTAACGTGGGAGCATTCTATATCTTCTTTATGTTTGAGAAATATCAAACTTCACACTATAAAAATACTAAATATTTTTTAATGAGACATACCATGAAAGTGTGTATGTGTGTATTTAATTATGGCAAAGCACACTAGGGCTATCTGCCTAAGGGGAGGGATGCCTTCGTGGAGGACTTTCTAAGGAAAACTGGCTCGTACACACGTTACACATGGGGAAAACCACGAAAACAACCATGCAGCCAGCCCGTTCGCGGGATTCGAACCTCGGACAGAACTACCAGTGTTCAGCGACTTTACCGCTCGGCCGCTGGACATACCATGAAAGAAGTTCAGTTTTATTTAAATCAATGTGATTTAAAAGTAAAACTAAAATGTTCTTAAGAACTGCGTATGTTGCTTTTAAACAGCTTAGTTTGGTAATCGGTAACAGGTAGATTTAATTTTATAATTAGAAATTTAATGCTCTGCCGAATGACAATATCTCGAAACATCTTAAAATATGATTTGACAATATGCATTTTTTCTTACATTTCATTTAAACTTAGCGGATTGAATTAAATCTACTTCGTCGATAGCGCATAAACCACAACAGAATAAATACATTCTCTAAAATTCACTATATTTGTTTACCATAACGACACTCTGGCGCTAGGTTCACTTAACAGCGTTACATTTCATTCAGATTATAACTCTGAATGCACAAAATTTATATCATTTGAAAAATTATCTAATCGTTGCCACATGTTCTGTTCAAATACTATAATAAGTCTAAAATGATGTATAAAAGAAATTAAGCAAACAAACAAAAAATCTCATGTGTACACCACATGACTTTTTGTATTGGAATATTAAATTGGATATTAAATTATACACATTTTTTCTTGCATTTCATTTAAACTTATTGGATTGAATTAAATCTACTTTGCCGACAGCGCATAAACAACAATAGAATAAATCCATTCTTTAAAATTCACTCTAGTATTTGTTTACCATAGCAACACTCTGGCGCTAGATTCACTTAACAATATTAATAATTATATAACATTTAACTTATGTAATAATTATATAACGGAAACTAAGTTAACTGTTATATAATCCACTAATTATATAACAGTTAACGTATATATTTCTTTCATATTATAACTCAGAATGCACAAAATTTATATCATTTAAATAATAGAATTATCTAATCGTTGCCACATGTTCTATTCAAATACTATAATAAAGCTAGAATGATGTATAAAAGAAATTAAGCAAACAGAACAAAAAAGAAACAGTTTTTCACAGACGATTGACTATTTCTCATTGAATTAATTCAGTTCTCACTTCGCGAGAAGGCAAAAATAAACTCGAAATACCTATATTAAAAATTACGAAGTAAATCTCAAACACTTATTTCCTCGAAAAAATTCCAGAAAGAATTAAGCACGATTTAATTGGCAATAAAAAATGAATGCGCTATCTTTGTTGTTGCGAAGCTAAGTTTCTCTAGATTGGCAACAAATGCACTTGTCTCAAATGCAAACATCAATAACCGCCATTAAAAACAGGCTTAGCGGCAATTAAACAACTTTAAAATTGCTGATAATTCTAAAAATATTGCACACAGATTTACTAAAGGCATAAAATCCTTAACCGGAAGATAAAAACAACATAATTCAATCATTTTTAAAGCAAAAAATGTACAATTTACAAACATATAAGAGTAAAGAAATTGAGATCACTGAGTCGGGTAACAGAGTGGATATATATATAAATATATTTATATACGTTTGGTGCAGCCGATTGCAACCAAAATACGAGGTGCACATCTACATGTTATAGCAGTCCTATATACAAAATTTCAACGTTCTGATACGCACGCACGTACGTACATACGTTCGTACAGACGCCACGACAAATTCTCTTCAGAATCAATTTTAAAGCAATTTTATAATTTTTTTGAAGGAAAAGAGTATTTTATTCTGTCCTTACGTACAGATATCACGCAGAAACATCGTTAAATTGCATTAGATAGCGGTCAAAATGGATATTCTCGTTGAAATATGCTGATTGAAACTTTTCGCGATTACAATACTTCCTTTTTACTTCGTACAAAGAAGTAAAAAACTAAGCATATGCAGCTAATGCTGCGGGCTGATTTAGCTCGCGATATTAGCAATGATTAGCAATGATTAGTGATGATTAGCGATATTTCTAACACAACTGGCAAAACTTTATAGCTTAGCAGGCATGTCGAACTAACCAAAATAATATTCATAAATCTATAAATTATTCATAAAGAAAAATTTAAAGTTAAAATGTGAAGGATTTAACTAATCTTTTCTGAAAGATTTCATTTTATATCAGAAATATTTCATTTATTAATGTTATATGGTATAGTTTCCCTCCTTTACGCGTGCTTTCCTAGTGCAACTGGAAGCACATCGAGGTGTAATTGGGGGATCCAGTGTTCGAATATTGGCAAGGGCCCTGTATATTTTTCATGTCTCCTGCTTCGGAATGAAAAAAAATATATATATAATGGCTATACATCGTAAGCATACATTAAACCACATTCTCACTACTGAGAGATTAAAATAAAATAATATTGCTTTTACCAGACGAAATTTTAATCGATGGCAATATGTACAACTACGACAAAAATCTGAAGCTTCAAGAAAAATATAATGAAGGAGATTCTTCGTAATAGGTGACTAAATAAAACCTCATTTATTGAAGCCGACTTTAGTATTTCGTTCAACAGAAAAGATCCTCTATTTCCATTTAACAATTTTTTGAAAGCGTATTTTTACAAACAATTTCTTTTCAAAAATTAAAATACATTTCAATAATACTTGTACTCTTTCATATTTTTCTGTTTTAATATCTACAGTTACAAAGTGTAAGCGAAACATATGGCAACGGAAAAATAACACAACAAATAAACATGAGGTTAAAAAGTAATAATATATCCAAGAAACATAAAACCCTGCCTCAAATGATATTGGCTAACTCTACAGAAAGGAAGAGAGTAGAGGTGTGCTTTTTTTTTTCTATTTCAGAAGAATCTTTTCTTTTTATAAGAAAGAAAAGAAGGAAGAAAATGGGAAATGTTAAAATAAATAAAACGAAATAAATACTTCGCATTTCAAATTTCAGGAACTAGAAAAGAATAAAAAAAATTGAAAGGGCTCAAATTTTAACGGTCATCTAAAGAGGTTTTTTGAGGTTTTTGTTTCCCGATCAGTGTACTGGTCTGTTGTTGCACTCACTCATACTAAGCCATTTCTTTTCGTCTTTTTAGCTTTATTATTAAGCATCATTTTCTTCGCACGTATGCCATATACAATTGAAGAGCAAAATGGCAAAATTTTAAAAGCAACATGCCAGCATATGTTTAGAAATCCATATATTAACAAACGTAAGTTCACCAGAACGTTGGAATTATACTAACGGTTGCGTAGAAGTTCAAAACAAATAAATTAAAGATTTGTATTTTTAAACTACAATAATGCTCAAAATCTTCTTAAAACGCATATCTATTTTAACCGAGTTCAGGTAAAACCAAAATTCGAATATCTGACTTCTCCACAATAAGAAAACCAAGCTTAAAGAAATTAATTATTAACATACCTAATTAAAAGGCTACGTAGTAAATTAAAATGTGTTGCTGAATGTTGAATATGCTTTTAATTAACTGAATTAATTTGGCTACACATCAAGTATAAAATTCGAAATTCGCTGTTCAGGCTTCCAGGTGTACATGTTCGCGTGGAGGACTACGTTATTCAAAATTTGATGGCCCTAAGTTAATTTCGTTGTTTCACAGTTCATGGAATATACATACATACGTGCAGATCATTCATAACATCATTTCTTTAAAAGTAATACAGGGCGATAATATTTCGTGGCAACAATTCGAAATGCGATGCAGCCGTTTATCGTTGACAACACAAAATCTCGTTTTGAGCCTAATAACCCATTTGCGATTGGGCTAATAAAAATTAAATGAATTCAAATGCCATCAAATAAAATTCGTAAGAATCGCTACTTTTTATTGGCACAGAAATCGGCAATATAGAAACATACTTACACATTACTGACCTTTTAAAGCAAAACACTTTTACTACGCATGCGCGGCTTCCATTTTCATTACGGATGCCGCATATTTGTGGGCAGTTGTCCGTAAGTTGTTAGTTGATGGCATGAAACCTGAAAATGTTACACATTATATTGGGTCATCCCATAACTTTTGACGTTTTTAGAACTCTTCTTTTTCTTCAAAGACTGAACAAAGTTCTTTTTAAGCTAAGATATACTTTCCTCCATTCCCTGCTAATTCCTCAGTGGCTTTAGGATATTATTCCATCAGGGCTATCAGGATGTCTTTGACTTTTAGAAATTTTCAGAAAGATGTTCGTGATGGATATCATTCCATCAGGGCTAGCAGGATGTCTTTGACCTATACAAATTTCCAGAAAGAAGTTTGTGATGTACTTACGCTCATAAATAAATGTACTTACGCTCGCTCTACAGGAAGTCTTCAAGCCAACTCAGCTGCACCTCGCCATGAAAACCCAAGCACCGCAATAATAGACGGTGTAACAGGAACAACCCTCGAACCTAGCAGACGACGAACAGGAATCGCTCCGAAACAATCTAAGTCCCTAATGACTAAGTTAACCCAGCTACCAACGACGACCCGCCATTCACTCAAGAAGAAATTATACATATCATCAAAAAAAAAAAAAAAAAAAAAAAAAACTAAATAATGATAAGACTCCAGGACCAGATGGAAGCTGAAACGAAGTACTTAAGCTAATATATGCAACTATCCCTAAACTCTGCAACAAATGCACAGAACACCATACATTCAAATACTGTTTTAAAATGGAACAAATCCTCATGTTTCTAGAGGCAAACAAATCCACAGATAGTCCTGAATCATACAGCTTCATCAAACGCCTACCAGCAATCGAAAAATCTCTAGAACGAGGCACAATATGAAGCATTGGATTTCGCATTCATTATGCTGATGAAATTGACAAAAGCCAATTCGGATTCCATCAGCAGACTTCAACAATCAGTGCTATTCAAGAAACCCTGAAGGGAGTAGTAAAAATAAAATCGAAGCATACCAATCTGCAATCCTCCAGCTAGACCTGAAAAACGCCTCGACTCGCGTTGGTGGCATTCTATTCTCCAAGCTCTCGACAACCTAGAATACCCAAATAAATTTTACCTTGACTTTCTTAATAACAGAAATAGTTTCATTCACTACAGCGGCAACGCTATCTCCTACAAATAATCAAGAGGCTGCCCCCAGGTTTCCTAAGGACCTCTGGAACATAACATTCAACCACATTATGAATCATAAATGGACAGCACGCTCCTACATTTCAATTTTCGTCAGTGATTCGCATTTGGGGTCAAGGAACGGACTCAAGATATTCTTGAAATGAACTGAAGGGCAATATTAACCGAATTCAATAATCTCTGTGCAAAATATAAACTACAGCGTAGAAATCCGAAATCATGGTAATTCACAAGTTCGGGCAGAATATTGCAAAGCAAATCACTCGAGATCAACGAAAGCCGCATCAAGAATGCTAAAATCATAAAATACCTCGAAATTAACATTTATCATATTCAAAATTACATCAACCCTCTCCAGAAAATCAGACACAGAATGGATCAAATTGACATCAACCTAAATATTCAATGGTTACAACTATAGCCTCAACTTCAAATCAATATAAAAATCACTTATTGCTAACAGTGAGAATGAAAATGGAAGGACACGCAGCCGCCATATGGGCCCTTCTTATGACCGATAGGAAAACAAAAAATCCTAACTTCTATTCATAGACAATTCAATTTGTACATAACTCGTGGCTAACGCCCAAAGTCAAACGCAGCATTAAATTCCTTTCTGGAACCACTCCTCTCCACCTACAAGCAATTCATGAAACCACATACTTAACACTCCTACAACTCAAAAGTAACGTCTCGTTTCAGAACCAGATTTTTACTGCAGAAAAATTGGAATTTCATACTCCACTTGACAGTAAACATCCAACTGAACCTCACAGCAAAATCAAGTTCATCAAGAATAACATCCAACAACAAAATGCAATAAACTATTATCCTGACGGTTCCAAGACTTAAGAAAAATTCGGCTGCGCTTATTACATTCCTGCTCAGAGTACAGTTGAGAGTGCAGTAAACTGGAAGATCACCTCAAATCACTTAACAGCATCCATCAAGCTAAATTATATGAAATTAAAGCAGCAGTACAGCACGCCAACCTTCATAATGTACAAATAATAAATATAAAATCCGGCAGCTAAGCTGCTATATTTCTCATATGAAACCCAGATAACCAGATAACCCACAGCGTTTGAAATCAATCAATTATCCGAAAACTTATTAAACCCCAACATCGCCATCTATTGGATCAAAGGCCATAATAATGATGTGGATAACTATCAGGCAGCCAACTGGCCAAGGAAGCAGCCAAGATCAAGAAGGAATGGCTTTATCAGTCAAACCTCCAAAATTTCATCTTTGAAATATTAATAATACTATACATAATACTTGGCAGCTGGAATGGAAAAAGACCATCACAGGACGCAAAGTCTACGCCTTATACCCAAAAGTCAGCACAATAACAGTCGAACGTCACTCAGTAGTTAAAAAGACACGAACCGTTTGCTGAATATTTCATGAAAAGAGGAATGCTCATGTGGAGATCACGGAGACGCGATCGCTGACCTACATATGTTTTCAACTTAAGCAATACTTTTAATGTTACATCACAACGTTTTGTTAAAGTTTCTGCAACACTGACCCATTAGAGACCCTTCTACAAATCACAGTGCACTCTGAATAATAATCAAGAATAAGAATAATAATCAAGATCTGAATAATAATCAAGATCCATAAGAACTGGGAATACGAGGTAAGTGGTCACCAGCTTACCTCGTATTCCCAGTTCACCGGTAAATCACCAGCTTAAACACCCAAGACCTCGATATTTCAACTTTCACCAAACAGGGTTCTCGCTAGACCCCTGGAAATGTCTTTCCTCTAGAAGGTTAATGTGAAGGGAAAAACGCCCGTAAAATATGATAGTGAAGTCTAGTGTCCCTCACATTTTCACCTGTCACGTTATAAGGTATTTCTCCCGCCTTCCTAGCGAGCCATCGTGGTGTAGTGGGCTGCACGCTGAGCGCGTAATTGAGAGGTCCACGGTTCGATTCCCGGCGAAGACGTTGCTAATTTTTCACAAACCCAACCGGCCTAGATATTCGGATAGGGGCAATTATAACGCAAGTCGAAGACTACAGATTTTATGTGAGCTAGGTAACACAGTAAAGAGGCCTCGAGAGGCAGAACGCTTGCTGTCGTGCACTCTAAAACCTTAATTTAAAGTAATTCGCGCTGTGGTGTTGAGACGGAAAAAAGAAGTGAATGTACAGGTCTAAATCATGATAACTGGTTAATAAATAATAAAAAACCTTATAAGGTATTTCTCCCGCATTAGTGACATGCCTTCGGGGTGTGGTGGTCTGCACGCTGGGTGTGCGTATTCCAGAGGTCTGCGGTTCGATTCCCGGTGAAGGCGTTACATATTTTTCATTTGCCTGCTTCCAAAATACCTAATGTCTCTACAGTGTCCTCCGAACTGCAAAAATGTTGGATGATGATTCTTCACACCCATGATTTCGCGACTGGGTCATAACTAAAAATCCCACTCTCCCTTTAAAAAGGGAGGTATATAAGGTATTTCTCCCGCCTTCTTAAGGAGACTTCGTAGTGTAGTGTTCTGCACGCTCAGCCCCTTAATTGAGAAGTCCGCGGTTCGATTCCCGGCGAAGGCGTTGATAATGTTTCATCTTGCCTGCTTCCAAAATACCTAATGTATCTACAACCTGCTTAATTAAATAGCCACAAGTGGTGGGTTTTTGTCTGTAACACATTTTTTAACTTTGTGTTCTGTTTGCACTAAATAAAAAAAAGAAAACCTTCTACAGTGTTTGTGACTTATTAAGAGGTAGGGCTAACTCGCTGTTAGTTTTCGTAGGGAATGCAGGACTTTAGATTACAGATACCATAGAAATCCTCCAACTTCAATTTATCTTTCTAAACTATCTCTTAAAAAATAGAGCTGCACTCTTCAAAACTTATATTAAGAGTAAGATAAAACGACTACCTGCTTTTAGAGCTAATAGAAGCAGGTAATTTATTCTGTTCCTCTCCGGCTCTTAGTTCAGTTGAAAGAACTGCGTTACTTATGTGATGCCATAGTATTTAAGTCCCCATAAAAATGATCTTAAATCTTCAATAGTTTTACTACGCCTTTGTAAAAAAAAAAAATCTGCGTTTTGTTTTTACTGGACCATCCACCTATCCATATGGAAAGTTCCCTCCTAACTTCAATTTTATCTAGTGAAAATAATTTTGAGTTTATTCTCTGTGTGAATCACAGTGAGAACATTATTCGAATTGGGTCATAACGCCTTAATATTTAGTTTAGATGGAAAGCCAGTCTCACAAGCGGATATCCATTCGCCTGAGTCCGAACCCAGAATAACTATCAATTTTGGGCAGTCTTTAAACGCTCTGCCACTGATGGGTGGGTACACTGATAGTTCAATTCATGATAAAGTGCTAAAGGTCTTAGCAGTATGGTCGTCTGCGTGGTATTTGCTACATGTAAAATGAATTCGCTCTAGTCTGCCTTAGAATTTCCTCCATATGTGAAAATATCGCTTCCTTCAGCCTTCCCGCTTAGCATTCGCGGCTCATGGACTGACTGCATTGGAAACTTTTGTGGTTTGTCGATATGGAACATAATTAGGATCTAGCTTAGTATAAAAGTACTAACTCAGAAGCCTTCTTTCCTTGAAGCACATGGCCCTAAAGTGCTTTGTAATAGCCCAAATAATCCAATTCACTCATGTGCGCTTTGTTATAGCCAAACTAATAAGGTCAAATACATTGATTAGATGCTTCATTAAGCTTTCAAATAACAAGTAAAGTTATACATCCTTCCAGCTTTAATTGAACTGAACCAGAATTTTTTCCTAATTCCAATGAATGCTTATCCTTTTTAAGTTTTTAAAATATAAAAAATGTCTTCGTTCATTCTGAGAATGATTTGGAAATTCAATGCTTTTCAAAACAAAAGGTACCAAAGAAGACGCTCTATAAGTCTATAAAGTAATTAAAAGCACGATCAAGAATTAGTACTGCATTGTTATGCCAAAAGAATAAAATTGAAGTATGGATTTTGTATCACTGATTGTTTCTCATCATTGAAGCTAGCTATCAAATAACGGAAAATATACTTATCTGTTCTCCAGCGTGTAAAAATGTAAAACAAAATTCTCAGTGCTTTATCTTCAAGATAATAATAATAATTTTTATTGCACTGAAAGTCAAACTTGCGCTAAATTATATTTTTGCTAAGCCATTGTAAATAATTTGTTAATAAATGGCTACTCTTTCAATATCTCTAGATCTAATCAGGTTAGAAGGAAATTAAGTCTGCCATTATTTTCAGTGTCTCATTTTTTAACACTGATATGAATCTCACTCGCATAAATGGCTGTCTTCGCTTTACTTTATCTCGCATTATTTTTCTTTTTTCGAAGAGAAAAGCAGTTATTTTTAATTTACATCTACCCTGTGTTTTATCTTTTGATGATGTAATAGTTTGCTGTTTCAGATAAATGTGCACTTATATGTTCATAGGAAGTAGAAAAAAAAATCACTTTACAGAATAAACCAAGAAAAATTAAGAAACGAATGAGAAAAAAGTCACTGAAACATGAATGCATGTAATAACACCGCCTGTCATATTACATATTATTTTATTAGGATACAAGAACGTTGTGGGTTTAACCCGAAATTTAATTGAAAATGAACACTACATTTTTCTTCTTATGGTATTTCGCAGTGAATGATATTTCTTTATAACTTACTAATTTGGGGAAACAGTTTCATCTTTTATTTGGTTTTTACTGATTGTTTCAATGAAAAACAATTTTTGAATAAACAGCGTTTAGAGATTATACGTACACAAAGTAATTCAAAATGAATGGTATAAAAGGTAAGTACTCCTTCAATTCCATTAATAAATTTCTTTCTCAAATACAGCTATAAAATAAAAATACAACTTTCCAATTTTCATCTTTCAACGTTAAAATGTTTGCTGTTTCTAAAATGCTGATTAGGTTTGCATGTATACGTGTAAGACCAAATTTGATTGTGTAAATTTGAAAGTTTCGTTAATGTAATCACTTTATGCATTTGTAACAGCAACTTGAATAAAATGCGTTGCAAGGTTTTATGAAAATTTCAAATTAAGTACTGTGCCAACATTAAAGTTTTGATTAGCAATGTCCAAATCTTAAAAATAATTTTTGAATGTTTTCTGTAATAAAATATCCTCCTAATGGTCTTCAAAAATGATTGGGCACAATAAGTTTTCGTTTAACGAGAATCAGTTGACAATTACGGTCATCAAATTTGGTCATAAGAAGTTGATATCAGGAAACATTACTTCCATCAAAGATAAAATACAGAGAAAAAAATAATATTGAGAGACAAGGAGGCTTGAAACCAAGAAGTTAGCAAAATTGATGATCCTTATTTATCAGTTTTGATAATTCTCGAGAATCGTGAGATTAAAAAAAAAATTATTTTGTTTAAAAAAGATTTTTAAACCTCCCCCTCAAAAAAATTAAATTGAGTCAGAGAAACGGGAATACTGAAGTATAATATTTTAATTGCGCTAGAAAGGAACACTGTGCTCTAAATAATTGGACCAGATTAACAGAAAAGTCTTGATAATTCATTCTAACTTTAGATGAAGAGCGTTCTTCCGAAGAAAATAAACAGCTATAAATAGTACAATGAGATCACAGTAAAATGCCACAATTCTCTATAATACTCAAGGTCAGAACAATGTCCTAAAGCAGTAATCAATGACCAAAATTTTCAGTCGTGTAAGCCATACGAAGACCTTAGACCAAACAGCAAGCTGTTGTCATTACATTGACCAACAGCAGTCCAACACTAGCAGTTAAAAACCGCTTATACTCTCAAATAGTAAATATATACCACATCAAATAGTAAATACAGACTCAAAAGAGTAGCCTTAAAAGCTAAAAATATCAAAAGAGTAGACAAGGTATTTCAGGAAGTTAAAATCAAGAAACTCTTTCGCACGGCCTGGAGAAAACATCTTTTTGAAAACTTACAATATCGTTTCTATAAAAATTTAAAATTTCATTAGTTTATCGGCTAAGTCCGCTCATTTTCAGAAACAAATTTCCCATTCGGAATTGGGGGATTTCCTTTTTTGTTTCTCAAAACATTCTGTTTTGTATATAACTATACATTTTTTGTGGTTTCGAAATTTTATAGCTATACATAATGCATTTCAGCTAAAACTGTTTACTGCCTTTTCTTTTCTGAAGCTATTATCGCAACTGTCTCTTAAACGAACCGAGCGATTCTCAATTCAAGAATAAAAGTATTTGTCGTATTTTAAAATAATGAATTCTTAATCGACAGTATCTTACCATCGACAGCATTTTTAATCGGCAATTACCTTATTATCGACAGTATCTTATTTCGTGCAGTATTATATTTTATAACAATTAAAAAAATTCCATATTTTATACCAGTTTTAAAACAGTATCCTTATTTAAATTAAATACTTAAGATGAAGTTTTCTTTTTTATGGCGAACGTATGTTTTAAGATATTTTCTCCTTCCTTTCCGCATGCCTTAGTAGTATTCCAAAAATCCTAATGATTCTACAGTGGCGACCGAATTAAAAGGTGGTAGACGATAATTCGTCACCACACGGATTTGGCGATTGGGTGTTGTAATCCTCAGCAGCTCCTTATAATTGGTGGTATATATGCATTTTCTTCCTCCTTTCCGCATGCCTTCGTTATGTAATTGGAAGCATACTCAACGCGTATTCGAGAGGTCCAGGGTTAGAGTCCTGACCAGGGCACAGCAAAGTTTTCGCTTCCTGCTTTAAAAAAAAAAAAAAAAAAAAAAAAAAAACCTAATAATTTTACATATTATAAAAATATTTCGATATATATATTCAAGATTGTAAATCATTGATACATCCATAGCAAGTGAGGCAAAAGTTTTCCTGAAGCATATGTTAGAATTTAGAAAGATTCAAGATACTCAGATTTTCTGAAAATCGCATAAGTGAATAAGAGAGTAATTTTAATTAATATAGTAATTTACTAATTGCATCAAAAATGTTTTCGCTAGTTTTCAGAAAGTATGTTTCTATAAAAATACAAATTTTAAACTTTTACAATGCGCTGAAACACATTTTTTGGATAGAAAACCAAAAGTGGATTTGACGTTTACGCTTTTTCTTAAATGTCAGCTGTTTCTAATAAGAATAAACTAAAAAAAAAAAAAAAAAAAACGTAAAGAAGCATAATAAATAGTGTAAAGATATTTTCAAACAAATGCTCCATACTGAATTAATTGGAAAAAATGTGGAACTTTTTTTATCTCTAAACAATGTGAATTCCTTAGGGAAGAATAAAAACATTTTAAGATGCAGAACAAGCAAAAAATGCAATTAAATTATTATTTTTTCTTTTTCTTAATAAAGGTGTCTAGCTATTATCAATGGCAGATTTTAAATAAAAATTTCCGAGATGAAATTTATGCAAATTGAATGTAAGCCTTCAACATATATGCCATTTGCCCACTGTTTATACCTATTGTTCAATGAAATGATATTGATACCTCAGTATGACATTTATTTAGGCGTTCTGCTATTTTATATTTAATTGAACATTACTAAATATATTATAATACCTGAAAAACGTTCTTTCGACATTTTAATTCATTTAATTAAAGCCGCGTAAATGAAAACATTTTACTTATTTATTTACACATTTTACTCTCCTGAATGGGAATAGCAGTGAAGAAGTAAAATCATTACTTTTGCACATAAGACGAGTGGCAATGAAGTATATGGGATCGTCTTTCTTTCATGGTCTTCCAATTTATCTGATGATGTTAATTTACACTCCATTACTCAAATTCGCTTTCGTTTCGTTTACTTTAGAGGATAAATAAAAATACGTTCTGTTGCACCTTGCAAAATTTCTTAAGTACGGATCGTCCTTGAAGTCTTTTCATTCCATAAACCTAGAGCGATAAGAAACTTTCTGCATGAATGTCGAAGATTTCAGATTTCACTTCGAAATCATTCAGTATTAAACCTGTATTTAATTCTAAGTAATGAAATGTCAAGAGGTTGAAGCTCACTTGACCAATTAGACGGCACGGAAAGCTAAGTGATTTAAGAAATCCTAAATTTTGATTTTATGCTTCTGAGTTTCCTTGAATTTTTTTCGAGATTCACAAATGCTGAAATATAAATTAAAATAATGTTCGATAATCGGAATTTCAGATTCTCTTTTTATAATTGTGGAGATTTTTTGCAGGGATATTTCAAGTATAATCAGTCTTTTTAAGGCATTTCAAATTATGCTTTTATTTCGAGGTTAACTAACTAAACCTCATTTGAACTGTTAATCACTAATAAATATCAAAAACCTTACTAAGCTTTCTTTTTTAATCTATTGAAATAAAATTTTAGTTTTATAACTAAGTTTACCTTGCTACGCATCAACAACATGCAACAACGACAAAAAAAAAAAAAAAAAAAAAAAAAAAAAAAAGTTCATAACTGTGATAGAATTTTATTGATATATGTGGACAAATACTGCATAAAAAATATTACGTAATCAAAATTCATGAGCTTTTGGGAATTTATACACTTTTCTGAATTAAAGACAGTAGGAAACCGCAATAGAGAAATTCCTGACGAATAGGTTTACAACTAAGACCATTAAATCTGCTCTAACTTCCATTTTCCAATAAAAATGTTATCACAAGTGCATTTAGTGGACTAAAAACGATATGATTAAAAGGCAGTTATTTTTTGTCCTACTACATGATAAAAATAGGAAATGATGTCTATTTTTGCAAAGCATTTCTAATTAAATGTGTTCCTAGTAGTTTCTTATTGCAGTAATTGGTTTTGCATGTTTTTTGTATAGAGTGCCGTAATTTGAACAAAATAAACTAAAAACTTACTTTAAGAAACACCTTACAAATATCTTACAGTGTTTAAAAGAAACTAAACTAATATTTGAAATAAAACAATGACTATTAGTTGAGATATGGACGTTTAATGGAAATTTTTTTGACTGCATACTCTGGAAATGCATCAGCCTTTTTCTTTTATAATTTGTTAGTTACGTATGTAGAGCTATTTGCAAAATTAGATAGAAATCGACAACAAAGTCAATTGTAATGCAGCTAATTTGTAGAGCTAACTCGGTGTTAACGGAGTTTTCGAACTAGTCTAACATTTTACAACCAACCAAAATTACATGTATGATACTGTATAAGCTACGGAGAACACCGTTTGTGCATAAAAAATCTCACCGACTACAAAATTAAAAGTAACTTTAAACAAAGAAAATCACAGTTTTAAAAAAGCAGTATTATCCTATAGTTTCAAAAAGTATAATCAGTAGAGTTCTATTACTATATCGTCGATGATAAAAATTTTTATAAATACTGATGGTATTGTTGTTTTTTGTGCATTTTGGTAGTATTTGTATTGTTTTACATATTAGTATAATTTTTACATTTTAGCGAGTAATTTTGGTGCATCTTCGGTAGTTAAATTTGTGGCTACGTGTTTAAATATTTGTTTCTTATACAGAATTATAGATTTGGAGGTTTCTAACATAAGAACGTTTTAAATACTAACACGCCGAACCGTAGATAAAAGCTGAAGTTTACTCTTGACGAGCTCTAACGCGAAATATTGTTGCCACTTTTGCGAATTTGTCCATTTCTCACCAAAATAGTGACTTTTTGGAAGTCTCGAGAAAATGCATTTTCGAAGATCTAGGAGCCTCAAAATTCCCTTAAGCTCCCGGAAGGTTGGGAATTTCCGTATGAACAGAACTTCCGCAGCCAGTAATCAATTCTTAGTGAAGTCTCAAGAATTCTGTAGTTCAGAGTGTGTGAGCTAAACTGCTCTAAACTTTCTTCTACGAGTGATATTGGGAATTTATGATATTTCTCATAAATTAAAGAGTATTTGCTGAACGTCGCATTTTTGAGTACTTTATATCTATTTACATTTTACCACATATTTTAATTAATCGCAATAAATTGTGAATTTTTTCCTGTTCATTTGAGGTGAATATTTAAAGCATCGCCTTGTAAAATTATTTTATTTGCGACCCCTTTTTAAGGGGTGTTGGAATCCAAAAATCTTCAAAACATGCTGATTTCGGATTTTTGCATTTTCGAATTCTGTACACTTTTATCTTTTACATTTAAAATATTTTTATTAATCATTTTAACTGTTTTTTAATTGACTGGTAGTGAATTTTTAATGTAAGTTATAAATGTAGACATGTTAAATACATTATCATAGTTACAGAAAAATACGTCATACAATTCTCTAGAAATTCCAAAAAATTATCTAACATCCCATATAATTCGGATATTTTTAGATATATAAAGTTCCTATTAAATAGTTAGCGAATCATGGTCGCTAAAATTGCGCATCACAAAACCAAAGCAACCAAATGAAGTGGATTGCTATTTTCAGACAAAGCATGCAATTTCTTCATATCATAATTTTCTTGATGTCTAGTACCTGCTAAATTATGATTTAAATAGCTGAATAAAACACATTTAATTTTTTTTCAATTTTAATGTATAAGTAATGGATTAATAAGTGAAAAAGTAAATACTCTTTCCATTCTCCTAATCATATTGTTAGGAATTTCGTACATAAATGATTTCAGTGGAATTTTATATGAAATTGTTGTATTTTTCTGTATGTGTAATATGGAAAATCTATGAAATGATGCTATGCCTGAAATAGGAATACAAGCAATCCAACACACATGACGTATGAAAATTAGAAACTATACAGGGCGGAGTGATTTTGGTTTTTAAAATGTAGCATCAAAATCACAAACAAGCAAAAAGGCTAATACAAACTAAGAGAAATTATTTTCTATTTACGCGTTTCAAGTTTCTAAAAACCAAAATACGTAAGCAACGAAGTACACATGAAAAAGTAATAATCATTGAAAATCTGATCCCCAAAAATAAAAATATAAAGAAGAGGTAGTTCTTAAAATCTGTAAAATTAGAACAAGAAAAATTTAGTACCAAGTTTAGTTTCGTTACTCTTCTTAAGTTGTACATCAAGCTGAAGTACCAATGAATACTTCAGTTGATTTTATATGTTTCATGTTATCTGTTTTTCTTAGTCTAAGCTAAGAAAGGTCGGACAATCGTCCGGCAATCTAGTCCACATAGACAGCAAAGTTAACATTTCTTTTATATTCGTCCAAAAGACGCTTACAGTTACAGACAACCGAAGATGACAATGAAGTTTGCTGAATATAATCAAAGCGTATATCTGTCTGAGCCATATGACGATTTTTCAGTTTTTGTTAGAACGCTTAATTGATTCATACGCTAAACATCTCATCTCAAAAATAAATATATATTTTACATTAATTATGTAACCAATGATTTTTCTTTCCAAATCGTTACACTGTATAGAAGCGCTATAAGAATTTATCGAATTCCTTAAATGCATCGCCATATTAACTTGCAGACGGCTTAGTTACAGTATACACAGCAATTTCTTAAAATACAGTTTCCTATCATCATGTATAAAATACCAGATGACTTAACCCGTGTTAACGCCAAAATTATTTTAAAATGAGAAATTTTGAAAAATATTTTTAAATTACATTTTATATATCATAAATAAAGTAATTATGTTGTTTTATTCAATTACCGCATTTAGCAGTTCAGATAATAGGTGATCTATAAATAGATCGCTGGGTGGTTCTGGTAATAAAAGAATAAGTAACAGCTCTCTAATTTTATGTTTAAAAAATTACGAATTTAGTTCAAAAATATTCTGAATTTTTTGCAAACGTAAAACGAATTAAAAATATTTAAAAGAAAGAAATCTTATTTTACTGATCTGAACTTTCTTAGTTATATTTTTACTGAGCAAATTTGCAATACTTAAGTGTGGTATAGCGGGAAACATTTTACGCAAAGTGTTACGTGGCATTTTGTACAAAACGTAATAAGACTTCCCTTGCATTTTTTAAATTGCCGTCTTCTTTCGTTTCGCTTTTTATCTATAACATGGTCTTTTCTAACTAAACGTACAGAGCCTATCACTTTGGTCTCGATGACATCACCAAAATGTCTTCCAGTGCTTTTCTTAGAATTTGTTCCCAGTTTGGTGCGATATGTCTTTGGATACGCAACAGCGGCATACGCAGCAGCGATGTCTTCGGGGGCCTTTTATACTTTTTTTCACCATTCATATTCCAAGCGGTTCATTTGAAGTTTCAGGAGCATTGTCGAAATTCTCCGCACCTTTAACTAAGTCAAAATTATAACAGTAGCCCTTTACTCCGCACATGGCCCATGATTTAGAGCAAAACCGTATCGGTTTGCCTTTGAGAAGTTGTTTGAAAAAATGATGACTGTAATATTTAATCATCATTTCATCAACAGACAGAAATTTATCGAAAATTCCAAATTTCTTAAAACTGTGATTTATATGCGTGATTAAGTTTCTTATTTTGCATGCTCTGTCTGATTTTTGCATTTTTGCGTAATTATTGTTGGCAAAATGTATTACAGATTTAATTTTTAAATATTTATTTAGAGACGTTGCATTTTTTACTTCGGTACCATGAAAATCTTCCCCTGACCAGTAATCACGTTCATTACATAAAGTATGGTAGCCAGAGAAAACCGCTAAAACTCTTCAACTCAACAGTTGTAACTGAAAACTGTAGCTTTTTTTTCCATACTTTCGCATACCTTTCTGTTTCATTTATTACACATTCCTAAAATTCGGGAGTTAAAATTTCTTCAAAGATTTCAAGTGGATTCATATTTTCTAAAATATTTGAAATACTCTCAAGATTTTCACTAGACAAATTACCTTCTTTGTTAAAAGCATAGGTAGAGTTACATTTTGGCTAATTTGATTGCATTATTTTGACAATTTCGAAATAAGTGTTTTTTATTTTCATTTTCATTACTGGCGTTAGATATAGATGGCAGTTGCTCCGTAATTGTTAGGTCCCAAATCAATTATATTTATTACCGATGGAGTGATAATTTCACCATCATCAAAGCACTCTTCGTCAGTTAACTTGTCCACCTCAAGCGGTAAAGCAGTTATATAAGTCTCAATCTCCTTAGAAAACATATACTTTAATGCTTTCTTTGGCGGTGTGGGGACATTTTGGAAAAAACGAAATGGGGAAAAACAATATTCGTTACCACTAACACCCAGCGATCTATTTATAGATAATCATGTTTAAGAAAATATAAGAAAGGTAAGTATAAGTTAAGGAAGTTTAAGAAAGTATAATTTAATTTTAATTATTTTCCCGTTGGACACAAAATCGAAAGCTGAAGCATCACTTGGCTAACTTCAGACGTTATCTGTTCGACTGTTCTGGAAATAAATGTTTCAAAACGCCTTTGGGGGGGTATGGTCACATGTGTAAGGAAATCAGCCAGGGACAAAAAGAAGTGATTAAAAGTTATTGTTCTCAATGGTCGTTCTAAAAGTAGGTGATCTATAAATAGATCAATGCTCGGTAACGGGTTAAATAAAAATGTACACAAGCTGAACAAAAATACATAGTGATTAAATATGTATTAATGCGGGCAGAGACATTTCGTTTTTTTCAGCAGGTTTATACTTACATCTATGTTACATATACATAATAAACTAAGCCTTATACTAAAATTCGACGTGGTTATACGTCGTGCTTATTGTAAATGTTTTTGGTGTTACGAAAATTGAAGGAAATGCAGAAACCGAGTATTTCAACATTTTCAGTACTGAAATTTGATGTTAAATTTCCTTAATGATTGAGTAAAACCTTTTGGTCTAAGCAAAGAATTAATTTATTTCAGATTTTATAATTATTATATGTCATGCAAAGTTCTAAAGAAAGATGTGTTGCATTGCAAATGTTTATAATGCATACCATTACGGAAAAATACATAATTAAATGAACACCTTGCAGAGAATAGAATGTAAGCGAAAAGGATTAAGGAACGGAATTGTTTTGCATATCAATGAAATACTTTCTTCTTCAAAACACAGCTTCATTGAACTAGCCAAAGACTAATTAAAGTTTGTTTTGACTGAAGCCTTAATATTAGTTCAACGTTTGTTTACTTTGTCATTCAAACAATTTTCTAATCAATGCACTATTATTTAAGTATAACATAGAGATAGATAAGCTTGACTTTCATTAAAAATGTGAGAGTAATTACATCAAACTTGCTTACATATAAAAGCTACATTATACTCCTTACTAAGGCTTTGTTTTTAAAATAAGAACTGTTCGAGCACAACAAAAGGCTGTGATAAATGTCGAACAGAAATAAACGTTAAAAGAATAATAAATTAAGCAATAAATGATTAATGATTAAAATTAATTTATGTATTAAAAACTTAAAGGTTATTTCTTATGTTAAATTCATTTCTGCTTTTATGTTGTTTTGGCTACTGCATCAGAATAAGTATTAAGTAGGATATGATGATAAATTTGCTTCCATGCTGTGTGTCGTCAAACCTACACTACTCATGTGCTGTCCTAGCATATTACAGCCTCAAAAATCTTCTAATAAAGTGGCATTAGGATTCAAGCTTGTTAACCGTGAGGACGGCGGTCAACAGAAATGACAAAGTCCATTCAAATAATCGGAAAAAAATGTGGAGATCGGAGTTTCCAATTCTTATGCAGGTCACGTATATACACTGGTCATCATAAATTAAGGAAAAATCACAAAAATAGCGATAACTCCCTCACAAATAAGCCAAACCGTGTAAAATTGGAATATGTTGTCAAGTAAGAGTAGCTGAGTAAAACTCCAATATGCAAATTAGTGGCATTGCACTTGGAATATGTCACCTGCGAGGAGCATAAAAGTCCATGTTTGAGAGCAAGCCCACATATTTCACTGTGATAATGACATCAGAAATCTGAGATAGCCAATTCGTTACAATGATCTCCAGGCATCATTTGCCTGCAGAACTACGATGGAGAGCCATTGGGAGACAGAGGAAGGACAAAGTCAGACAGATGTGGCCAGATGTCTAAATGTGAGTCTTTCTGTGGCTCATAGACATTATAGGCAATTTCAAACCACAGATTCGGTATCTAGGAGGTTCAGCCAAGGACTGACAACTGCTACGACGAGCGTCGATGATCGATATTTGACATTATGTGCACGCAGAAATAGAACCGCTACTTCGATTCTTCTTAGATCCTCCCTTGCTACAGCCACCGGAAGGTTGGTGTCACGTCAACTGTGCGTAGAAGGCTTCACGAAGGTGGTCTGTATGCAAGGCGACAAGCCATTGGCGTAGCTTTCACGTCACTCCATAGGAGAGACCGTTTACAGTGGGAACGACAACATGTCCACTGGACTCCTCATCAATGGAGGGCTGTTCTCTTTACGGATGAGTCCAGGTTTTGTCAAGAAAGCGTTATTTGATATGGAGAGAATCTGGAACCCGTTATCATCCGTCAAACATCCGTGAAAGAGATGCATACGGAAGATGTAGTGTCTGTGTTTGGGATGGCCTCTCTTTGGCTGGACGCACAGACCTCCATGTCATTCTCAAGTGAACCGTGAATGCTCAAGTTTACAGAGATGACATCCTTGATGGCGCAATAGGGGATGATTTCCTGTTACAGGACGACAACACAAGACCACACAGGGCTCGCATCGTAGATGATTATCTTCAACAGGAAACTATTATGCGCATGGAGTGGCCAGCTCGATCCCCGGACTTGAATCCTATCGAGAACGTTTGGGATGCTTTAGGAAGACGTCTAGCTGCTCTCAATCCGCCCCTTCAGACCCTTGTCGCGCTTGGAACTGCTTTGCATGAGCAATGCCTCTCGCTTCCTATGGAACTGAGAGACCGCACAATTGAAAGCATCACACATCTCTGTATGTGCTGTATTGCATATTGAATATTCCATATTGAATACGGTCATATTCCATATTGAAGATACTTTTCCTATAGCAAACTGACACCTTCGATTTTTTCAATTTATACATGTGCTAATTCCTATACTACCATATTTGTCTGGTAATTTCTTTTTATGTTATTTGATACCTTACCATGTGTTGCATATTGTGGGTAAGTTTCGTTAAATTCTACATGTAACTTTTTTCCGTAATCGTTATTTTTGTGAGTTTTCCTTAATTTATGATAACCACTGTATTTCGTGTGAGAGAGTTTATTTTAATAAAGATCAGTAGTCAGTTCTGAAATATTCCCCCATAAAACAAAATAAGAAAACAACTTGTTTAATGATTTTAAAGCGCTTTTTAAATGTATTTAACAGTTCATCAAAGCATATATTGTAATTTATCACATTTTTGTGAAACAATAACATAAAAAACGAGAAAATAAATTAAATACAAATTTAATATTTCTTGGTTAGGAAATATGAGACTTGGAGTTCCAAATAACTTGACTGTGTATTAATCGAAGTCTGATAATTTTCATTACGTCCATTGACAAGTTGTATACAGCATCCATACAGTCTAATGAAATAAATTTTATGGGGTTGTAGAGACATTAAGTATTTTTGTGCAGAACCACTACACCACCAAGAAACGCTAGGATGGCGGGATAAATACCTTATAAGGTAACCGAACACGCGAAAACAAACGTCCATGGTTGTATGGTATACAACCACGTGCTGCAGCTCTCTTCCCGTTTCCACACAGATGCCGTATCTGTGCGATACTATGACGATCAAAGACAAATGAAGATACGCATCTTCTCGACATTTTTGCTACAATCTGTTCAAGCCGTTAGTAACAATGCATGAGCGATAAATCGGAATATAAAGCCACGAGTTTTCCATAAAGTGTGACGTTTCTGACACAATGAAAATAAGGCCATTACAAACATGTGATATAACTAAATCTGAAGTTGAGGGTTCATCAAGGAAAAGATGACAGAGAAGGTGAATAGCTCAGTGAGAGCATGGTCTCTCAGGCAAAACTTACTATCATTTCAATATTATTTTTGTATTCAGTTTACTTTTCTAATTTCTAGGAATTAATGTCATCTTCTATAAATTTGCCTATAAGGAGCAAAGGCATGCCACAACCGAAGAAAATTTAAATACAAAACATGCAAAAAAAATAATAATAAAAAAATTTTAAAAATGAAAAGAAGGAAACTGAATGCCAAAGTAATTCTGAAGTGCTTAAGAAAATGTCCGTTTTTATACCGCGCACTTAAAAATATTGCCACATCTTTGCGTTGCAAAGAATGATGATGCCGATACATGGGGAAAAGGAAAGAGCTCTTCAGCGTCTAAAAGATACCTTTGATTTAACATCTGTGAACGTGCAACAACTCTTTCAGTGATTCGTGGTTTTTATTTCTGAGGATTTCACTGTCTCTTAATGTTGTTACCTGCTACGATGATTTATGGTAATGGTGAACAACTGCGCATTTGCGGAAGCTTTAGGTATATGAGATTATTTTCTGAAATTTGCTTCAGTATTAATAATAACAACAGTAACAATAATTATGTACTTTATATCATATCAAACTACCTGTGTTCGCAGTTCTCTCGCTCGACCGATAATGGATCACTTTGACACTAAAAAAAGGACATTTAATATGTTCTCATGCATCGGCGTTACGATGCCTAAGAACCCATAGAGCTTTCTGTTTGATGAATTTTTTTTTTCCCAAAATGCTTCACTGTTTTGAAACTTTCCAAGCAAAAGTACTTCTCAAAAACGCAGAGTTCAATGAGTAACTACAGCTTCGAAATGCTCGAAACGTCGAAAATAAGGCAATGCAAAGCCAAAGAATATGAATAGGTATAGGCAAATATGAATATGAATAGAAATGAATAAGGTTAGGAATAGGAAGAATATAAATGTCCTTCACCTTCTTCGGCAAAGTGCCTCAAAAGCACTTTTCCAAGTCTGCGTTTGACTTTGAACACACCTATTCAATATTTAGTATTTGTCTTTTCATAGTGTGTTACAGTTGACATGCATGAAATTATTTTCTAAGATATGGTTTCGAAAATTTTGTAACTAAAGTTTGTGGCATAATCTTTGAAATTCCCGGCTGTGATTATAAAAAAAAATCCTTTATAAGTGCTAGTACATGTATTAATTATATTACAGAATTAATAAGGCATTTTTCTTTTTAATGACCTAAAAGATGAAGTTCATGCCATACATATATGTTACGTAGGAGAAAATTATAAATAATCGAAATGAAAGACAAATTAAGCGACTATCACTTGGGGAATTTTTTCCCTCATTTATTGCTGCACTTATATATGCTGCACAGTACATAAATGTGTGGAGATCATTTGGTTTTGCAGGAAATGTGAGGCATTATCTGTACCTTCGCTGAGATTCGAAATCTGGATTTTCGGGTTCCGGCTAATCTTGCTGACAATTACATCATGAGTGCATGCCAGAAGGAATAAAATGATTCCTTATATTCTCCATTTAAATGTCCCCAGGAGTCTCACTTGATTACATTCGGGGTGATATCGAGTTATCATTGACCGTATGTTACTTCGGGTGTCGTTCTGTAAAGAACCGTTACATTTCTCGAAGTATTGTAAATTTGAGATTCAAATCAAGCATTTATCAATGTTAGCTGGATCTGATAAACATTGACACCACGAGAATAAACACAAGAAGAATGTCATGTTTTATTAAAAATGTGCTCTGAAATCCGAAAAAAATGCAACACTTACGATTTATTCTAGAATCTTACATATTTCGTATACTCGGAAAACCCTGGCAAGTATATTAGATTTAAAAGTTTGGTTTTACCTGCATGTAGCTGCTCTATATATCTATACAGGCATTATATCTATACAAACCTATACAGGCATAAAATATTTTTACATATAAATATCTGTACAGAGTAGAAATATCTTAGGTGTTTTAGACTTAACTAAAGAGGTCATGATTTTAGACTGATTCCGATTCAATTTTATATAATCTGCAAACAGTACCTAACACTGTTTTTTTATTATCTCAAAATGATACTAAATTTTACTAACTCAAAATAATGCTAATATCTAAATAACTCAAAATAATACTAATAACTAAATAACTCAAAAGGAAACGATTGAATAAACATTCTTGCTTAAATATTTTTATGGTACTAGAAAGAACATTTTATTGTCTTAATAAGATTACAACGTCATGGCACTTCAGTTAGAAAATTACTCCGCAATTTAAAAATCTAAGTGGCACGTATCTTTGGAAAAGCAAAAAAATGATTACTATTATTATTGTTTTAATTTGATGAAAGCATTTGAGAGAATGAAAACTTTTTCTGCTATATATGTGCATTAAACATAGAGAAATAAGGAGATACGTAAGTTGTAAATAATTAGAATCCTTAAGAAAGAAGGCCAAATAGAAGAAATCCCATTTCCCCATTTTCCAACTGAAATCATTGCATTTGTACCTAGATATTTAATAATACATTTTCTTCCTTTACATTGCATTTGTGAATAGATATTTAATAATGCATTTTCGTCCTTTACATTGCATTTGTAACTAGATATTTAATAATGCATTTTCTTCCTTTACATTGCATTCGTAACTAGATATTTAATAATACATTTTCTTCCTTTACATTGCATTTGTAACTAGATATTTAATAATGCATTTTCTTCCTTTACATTGCATTTGTAACCATATATTTAATAATACATTTTCTTCCTTTACATTGCATTTGTAACTAGACATTTTCTTATCTTAAATTAACATAAAATATACTGCTATCCAAAAGCTAAGCACGCATACTAAGTTTCATATAACTGTATATTTTGAAGTTTGATTAGCGCGACATCTCACTTAAAGGTACGCATTTCGGATTTTTTTCTCTCCCTCTCTATACGGGGTGTATGAATACAGCGGTGACAAACTTTCTGGAGGGACAGAATACACCTAGACAATGGGAAATCACATAGCAATGGTCGGAAACGCTTTCCTAGCGCAGGTAGTGACCACGCAAAACGCAAAAAAGAGGAAGGAAAGAAACAGTGAGACAAAATGTGCTTTATTATGCTTAGTACAGCAGAAAACAACAAATAAGAACAAAAAAAAACAACGATTAAAGAAGGTGTTCAAAATTACGACCCCGGACCGTGATGCAGGCCTCACTTCTCCGGCGCGTGGAAGATCATGACGCACGGTTCCTGCATCACGGTCCGGATCGTAATTTCGAACACCTTCTTTGATGACGATCGTCGGTTTTTGTTCTTATTCCTTGGTTTCATTTCCACTAAGCCATAATAAACATCACCCTGTGTCTGTCTCCTTTTCTCCTCGTGTATTGTGGCGTCACTACCGTGCTAGAAAAGCATTTCCGACCATGAATTGCTATGTGATTTCCCATCGTCTAGGTCTACACTATCTCTCCTGAAAGTTTGTCAACGCTGTAATGAAACACCCTTCAAAAGCTCATACAGCTATATAATAACGAAACACAATAGAAAGGGATGCAACTATTACTAATTTTTATATAAGCTATACAGGAACTTATGTATCTGGGAAAGTTACTGGACGGCAATAAACTGGCATTCTTGTTCAGTACTTTGGAATTAAATGGAGAGTGTAAATGGGTGGACAACCTGACTAACGATATCTTAAAGATTTTCATTGAGAGTGAGGCCGAATGAATACGATGGAGACTCTAAACAAGTAATGTCTTCAACATTCGAGATATTTATCTGTTATGTTTTACTATGTATGGACGCCCGTTATCGTCCATACGAGGCCTGGCAAAATATTGCTGCAACGTATACTCCAACAATGGTCATTATGGTGACCGTGTAAAAGGAGCAGGTCTACTTTGAAAGTTCAAACTAAATGTAGGTTTCCCCACATACTGCCAGGACTGAAGGTACAGTAGTAAGTGACATTTTTCCGTTTTCTTTCTTTTTGTTTTCAAATTCTCAAATCCCTATTATCAGATTCTAGACCAAACCTCAGTTATCACTCAAAAATATACTAGACCATTCAAATCGCTTTTAATTCGCATGCCGACATAACTTCAGACGTGAGACTAGTAGCATCAAAATACAGCTTTCTCTATGACCTTTGGTGCCTGCAAAGCCACAAACTCGATGTGTCAGAGCTGAAAGGTCCGTTCACACGGAATCTTCACATCCCGGTTAATTGCACATACTTATTTTACAAAAGTAACAATTTTTCTTTGAAATAGTGCGGCTGCTTAGCTAATAACTGATTCCGCTTAACTAATAAAGTGGCAAATATTTCATTAGAGGGTTCAGTAAGCCTTCAAGAACCAGGAATATATTTTTGGATAGCAACCATTCATTCGAAATTAATCGCTAAGGCGAAAACTTGAAGAAAAGTTTTTAAATTGCATATTTGCTCTTCTTTAAAGTAACAAAAAGTACTACAGCAAATCATGAAAAATTATTTATTAAATTTATGAATCAGAAAGCAATTACATCATAGTCGTGATATTGCTCTTAAAGAATTTTCAAAATTAAGTGTGGTGCGCGATAATTATCTACTCATTTTATTTCTCATACGTAAGAAGGCAATGCTTTCCACTAACCTCCAGATGAATATGACCAATGCTTCGTTTGGTTTCGTTTACATTCAATTAACTCTTAAATAAGTGCAGTGTTCTGTTGTTACTGTTAATTATGTAACCATATTTCTCGCAAGTTACTCATTTATGGGTGGCGCACAAGCAATCATAGCGCAATTTTTCACTCATCCAAATTTCATTATGTATAATTTACTGCCATTAAAATGCTTCTATAACATTTTTCAGGCATAGTTCCCCGTGTATGAAACGCATTTTTAGCTCAAAATGGACATTAGTCTCGAAACCAGATTTTGGGTGGAAACACTTAAATGCGTTGTAAAACTTTTCAAATTGGTGCCATCAAGTATTATCGCCCTGTATTATATTTCAAAAAATTAAATAATGAAGAATCCGCATGAATGTACGTATGTATCTTACACTGGGAAATACAACAACTGTACTTAAGGGCCATCCGTTTTTGAATAACATAGTCCTTTACACGAATATCGGCATCTAGAAGCCCGAAATTTGATTTTTTTTTTTACCATCCATTTACTGTTTTGTAAGCCTTTACCGAATTTTTGGTTAACAAACTCTACGATTTCAAAGCGACACTGTATGGAATAAAACATTTTTATCTCGTGCAGTCTATCGCAAGTTCTAAAGTAATGCTGCTTTTAGATATTTTTTTTTATTTATTTTGTTGTTGAATCGAAAGTTATGTGGCGTAAACTCCAATAAATAAAATAAGCACGTTAAACGTGAACGATAAAAAGACCAAAAAATGTTTCGTAAAACCAGCTTAGTTAGAAAAATGAATATTCATATGATGTACTGAGCAAATCGGCAGAAACACTGAACGCTGCATAGGGAATTAAAAACGTATACTGCTATGCTGCTTTTAAAGTTTTTGTAATTTTGCTGTTGAACTGTATATGGCGTAAGTGCGAAGAAAATTATGTTTAATTGTAAAGCTGAAAAGACAAAAATATAGGTTAGTAAGATTGAGTATAATAGCGTACTGATAGGCAGCGAACTCAACTAGAGCCTTTAAAAACCTTAACGACACCTTTTGGACGACAGGCATATTCTAAAACTATTCGGATTTTTTATTTGCTTATTCATTTTATTTTCACTTTAACACTTTTTAAAAACGAAAGAAACACATTTCTATTAGAAGAACATTGATGAGAATATAACATACATACAATTATTTAAAGATAAAATTTTGTCTCAAGACACTATGCTGAAATAAAATCTATAAAATATGTGTTTCACGTGTTGTTCTTTTCTCAGTGTCAATTTTTAAGCTATCTGTAGAACGTTTGGACTACGCTAATTATTCTTGATCTAGAGCAGCGATTCCCAAATTCTGGTCAGCGGACCATAAGTTGTGTTCCATCCCACCCTCTTGATTTTCCTAGATATGTAAAAATATCCTGCCATTTGCAAACGAAATTAGCCCGATTTTAGATACATTCTTGCTGACTACATACGGCTAATTACTTTGATATATCTTTAAGATGTATTCCCCAAGCTAGACGAAGTATATTTCTGCTTTCAATGTAATTCTTTGATTGTTCTCAATGTCCATGACAAATTAACGACATTAGAGATTTGAGAGAAAACTTGGCTTGGATTGGGGATAGTTGCGTAAAACAGAGATATTTTACTATTTCTATCCTTAGAATCGTTTAGTAGAAAATAATATTGTTACTGAAAAACAATTAAGCAGTGTCAAATGTTCGCATCACAAAACTCTGAGGTCCCAGTGTGAAACATACGTTCCTCGAGGCAAATATAAAGAAATTTTCATTGGTTTTAATCCTTGCCATTGTGACTTTCAAAATAACGAATTGTTTTTGAACGAAACAGTACATTTTATTAAACACTTGACATAAAATGAAACCCCAAGGAAAATGTGAGTTTAAATTTTCGATTTGATTACTAGGTAAAATTGCATACAAAGTATAGAGACATTAGGACATTTTGGATTGGATTGGATTTAGATTATTTAATTATGGCAAAGCACGAGGGCTATCTGCCTACAGAGAGAGATGCATTAATGGAGGACTTTCTAAGAGAAACTGGCTCGTATACACGTTACACATGGGGAAAACCACGAAAACGCCCATGCAGCCATCCCGTTCGCGGGAGTAGAACCTCCGACCGAACTACCAGTGTTCAGCGTCCTTACTGCTCGGCCGCTGGTGGGTCCTAGGTCATTTTGAAGCAGGAGACATGAAAAATGAGCAATGCCCTCGCCGGGATTCGAATCGTGGACCTCTCGAATCCGCCTGCAGCGTGCTGATCACTATATCACGAAGGCATGCTAAGAAGGCGGAATAAATAGCTTATATACTTCCCATTTTTAAAGGACAATTAGGGTTTTTAGGGGACCCAATCGCCCAAATCCTGGTGGTGAAGAATCATCATTTACCACATTTTAGTTCGGGCGCCACTGTACACTGTAGAGACATTAGGTTATTTCGAAGCAGAAGAGATGAAAAATGGACAACGCCTTCTCCGGGACTCGAACCACGGACCTCTCGAATACGCGTCGAGAATGTTGACCATTGCACTACGAAAGCATGCTAAGAAGGCGGCAGAAATACCTTATAAATGAAGTCTACAATGTTGTTTTAAATATTGAAATTCAGTTTGCTGCAGCGCATTGCATAAGAAAGGATTTTAAACTTTAATAAAAACAAAGGATTTAAATCAACCTGATGCACATGACGATTTCAGATTTAAGTTTCCCAAACTTTGAACAACTGTGCGAGAAATGTATCTTAACATTGAGCAGCTGTACAAAAATCGCTATGTTTGACCATTAATTAATATAAGTACTAACATTTTCTTAATTTTTAATAAATAAGATAAATATATTATCCAAACTTTAATAGATTTGACTTATCATAAACAAGTACAACTTTTCTTCTGTTAATTTAATTGATTAAAACAATGTAAAATAAAATTAGTTTTAATTCCTTGTACTTTAAAAATATAAATATACCAATTAAAATGTGTGCTAAAATTATCTTTTAAGAGATAGAAGTAAGGGGTTTTTCAGAACAATTTAATATGTAAAAGGGCTTCACGCTTGAAAACACTCTAAGAATCTATTATCTCAATAAAAAAAGCCGTGCAATTTTAAATACACATTTAAATAAACACTGAACGATTTACCATTTAAATTATATATTATCCTCAGGAATCAATAACGTGACTTTTTCTTTTATTTATTGCTTTTCATTTCTGTAAGTTTTAATTTAACAAACAACCCATTCTGTCTTATGTAAAACTCACGGAAATCTGAAAGCCTACGCCTCACAAAAGATTTCCTTAGGAAACTTCAAGAACTGACTTCTAATTACAGCTGAAATAAATGTCGAGCAAAATATTTACTACGATACCGGAATTATAATTGCGCCGTGTGTTACAGATACATAATCGTTAAATCCCATAGAGAGTTTCAAAGGAATTATTCGCAGTACATTTCTTCGAATATAAGGGGCATGACTTCTCTCGAGAGAAAAGAGCTTATCCTTGAGAAGTTGTGCAGTACTTTATACTGTAGAAGGGAGGTATTATTGTTCTGGTAATGCATTTGAGGACTTTGTTCGATAATTGTTTTCCGCTTTGGGAACTCTAATTGCTTTGTACTATGATCTCAAGAATTTAGAAGTGATTTTACCTACTTCAAGTTCTTTGACTTTCGTCTAATTTTAAGCTTCAGAAAGGAAAAATACTACTGAACTCTAAGCAAGGTGTTTTTAATAATTACATATCTAAATTCCGTTTCAATCAATGGTTGCTACAAAATTTGTCATAGCAAATTTTAACAATAATAAGAAACTTGATACACTCTTACTTATTGTTGATCCCATTGAGAAAAATCATAGCTTAATTTGCAGAATGAAATAATTAATGCCCATGAAAAAAATCATAGCTTAATTTGCAGAAAAAAGTTTTTGAAAAAGGAAACATGGGAATTAAAGAAGATTTCGACGAGATTAACTATCTTCCATTGCTAGAAGCATTTAACAACCACTTACACGCCGATAATACGCAAGGGAGAAAGAAACATCTCCTTACATGCTGTTCCATGTAAAGAGCGACATGAAAGAATCACAGACTTCTCGATCTGATCCAAGTGGAGACGATATATCGTCCACTAAACACCATGGTAGCAGCAAGGGGAATGCAATAATTACATATAAAGTAACCAAACAACGTTCACTTCATAGGATTAAACTTATCTTAGGTATCTTTATTGCTTAAATTTTAGAGGTCATATATAAACAAAGATTGCTAATAACATATATAAATGACGTTAGAGTACGAATATAAACTTTCAAACATAAATTAGGTCAAAAGATATTAAAATAAATGTAAGTATATTTTCGTGGTATCAACACATAAAAAGCTCAAAATTTAGGTATGCCCTGTTATAACACGTGGAAGAAAAGCACAGCAGTTTGAAACTTTAAACTGATCAAAATTCAAGCTTACTGCATAGTAACTCTGTATTTTATAACGAACATTATTTCAGCCTTATTCCATAGAATAGCACGACCTGTTTTCTTTCAGCTTCTGTTGTTAATTAAAATTACTTTTCGTTTTATGCATTCAAACAAAACATTCTGACGACAAGAAAAAATTTTTGAACTCAGAAATAATTTATTTTGAAATATATTTACTTGCGTACCTTCAGATATATTTTTTTTCTGAATTTTTTTATATAAAGAAAGTTTCCAGCCTGCTTCAGCATAAAGTTTATAAAGACGTTAGATTTCAACAATGGCAAAAAAAAAACGATAAACTTGAACCTTGCTTACATGTTATAAAGTAATCCGTGTTTATTAAATTACTTCCTCAAAAATACGTCTGTAAATTAATCATTAATACATTTCATTAAGTTCTAAAAATAAAGATTATGTTTTCTGAAAGCCTATGAACATCAAAACAAAATATAATTTTCTACTTAATTGCTTAGATTAATTCCATTTCAGCGCATGATTTCAATTTAACATAAATATATCTTAGGTACCCTATTATCTTTCTCCTAGAATAAAAACGCATGCATAAACAAAATAGCTACTGAGAAAATGTTCTTTAAGAACTCTGTATTAAGATAAAATAAAGTAAAATTTCTTCTTTAAGAACTTCTTTAACACTTTGACTACTAACGGGATATATAGTATATGTCCCGCTGTAAAAGTTTAAAAATTACTTCTGGCTCGAAGATTGCTAAGAATCACCTGAGTGTTGGGGATGATCTTCCAGTAGTTGGAAAATCAAGACGCCGCTATGCTCCTTGTGCACAAGTGAACACACAGAAAAGAACAAATATGAGTTGTCCAATGTTGCAATGTTGGGTTATGCAAAGAATGCTTTACCCTGTACATATGATGTGAAAACCTTTATCTTAAAATAAAGTTTTCCAGAATGATAGGTCTGCTTATAGCAAGTCGATCGCTACGTATGGGACATAAGTATTCCACCATTAACTACGGCTGGAACATATGTGTACCAGCCTTAGACTGAAAACCGTTTGTCAAAAACATCGAAAATGTTAAATTTAATACGTATTATGACAAATGCTTACATATTTGGTCACTTGGATTGAAAGAAAACGGCGTAATTTTATCTTTTAAAATTCGTTAAGAATTATTTTCATGAATGTATCTTTTCTGAAAACAAAGTACAAGCATAAATCTAACGTTTCAGTAATGGATCACTTCCAGCATGAACATTGCAAGTTATATTTTGAATACCACTACTATACTGAAAGAGCGAAAAATTACTAAATGAAACAAGGAAACACAATCGAAAAGCTTCAAGTTAGAATACAACACTTCGAAGACTATTTAACATTTGAAAACTAAAAATATAAAAAACCATGTAATTATATCGGTTTTCTTCTTACATAAAAGTAGTATTTACTGTTGCTGTGTCATGTATATTTACAGCTGAATATCGCTAAAGCCCACAGATAAATTAAATAATTCATTCAGAAGTTCAGCGTGAAAATCTTTGGCATAATAATTTTTAATTTGCTCTTGAAATGGTAACGAAATATCAACAAATGTGAATAACATTAAAAACGAAAATTCTTATAAAATAGGCATAATATTACGTATATCATTAAACAATTTCAATGTTATATTAAAGATAGCTAATATTACGTATACACCTAAAACGATGAATAGAATTATATCATGTTATGTAAGAATTACACATTAATAGCATTACAAACTTATTACTCTTTTAGTCTATAATAAAATTCATTTTTCAGTAGCATTTTGCGAGGAAATGATATTAGGATATATTTGCTGCAAAAAATTCCTGTAATATTGCATTAGTAACAATACACATGTAGCTAAAACTTTTTCCATAATTCTTATATTCCGTTTTAAATGTAACTGATATTAATTATTTACAAATAAATTTTAAGAAATTCAGGTTCAATCAATTTAATGTTTTTTTAGAGTAAAGCAGACTATATCATTGCATTTTTATAAGGCCGAAGATATTGATAAAATTATTAGGAAAACCATCTCAGCCAGACGCGGTTTTGTTGAAATTTAAAAACATAACACTCTTCCAATATGCTAACAAATTTGGCAGCGGTGTGATAAATATATATTAATAGACCTGAATTGACTGGAAAATAAAATGCTTTCTAGAAGTAAACGGTCATACTGGCGTATAATTTAGGATTCAAGGAAAATATATTCATTCGTTCTTTTCTTTAAAAGAAAAGGAAAAAAAGAAAAAATACGGAGAGTTTCCAGCTATTAATGTACAATCTGGTGCAGATTCATCATCCCAGACCTTTTACAGATTTCAGCAACAAGCTATTTCAAGATGTAATACGCTCTTCCGTTGAAAGAATGTTCCATTCCTTGCCTAAAAAAGGACAAAGATATTTTTAGGAAGGAGGGAGGAAAAGGTCGAGATTCAAGTAAACAGGAGAGAAATTATGCTGAAAAACTGATTAAACTAAATAGCATATATTGGCTTTAGAGCAATCCTCCTCGCTAAAATGTAGGGTGGTAAATTCTGGGATGTATAATGGATCTGCACCAACTCTAAACCATATAGGCCAGATCATATTTTGAATTTGCGTCTACTGTAGAATTAAGACCTAGCAACTTATTATTCCATAAGAAGCCCAGTAACTAACTCTTTCATGAATAACTCTTTCTTTCTTTTAACTCTTTCATGAATAAAACGCCCTAGACAAGTTTTCATTCAAAGTCAACAGCCTCTTTAACGCCCGATATCGCATGCTGTGCTTCTACCATCCACTTAAAATGCAAAATAATGTAAGGCACAGTTTCTCCAAGTCCACTATGTCTGTTTAACTCTATTGCAGAAGTCTTGTTGTAAAAAGATTCTTTGGTAATTTCTTATCTTTAGATTAAAGGTGACTTAGTACACATTCAGGGACTGATGGAAGCTCCTTTGTTAGGAACTATAAAAAATATCATTTCAAACGTCCTCACTTCTTTATTCATTAATGAAAGAGAGGAAAGTATTATTGTGGATCTGAAATGGAATTTCAGATGTTTTTGTGTTTTCAAAAACAGCAAAATGTTAATCAATGCAATAGGTCGACATAGGATAACAACGTCCACATATCAAGGCTGGGATGCGATAAGATATTCAACTTTTCCCTTCTCGGAACTTATCACCAGAAAATATGTTTCGCTTTTAAGTCTGATTTTTACCATCTTCTAATAATTTATTTAGTCAGACGATATAACAAACACGTGTCTCCGCTTATCCTTATCGCTAACGCAAAAAAGATCATATTTTCCGAACAGACAGTGTTCCCATGAAAAGCCAAGACATGCCAATTTTAATTATTTAGAATTTCGCTTTAAATACAAATGAGAAAGAAAGAAAACTCCAGCATGTCAGCTTATCCAGCCGAGGAATGCTCCAGTGTTCCTTTTTATCATCTGGAGGTATTGCGTTGAGAACCATAAGTTGGTAAAATAAAGCGGTGTTAATCGCTGTGGGAAAGGCTAAGCCATCTTTTGGAAATCCTATTACAAATAAAATAATAATAATAATTTTATTAGAATAAAGATTACGTATTATGAGTGAAACTACCAAGCTATTATGTCGAATAATATTAATATAATTTGTTTTAGGAAAGATTGCCTCACTTTTACAATACGAAACTGAAAATGAAATTATTCTTTAATAAAAATATAAATACGCCAAAATATGGCCTTTTCTTGACAGTATTTCCTTATGCTGACAAAAGCAGAGGTCCTTGTTTTGCTGTTATTAAATTTTCTTTCGCGCAAGTTTTCTTTACAAATAGTTTCATAACTCATCTAGAAAAATCCCAGATCTCTCTAATGCAATAGGCGGCTCTTCATTTTACGATATATCGAAGAAATCACACAACAACATGAAACAGGCTAAAATATACCCAAGAAAAGTCTTCGAAATACGAGCAGCATATAGCAAATATTCCCATGGAACAATATTTTTATTCCTTGAATTAGAGAACCCAATTTCGATTCTCATTGAGATATGGAAAAGGGTTCCTTACAAGCGGAAATAATTTAAGGTAAAATTTTGCCCAAATTTATGACACTCTTATCAGTACTGAATCCAATGCATAGATCTTTGGAACATTTTTTTTTAATTTCACTGAAGTTACAATAAAACCACTATATACCTTTTTAGAACATTGTTGTGCCTATACTTTTATTATACTCTGGAAGATAACTTAAAACGTTTTCGCTTAATTTTCACACTCAAGTGGATGTGTTTGTTATTCTCATCAAAAAAGAATCATATACATTTTGCTTCTTGCTTTCATGTTAAGTGGGAATACGAAGAATATTTTTTTCGACCACGTTATCATAAAGTAGGATAATTAAATAATATGATAAACACAGGAAAATCGGATTAAGAATTTTGATTTTTCAGGTGTTGTCGGGTGAGAGACAGAGCTTCTTGAAGACTGCAAAATTACGGAGTTAGAAGTAAAAATATACCGTATTACTTTTACTTATCCCTATTGCCATGCAAATATAATATAAAAATGTATTAAACAAGAGAAGGTTAATTCGTGATATAAAGAGCTACTAAACTTATAAAGATTTACTTCTTAAATTCTGAAGTATTACTTAAACATAAAATATATAAACTCAAAAATACATAAAATTCTTAAACTCTGCCATGACAGTCAAAAACATGGCATGACAGAGCTTTCGAGTCATCTATGAAATTAACTACTACAACAGAAGAACATTTATATAAGCCTTTTTAATTTATATATAAAAAAGCAATTTTATCTTCTATATAAAAAAGCATTTTTATCTTATACCACCACTTGTGCCTAGAGATTAATATTTGCAATTCGCAAGATATCATTAATAGTAATGTGAATTTATAATTTAATTTACTTTTCATTGTGGTGACTACAAAGCATATAGCCTAACAAGCGTTAGCTCATTTTCTAAGTCTGCGATTTACTTCGGCTAGAAAAATGGCTAATGCTGGCTAACTAATTCATGGAACTAGGCGAAAAAAGTGTAGCATGGCCAGAAATGCCAAGAACTTGTAGAGAATTTTAGAACTTTTCTCAGCAAGGAAATCGAATAAATCTGCAGTACTCTCGCTGGGATTCGAATTCAGGACCTTTCGAATGCGCGTCGAGCGGGCTACCAGTTACACCATTAAGGCATGCGGAAGGAGGGGGAACTACTTATAATACCTTTGTCTTGAATTTTCAATCTGACGTAAACAGTCATATGCCATTTTCATCCTTATGAAAGCTAATGAAAAGAAGTGACAGTATAGTTCCAAATCATAAGAAAATTGACTAACTAACATAACTAATAACATAAACTTTATAATTAATGCAAAATAGATCAAATATTTAACATAGGATAGTTTCCCCTGGCGAAGTTTAATTTCTTTGTATTAAAGATCATACACTATAAATTTGTAGAAAATACGACATTTCAGGATACAAGAAGACAGGAAAGAATCCGAAATAGATCTAAATTCGACGGAAATGAAAAAGAAATATTTCTGAAACTTTTCTTAGAAAACATTTTGGCAGCCCTTGTATTATATTGTTCTTTTTATTCAACAATAATGGGGAAAATATTTGCTGAGTAGATATTTCGCTAACTGAGCAAGATGAAAATTTTTCTACGTCATCATTTTATTACACTAACGTTAAAACATTTTGCAGTGTTATCTTAATTCTAGAACGAGACTCGAGATGTTGCATTGAGATAAGTTATCGCAGCAAGAAAAGTTTTCAACAAATATTTAATTACATGATGCGTGTGAAACGTTAACAGCTTTTGGTACTCCTCTGTTTTTTCAGACTGCACTGTGTGGCTTTTCTAAATTAAATATTACTTCTAAGCTTTATGCCTTTGTTTAATTTCTCACTGCACTTTCTTGGTACGTGAATTGGAGAACATATGGTTAACCTAACTCCTAGGGCTTTAATATCGACCTGCTTCTAACATGAGATAAAACATATGTTTTCTCGTTTGCGTTAATCTTTCAGCCAGTAAAGAAAGTAATGTAGCTTACTAGAAATTATTCGTTCCTCCCGGTAATATAAATTATGGATTTTCAGAAGAAAAAATTTTTAACATTTGAGCTTTTTAAATAACAGATACATAAATATGTAAAATTTAATTTAGCAAATACCTTTTTTGTTTTATTTTTGTACCTTTTGTCTTTCGTTGGCTTATACTAATTTATAAAACATTAAAAGTAACTTGTAAATGGTTGACTTCATGTCTTAGCTGATGATTCTAGATGTCAAATGCAGAGATTGACAAGATATATTACATATCTAATTGCAAGCACATTATGACTCAAAGTAAAATCTAACATATACTTTATCATCTACCACTTGAAGGTAATGCAACTAAAATTAAAAACAAGTAAGATTTGAGAATTCTCATTTAACTTAATTTCAATGGTTTGCTGGTACACTGGAGTCAAGACTCAATTACAACGACAAAACTCTACAATCCGTAACGGTGTTTCGGTAGCAAACTAAAACAAGCAAAAAAAAATCTACTTTTCTAATAATTATCGAGCTTCTTCAAATCTACAGTAGCTCTAATTTTCACTCTGCTTTTGTACCCTACCCAAATCTGCAGCACGCTGGTTAGCTAGCAGTGATCTGATACAAATTTTGATAAGCTGCATACGCAGATTGAGGTACATTTTGCATAATAATAACATAAGCAAAATTTGGTCTGAGTGAGCTTTACATGCTCAGCTATCCGTTTGGCCTAGAAATTTGTCCATCTAGTTTTGAATCTCCTAGAATATGTATGTAACCTCCGTATATGACTCAAGGTTTTATGAGGCTTACTATAGACATTATGCGTCAAGACTGTCACGTTATTGATATTCATTCTCTTCTAAATTAATTACACATCATTTGTCTGAAGGATTATATGCATGTTCACCAAAGATACAATTGAAGTTTAAAAATTTAATTCAAGAAAATTTACGTTTCATTATTAATGCCAATTTCTAATGAAGCACTATTACAGTGGGTGTTTACACACTTTTAGAATGATTTCGATAAAGAATAAAAAAAGACAAATTTTTGGAACAAAAATTTTAAGAGCTTATTGCTTGAAATGAGGAATATTGTATAATACTTTTTCGTTTACTCCTGTTTCAGAATGTCGTATTTAAACAAATTGTTATTGAAGCATTTTTTTTTTTTTTTTGCGCTTTCCGGAGTGATTTATTTCTATTCCAGAGTATGTTTTTGCACTTCCCGAAGAGATCTATTTCTGTTCCATAATTCAAAAAACGTTGTGAGATCCATAGTATTAAAATTCTTAACTGCAAAATAAGTAACATTATTAATCGGAAAGTAAACCGTCAGCTCATGGAAAGAAGACTCCAAGTGAATACCCGAAAAGGTAATAATCATAATTTGGTTAAAAGAGAAAATCCGTTGACGCTGAAGTCAATTGCAAAATCTTTAAATACGTCTATGGCAAATATAAATAAAGCAATAAACTAAAAAACATAAAGTTCATCAGCTTTATCTGTGGCATATGGCTCAACTTAGGAAAATTTGTAGAACCGTGTATGAAACCTACTTAGCAGATGAAAATACAGTTCCCATGGATGAAGCATGGATTTACCTAAATGACCGCAATATAAAAATATCTACTTAATGTGATAAATAAAGGGAAAAAATGTACAAACCTGGTTTCGTCAATGCAAGGAAAGCCTTTAGTAAAGGGTTTAAAATTACTGCAGTATTCTGTTACAGTAAGAAATTAAAAATAGAAGATTGGAAAAAGTGCCAAAATCAACTTATAAAGAGAATGTTTATCGTACGTACTATCAAGAGAAAATGCTTTTTTCCAATATTCACAGAAGAAATTTTGTTTTGAAATTTTGTATTGACTTTCAATGAGTGAAACATCAAGAAAAATCAACATGCCATACTTACAGAAGTATCACTGTATTCCTTGACAAATTCAAGCCTGATACAGATATTGCATATATACATTTAACGTATTCATGCGAAGTCTCGTAACATTTCACCCATGGACTACTGTGGACATTAGGTCTCTTGGAAAGACCTCTTTCTAAGCGCAAACACACTACAGTTGAAGATGATTGGAAACCAGTGGAAAAGGAATGGAAATCAGTACCTCTGGAAATTTTGTGAAAATCATATATTGTGGAAATTATAATGTAATCGTACAGTCCAGAGAAAGAAGCTATCAGCTCAAACATTTGAAAACATACGCTTTATATTTTATACCTTAATCAATTGGCTTAGTAATGTGTGAATAAAACTGTTAAATTAAAAAATCTCCAATATATCTCACTTTTATCCGGATCGCTTTTAATTTAATGAGGCATCTAGTAGAGTACTGCTTTTACGCTTCTGAATTTTCTTCATACAAGAATCTCACAAAATTAGAAGTTACTTCGATAATTTTTAACAATACTAGGGAAATACATGCTTTAAAGTGTGACGCTAGGGTAGATTAAACTGATTACTGCTGACCAGAAATTCTTAACTTGTCAAAAGATGTTTTCCTTCCTTGAAAAGAAAAGCGAAACTAATCTAACGCCGCAACTAGCTGATGAAATCCATTCCCACCTAGACTATTAAATTACTCAGCTGTATCGAGGCGGATATCAACCGAGGCAGTCATCAAAATTAAACGTTCATTTCCCTGTAGGGGAACCAAACTTCCTAATTAGTAAATGTAATTAGCACTTCTTAAGCACGTCGGTTGGTGCTCCAAGATTTTCCGTTACAATTTGTAAGATCATTTCTAGCGGATTACCGCCAATTGCTTGTAATTCTTATGATGACTGCTTTGCTGCGAAAGGATGTTTTGGCAAAGGCAAAACTTGTCTTTCCTCTAATTCAATAATATTCTACTCAGATGAGTGGTTGTTTACGAAGCCTTCAAGTGAGAAGCGACTTTTTGATTATGGTTAAAAATTCGGTTTGTATATATGCGACAATTTCATTTTAAATTGACTTTAAAAACCAGGATATTTCCTTAATCTGTTAATATTACTTCTGAAGCATTTTAGAAGTAACATTCAGTAGCTTACTCAAAACCTACTTATGTAAACATCGTGTGTTGAACAATTTCTAAAAATTTCAAGTATAGTTTAAGGATCTTATGTTTTAACTATCAGTCTTTTGTTTGTTATTGACTTTATAGCAGAAAGAAGCATCGTTGAATTTTGTTGCACAACAGTATAGATATCTTATCTTCAGATAAGAAATTATCTTTTTTCTAATACTTTTGATGAATTATGATTGAAAATACTTTAAGCCATAATATTTAAGCAGCATCTTTTTATCATTATCAGTATCAAATTAATTCAAACACAATGTATTCACATTTTTTGTTCCAGAATAGTTTTTTGACAAATCACTTTTAATGCTATTGTTAAGTAGTATACAAACGACGTTTCAAAGAAATGGATTTTTCTCTTTCGCATAAAAGTTTTAATTAGCCAAATCACTCGTTTTTCTTTGCAATGCACATTTTCTTTTTTTTGTTTTTTTGTTATCTAAAGCAACGTTCTATCTTATTCCAGTAAATTTTATTTAAATACATAGATTAAGCTGCAATGAGGATTTTAGTAATACTATTCTATTGTGTAATATTAATATATTTATGAGAGTTTTATTTAAATCTGAAATAAAACATACAGTTTCATATGCGTTACAACTTTTGCTTCTTTTTTGTTTAATTGTTGATCTGTTGTGGAAACATTTTATTTGATATTCGAGGCAATTTGTTCCTAGATGGATGATAGAATTTTCGTGTACCGTTGTGAAATGGAGTTTTAAGAAACACTTAAGGGGTAAATGCTAAACGATCTAAGACAGTTCCTTCATGGAGGATTTTAAAAAGGATTTCTTGAAATATCTAAGAAACTAATTATTGAGAATGTACGTTACAAGACTCAAAAATAACTCTTTTAGAATAAAAAAACTATTATTACTAATATAAAAAATCAAATAGAATTAAAATACCAGAGAAATATTTTGTTATGAAAACGTAAAGCTTCTAGATAAATTTTCAAATTCTAAACGCTATCCTACACCAAGTCTGACATAAAACTCCTGAAAAACCTAGATACACATTAGATACATGGCATTAAGTAGTATGCAAATTTATTTGCTATTTAGTTGATTAAATTCGTACTAGTCTTGTTTTAAATTAATGTAAGTTTAAATTTCAACTTACTGTATACTGAGAGCTGAAATATATATTTTCACTAATATCTCTTCAGTCATTATTTCATAGTTCGTTTGAAAGACTCGACCTCGTTAACAACTTTCCAAATTTTCGAAACTAAAATATTGAATGTTGCCAAACAGAGCTTATCGCAAACTCTCACTGTAATTTACAATATTTTAACTCTTTACGCATTAAATATTAGCAACTAATTCTTTTAGTGTTGTGTATTCCTAGATAAAAAGATTCAGTCATCTATATATATATATATATATATATACGTAGATGTATGTATGCTATAACAAAGTATGATAGCTGCTTTAAGAAATAATTAATAATTGGCGATTTCAGAATTAATGTTCTAAATTTGGTGATCTCTCCCTAAATTCATCTGTTCTCCCAAAGTCGAAAATTTTCTACGTTATGTAACGCTACTGAAAAGGGCAACCAAAACTAATATCAACCAATCATAGCTTGTCTCTAGAATCGCTCTGGTATAAGTACCTCTGGCAGTTAATTACGTCAAAATATCCCCGCTGCTCTGCTTCTCCACCTAAAATGCATGCGTCGTAATTTTAAGAACGAATGTATATAGCAATCTGTCATATTTCATTATGATTGAATCATAGAAATTTCTCGGATTTCATTATGATTGGATAAATATATATGGATGTAATTTTTATGCTGCAAATAAAGACTGGAAATTCGTCAAGTTCATGTTTTGTTATCTTCATCTCTAAGCCTTCAGCCACAGCCACAATGACTGCAAGTTAATTCCTATTCTATGATTAGATATATATATATATATATATATATCTGTGTGTGTGTGAAATAATATATATATAAGTAGATGTTTCTGTTATATATATATATATATATATATATATATATGAAAGAAAGCTACTCATTTTATACTTTAATAGTCCCTTTTAATCCTCGCTTTAATTTGGCTACTTCCCCTTCCTGTCCTAAAGCAGCTAACTGTTCATAATGTATGAATCTGAAGTGCGTCACTTTCAAAATTAATGAATGCTCCTTATGCAACACATAGCATTGAGGATATCGTTGCTCCAGTCAGATAATAGAGATTGTTAACTCTTGCACGCTTTTCTGAATGTTTACTGACTTTCCCGCTTCTCCTCCGCTCTAGCCAAGAAGTAATGGAGATGCGTCGCACACTTCTCCCCTTCGTCCAATGTCCAAACCATAAATTCCAATGAATGCTATGAAGATGTGTGGATATCGGTCGCACGATGATGTGGGATGAAGAATGTTAAAAATTAGATATCGAGCTATAAATTATATCTTATCTTCTGCCATATTAGAATACAGTGTGACCGTTATATCTACGGAGAGAAGCCTTCGTGAAGATTTTACTACGCCTCCATCTCCAATACGTTGTAGCTATTGCCCTGTCTTCAAGATATTGCATATTCTATTACACACACACACACACATATATATACATATATATGAACGTTTTCTGAGAAATGTATTTTTCTGTGTAACAGTGTTAGAGACATTTCTCCGGAAAATTCAAAGTTGGAAATACCGGATTGATGGCAAGTATTAGTATTACTACCCAGACTGGAAAGTGGTTAGTGACACCGACTGCCGTACTGAAAATTCGAGTCCCAGAGAGCATAGCTGTAAAATTGTCGGTACCTTTACAATAGGTAACGATGGACGCCTATTATATGTCTCCATAACAAAATGATCATTCTTCTGGCCTTAGTAGTTGCAACAGACTAAAATAATTAGTGCCAGCCATAATATATATATATATATATATATATATATAATTAATATGTCATTCTTAAAGCTATAGCCTATGAGTTAAAGTGATACTTCGCTCCTTCCTCACTTTAACTCATAGGCTATAGCTTGAAGATTGACTTTTTTAATTTTATTTCAAATTTTGCAGCTCAATGCGCAAATTTCTTGACCTCACAGGTCCTTTTTTGTTTAGTTCATAAGCTTTTCTTACATTATATATATATATATATATATATATATATAAACACATTAGTATTATATATATCTATACATATTAGAAGGAGATAATTTCAGTTTTAATTTTGTTCCGAGATTGATAATTTTCCATTTTCTGTTGCGATTAGATGAGAATAAAATCCGAATGTCTTGTACATCGGACTTTGTTTTGACACCCATTTCAAGGTAAATCGCCTAAATTATTGTCTTTGATGTAATAAATAATTGACACTTTTAATTTTAAACTCTGGTTTTAGGCATACCCCCCCCCCCAGTATAAGTTTTTGAGCTTTAAATTCGCGTTTGTGTTAGAGTTTGAGTTGATTGTAGTTAGAGCGGTAAATCGTCAAAATTTAGGAAGTAAATTTTTATGGAGTATCATAAAGTTAATATAACTTTTTATGAAGAATTTTCTTATAGTTACAATGTATTTTATTCAAAGATTTCCTACCTTTCTTATACCTCACGCATATTTGTTGAGCACAAATTTATATGTATAATATATAGCTTATGATATAGTATGCAGCTTATATATGTATAAGTTATAGCTCATGTTCTTGGTATATTAATTTCTTCTTGGATAAGCATAAATTTAATCATTGTCTAGTTTAATATCTGAGAAATATATAATTTTCCTTGTATATAAGGCAAATTTTATTTAACAATATTTTATTACACTTAGTACATATAAATTCTTCAGTTTGAAGAAGTTCTCAATTATTCTTAATAAAAATATTTTATTCATGTTATTTTATTCATGTTTATTCAATGTTATTTTATGTTCTTTTGTAAAATTATAATACTAGTGCTAGTATTTAAGCCACTTTTTTGACTTTTTGTATCCGTATCTCTTTAATTTTTACGTATTGTTTTAATTATTTTAACGTTAGACATTAATTACTTTCTCATTTTTTATTTAATTGCTATAATTAACTAATGAACTCTCTCTTTTGAAGCATTATTAAAGTTTTTTTTTTTTTTTCTCTGGATCCTTTATGTTATTTCAATAAGTTATTATTACGTTTTCCTTTATCATAATTTACAAAGCTTGTATGATTTATCTGCTCATCCATTCCTTTCATGCTTTAATTAATATCTCGACATATTATTTTCATTTCATTTATGTGTATCTGTATCTATAGCTATATCTCTCTATATGTACTATATGCACATACAATTAATCTAAGTTACAAAAAATATACTTTAGCATTCTGTCTTAAAAATGTAGCTTTTCTTGAATTTTAAAAGCATATTTATCATACGCTCGTTTTTTTATGCTTTTAGTCATTTGTAGAGAGCAGCTCTTGATGGAGCCTGAGGCATACTGCTATTATCATAATTATAAAGGAATTATTGTAAACATAATTCTGATTCTGCTTTTTACCTACATATTCTGAATATATAATGCATTTTAAACGGATGTTGTTTTGTTAATTGACAACGCAGTACTAATAAGTCTATTATTTCTGTGTTTATTTTAGTCAGATTTATTTTTTCATTTCTACTGATTACATTACCGATCTCAAACCCCAGCGCTAGTTACGTTTTAAAACTGTTAGCACTGTTTTTATCCTTTGATTTAAAGTTAATTAAGTTAAAGTTTGATTAAAGTGATAATCTAGAGTTAAATGATTATGCAATTAATAAATTAATTTCTACAATTTTATTTAATTTTTTTTTAAATTTTGAAGCAAATTTCATGACGCATTTTGAGGCAAATTTTCTGTTATTTTTATTAACGGCTTACTTAAATTTTGTTTCTTTTCTTAATTAATGCAGAGAGATAAATACAGAAACATTGCATCATTTCTAAGAAATGATCAGTGTTGCAACCGGTATATAACAATACATCTGTTGATATCTCTACATTTTAGTAATGCGAGAGTAAAATTTCACTTCAGTGTCTTAGTGTTACTAGTGTAATGCCAAGCTGTGGACCTGTGGCTGGACTCAGGTCTTAAAAAGTAGTGGTGGCAGAGCAACGTAATTCATTCTGTTACAATTCTAGTCCTGAACTCTGCAAGGCATGAAATTTTTGATTGTGTTTCTATACCACAACAGACCGCCTAATCAAGGATTTTGAAGCCTTCTCATTGGTGCCACAACCAGGTTTCACTATAGCCCTAAAAGAAAGCGTGGCTATTTTGTTCTTTTTTATTTGAATTTTATAAAATTTCTCTACACTCTGTATTGCATTAATGAAATGTTTTTCAACCATTCAAAACATTAGTTTTCAAAAGTGTGTGTGTATGAGGTTTTAATTTCATCCACACTGTCAGCCAGAAACTTAGCTCCCTTTGAAGAAAACGTAATGTTTTAGGGTGAAAGGGTGAATAATATGTTGCATTTTAACTTTTATTTCTTAGTTTTCTTTATTTCAAATAATAGACACCTACTCGAACTTACATATGTAGACAAGATGAAACTGAACGTGCAAGAGCAAGTTACAATTTTAACATGAGCGATGACACATCAGAATGAGCAACTGGCTATGGAGTTGGCGAGACACGACATCAGTGAATCACCTACCAGAAAAAAAAAAAAAAAAAAAAAAAAAAAAAAAAACTAGATCATACAGAAGATATCAACTGGAAGAACTTGCAGTAACACCGAAAGAGTAACATCATTAAAGATTGTGAAGCCATTCGAAAAGATGAGCAGTTTGAGGTTAATAGAGTGTGTCTGGTTACTATAGCTCATATAGTATTATTTTTCAGGTTGAAGATTTGAAGTACTATTAGCAATAGTTCAATTTGGTTAACAGTTGTACTATCATCACATAGTGTTATCAAATGTATAAGCACATTTCTGATATACATAATCTGACTTCAGTGTCTTAGTCAAATATTAAAATACCAGCTGATGTTAGTCGTTGTATATCCCTAAAAATTAAATAAAATATTGAGATAAAACCAAAGATAATTTTCTTTCGCATTGCACCAAATTCTGCATAGTCTGTAATTTTATATTTCATTCTTTATTTGTATTCTTCTCCTGCTGACAGAAAGGTTTTCATTATAGAAATCTATGCTCTATATTTTAATGAGTTTAGGAAATCGTATTAAACAAATCTAGAATTTGACTAAGTTTGAAGAATATTCAACGCCCCCTTTCATTTATAAGCAGATTTTAAAGAAAGGGACTCATCTAGAAAATACTGATTGCATGTATAGCAGCGGAAGTATCGGGAAATATATTTCTTCTCTTTCACATTATTAGGTTTATCCTCTATCATGACTCACATCCACATATCTGCTCCAAAATCATTCTCAATTTACAACTCAGGATGTAAAATAATCAAATTCAGTCCACTAACTTCACGTTGATAATGAATCACTGGAATAAATTGTGACAAAAAGAAGGCTTCAGCTGCTTCAATGGCGCATTTCAGTGCCATTTTGTCGGAGATTCTAATGGACGTGAGAAGGAAGCATTTGCAGATAAGCAGCTTAGATGAAAGCAATTCAAGAAGAACTTTCTGGAGAAGCTTTGCGTAGAGGTATCTTTTTCCGACCTTTGTGTTGAGTTTGGAGAATTTCAAGTGAAATAAATCCGAGCAAGAGGAAGAAATGGGAGCCCATTTTATTTTGAATGATTAAAGTTTGTCGAGTTTGAAAATCTTCTTAGAAAATGTGAATATAACTTGAGAAAAGGAAAGAAGTTTTATTTTGGTGCTGAAACTTGACTTCCTACATGTAATGAAATATGGCCTTCTAACAAGAGTAGTGAAGAAAATACCGAGCATTATATGCTTAAAAATAAATATTGTACGTTATTGGAATTTTTCAGCAAAGATATAAATAATAAATACTTCTTTGTTTCAGCTTTTGGATTTATAACACGCTAACATAAATATTATAATTTCGAGAAGAAAAGGGAAATTTGAATTCCAAATATGAATATTTAATTCGACAAATTCCATTTAAAAATTCATAATCTTTATTTGAAAACTATTAAACAAATTTTGAGAACTAACTAACATTTTCAGCGATTTAAGCTAACAGAATGTAAATTTCAGTCATGCTTTATAAAAATTAAATTACGGCAGGAAAAACTAAATATAGCGCTGAAATGGATGTATAAGTAAACTGCTATTTTAAGTAAATGAATTTCATATTACAAAAGTTAAGCAACCAAACGAAATGAAATAGTAGAAAGCAAACAGAACATATTTTAAGTCCGGTCAGGATTTTCTAATATATATACTTGTGTGTGTATATATAACATATATTTATATACTTCTTGTTAGACTGTTTGAAATCTTAACTCTTTTTGCCTATTTTAATAACATAAATAAAGGTAACATTTCATTCTGCATTCCGTCTGGGGGAAACAACATTGCTTATTTTTTTATTTTTCTTTGGAGGCCATTTTGGACATTCCCCACTCTACGTTTTAAAGAGCTTCTTGGTAAAACACAAATAACAGTTAAATAGCCACTTTCGTTGGTTTTATGTGTCTCCTATAATGTGAATGATGAGGCTCCGATGTTCGTAGAGGATTTGTAGCATCACTTGATAGTCTAAAAGTCTGAGTTGTCCTCTCCAGCGCAGCCCCACTTTCAATATAATGGGAACAGGATTTGCATAAAATGTTTCCTGCCTTTGGGTGCCCATCTGTAGCTGGGTCTAAATTAACGGGTGAAGAATGTATTCCTTAAGAATCTGAAAAAGGAGGAAAGCTATTAAGACAAAGAATATTTTTTTTTTCCTTGCATTTTCAATGGAACAATTTTCTTACTGGACGTACAGAGGAACCATATACAGTTTACACAAGAGCTAATCTAACTTGAATGTCCTTTCTGGGATAAAGCTTCACTGTTTGCCCTAAATTCCAGTTCAGTTTTCAGTAGGATCACTTTCCAACAAATTATATCCTCTTCATTTAAATGAATTTCCCTTTCTACCTTATCTCAGTTATCATTACACTTCTCTCAGTTACCCTAAATACTCAACGCCTTAGCAGATCCCTTTCCACTCTAACGCGATATGTAGATATCTTCTTCCCCTGTACTATCAAACTCGGATATGCCGACTTTTCTAGTATCTTGTAAGAACATTGTAGGAGTTAAAAGTTCCAGGTCTTCGAGATCTTCTGAAACGCAAGTCAACAGTCTTCAATTAATCAGGCTTTCACTGACGCATTGAACAGTACTAATTTCTTTATGATTTAATGAAGTTTTGTCTACAGTTTTCCTTAAAACGCTCTTCATATGTCCAATGAGCATTTCCCAGAAACCTCCCCATCAGAGATGTTAGGAAGTATGAATATCCACGTAAATGGATTTAGCTCCCTTATGTTCCACAATTTCTCTAAATCCACTTTCTCTAAGACACGAAAAGTGCCTTTGATGATCGGCCCATTGTCTGAAGAATTAGCAGATGGTCTTTCTAGGCGTGCTATAAATCTGAAAGCAAGCAGAAAATGTCCAGGCCAGATTGAGGTTAACATTTCCAGATGTATTGCACGGTAGACTGCACAAGTCAGGATTAAATTTAAGCCATTTTTCCCTACGTTGAGAAAGAGGGGACATGCAAGATCTTTTCATATGATTTTGAAAATTGTGGCATGATGTATAAGGCCTTCTGAACAGTTAACCAGCTTCGTCTTAAACCTATTGCAGATAATACAAGTCCCAATTACTTTTTTCATAGTTTTTCTAGTTTTGAAAACCTAATAATTCTCTCTAAGATGGCTCATAAGCATTTGAACTCCTGAATGCTCTGCATTTTTGCGTTTATAAACAATGAGAGCATTAGCAACTGGCTGACTGGTTGGAAGTATAATGGAAAAAAGGATTTCTTGATGACCATCTCTGAAACAAACTTTTGTCTTTAATCTCAAAATACCATGCAGCTTTTTAATTATCTGTAACGTCTATTGTCAGCTTCATTCTTGAATACATCCTTTTCTCTAATTGCTTAAGTAAGGTACGTTTAAGTTCTTGATTTTGTCAGTCATCAAACTTCCTATTGGTTTTAGTTTATGTGATTACGATTATTATGTGATTAATAATGTGTGTAATTATGTGATAATTATTGTGTGTAATTATGTGACTATGTGTGTAATTATGTGGTAATGTGTGAAATGATGCGATAATTATTATGTCATTAATAAATTTTCTATTGGTTTTAGTTTATGGAATCTATCTGCCTAAGGGAAGGGATGTCTTCGTGGAGGACTTTCTAAGCAAATTTTCTATTGTTCGCTAGAGCCATTAGGATTTTTGAAGCAGGTAAGCTAAAAATTGCGCATTGCCCTTGTCGGTACTTGAACCCTGGAGCTCTCAAAATGCGTCAAGTATGCTTCCAATCATTCCACGAAGGCGTGCGGAAAGGAGAAAGAAAGTAGCTTATAGTTCTATGAATTTTATTTTCTTCAGACTTATTAAAAATATTGCTATGCACATTCTAATTCTTGCATGTCATACGTTTCTTCGCACTGCTCAGAAACTGACGATACAATGGTTTTTTCTTTTCTGAATTAACTGTCTCCGTATCTGGAAGGTGTTCCAATTTCGGCCAATCCTCCTACGGTTTTTTGAGCCAAGGATGCTCTTTTCCCGAACGTCCTTTGATGAGAGCCTTCATAGAACATCACTCGACAGGAAATCAGCAGCATTCAATGCGCCTGATACGTATCCCCTGGTCTTATCTTATTTCTCGTATCGATTTCAATTAATTTTTCATTTTAAAATCAATTATTCAAGCTAGTGTCCCGGCAGGAATACCATTTTAAAAACTATAAGAATGTTAATTACAAGTTTCTTGATACTTTCAATTCAGAATTCTAAATTAAGGAAAACGATTTTATTTACTTTTTTCCGTCCAATGTTTCTAATATTATTTTAAATAACGCTTATATGTCGAACCCGTAAACGGAGTTACATTCCATATCTATACATAAAGAGGCGATAGAGAAAGAATTACAGTCAACATCTTAATCTTTCTTGATATCTGAACTCTTGTTACCGATTTTAATGACATAAACAAGCAACATTTCACGCCGCATAACATCTGGTAATTTTTTAAGAGACTGTAAGGTATTTCTCGCGCCTCCATAGCTAGCCTTCGCGGTGTAGTGGTCTGCACGCTGGACGCGTATTTCCAGATTTCCGTGGTTCGAATCCTGGCAAGGACGTTGCTCATTTTTCATCTTTCCTGCTTCCAAAAAAAAAAATACCTAATGGCTCTACAAGATAACATTTTCGACAACATAATAACAGCAATAATATATAATAATAATAATAGTAACTGACAGGAGTATACTTTAATTAAAATTTGGACATGTTGAAATGATCATCCAGGTTTATGCTTTGATCTAACAATTTAAATAGCTGGTCTCAGAACTGAATCAGTTTCAACATTTATTTTGAATCATTGATTTTAAGCCCAAATGGGCTTTAGTCCAGAAGTGCTATTAGCGTCGAAACGGCATTTTGGGTTGAATAAATTTTTAAATTGTTGTCACCAAATATTATCGACCTGTGCTATATTTAAAGAAACTAAATAATGAGGAAGCTATATGAATGTATGTATGTTTCTTGTATTCTGAAGGAATAACGCTTCCTAGAATCATCAAATTTTGAATAAAATGAATTTTTTCCTATAATTGTAAAAAAAAAAAAAAAAAAAAAAAAAAAAAAAAAAATAAATAATAAAATTAAAGCTTTCACATTTTATATTAGGCCCCATTTTTTTATTATTTACAGACACATACACGTTTCGAGAGCATTTGAGTTAGCGATACATTGGGCTAAAAATATTTAAAAGCAGTATATCTTTAGATTTTCCGATGGACTGTGTCACGCTTTGGAGATAAAAATTATTATTTCAGTTTCTCGCGCTGGAGCTAAAAATTATCATTTGTTCCCATCAATGTTGCCACTGCTCGCTGTAAAACTGTTGAGTTTTTTAGTCAAAAATTCGTTAAAGTTTTACAAAATATGAAATAGGCAATAAAACATTCCAAATTCGCTCTTACAGGTGCCTATGCTCGAGTGGAGTTATCCAAAATTCTATGTTATTCAAAACTTGATGACTCTAGTAATGTTACTTTTCTCAAAGCGAGGAAAATACATACATTCATACTGATTCTTCTTTATTTATACAGGGCGATAATACTTGGTGGTAACAATTTGAAAAGTGATACAGCCGTTTATATTGATTCGATGCAAAAGGCCGTTTATATTGATTCGATGCAAAAGGCCGTTTATATTGATTCGATGCAAAATGCCGTTTATATTGATTCGATGTAAAATGCCGTTTCGAAACTAATATCCCCTTTGGGATATTAGTTTCGCCCCTGTAAAATGAAGCTACTAAATTTTACTCTAGATGCAGCATGAAACGTTCGAGAGTTATATTGTCTATTACAGTACAATTTTAATGTTTTTTCTCCACTTGCATTTATTTTTTTACCCCAGGATGTTGCTAATTTATAGTTCAGTTTAACCGTTCAAACTTCCATATCATTCAGCACAAGTATTCTAAATTTCCTAACTGTAATAACCATTTGATACAAATTATAAGATTTACCATACTACATGTGAAACTTTCAGACCTGCAGCAGTACTGATTTCAAACGTTTTGGTCACCTGAACTCAATGTGCACAATGATCGCCATCAGGGTTACTGCATTTTGCACGGGTGTTCTAATGAAGCAATTGATATTCACCTGTCGGGTGTTGTTCTGAGCTTAATATGCATCTCGAATATCAGTTTATCACAACATCATGTATAATGTGAGGTGCAAGAATTTGACATCCCCTAGTCATGACTCAGATGTGATCAAATGGACAGAATTCTGAAACGCAACCCATTATTGCAATTGTAGAGAGCATTACACAGTTTCTGCCGCATGGGTAGGAGTGTAAGGATTTCCTTGTTGATATAATAATGCATATCGCTATAGTAAAAAGGAAATGAGAGATTACGAATGGGTACTTAGGAGAAAGATGCAATGCAAAGCATGTTATAAATGGTAGTTAAGTTGATTGAACTTATTCTTGTTACAGTTCAGATGAATTATTCAGGGTTGCTCTGAAAAACTGGATTGTTTTCTTATCAGCTACTAGGATAACACAACCATCTAGGAATAAGAATGAGAACGATTTTGTGATTTTAGAGACTATAATTTCGTGTCCACTAACCTATCAGGATAATTTAATTTGCAGCTGTTTAAAAGAAAAACATTTAAACATCTTTTGTGACAACAACTGCGACTGGAGAGAAATTATGTCGTGAGATGCCTTCCGTGTCTCTTTCTCTGATATCTATACTTTTACACAAATTTACCAACCACTTCTTAATTATATCGCTTGTATAGACGCTGCCGGAAAAATAACAGTCTCGTTGGACGGAGAAAACCTTAAAAAGCTAAATAATGATATAACGAACAATTGTAAGAACATTTCAGAATCTAAGTCACAGTTTATATTTTTTGCAGCGTAAACAGCTGAGAAATACTTCTTGAAGCAAACACAAATAAGAAAATATGTAAATTGCAAAAAAATCATTTTGTCATAAAGCTCTTAATAATTGCAAAATAACGTTAGAATATATTTCTACATAAACCTATTATTCATAACGAAATATTATCCGGTAAAGATTAATAATAATAAGCCGATATAATGTCACACTTGCACCAACATAATGAGATTATTCGAGTGCAATATAACTATATTTAAATACTTCATGAAAAATTATTGTGTCGTGTTCGGACTATTTGGCGAAATGTTGCATTTTGACCGAAGGTCATTTTATTTAATGAACTCGAGGTTTGTGATAAGATGTAGATCCTTTGAAAGATCTTGTTATTTTAGCTATCATGCAAGGAACACATCTTACTAAGTCAGGCACTTCTCGCACAGACGAGAAGAAATAGCACACATATATTATATATATGTGTAAATTTGTTTATATTTTTATATACATTCCAAAACAAATTATAGTTTTACGAATCAATGTGTCGACAAAATTTAAAGACCACTTCTATAGAGGAATAGAGCAAAGAATTCGCTATAAGTATCAGCCTATGTAAAGATATTCTTCCTTCCTACAAGGCGTTTTATTCTGATGAATAATTTTCCAGAGAGTTTCAAAAGATCTTTTGGAATTACTCATTCCAAAACATACGAAGCATACGAACAGCATACAATTCACCAGCATACGAACATTATTTTTTGACTCTTAGAAACAAACGTTTCACAGTGGTAGTGAAAATAAAAAACTATTTCTCAAGCATCCCTTCAAATATTCTTATTATCAAAATATCTTGTTTTTTCCCACATAAACAAAGACGTACTTTTTTAATTAGGGTACAATCATTAACTAAATTCCGAATAAATTATAAAAGATCTCTGCAGTAAGCATGTAGGGTGACAAATGAGTTTAATATTACAGACCTCTTACTCTGCGTGAAGTTCGTTCAAGTGCAATTCAGGGATTAATGTAAAGTGATACTCTAACCTCGAGGAGGGATATAACTGAAAGTGCTCTCGTCTGGCAATATCACGTAGAAAATCATAAATTAAACTATCAGTGTGCTTCAAGCCACTGACCGTTTATAGCTAAAAGAAGACAGTAGCTGGAAAAAAAATATTCTAAATATGTTGCATGCCATACACATTAGAATATATATTGTAATTACATTTCTAGTTAATAATAATTTTAACTAAATAATTCTAATTTTTAGGTTTGTGTCACTTCTGTTCCATTACTAACTGATTTCTTTATTTATCAATTAATCATTTATTTGGAAAATTCTATGTATTAAACTTATATACTAAAAATAGGTTCTCCTAATATAAATGTGATTTTTTAATCCTGTGCAATAGTTAGCAAATATAAAAAAAATATATATTCCTCGAGTAATAAATAACTTTACTTCTCATAAGACACGAATTTCTCAGCTGGAAAATATAATTAGGACATTTTATGTTTCCCCGTTCTCTGGATTTTATCTGGTTTTATCATTCATATTACACTGGTTTTTATCGTTCAAATTTTGGGGATATTTTTTGAGACTCGCGCGGTAAGTAGTACACGCATGTTATCTTTTTGATTAATTATCGTAGTATGTTTAAATGCTACAAAAACTACTGTTTTAGTTTTCAATATGTGATTAAATTAATCCACCGTAAGCTTTTCTAAGATTAAATATCGGAAAATTTTCTTTCAGATATTTTTCTCTTTTATACTACTAAATTCCGTTTGCAACAAATTATTTGTTTATGCAAACTGTTATAAAGCACATATACAGATTACAATTACTTCGAAGTTCCTTGCTGTACTGACGCAAGTGGTAGACGTTCATAAACCTGGCCTGCCGTATAGGCGTATTAAGGACTTTTGTGGACACAGTGGAATCAAGAATCATTACGTTTGAGATTTTATCGTGAGAAATACAGTGCAATATATTATCTAGTGAGCTTGGATTGCGATATGTCGGGAAGAAGAGTTATTATTGATTTGGGAAGACATTCCTCTGCCAACGAAATTATTATGTATCCGATATCCATCAAGCGCCAGTAAGGTATACGAAATCTACAACACGGAACATACTTATATACAGTGCTAAGTGTGCTTTACATGCATTTCATATTACGTAATATACAGAGCAATAATTTCCTCATTCATAAGGAAAAAAAAAAAAACTCCCCTGGAATTTGGGATTTTCCCTGGCTGTAACGTAAAACAAGGATTGTTATAAGACCGGCGGATGTCTGTATCCAAGACTGTGAATAAAGTTGCGATATTTTTAGGCGAGTGTTTAGAGAATGGAAATGGAAACTGGAAAATATACTGATTTACTGGATCGAGGAATGCGAATTAGGACAATGTGTCGAAGGGGGAGAGAGACGCATTTGTAGAAGATCTCTGAAATATCTCGTATTCACTTTCCACATGGGGGAAGCCACAAAATTTCCTGTGCAACCAGCCCGTTCGCAGAGTTCAATATGCGTCAAATTACTAGGCTTAGCTGATTCTGAATTCAGCCCACAAATCTGAAAAGACTAATCTGAAAAATAAACGGTGCATATACATAAGATATTAGAATAATAACTTGCTAGGAAAAATAACAAACCAGCAAGCATGCATAGACTATACAAGAAAATTTATAAAGTATTAGATAAGTACCATATAACGAATAGTTAGTACATAAGTGTTAGAGTTATAAATATTAAAATACATTGCTTAGATAAATTATTGCAAATGATTAGCATCCATATGTCTACTCAAACATGAAGCATAATTTTTAAATTCTATACTTATAGGGTTTCAAGTTAAATGATCTTCTTAAACAGTTAACAAACTCCACAAATTATTGAGTCATTGAAATACGATTCTACACATTTTACAAAGGAAATTAAAATGAATTATTGAAAATAGCATATCATTTAGTCACTTCAGACCGCATTGTTATTTCAGATCCGTTCAAAATGTAGATATTACTATTATCAAAAACTGACATTAAGGCAATTAAACCAAACAGCAGTAACCGCCTACATACTGATTTATGATCATAATATACTTTTGTGTGACGATATTTCCGCATTTTTACTTCTTCTTCGGCACCCAAATTCTCATTTTTCAGTGATTTATTTTCATACACACCGTAAACCCGTTTACAAAAGAAAGAGGAAGAAGCAATTTTATAAATTCATGGATTCATAAGTATTGTTTTGCAATATAATGTATTAAGTTTGCGATAAAATTATTTCAAAATATTAAGTTTACCTTGAATGCACTTTTTCCCTAAATCCGCGGTACTTGCTTAACAACAGCAGCTGTGAACATTACAAGTGAAACATTGTAGTTTAGGTAATTAACTATCTCTGCCGGGTATCTCACTTTTTACGTCATTTACGTAACCTAGGCTCCGATAAGATTCACCGAAATGCTAATGTTTAACGACCCATAAGAAAATTTTAGTGCTGCTGTTTTTTACCTTGACATTGATGAATGATATTTATCACCATCAATAAACGATCATAGACATCGAGTTTAAATTTTTCATGAACCATTATTCCAGTTAATGTTATTTATAGTAATCGTCCACCTATTTATTTTCTTTCGTATTCGCCCGGCTCAAAACATGCCACAACATATTCAACGCATTTTCAGATATATATGCGTATTGAGGATTTATAACTGTGTAATATACAATGAAAGATGATTATCCCTCGATTCATAGTATACCTTATCTTGCTAAATACCTTCCTAAGACAATTACCTAAAGAATTGGATAATTTTGAGAACATAAATTAGCTCTAGTGTTAAATACCTCTTCTCAAATACCTCATTTCTGTACAAGATCAAACAGATCTGAACCGCGAGTTTTAGCTGTTGCAACATGCTGAAGTAGGACCGTGAGTTTTAAAACTATATACAGTGAAAAGTTTAGATATTTTATTGGGTTGGAGGGAAAGTTCTGTCGTATTTTAAAGAAAATATTTGAATTCATTTATAAAAATATGTGTTTAATATTAATCAATTATATATGCTCCGTTATTTGTTACAACCTGTTGCCATCTTCCAGGTAACCTGTAAATTCCTGTTTTGTAGAAGTTCTCATCCATGGAGTTAAAATAGTCAGCAACTGCCTTAGAAACACTTTCAAAAGACTTGAATTTTTTTCCCGTTAGATAATTTTGCAGAGATCTGAACAGGTAATAATCAGAGGTTGCAATGTCAGGTGAATACGGGGGGTGACTAAGGATTTCCCATCCTAACGCATTCAGTTTTTGTAGTGTCACCACTGCAGTATGCGGGCGAGCATTATCGTGATGGAACACTATTCCTTTTCTGGACGCTAATGCTGGCCTTTTTTCTTTGATAGCTGCTTTCAATTTATCCAGCTGATTGCAGTACAGATCCGCGTTGATGTTTTTTCCCTGTTTCAGCAACTCGTAATACACTGGACCTTTCCTGTCCCACCACAAACAAAGCAGTACTTTTCGTCGATGGATACTTGGTTTTGGAACTGTTGCTGATGATTATCCTGGTTTGCAGTAAGATTTTTTTTCTTTTAATATTCTCGTAAAGAATCCACTTTTCATCTCCAGTAACCAGCCTGTCCAAAAACGGCTCCACATTGTGTCTAATCAGATGTGATGAACATATTCTTACACGATCAGACAAATTCTTTTCCGTTAATTCATGTGGAACCCAAACACTTTGCTTTAACACAAACCCAAGAGATTTAATGTGATCTCCAACAGTTGTATGATGAATGCCAAACTCTTCTGCAATTTCTCGACTTGTTAAATGTGGATTATTTTCCAACATGGATCGCAAAACATCATTATCGATCTTGGATGGTCGTCCAGATCTAACACTTTCTTTGAGGCTCAGGTCCCCGGAACGAAATTTGCTAAACCATCTTTGACAAGTACGAACATTTACAATATCTTTTCCAAATACCGCACATAAATTTTTACATGCAACAGATGCGTTGCTTCCTTTTTGGAATTCATATAAAATGCAGTGTCGTAAATGCACTTTATCTACCGACATGTTTTTCCCTTTAAATATTACAAGTAAATGATGAATGACTTAGACTTAGACTTAGACTCTATAATTGACCAAGCTATTGCGAAGAGCAATGTTGCCGGTTCCAAAATTAAAGCCCAAGGACACTTGACATAAATAAATCCGGACGTGGAGAAAAGGGCACCTTTTATATTATACAGCAGCTAAAAAAACAAAAAAAATTCCGATTGACTCACTAGCCAGATTTTTTTTTATTTACAAGAAAAATCACCTGCCTATTTAAAATACGACAGAACTTTCCCTCCAACCCGATACATGCGTATACATTATAAGATTTAAAATAACCATGTATCCTTTTTACTAGAAAATCTTTTGTGATTACTTACTCTGGACGACTATCTCTAACATAATTTTTTCTAAAAATTAAAAAAAAAATCTTTGATACTGAATGTCATTTCTTAAAGATAACTTTCTCTATAGAATACCAAATTTATTTGAGACCATTAGTGATTGTCTTGGAAAAGCTCAGAGTTTGTTTTTTATCTTCATCCCATTAGTACCTATCTAAAAATAACGAAATATGTTCAGCCAATTTCTGGGATATTTTAGATGATTATCGAGAATTTATGCTTAATAATAATCGTTATTATTGATGGAATTTTTATTAGTCAAATAGGAATATAAACACAGAGACACAGAGAGTAGCATTAATTAATAATGAGATGTAAAATTAATTAATACCACTCCGTTATATGTACCAGCATTAAATTTAACTCACTATTCATGCCAAATTTCCCCGTTATCAAACTGGATTATAATTTACTATTGCTTTAAGGTAAATTACCCAGCTTCCAAAGGTTTCTCTTGGATAGCATTCCATTATATTAACAATATTACAACAGTGTATCCATGCGAAGCAAACAGGAACATCTATTAATAAATATATAAAATCTATGTACATGCATTAATTGATGATTTTAATGTATCTGAATAATAATGCACGTTGATATTATAAAGAGATAGAAGATTTTGCCCGCTGTGTCATAGAGGTGTGAATGTTCTACACATTTAGCGAAACCGTCGAAGATCTGAGTTTCGGATTCCTTAGATTTCCTATGTTGCTCAAAATGAAAATCTAAGAGTCTCTTCAATAACAGCACTAAAATAAAAATTTCGATGGACAATTAATGATCTCCGTCTGGACTTGGTTGACTGGGTCTCGTGCATCTTCGCAATCGCCTTTCCAAAAGAAAAGAAAATATAGGAAATATCACATTTATTCGTGCGTGCTGATGTAAAGTATGAACAAACCCAGGTAATAAATTAAAAGATGCTTGAATTGGAGAGCATATTTGATTTTTCATGTTTTCGACTCAAAAAATCTAATAATCTGCGTTGCATGGTACAAACGTTTCAGTTTAAAAAAAAATTCAAGCACTGGAGAAATTGAGTTGATTCTGTAAAGCATTTGATGAAAGAATTTAAAGTTTCATAAATATTTATATTTTTAATTGTTTGGCACTTTGCCCAATTTTTAATTTAACCGACTTCAAATGATCAGAAATATATTTAACATTTAAAATATCAGAATGTGCATTCGTTTACACTCTATTAACTATAATTTTTAGTTAATAATAACATATAAATCATCCGGGCTCTTAACTAAACATCGGAAGAAAGCATTGTTTCTTGAACAGAGAAGCAAAAGAGCTTTTTTGTTATTAAAAATACTTTTTACATTCGCCTGTTACAAATACATTAGAACAGATTAATTAGAACACGTAATTATTCTGTACACTAAAAGCGTTAATTACAGCCATAATGTCTGTGCGGCAAGGCTTAACCTTTTGTGTTATTTAGCAAGTTTTGTTAAATTTGTCTTTAGACTATAAATCAACGACAACTGAATGCATAGCTTAGTGATAAGTAGCAACGATAATTGAATTCAGATAGCTTATATAGGTAGAAAAAGTTCCAGACACCACAGTAATAGTCCACTTTCCAGGCATACCACTGGAACCCTATGGTTAATCATTACTCAGTTTTTTCACTTTTGGTTTCCTTCGAAATTAATAGAGTCTTGAAAATCTATGCCAAACGCAAGGTTGCTGTTTCGCCTAATTTTATGAAAACCTTGTTTTGTGAAGAACAGTTCGTCGCAAAAAATTACGATAGTCATTTGTTATGGAAAAACAAATAGCATAATTTAGGCTGTGTTCGTAAGATATTAAAAGCAAATTAGGGTTTTTGTTAAGACCAAGTTAATTAAATAACTGTATATATTTAAATTACTGTATAATATTAAAATATGTGACAGCAAATAAAACGACAACTTACTTTCGAGACTACAATACTTATAAACAGTAGTGAGAGATAAAAACTGCATCAAGGAATTCGAACTTTATCTTCTAAAAACGGAACGGGAAATTATATATAAATGTTTTACTCTTTACGGAAACAAATACTATAAATAATTGCGCACGAACAAAAGAAATTTGAATATATATATATATATATATATATATATATATATATGTATATATATATATGATGTACCAGCTTTTGTCCGGAATAAATAGATTGTTGAAGAATTATCAATGTAGTCGTAGCTTAAATTATCAGACGATAAGTTTTAAAAAACAGGATCCATTTATTATATTTCAGGGGAAAATAGCAGTTATAAAATCAGATATCCGGAGTAAATAAAACGAATTACTAATCACTTTTTGTATGAAGTTTACTTCATCGTGACATTAAAGAAAAAACCCGATATTCTTTTTGCGAGTCATTTTATAGCCTCTGGAAAGGCGGAGCTTCCATGAAATGACGTCAGCCTCGTCAGCCAATCCAATTCGCTTGAAATATTTCCAGAACATTCTAAAACTGTACGTGTAGAAAAGGCGGGAAAAACAACTTGACTACGGGGCTGTGGATTTAATTCCACGTACTTTCAAATAAGAGAACGTCGCCATTAAAAACCAAAAGAACATAAGTTAGAATTTTAAGTGTATTCTTGATTATGGAATTTTATTATTACATATATATATATATATATCTGAAAGTTTTCAGATTTTGAATTACGTCTAAAGGGGCGTTTTTTTTAGCGTTTTTTTTTTTAGCGTTTTTTTTTTTTTTTTTTGTGTGTGTGTGTGTGTTACCTTTATTTATTTAATATCAAGTTCTTCGCACTTAAATTACAAAATTCAGTTCAATAGCAATGTCGCAAAATAATTTTAAAATAAGCATATCTTTAGAAATTCCGATGCACAGTTCCACGCGCTGGAGATAAAAAGGTGTTTCTTTCTTTGGCCGTAGAGTGTTGCCATTGATCGATTTGAAATCCTTGAGTTTGTTAATCAAAAATTCGTTAAGGTTTTACAAAATATGATATCGATAATAAAACAAAGTCAAAATTTCAAATTCTGGCTTCCACATGCCCATATTCGCAGTAGGATTACGTCATTCAAAATTCGATACCGTTGTTTTATCACAATGCGAGAAATATACGTACCTTTATGGAGAATTTTCATTATTTAATTTATTTAAATATAATGCAGGACTCTAACATTTGGTGGCAACAGTTTGAAAAGTGAAAGACATTTATAATGATTCAACGCAAAACAATAGTTCTTCAGGGACAAAGCGCCTTTCGACTAATAATGATATTAAAATAAAAAACTTATAATATCGAAAATATTGCATAAAGAAACAAGCAAATCTAACAATGCAGCTTAATTGTTTGTCAGAAACTACCACATATTATCTTCTCAAGTCAATTGATCTTCTAAGAGTGTTTAAGTCTGAACGATGATATTTCAAAATTCTTTTTACATGAAGATTAGGATTAAACTAGATTTTAAATTTTCACGTTTAAGGAGCTTGTCATTAATTCTGAAATATACTGAGCAGACCAACGCGATCCTTTCGCTCGGGAAGTATTAATTTTCATAGAGCTAAACGCTCCTTCAGCTTCAGAGCTTTTGACAGCCATAGTTAACTTAATGATTTTTATTAGGTTTTAAGCTAATAAACTCAAAATTTATAAGTTTGCTTATAATTTAATAGCTGATTTCATCAACGCTCATCAGCATACCAATTACCTAAAATATACAAAAATGCACAAAACCGGAGTTTGGAGTGAAAGCTTTCTGAAGCATTTCTTACCGCTACTCAGTTTTGTTTCCCTGTTGACAGAGTTTTAATGTATCGGATTTGGTTTCAAACCGTTTCTACTTCTGAAATATTTAGGAGCAACCCAAAGCTTGGAGGTGCTGCGTTTGTATGTTCACATTTAATTAGACTTGAATGTATATTTTGAATTAACGGCAGATAGCAAGGATTTGTTTCGGTTATGCTTCTAAATTCTGTGTAATCACCAGGTTGACGTGAATAAATGTATATTAATTCCCAAAATTAAAAATTAGCTATTAATTAGAAAAATTATGAATTACCTATTAAGCAGCAAACTTATGAATTAATTATTAATTAGCAAATTAGGGAAATGTTTGTTATTCGAAATCTTCATTTTGAGATTGTATTCGCGTAGTTAGAAAGTAGATAATACGACATGTAGTCTGGCTGTCTTTATGATTGTAGGACTTTGCCACTTTAGAGAATTGAAGAACCGAATAGATTTAGTTTTCCTTATACATTTCAGGAATTATGGCAGATAACATTTTCCAGCACATTCTTATTCACCGAATTTAAATGAAACCGGCTGTGATACCAATTGTCAGAAGAAAATAGATATATAATTCAAGCTATGATGATGAAATTAAAAGCGGTTTTTCTTGTACGGAAAAAAACAAGCAAATAAAAAGAACAAGTGGTCGTTAATAAGAGAAAAATTAAAGGGAGTAAAGGGAGCTTTAGCCTCATTTAGCTCACCTCCTTTAGCTCCTCACTGCCTGAAATTCACAATAACTAACTCATTTATTAAAATAAACGCCAAAAGTTTAATAGACTATTAAAGATTGATTATGGAAATATGTATAAAAGATTATTTTGAATTCATGAGAGTTGCAATAATAACTATTGTTATGTATGACTGGTAAACACAGAGCTTCTGCATAAAAGAAGACCAAACGCCTGCAAGCGAGCCATAATTGTTTCTAAATTATGAGGGGAAAAATTTAATGGTTTTTTCATATAAACACCACGTTTGTAAAATACAATAATCTATTTTTTATCCAGTGTCCAGAAAACACATATGGCTTGGATCAGGCTTCGGTAACCTATGATCCACCGGTCACCGAGTGACACATTTTTTAATTTCAAGCGACCTAATTGAGTTTCAAAAAAAGTATAATATATAAAAATACATTATAAAACATAAATATGAAAAGATAATTTGTAGAATGCATATACAAATAAACCGAAAATAAATAATTAGCATTTTCTTTATAATAATTTCAGTCAACTTATAAATGTGAGAGTAAAAATCCTTTCCCCATTTCAATATAATGGATATTGAACCTTGTAGGAAGAACAAAGCTAAATTTTCAGAATGAACAAAATACTTTTATTTGAATTTTAAAACAGAACCAAAAAAAAAAAAATAAATGCTGCAGCTCTTAACTATCAAAATTTTAAAGTCTTAACTACTACAGTTAAAACTCTTACAACTATTAAAAAAGTAAAAATTAAACTCTCTAAACAAAATGTATAAAATCTTCCGAATCCTCTTCTTGCTGCTACACCGTAAAATGCAATTTCTTGTCCTATTATTTATATTTCGCGTTCTCTTTAAGTCATGATCTTTACAAGTCATGATCTTTACAAGTCACGATCTTTACAAGTCCCCCCACAAGAAGCACATTCGTCACCGTAGAGACAATGCTGCTCAGAGTTCATTGAGAGAGAAAGAGTTAAGAACTAACCTTGACAAAGCATCAGCATTCCCATGTGAACTTCCCTTGCGGTATGTCACAGTCATGTTATACCGTTATAACGCTAAGGCCAAACGAGACAGTTTAGCACCATAAGGGGCGCTTTGGGTCAAGTAGGTGAGGGGATTGTGATCAGACACAATCTGCACTTTGGCACCGAAAATCCATGTGTCAAATTTTTTCAAGGCTTCGATGACACAAAATGCTTCTCGTTCGATGGTTGACAATCGTTGTTGACAGGGCGTTAATTTCTTGCTGAAAAATGCTATGGGCATTTCTTTGCCATGTTCGTCGTTTTGAGCTAAACACGCTCCAATTGCGAAAGCAGATGCATCCATATAGAGTTGAAAGGGCTTGCTAATGTCCGGAGTATGCAGAGATGGCATTTTAATCATCTCTTCTTTAAGTTTGTTGAAAGCTGCTTCTTTTTCAGAGTCCCATGGAATATTATTTGGAACACTCTTCTTTGTAAGGTTTGTTAGAGGTAAAACAATCTCAGAAAAATTTGGGATATAATCCCTATAGTAGCTTGCTAGCCCTAAAAGACTTCTGACTTCTTTTTTAGTGGTAGGCTTAGACAGATTTCTGATGACTTCTACCTTCTCAGGATCTGGAGAGTGAGTGCCAGAACCTATTACATGTCTTAGAAACTTCACGTGACTCTTTCCGAAATAACACTTTTCTAGATTTGCGGTTAGATCTGCGTTTCTCAGTGTCTGAAACACTTGGTCGATGTGATAGAGGTGGCCATCCCAAGTTTCAGAAAATATTGCCACATCATCAATATATGAACGGCAGTAGTTCTTATGGTTTGCAAGCACCTTATCCATCGATTTTTGGAAGGTACTTCCAGCATTTTTCAAACCGAAAGGGAGAACTTTCCATTGGTAATGGCCGGAATGAGTGATAAATGCTGTGTAGGGTTTAGCTTCTTCTTTCATAGGAATTTACCAATATCCCTTGGTTAAATCGAGAACTGTTATGAATTTGGCTTTCCCTATTTCGAATAGTAAATCTTTAGCAATCTTCATCGGATAGGCGTCCGGAATTATGAAGCTATTTAAAAGCCTGAAGTCTATGCACAGTCTAACGCCGCCATTCTTTTTTGCAACACATACTATAGGATGTGCCCAGTCACTGTCACTGGGTTCTATAAGATACCATTCTAACAGTTCTTTAACTTGACGATCGAATCCTCTTGAAGTGAAACAGGAACACGGTAGGGCCTCAATCTTTTTGGATTACATTCTTCTGTAACCTTGATGTCATGATCATCAACATTGGCTTGACCAGGTTTACTACTGAAAACATCTACATAAGATTTTAGTACTTTAAATAGTCCTTCCCGTTGGTAATATTTTAAGTCGCCTTTCAAATTTTGTAAATGGGTCCAGATATCATCAGCAGATTTATTCATAAGATCTGCTGGTGCATAGTGGATATCTCCAAACTCTTCATCTTGGTCAAAAATGATACCAACGTGATCTACACGAACAATATAAGGCCTTAACTTATTTATATGGAGTTCTCTAATACTTCCGTTTTCCATTTTGATTTTGGCAGGGTGTGGCCTGGTAAGTTTGATCACGGTAGCTGGTCCTTGCCACGTGTTGAGCAATTTATGTGATGATGATGGCATTAACACGAGGACTTTGTCCCCAACATTGAAAGTCTTTTCTTGAGAAAGTAAATTGTATCTTGAAGTGTACTCTTCTTGAGATATTTTGGAATTTGCTGATGCAATGTCATGAGCTTTTCTTAATTTTTCTAAAAGGTCTTGTAGATAATTTTCAATTGAACGGGAAGCTGTAACTGGAATGCTACGTTCCCATGTCCATATCTCTTTCAGCAAAGATAATGGTCCTGGTGGTATTCTTCCATATACCATCTGGAAGGGAGACAAACCAGTGGTGCTATGTGGCACTTCTCTGTAGGCAAACAGGAGATAGGGAAGATTCAAATCCCAGTTTCTGCCATGTTCTTGGATATTTTTGTTCATCATCTCTTTTAAGGTTCTATTCCAACTCTCGACAGCACCCATACTCTCGGAGTGTCCTGGAGTGGAGAATCGTGGAGACACACCAAGTAAGTTCTAAAAGGCTCGGGTGAGTTTGGCTGTGAAATTAGTTCCCTGGTCGGAACAAATCACTTTTGGAAATCCAGTTTGAGTAAAAAGCCTCATCAAAACGTTACATGTTGTTTTCGCACTTATGTCTTTGACGGGGGTGGCTTCTGCCCATCTGGTGCATAGGTCAACTACACATATCACAAACCGATGACCTCTCCTGGATGGAGGTTCTAATGGCCCGATACAATCCACGCTCCATACTTCAAAGGGTGTTTCCGGTCTAACAATAGGTTGAATTGGGATTCGATTTTTGTACGTAACTGCTCTCCTCAATTGGCATTCTTTACAACTTTCACGGAATTTTTTAACATCTTGCTTAATAGTAGGCCAAAAGAATGAGTATTTGATTCGCTGAATTGTCTTTTTACCACCGAGGTGGCCGGCAAGAGAGATTTCATGTGCCATTTTTAGGACTTCCCTTCTTTTTTCTAAAGGTAACACAACTTGCTTAATGTTTTCACCACAGATATATTCGGAATGAAGTAATATGCCGTCATCGAAAGTATATGAATTTTGATTTTTATTTGCCCATTCAAAGCATTTCTTCAGAGTTTCGTCTTGTTCTTGATGTGTCTTGAATTCTAGTCTTACTCTGTTCGTTGTTTTCAGAGACTTTTTGTTTTCTTAGAAAATCTGATTAACAACAGCCAAATTTGTAGTATTGTCTTCAACTGGTGAGGGTTTATCATCTGTCTCTTTGTACTCTAAGGGGAATGCATCCCAATGACGATCACAGTTCCACAGTTCGATATTTCCACAGAGTGTTTCATAAGCTGAAGAACTCAATAGCAAGTCGGTAACTAGCTTTTTTGAAACAGCACACGTAATGGACACTCTACCGTGAAAAGCATCGTCAAGTTTCATCTGGAAAATCTTTAGTGGAGTAATTTCGTTTTCACCAAAAGCAGAAGATATCTCTATTTTACTTTCTCCTTCGCAAGGTATGTTGTCAACCAATTTCTCACGGACTACTGAAATTTGTGCTCCCATGTCTACGATTCCATTTAGAATAATATCTCCACATTTAACTTTGAAAAGTTTTATTTCATCTATGTTTCTAGACACGTCCACTGATTTTGAGACAGGAATAGAGATCTTGGCAGTTAGCACTTCTGGTTTTTCTTTTTCTGCAAGGGGTGTTTGTGTTTGTATTAAGTTGTTTTGTGCTGTTGCAGAAGCACTTCTTGGTATCCGATTTTTGGTACATAACTTAGATGTATGACCTTCTTTTCCACAATTATAGCAAGTTAGTTTGAAACTAGGCTTTTGTGGTACGTCACTCTTACGGGATGGGTACACTCTTAGCGTGTTTTCAGCGGACAGCGATTTATTTCTGAAAGCTCTTTCTGGAAGCGGAGAATGAGGTTGCCATTTTTTATTAATTCTATCTGTTTATGAATTACCACCAGTCCGTTTTGAGATATTACGAACACTGTCATATTCGTCAAGTGTATCAGCTAATTTGGTTGGAGAAACGAACTTCGCCCAGTCGTCAAGAAGATGGTCTCTTACTTCATAGGGTACTCTTTTCTTAATTTGGTCAGTAATAATCAAGTCTTTTAACGCGGCAAAATTTGTGATTTCAAGACCATTGATCCATTCTTCAAAATAACTTGTAATTTCGTAGCAAAAATCTCTCCATGATATTTCAGCGCTCTTTTGGTGCATTACAAATTTTTTTCTAAATCTTTCAGGATTTAATTTAAATCTCTTCAATAAAATGGTCTTAATGTACTCATAATCTTCAAAATTTTCTTCAGATTCCCTACCAATTAATTGAATGATTTCAGATGGCATTAAAGTCAATAAACATGAAACCCAATCTTTAGGATCAATCTTTGTCCTTTTAGCTTGTCTTTCAAATAAAGATAAATAAATCACAGTATCATCGTGCTTTAAATTGAATTTGGAAATAAGCTTAATTAAATCAAAATTATGATGTCCATTTTCATTTGTTGGTGGAGTTTGTGTTAGTCTAACACGAGATTCAATTTCGAGTTTCCTCAATTCAAACTCCATTTGCTCTCTTTTCTGCTGTGCTTCTAATTCTTCTTTTTTCGTTGTTCCGCAATCTCTTCTTTCTCCTTTCTTCGCTGTTCCTCAATCTCTTCTTTCTCCTTTCTTCGCTTTTCTTCTTCTTTTCCTCTCTTCAATAATCATTAAAAACACTTCTTTAGCAAATGCTTCATCATATGTATCATTTGAATTATTTCATTTTTTATCGCCACGATTTTCATACTTGGATCTACTTGAATTTCTAATTCAGCAGCTAAAACCAAAAATTCCTCTTTTTTCCCACGTCCCATAAAAGCCATGTCTCGATTTTATTCAGTCAATAGACTCTCAGCTTTATAAAAAGCAATTTTATTTGCTTTCTCTTTTTTCTTCTTTTTCTATTTAAATATAATTCACAATGAATTTAATTTTATTCGGCACGAAAGTCAATCAGTGGAATCAATACTTAATGTGTTGTTCACCTACTCTGGCGAGTAAAACGAAATTAAATTTGAATACTGGCGTATTCATTACTTTGACAAGTAAATAAACTAAAATTCCAAGACGGAAACAATAATTAACTTTTCGTAATCTTAATTAATTATTTTACGTTTACAAGGTAAATTGAGATCTCACCTGAGTTATTTTGGTTCGTAGTTATATGCGGGGAAACCCCGATCCTACCGACTACGCCAGTAAAACTCCTTTCCTCATTTCAATATAATGGATATTGAACCTTGTAGGAAGAACAAAGCTAAATTTTCAGAATGAACAAAATACTTTTATTTGAATTTTAAAACAGAACAAAAAAAAAAAAAAATGCTGCAGCTCTTAACTATCAAAATATTAAACTCTTAACTACTACAGTTAAAACTCTTACAACTATTAAAAAAAGTAAAAATTAAACTCTCTAAACAAAATATATACAAATCTTCCGAATCCTCTTCTTGTTGCCACACCGTAAAATGCAATTTCTTGTCCTATTATTTATATTTCGCGTTCTCTTTAAGTCACGATCTTTACAAATCATGATCTTTACAAGTCACTATCTTTACAGTGAGTAAATATTTTCATTCATGAAATGTATTTTAAGAAAAACAATAATAGCTTCACTATCGAAAATTCAGATGTTTGAATTCATTGAAGAACGACAAACTATGAGCCAAATTTCACAAACCCACGTCAGAAGCTCAACATGAGGGGAATCATTGATATCGAAAAGAAAAGTAAAATTCATTAAATTATGTTTGACTTTATACTAATTAGAATTTGAATTTGAATTTTTACTTTTAAAGGCGCATTCTAGTTCATTCGTGATTGGAAAGTACAAACCATACAAGCTCTTGTCATTTTTAAAACGTTAATTTTTAGATCAAATATAATTATTTTTTAAATCTAGATCTAAATTTGCCATATATCAAGTAATGTCTTTGGAAATATGTAACTGTAATACATTTTTAGTCTTTTGATCTAAGTCCACGAAGTAGTTCAAATAAAAGAATAAATATTCGAAATGAAAGAGAATAAATGTGTTTCGAAATGCTATGAAACGATATCGGCAATGTGTATATGTCTCAGAATCTAAAAACACCGCAAAATATCAAAATGTTTAATGTAATTATTCTTCGTTCCGAAGCAGACGTCTGGCAATAATTTGCAGCAAAGTAATGTAAAATGAAACAGTTTTTAAAGACTTGCTTGGATAAAAAGAGTGAGTTGTTATTTTTGTGCATTTAAAATTGAGAATTTTAAGATTCTAGTAATGCAATCAATAGGGTGTTATAAGCCTTCTTATTATGATCTAAAGTTATGATTTGCATTCTGACAGCTATTTTGATTTTCATTTTAAGATATTATGAGATAAATGAACTTTAAGACCCGAGGTGCCTATTTTAGTTATTGTTTGCTTTAGTAGTTATTTATAGCGAATTTATTTATTATTTACAGCGTAGCAGTGGCAACACCAACATCTTGGGAGAGTTTTACGCTTTTGCTTTTTCTATTCGTCACAAAATCTCTTAATTACAGACATGATTAGAAAAAAATATTTATCCTCACCTCATGGAACAAAGAAAAACTATTTATTTACCCATTATCTCATATTCATTTAAATTCGTATTTTAAATGAAGTTAAAAAGCACACTAATCAGTCTCGTTTACGACCTAGAATTTGGAATGAAATCTGTATAAATTTAAGTAGCACGCTATTTTCATTTTAGTTCACAAAAACAACCAGTTTAATAAATACTTACCAATATAAATTTGTTTTGGCCGCACACACAATCCTAAATTTCCAGAAATAAAGCACCTCGCAGAATTAATTCCGGAAAACAAAATTTCCGGCCGCTTTAATAGGATCTAAGTACAGATTTCATATTCATATTTCATATTTTATATTACACAAAGGAAATGTATCACGTAATTAAAAAGATAATAGATCTCAGACTTTTCAAAATTAACTCCTCAGTGTTATCCTTTATGCCCTTTAAATATCTAACAGTCGATGTCCTTGACAAATATGTTGAAATTAGATTTATAAAAGAGCGAGTTTCAACACTGGAACAAAAAAGAAAATTCTTTAATGTGTAGCGTTGCGCGCCTCCAACTTGCACGCAACCAAGAGGTGACTGTTGAAACTGGATAAAAGACAGAGTCTTGTTAAGGGTTTAAGTCCCTTTTTATTCAACGTAATAAATTACAAGTGCGTGCTCTTGACGCTCACAAACTACGCCAACTTGGCGGTAAAATAAAAATAATAACCTGAAAAGAAACTAAAGACAAGACTCTAACTACGAGGCTCTCTAAAAGTAACTAACCTCACCACGTTTTACAATACCGCTGCTAATTCAGCAAACTTGAAGATCACGTTGAACGATTAACAATACTTCCAGGCAAGCACACAGGCCGAAACGCGGGGTTCTTCAATTTCTGGCTAACTACCTCCGCGCTCGTGAAGTAAGAACAGCACACCTCGAACTCGTTTCCTTTCTATTTAACTCAGAATACTTCCGCTGATAATTTGAATCCTTTTCGTTCTACTAAAATTTACATACTCTGGCATTGGCAGTTCCAGGGGAAAGTAAGGCTTGACAGGAAAGGTAGTTTAAACTTAAAATAAATGTTAGTTAAAATAAATATAAACCCTACATTTGCCGCTGCCAGAATTTGGAAAACTTGGAAGCAGGTCCTACAAACGACCTGTTGTAAGTTTCTATAATTCTGAACTAACTCTCGAGAACCTCGTTTAGCAACAAAAAAAAAATCTTTTGTAACAAATTGTATACTAAATTTCTGTGTATACTTATAACTCTCTCTTCTTACAGCAGCTTTTCCTGGACTTCATCAATCAATCTTGGTCTTTTCCTTCCAGCATCTGGAAGGAATAGGTATCAGTATCTTTCTAAATACATTATAATTTACACTTTCTTCACACAATAAATTTTTGTTTTTAAACGATTCGTTTTCCTTAGTTATTGCTTAATTCACATTCATTCAATTTTTCAAGCATTAATTTAACTTTACCCTGGCTCTCCACCATGTGTGGTGTCAAGCGGGAATATTCGTGTTTTAGTCTTACAACACTTCCCCTAACCACCATGATTTGTTAGAATTCAACGACCAAATAGACACACCTTACTCGACATTCTACAACTCAATGAGCTACTTTAACATTCTTAAAAATCCAAGTGTAGGTGGAGAACCCTACAAAACACATTCATTCTAACTTCCCCCTCATTCATCTTTAAACATGCAGGCTTTCGCTCTAAAGCATGACTTTATCTACAGTTTAATACTTAAATTTTGAATTCATTCCTTTTGAGCATTTTACTTTTAGCATCTACAATTTTATGCTTCTAGACTAAATTCTACTTTTACATAACATTCAAGTATTTACGTACATTTACAAAATTTTAATACATATGATTTTTACAATTTACCATAAACTGATTAAGAGAAATAAATTTTTACTTTACTCATTCTTCGCCAAGCTGGCGGCACTGAAACTAAAATTCTTATTAATACAAGAATACGAAGTTATTTTTATCTTCGGCCAAATTTTGGCTTTAACATAACAGAATTAGTCTTTCGACCAACAGAAAATGCTTGTTCTTAGCTTTTATACTTAAAGAAAATAATACTTTCGCCTTAGCTAAATAAAGTAAAACAAAACTAAGTCTCAACCGAGACATATTGACTTTCGTCAAAACATAGAACTTCGTACTTATGCATAACATTTCGGAACAAAAGAGAAAAAAAAAAAAATTATAGACGATTTTAACTTATCTTTGAGTTTTCGATGCTTGAAACTCCGTCATTCTTTTCTGGCAATATTGTTCCCAAGTTATAGGTTTCATGGACATCAATCTTCTCCTTTCTGACCTTCGAGTGTCGTCCACATTAGTTTTTCTTTTGCGTCCTCTGCATGCTGGCCTCTTGGCGGAGTAATCGTCGGGCTGTTGCCGTTTCCGTTTTTCCATGGGACGGCTGGTCTTGAAGTCCTCCGGCCTGGAGTCCTTCTTGAATTTCTTCTGTTCGTCGTATTTTTGTTCCTCCTGTTGCCGTTTCAGTTTCCGGAACGGCGGCCTTGCTGGCACCTGACTCTCTGGCCCTGGGCGCGTTCTCGTTGATGTATAATTTCTCCTGCGATCCGTTGTAGGTGGTTTTTTGCTCTTTACCACGCTTTCTTTACGCGGTGCATCTGTATTCTTGTTTTTCGTAAATGCTGGAGTTTGATAGTATTTATTTTTTCTTTTGGTACAGTCGTCCGGGTTGTAGAAGGGCTAGGTCTCTCTTCAGTTCTCTGCTTCTTGGGTGGTGGAACAGTTGTTGTTATTTCTGGACCTTCTACTTCGTTTAGACTTGAGTCCTGCAAGAAACTTTTAAGGATTTCAAAATCATTTGGATTATAGTATTTTTTCACCTGGTCGGGACTTGCTTTACAGATCTCCCCTCTCTCGTTCTTAAGATATAATACGACTCCTTTGATTTCCTGAATTACATAGGTGCCTTCAAATTTTGGAGCTAGCTTTGCCGTAAAATTGTCTGGGGCACTTGATAAAGAAAATTTCCGCTTCAATACTTTATCCCCAACTTTAAAATCTGCTTCACGGCGTTTTCTATCGTAATATGCGTTTTGCTTATTTCTTGCCGTATCCGAGCTTTTAAGCGCCTGATCAATAAGTTTTTGCACATATTTCTGCTTAAACTCTTGCTCTCTTTGTTGCACAAAGAATAATTTATCTAAAGGCGTAATTAACTTTCTGCCTAAAAATAATTCTGCTGGGGTTTTTCCCGTAGTATCGTGATTTGCCGTTCTTAAAGCATAAGCTAATTTATTTATGTAGCCATCCCAGCGCTTGTGATGTGTGTCACGTAACTGCGAATTATTTTTACTATGTTTTTATTCACTCTTTCTGCTATGTTTGCCTGTGGTCTATACGGAACCATTTTGATATGGCGTATGCCAAGTCCATTGCATATGTTTTCAAATATTTGACTAATGAATTCTTTTCCGTTATCGCTAACGACTTTTATCGGTGCACCGTATTTTAAAATGTATCTGTGTAAGAATGCATCTGCGACTGTTTTGGCTGACGCGCGTTTAAGTGGAACAATTTCTGTCCATTTTGAAAAATGATCTACTATTACTAAAAGAAAACGATTTTTATTTAACTCCCTCTGGGGGAAGGGACCAAGAAGATCTATGCCTAAAATTTCATTCGGAAATGTAGCGCGAATGCTATTTCAGTACCCGGCCGGGCTGTAATTAATATCATTTATTAACTGACATTGATTGCAGGACCTGACATACGCTGTTACTATTTTGTATAATTGCGGGAAATATACCGCCTCGCGTACCCTTTTTAAAGTCTTTCTGACCCCTAAATGACCCGCTGTTTTCGCGTCGTGTAATTCCTTCAAAATGCTTAATTGAAGTGAGGCTGGGATGACTGGTTTATACTCAAGATTTTCGTTTGTTGTTTTCGTATAAAATAATAAATTATCTATTATTTCATAGTTTTCTGCTCTATTTCTTATCGCATCGATATCTGTGTGCTCAAAGCTTTCGGGGTCTTTCAAATATGCGATATTTCCAAATTCAGGATCAGCTTTCAGTTCAGTGATAATCGTATCTCTAGAATATAAAATTTTTGAAGTCAACACAGCGCATTTAAGTTTATTTCCTTCATCGTCCAGTTTTATACGAGAAAGTGCGTCAGCTAGATTGTTTTCCTTACCCGGTTTATATTTTATTCTGATATTATATTCTTGGAGTTTTAAAGCCCATCTTATTAACCTGGGCGTTAGGTTTTTCCCCGAGTAAAGTCTACCAACAGCCGCATGATCCGAAAAGACTGTTACTGGCGCTTTGCCGAAATAAACTCGAAATTTGTGTACAGCCATTAATACGGCTAATGCTTCTCTTTCTGTAACTGTATAATTCCTTTGTGTCTGATTCAATGTTTTACTAAAAAATGCCAGAGGATGGCTATTTTACATAAGAACCGTCCCCACCGCATAGTCTGACGCATCTGCTGCAATTTCCAGGTTTTCGTCCCCCTCCGGGAATTTTAAAACAGGGGCATTGATGAGCGCTTCTTTTAATCTTTCAAAAGCTGTGTTTGCTTCCGCTGTCCACGTAAATTTACCTCTCTTTCTTTTGATTACTAAGAGTGGTTCAACAATATTAGCGAAATCTTTTATGAAAGACCGATAGTAAGAACATAACCCAAGGAAAGAAGAAAGTTTCTTGGCGGTGTTGGGCAGTGGGAAATTCTTGATAGCTTTTATTTTTGAATCTTGCGTTTCTATACCCTTTTGCGAAATTTTATAACCGAGATATTTAAGTTCTTTAGTTGTAAACTTGCATTTTGAGGCGTTAATTGTAAGACCGGCCTCTTTTAATAATTTAAAAACTTGTTCTAGATCATTAATGTGTTGTTCCAACGTACTACTCGTTATAATTATATCATCTAGATAAAGTAAAGTTGATTTTCCTAGGACAGGCTTTAGAACAATGTCCATAGCTCTCTGGAATGTTGATGGGGCCAAACACAACCCAAAGGGCATGCGTAAAAATGCATAAGTGCCCGATTTTGTTATAAACGCGGTTTTATGTACGTCTTCGGGTCTCACAGCTATTTGATAGTAGCCAGACGTTAAGTCCAAAGTAGACATGTATCTTGTCGATTTGATCTGTCTAATAATTTCCTCTATAACCGGCAAAGGGTAAACTGGAAATTTAGTAATACTATTTAGTTTTCTGTAATCGATAGCAAACCTCCAAGCCCTTTTATCCGAAGGAGGAAACTCGTTCTTTTTCCTACATAGTACGACTGGACTCGCGTACTCACTATTTATGGGCGTTATTATTTTATTCTTTAACATCTCCTGAATATGTTCTTCGATGATTACGTCTTTTTGTTTGTCGTACCGATAAGGTTTAGTCCTACAAGGTTTTTCGGCAGTTAATTTTATCTTATGCGTAACTATTTGAGAATTTCCCGATTTTTCTGAAAACAAGTTAGAAAAATTACTCACCACTTTCTGTATTGCTTGCCTTTCATGGTCATTCAGATGGCTAAGGTCCACTTGCGGTTTTTCCACAGGTTCCACCACCCTCTGGTCCATCTCCAGCACCACGGAACTGTCTTGAAAATTCAATTTGGCCCTCGCGGCACTTAAAAACTCCATACCTAAAATAAGAGGATTTTTGCAGATTCTTCACTAGAAAAATTAATACTTTGAGGCTTTCCTCTTTTACCTGTATGTTTAATGATAATTTCCCGATGCAGTGACATGTTTTTCCTTGCGCCGCTATAATTTTTGGTTTTAAATAATCGTACCCTATAAAAATTCTTTTTGAAGAAATTTTCGCTCATAAAATTTCCTTCTGCTCCTGTATCGATGAGGGCTTCTACTGGTACATCGCCAACCAGGACTTGTATAATTGGTAGATGTGAGTTTTTTACGATTACCGTATTTAAATGTCTTTTTGAGGGTTTTTTAAAACTCCCGGGGTCTGGACCCTCGCTTTCACAGGCCCCTCTCTTCGTTTAAAACTTTCCTTTCAACTTCTGCCTTTTGGGTACGCGGATGTTTATTTTCGAATTTTCTTTCTGGGCCTTGACCTTCGAGTTTCGATGAGTTAGCTTAATAGCTCTTTCTCCCATAAGAGCGATTTCGATTTCTGGTTTCCTCATTTGAAGATTTTCTTCGGATACTTTGAGAATACGTTGCCCCTCTAGCTTTTTCCGCTATTCTGCGATTTTGAAACTTCACCGCCAATTCGAAGAGCTCCTGCAATGTGCTTGGGTTTCTAATTTCGAAGTAGTCTTGAACAGCGGGTAACAATCTTGGTAAGATTATTTCAATAATCTCCGCATCGGGTTTCTTCCCATACAGCATATACGTCAGCTTAATTTTTCGTAGAATAAAGTCCGTCAAATCTTCTATATCCCGTTGATAGAAACTATATAGTTCGGCTTCCAGCCTTGCTCGATCTTTCACTATGGGGAAGGCCTTTACTAACGATTTTTTGAAATTTTCATATGTATATGTCTGGCTTCCAAATTCCCCTAATAAAAATTTGCCTATATTTTCCCACCATAGCGCGGCCTGTCCTCTTAGTGCGGATGTGGCGATTGCAACTTTTTGTCTTTCAGGAACAGGGTAGAGCTGAAAGTGGTTTTCTAGACCTTCTAGAAATACCGCCACCGAATTTTTTCCGTCGAAATGGACGTTTGGCTTGATTGACGCTCTCAAAGTCTGGACCAGATATCCAAATCCTTCCAATTGGCTTGTCATTTCTTGGTGTTGTCCAGCGGCTTCCATCTAAATTTCGGCCATTTCAGTTCGATAAGTGTTCGGGCGCCAATGTAGCGTTGCGCGCCTCCAACTTGCACGCAACCAAGAGGTGACTGTTGAAACTGGGTAAAAGACAGAGTCTTGTTAAGGGTTTAAGTCCCTTTTTATTCAACGTAATAAATTACAAGTGCGTGCTCTTGACGCTCACAAACTACGCCAACTTGGCGGTAAAATAAAATAATAACCTGAAAAGAAACTAAAGACAAGACTCTAACTACGAGGCTCTCTAAAAGTAACTAACTTCACCGCGTTTTACAATACCGCTGCTAATTCAGCAAACTTGAAGATCACGTTGAACGATTAACGATACTTCCAGGCAAGCACACAGCCCGAAACGCGGGGTTCTTCAATTTCTGGCTAACTACCTCCGCGCTCGTGAAGTAAGAACAGCACACCTCGAACTCGTTTCCTTTCTATTTAACTCAGAATACTTCCGCTGATAATTTGAATCCTTGCGCGTTCTACAAAATTTACATACTCTGGCATTGGCAGTTCCAGGGGAAAGTAAGGCTTGACAGGAAAGGTAGTTTAAACTTAAAATAAATGTTAGTTAAAATAAATATAAACCCTACAAATGATATGAAGTGAATGTTAACGTTCTTAAGCTAGTTTGCGTTTTCTGAATTGAAAAATGGTTGTTGTTGTTTTCCATCACGCACAGTTGCTTTCATGTAAATTAATGTTAACGTAGGACACTCCTATCTACGGTGAAATTGCTATGCAACAGAGATGTAAATATTATTAGAAAGCACATGAATGTGATGATACTATAATCAGGACTTTCTAGGCAGAGTTTCGTATTTGTTAATATGGTTTTATTTCTTGGTTTCGTGAGTTTGGCCAAAGAATACATTTAACATATCCAGTTAATTCAAGGCAGATGGAGAGTAGACCTCCACATTAATATCTGCATGCAAGAATGCAAAACGATGTGTATGATAGATAGTATATATTGATTGGCTGGATTTAAAACGGCAAAATAATTTTAGTTTCCTATTGAGGAACATGATACTTTTTATTACGAGTATAACACGCTATTTAAAGTTTTAATACAAATGCAGGACCAAGTTGTTTGTTTGCAGTAATGCTGTAAACATGTGAATTAACAAGACTGTGTAAGAGATATATGCATTTAAGAAGTCAAGAATGACTTCTTTACCAAAACTAATTTTAGCATACTCCTCAAGTTCACGTATTTTCAATTTGATTCAAGTACTGTAGTCTTCTTCTGTTCAGTATTTAACCATAACAAATGTTTTCTAGGAAGTTAACTAAATTTTCTTAACTGAAACAAATTTAAAATATGCTGTCAGGATCGAAAGAAAACAATGAACGTATTTTGTTCGGAATTTTCGACTAACAGGTAAAATGCTTCAAACTGTTCAAAAAGTATGAAAAGAAATTTTCTGCCGAGAAATTTCCTCCTAAAAGAAGATTTTACGTCTTCATTCTAAAATATGAAGATGTTAGCAGAAGAGTACTTGCTACTCATGCTGTTACAAATAGACCATAACCTTCAGCATGGACAGAAATTAACACAGATGTTATTAGAGATGCATAAGAAACATTTCATGTGGACACCACATGGCTTCCTTGAACGACCTATTAAATTATACAGATTTTTTGCTGCACTTCGTTTAAACTTATTTCCCCGAATTTCATTAGAGATATATTTCTCATTCAATCAATTCAGTTCTCATTTCGCGGTAAGTCAAAAATACATGTAGGGTTTACTTTCAAAAGAGTAGGAGTTCTTAAATGCATCACCCGATGCATTTAAGATTTTTACTAATAAGAAATAAATAAAAGTAATTGAAAGGTAAATTAAGTAAAAATTAATATTGCAGGTGATCTCACAATAATTATACTCAGTCCAAAGAGTTCTACAGGATTAATGTAATGATGACTAACACACAGTCCTCAATAAATACATTCAAAGGCATGTCTGCCCTTTTATGGCTATAGACATACTATAGACAAGCAGCTTGGAGGATCTACGGACCGTACTCCCGCTTATTCCATCTCAGATATCCGCTCTGCGCTGGGACGCGTCTCGTCTCCAGGACTTCCAATGGTCGTCTGTCGCTGTGCGAGCTGCGTTCCCTCATGGTTCTGCTAAGTTGAAGTAGAAGTAAATGGAGTGGAAGAATCTATCTACATCAAATACAGTTAAAATTAAATTTCCTATGCAAGAAAAGTAATTCGGACAACAAGCAAAAAGGCAAAACATTCGGTGCACAAAAAAAGTTCACTTTTGGTGCACTGGGAAAAACCCCTTACACTTTTAAACTGATGATAATTTTATAAGTACTGCACGTAAATTAAATAAAATCATAAAACCCTTGAGTGGAACATAAGAAAAACATAATTCAATCAAATTTAAAGCAAACAAAATGCACAATTTACTAATATATAAGAATAAAAAAACACAGCTTACCGAACCGTGTAAAACGGTGGGCATGTAGTGAGGAATTCATGTATGCGTGTGTATAAATATATATGTGTGTATCTGTTTGGTTCGGCCTATCGTGAAAAAAGGAACACAACTAAATGTTATAGCAGTGTCATAACCAAAATTTCAACGGCGACATACATACATATGTAAATACGTACACTGCTCAAAAAAAAAAAAAAAAAAAAAAAGGGACAGTCCTATATCTCCCGATCTACTGGGCCGATTGACAAAATTAAAATTGCGTTCTTCATGTCTCGAAAGCGCGACTTAGGATATATATTAGATTTATATATAGCACTATTCTAACATAGGTATTTTGACAAAAAATCGGACTTTTTCTAAAATAACATACCACGTTTTTTACATATTTCGATTCTACGACTCAAATTACGCCTAAATATGAAATTTTATAAAATTTGGAGCGAAATTTACGGAGAAATTCACAAATTTATGTTGGCACTTTTTTGTCAGTTTGCGCCAAGAATACTTCACTTGGCGAACTTCTTAATATATGGCAACCTAGTTTCCTTTCCTGTGAGAGGAAAAAAAGTCATAAAGGTGCAGCGTTTTTTTTTTTTTTTTTTTTAAATAGTTTTCTTTATATATATTTTTCGTCATAGTTATTATTTAGGTCATTTTTAATTTTTATACTTTTATTTTAATTGTTTGTGTTGCATTGTCTCTTCAGATAATTGTTTTAAAATTTTCTATTTATTCCTTCGAACTGAGCATTTTAAATATATTTATTAATATCAATTTTCCAGAATTTGATTTTATTTATTTGAACTGCGTTTATTTCGGAAGAATACATTGTAACCCAGACTACGATGAGTTTGAAAACTGCATACTATATTAAAAGAGAAAATACAGTAAAGCACAGTTTTACACGCCTTTCAATGTTCCGTTCAGAAAAGATATATATAAATAAGAGAGAAGTATAACCGACATTTTAACTTACGATGACTTGCATACACTGCTTTAAATAGTTTTATCATTGTGCCCATTGCTTTACACAATTTTATCCTACATTTGGTTTCTTAAAATGTTATTCATATTTTAGTCAAATATTTTATTTTTGAAATCGCAAGAATCAAATATCATAACATTGAAAAGTTTTAAATTAAAAAAATACAAATACTAAATTTTACGAAAAAATTTATTTTTCTTCTTTTTTTCTTTAAGCATTCTGAAATTATATTAAAAATATCCAACTTTTCGAAACATTTTTGTATTTCTGACAATCATTTTAAATAAATCCTTCCATATCATAAAGGCCTACAAACGACCGAGCGGTAAAGAGGCTGATCACAGGTAGTTCGGTCCGAGGTTCGAATCCCGCGAACAGGCTGGTTGCATGGGTGTTTTCGTGGTTTTACCGATGTGTAACGTGTATACGAGCCAGTTTCCCTTAGAAAGTCCTCCACGAAGGCATCCCTCCCTTTAGGCAGATAGCCCTCGTGTGCTTTGCCATAATTAAATAATCCAATCCAATCCAATCCTTAATTAAATATAATTGATTTGTAACTTCTACTAGAACTGACGCTAAGAATTGAAGTGCAAATAAATAATATCGTGTGCAATCTTGATTAATATAAAATTAAAAATATTTGCACAGAAAAATATTTGCATTCAGACAGAAAGTTTTTTGAAATATTTGCGATTACTTTATAAGAAGGATTTATTAATAACCGTAATAATTTCTTATTATATTACTGATGATTAGGAATCAGTTCTTGACAATTACATTCTAAATTAGAATTTTAAGAATAATTAGAATTTTAAATTAGAATAATGAAAATAATCTACGCACAAAAATACATTTTAGGATAAAAAATGAGTTGATTTTTTATGTTTTAAAACTTCTTGAATTCATTTAATAAACATCGTATCCTCGTTGTTAATTCAATTCAGAATGTTGGGTGTCGTTTATATAATTATTCTTACTTGTCCACGGAATCTGCTGACTTATCCAGCGATTAAGTAGCTGCAGATCATTTCTAACCATTGAATTTCCATTAATTCAGTCTCTAGAGGGTTGTATATTTATAACATAATTTGACTTTTATAAAAATGATTATTCTAAATCTTATGTTTCTATAAAAATATACTGTGCTTTAAAAATATGGATGATAGTACCAGCCACTCTTTCAGCCACTTCAAAAGCATCATTTTCTTTAGAAATAAATTGTGCAGTTAATGTCATAAAATTCAAATAAACATCAAACGAAAATTCTCAGTTTTAGACAATTCGATTTAAACGAAGTAAAGTGGCAGACGAGAAAACGCCGCAGGTAAAAATTTACTCTTATTAAAAAAAAAAAAAAAAAAAAAAAAAATAGAGAGAAATTAAAATAAATATTAAAAAATTTATTTAAAAAAATAGCTTTTCATATAGTATTAATAAATATTTATTACGCATCATTGAGGGAAAAAATGTCATATAATTAATTCTCCGTAAAATTTTACTTGAAATTTAAGGTTAAAAATAGCTGTGGCAATACAGTGTAACAAAAATCCATAGACCACATTTGGCGTTATTATCGCTCAAAAAAAAGATGCCAAATTTCAAAACGCGAAAATATGTAAATTCGTGTATATCTTAGAAAATTTTGAATAAAATGTCTAATTTTTTGCAGATATGCTTAAAAATATACCTACTTTAAGATGATGGTAAAACTTTTATAGGTTATAATTCAAAATTTTTTTCGAAAAATTTATAAAAGTTATTTAAAAATAGAAATTTAAAAAATAAAACACAAAAAAGGGGTAAATTTTATTTGGAATGAACCTAAATTTCGAAATGTGAGAGAAAATATCAAAAAAGTTTAATAAAAAAAGAGATATAAATAAATATTTGCCAAATTCAATTAACATTGAGGAGCTAAAATTTTGAGAGCTAATATTTCAAAAACTACTCGTACGATTTTTACAAAACGTGGTATTCTGGCATAATTTGAGTCGTAGAATCGAAATATGTAAAAAAATTGGTATGTTATTTCAGAAAAAGTCCGATTTTGTGTCAAAATACCTATGTTAGAATAGTGCTATATATAAATCTACTATATATCCTAAGTTGATCTTTCGAGACATGAAGAACGCAATTTGAATTTCGTGAATCGCCCTAGTAGAACGGGAGATATAGCACTGTCTCATTTTTTTTTTTTTTTTTTTTTTTGAGCAGTGTACATATGAATAGACGTCACAAAAAACCCTTTCTGAATAGATTTTAAGTCCATTTTAGATTCAATTTCAGAAAAAAGGAGTCCTTTATTCCGTCGATGCGTACAGACGTCATGCAAAAAGCAAGAGCAGTCAAAATTAATATTTTGGCTGATATCCGAAATTTTTGTCGATTACAATACTTCTTTTACTTCAAAGGAGTAATATCCGATTTTTTTTTGCGATTGCAATTATTTTCTTTACTTTGCACAAGGAAGTGAAATCAGACTATAACATCTGCTATAAATCTGCCCTTTACAAATGAGATTTAAGACTTTTATATTAATTATCTTCGCCTTATAATATGCCTTTTTCAAGAATGACTGAATTATAAACTACTTGATTTTCCGTCACGTTTTACAGAACATATGCGTTTTTACTGGTTGATTTAGCTACGATTGTACAAAGTCCTAAAAGGAGAACAATGCACAAAGATAAATTGAAATCCCATATTAATACAAGTCTAGACTTCACACTGTAATGGGCTGTATTCTTCCATTGATCATTATTGATCTGCAAGGTTTTTGACTTACCATACCATGAATACTTCTTCAATGCTTACATAAAATGATGGTGTACAAAATCTCTATCGTAAGTCATGAGGAACTTTGTTGCACAGATCTCTATAACTGGTTTGGAAGTTGGAGACTAAATATTTTTAAAAGCATGCAATTCCATTGCGTATAAGGAGTATGTAATCCAACGATATCTGAGTGTGTTACAGTTCATGGTCTCTTCTCTGAACGCTTACTTAATCTCCGATAAGTAATTAGATAAAATAAAATATGCATTCAGAACTACAGAAATATGTTTCCTTGTTTCTGTTAAACTAATTTTTGTACTCTACTATAAATAAAACTATGTGACCGAGATTGACAAATTAACTAATTTTATTAATAAAATGAATACTCTCTGTATTATATATAGGCATCTATCAATATATTGCCTAAATGTAAATAGCACTATTTAATGGAGCTTGATAAATAAAGGAAAGTCTACCAACCTTGTAGAAATCCAAATATGTAATCTGGAATTGATATTCTCTAACATGCTATCATGTATTTATGTAATTCACTTGTACAAAATGCTCAGATTTCATCACATGGGATGGTCATGATGGACTGTTGAAGATTGCGGAGCTGGTTCAATAGCGTGGAACAAAGATAAATTTTAAATCGTAAGGTTTACTTTGAGAACACTTCTAATTCTTGTAGAAGGTCTTTAAGAAAGCTAGTAAACTGGAAGAATATTCGGTAATTTATTATGACAGTCTTGTTATTTCCTGTACATTTACCTATACCTGTATCCATAACCTCAATTTATTTCGGAAATGTCCTGTCAGTAATATAAAACGTTTTATAAGCACATACAGAAGATGTTTTTTCAACTCTGAACTGTTGCGTCATTCCGATTTGTCTTTGTATAAATTATCCTGCTCAGATAAATGAGCACTCTTGGGTAAATAACCTTGTATATCTTAATAAAGAATATTTTCAATTATATGTTGCAGTGTTTTTATCCTGACGCACTCTGTATACTTTATGTGTACTTTCCGATTTCTTAATTTATTCCTTTCGTATACATAATCGTGTTTCCGGAAGTAACGAAATGGAAACTAAAAAACTTGTAGCAGATTTAATTAAAGTTGGAGTTTTGGGTCAAAGTAACATAAATCCTGGAAGGGTTATCCTTATGCGGATAAATGCAGTCACATTATGGAAAGTGTCGAATTTATTACTCTCAGAGTTTCGAATAAGAAGAAAAGCTGTGAAATGAACAAATATTCCAATAATTTCTTTCCTTGTTTGGATTTATGTTTGCTTTCGGTGTTTCGCTTAGCTAAATTTCGTCAGTCTTCCAGCAATTATCCTTCGAAAGAAATTTGTCTTTGTTTGACTTGTTTTAATTACTCCTGTTTAATTTTACGAAAAAAGTACTTTTACGAGCTTTTCTGCTTGCAACGACCAATTTGCCTTTAGCGATATAAGGTTTTCTTTGATGCCTTTCTATTTTAGCTGATTATAACTTGCTCTACCTCCACAATTCTCACTTGAACTGTCTGAGAATATTAGATCTGTCCTGATTTGCATACCTTCAAGCATGTGGAAAAATTTATAAAAGGAGTAATGAGATGCATTTTGCATCCAGTGCATCCTCATACAAAAAGATATTTAATTTCCTTCCGTAGATAATGTGAAACTTAAAAAAAACATTTCATTCAAATCTCAGATCCCAATTTAAAAGCACAGAAATGGGAAATATACAGTGAAAAATTTACATTTCCTATTTACACCTTAAACATTACCCGAATGGAAACATTACCTTAGCTGTCTTTAAAAGGGGGTTTCTGAATAGAGGCAAATACTAGGAAAGCGAAGGGAATGTCTAGCGAGTTTGGTTAGAATCTACCCTCCCTTAAGCTACAAGGATCGGTGGTAACTCATTTGCAACTTCTTGACACATATTGAGTTGTTGGAGTATCTTCTTTCTTGTGTGGCTTCTTTGGGATCTGAAAGCAATTAGTCTCACAGGACTCGGAGATTACATGTATATTCACCGCCTCAGGCATTCAGGAAGAATTTCTATATTTCTTCCGCTCTAACTTTTGGTAGCGCGGTGGCGGATGCACAGAATTGCAAGAGAGAAGAATTAGTTGTGTAGTGGAATTTCTTCTAAGTCCCAGAGGGCAAGAGTCTGCATGTAGTCGGATTGTTTTATTACATTTAAGTTTTATACAGAAATAATTAATCTTATTTCGAGTTATGTTAATATCCATCTGCATTTTTGATAAAGAGAGGAAACCTAACAGAAAATTACTCCGATCGATTTACTATTTAGAAAATGAATATTTTTATTAAATAATTTCCGAAACGAAAGGCACAAATATAAAAATAATAAACAATAAATTCTGCTTCAAATATTAATTACCGTACTAGAGATCTACTATATAAGTTTTCTTGAAATATACTTTTTAATCAGCACCAGTTGTTCAAACGATTATGGACTTCTGACCAGGAAATGTGAACGAAGCACTGTATCTTCACTAAGATTCATAGGACTTATCTTCTGTTTACTAACAAAGCGAGCATTCGAACCGCGGTTAATCACTTATTCCCCGAAAGGTCATACGCTGAATGCGTTAGTTCCTTATATTCTCTCTCCCACTTAAAAAGGCGATTAGGAAGAAGCAAAATATCTAATCTAGCAATCCCAGGTGGTGACCACATTTCCTAGCCTTTAAATTCGAGCGCTGGTACTGAGATTACAAGGCACTTTTTATCAGGCAAAGCAGACGATAAATTACGCCATCTCCAGAATTCAAAACACGGACCACCTACACAGCGAACGCACTCATACAGAAATGGAATATCTGCTTATGGTCTCATGTGAATTATTAATATTCATAAAAATGACTATTTTGTAGCATTCAATTAACGACTACGTTTTGCTAAAAATTAAGATTATTTTTATTATTTGCATTATACATAGTTTCATCACGTATTCGCTCATTTCAAAGGCTTATGCAGATTTTAAAGAAATCAGCGTAGTTTACATTAAAAAGAACAATTGTAACTGGCATGATTTGGAGTAGAGGTTGACTGCTGCCGTGGCTGCTTTTTTTATGCAGAAAGAAAAGCCACTGATCAGAATAGCCGTGAAGGCCTTTTTAGCATAGTTTAATAAGTGTTGAACTTGACTAGTTGAGCTTTGTTTTTCGTTAGTAGAATCACTGAATTTGTACCCAGGTAATATATTGTTATGTACCTACGGATTCACAATGGCTTGAATGCACACAGAACTGACAATAGCTTGATAAAATTCATTTTCTCAAAAGAAACATTTTACCAGTCCTAGATTTTTCTACAAAAGTACACACACGGCTGTTATTACTATGACAGATCACAATCAGTAATTACCGTTCAAACTAGTACTTATAGAGTTAAACACAACGCAACGCAAAGCGCATCTAAAGAGCGAAGCTCGCTCGGAGATCACTCAGTATTCCGAAGTCAACTCTGTACTAAAATCTGATAAAGGGTGCTGTTTCTAGCCTTATACAGTTTTGCTTGGGCACCCGAGGAATTTTCTATATTTCTCGAAATTACTAGAATGCATATACGGTTAAAGCAACATCTAAAAGCAGGATACGGTTACAGTTACATACGACGATCAATTACAATTATAAGGGACAGCCAAGTTTGGCTACTTTTGGCGATTTGTTGCCAAATTTGGTGAGATAGCCACTTACCACAATTTAAATGGATTTGCCACTGTAATCTTATTTTTCCGGTGGAATTTCACATTTTTTGAAGCATTTCATGTTATTCATGTTTGAGGCAATCCATGAGATAATACAGTTTCACATATAGTTTTATTAAAATTCTTTACATACTATCGGGCAAGTGCGCCAGATATACGGGTTACGGCCAAAGCAATAGTTATAGTAATTTCTATGTACTGAAAAACTGAAAATAAAAATGAGCTATTAATTTAATACACTGTACACAAAGTTGATAGCCGCATCCTAAGCATAATTATGTATTCTATGTGTACTTGAAAAGAAAGTGGATAAAAAGATTTCAAAATGAATGAAGTACGAGTAATTTCATTAGTTACAAGAAACAACCGATTCGTAAATAATTATTTGTTGCCAAACCAGTAAACAAAAATTTTCGATACTTCAGTTTAATACGTATGCATATGAAGTTATGATTTAAATTTAATATAATATAACAACTTTTTCTCAATATCGGTAGAAGAATAACGTGGCAATAACAGAGTGTGCCAGTTATCTTACTGTGAAACAAAAAAGTTGTCAACAGCAGCTATTTATTTAAAATGCTGACATTAACGAAATGTGTTGGACATACAGTGACGTCGCATGGAATTGCGTGCTTTCTTCAACGTTATAAGGTATTTCTTCAACTTATATTCTTCAACATTATAAGGTATTTCTCCCGTCTTCTAGCGTGCTTTCGTGGTGTAGTGGTTCTGCAGTCTGAGTCGGTAATCTAGAGGTCCGCGATTCGATTCCCGGCGAAGGCAATTGCTCATTTTTCATCTTGCGTACTTTAAAAAAAGTACCTTATGTCTCTACAACATGAATGTACAAAATAATAATATATTTAATGCTTGGCAATGCTATTTTTGTTTCATATTTTGTAAAACAAATTTTTATTAACAAGCCCTATGATTTGAAAGCGAGCAGTGGCAACACTTTTCAAAATAAAGCAGATTTTTATCTCCAATGCGCAAGATCGTTGCCACTTCAGAAGATGAGGCTGAAAATTAGCGTTTTCAGAGTTTTTAATTAATATCTCGGTTAACTAAAGTCGTACGAAGACGAGAAAGGTTAAAATGGCTTACAACGAAATTTTGAAATCTGGGCAGGGTTTACATCTATCGAGACTCAATTCCCTGCCGTTCCGAAGGAGATAATGCCACAAGCAAACAGAAAAACCGACAAACACGTACATATTTTAATAATATAGAAATACAATACTCGTAGCAGTATTTTAAAACATTCAGCAATCTTCTGGACTTAAATTTTGTGTTGTACTATTTTAAGCTTACCAGCTGAGAGGAAGTAAAGTTTTAAATTAACTTGTATGTTTGGATGATATCATGTGTCTATATTTGGATTAAACAAAGGCGATAACTCACAAACACACAAAGGTAATGTTTAAGGCTGAGCAGATAGCAAGTGTTGTTATTTAGGTCGTTAAATACCCTTAAACGTTATACTTTTATCTAACATATCTCCTTTCTTCAGGCTGTTCAGTACGAATGGTATATATATATACATATATATATATCATATAATATATATATATTAAATTACGCATAAATTCGATCGATCGAAATTCATTAATAAACATAATCTGAAAGTAGGTGGGAATATCTCTTTATATCAAAAAATTCGTAATTAAATTATATGTCAAAAATTAATAAAACTACATTTTTAAAAATCTCTTTATACGCTACTTATCCATTATTATGGGAACGGTTTTTTTTTCTCGTAAAATAAAACTGAGTGCTCTAAATAGTGAATGATATCGTTATTCCCTTTTGAAAAGACGAATTCTAAAGCACTCAAAATCCACTATAATTATTAATAAGATTTAAACAAGTATCTGGAATCAGGATAAAATAAATTTTATCAGAAACTTTGCATTCGTTTTCATTATCTAAACTTATTAAAACTTTACTTTTCACCTTTTAGATAAGTATTTTTTCACTAGAAATTTATGTATTAGCACTACCATGCGAATAAATGCCAATGGCTCTAAATCATTTCTTTTAGGCTTCATTTTTATTCAGTGTGTGCTAGTAAATGCTGTTTAAATGCTTAAGGTGACGATACTAAAAGTTGGCGTAATTGTAAGGAATTATCACATTCCTCCACAAGTCCTCTCGCAATATAACGGGTTAGTACTTAGGTTACTTTATTATAAAGTTTGCTTTTTCCGGCAAGAAGTCCGCTCTCAAGCGAACTCCAGAACGTCACAGGACGCATAGTTTGCTTCAAACTAGTATTCTCTATTCTCTTAAATCCTGTAAAAATATTTCAAATTACAACATATATATATATATATATATATATATATATACATATAGGGTAATTCTCAACTTTTTTTTTACAAATTAAGAGGTGTGATCGTACTCATTGAGATGAGCAATAATTACCATAGAACATAGGGTCTGAGAGGCAGAACAGAAGAATATTAGAATTCCAACCTGAACTTAAGACAGGGTTGGGAGAGCGAATGAACGAGAACAAACGTTGCACAATCAGTTTAGTGAAAAACTCACAGAGAGTGCGCAAAACAAATAAAACCGAAAATTTGGCGTTCGAGTGTTAATTCGAGCTCAGACTTTGATGGCAAACACTTAAATGCACATCTTTGTTTGCTAGGTCTCAACCTCGGGAACGATTGCAACAAGTTAATTATCTTGTCTAGGGCTGAATATTATCAATTAACTCCAACTTCCGGTGTATGCCAAGATTAACATGAAACATTCCTGCTGTGTGTCCGGTTGTCAGAACTTCGTGTTCCATAGAAGGGCGCTTCAAGTAGATAGAGCGCAGCACAATAAGGCTAGGGGAACAGGATAGAAGATGGCGAATTATAAAAAATTGTAGCAGTTTCTTTCACCTAATAGATAATTTTCTCCTAATAGTTTACATAATTAACTCGTTGCAATCATTTGCGAGGTTGAGACCTTGCCAAACAAAGATGTACATTTGAGTGTTTGCCATCAAAGTCTGAGCTCGAATTAACACTCGAAAGCCAAGATTCCGGTTTTAACCGTTTTGGGTATCTAGGTGCGTTTTTCACTAAACTGATTGTGCAGCGTTTGGTCTCGTTCATTCGCTCTCCAAACGCTGTTCTAAGTTCAGGTTCGAATTTTAATATTCTTGTTTTCTGCCTCTCAGAGCAACTATGCAACTATGTTCTATGATAATTAATGCAACTATGCTCTATGATAATTAATGCAACTATGCTCTATGATAATGCAACTATGCTCTATGATAATGCAATAATTATGAATGCAACTATGTTCTATGATAATTATTGCTCATAAACAGAAAGAGAGAGAATAGATAGATATCAGATGGATGATTATATAGATAGATGGATTGATAGAGATAAACACAGATAGATACATCGATAGAATAGATAGACAGAGAGAGAATAGATAGAGAGTTATGGATAAATAGATAGAGATATGATAAATAGATTGATTGATAAGTATTGACAGATAGATAGATCGAAATGGTAGATGGATAGATAGATAGAGAAAGCGAAGGATAGGTAGAAAGATATAAGTAGATAAATGGATAGATAGAGACACCCCGTTAGAGAGATAGATTGTGATAGATTGATAGACCACATAAATAGGCAGAGAAAAGACAGATATTAAATCTAATTTCCTCAACTATTGTTTTTAGCATTAATTCTGAATTAAATAATAGAATAATAGGTTGTAATTTTAAGATTGAAGTGAAATCTTTCTAACGTAATTTACGGGTATTGGAATATTGTTATATTGTCATTTTCTTCATTTTGCGTTTCATTCGGCGATGCATGTTTACCAGCACACAATTCCAAAATACAAATCCATTATTTTCCTCTCAATTAAAGAAAAGGCAAGCATTTTTAAAAATTATTGAGTGCGATATAGACAGTCCTCAATGTAATGCTGAATTGTGAAATATTGTACAGTTGCTTCACTTATCATTAATTGTTCAGAGTTACATTTCCATTTCTTCTTCCTCAATGAGAATTACTATATTCACTTTAAAATTGAATGCAAAGGAAAATTTTTCTTTGAAAGAAAATCGCAGTATTCCACACCTATTCTGGAGATAGAAGCATAATGCTTTGATTGAGAAGATTGTAATCATATAATAAGCCTTGTTGAAAAAGGGACAGTTATGCTTTCTGTTTACCCTCATTTCAGAAAACAATACGCATCACGTTTTCCACGTTTTCCTATGTGGTTTATATTTAACGCATGACAGTTTAACTGATCCGCTTTTAGTAATTAGGCATTAAAATTGTCAAAACGCGGACCATTTCAGGTGATAATTTCTCCTATGAAGAAATCAACCGCAAAATAGTTTGTATTATTGCCGCATTTTTCGGATAATAGTTCAACAGCATAAATTTTAATTGTTTGGGTTTCAGATCCTTTAGCCTAGAGAGGCTTATATTCAGTTTATTCGACAATTTTACATAGTTTCTCTCTGCATATAGTAATTTCTAAAAAATAATTTTCCTCTCTGACAGATGCCTGTTAACTGCAAGATCATACTCAATTACATGACTGCTTAACAGCTGGACAAGACCCCACCAATTGCGGAGTGATTAAAGACCATTGAAACCTGAGTATTTGACCCAGGTTCGGTCCCAGCCAAAAATGTGTGAATGATTTGTATTCGTGATTTTCTTGTAAAATAAGAATCAGTTTCCGTGGGAATGGAAAAAGGACCACAAAGGCATGCTGGAAGAAGGGAGAAAATACCTTATAATAATACCTTATACCTTATAAATAGAGAAAAAATACCTTGTAAGAATATCTTATGACCTTATAACATGTACCTCCTTAGAAGGGAGAAAATACCTTATACCTTCTACAGAGGACTATTCGCCTACAGTCATTGAAAAAAACCTTTGAAAACTTTATCTCTTGCCATCAGGAAAGACATTCGGTAATAAATGACCATAATTATTTCATTCCATTCGTATTATTTCATTTCATTCTTCTATCAGTTACACAATTTTCGGATGTTCCTGAAGTTCAGGAATTTTCTCACTTGTCCATTTAATTCGTTGTAAGGATTTCAGGTATCATATCTTTAATTTGAATTTCTGAGAACTTCATAGCACATCTTGCCACTATGGTTTGTTATACATTGACCCAACTAAAAGGGTATTAAAATTTGATTTCAGGAAACACGAATCTTATGTTCGAAAAGGAGAAATTTCGATTCCTACTCATAGTTCAGCAATTATACAGAATTTTGGCTTTGCAAAAAATATTCCTAAGGTGTCTTCGTTTTAATTTTCTGCGACAGATGGCGCTACTTTAATGTTTGGTTCTCTCCATGCTTCGAAAGCAAAACTGCTGTTACTTATCATTTTGCTTAACATTTTTTGCGTCTGAAATAGAGGCTGTCTGATCTCCATCGAAATACACAGAGTTTTACTAAAATTTATGTTAAAATAATGTGGTTATCTTTTTACCAAATTTTAAATCTTAATATCATAGCGTTGGCGTATACATGTTTTTCTTTCTTTCACTTCTTAAAGTTAAAAAAAAAGTTTAAGATTATCTTTTAAAGCTTTAACCCAAACGGTATATAAATTTATGACGGAATGAAGTATGTTTATTTTAATAATATGAAACTTTGGAAGAACTCCGATGCATGGCATAACCAGCATCACCCAAAGCACTTTATTTGAGTTCCTACGACTACAACATAATATTTTATATCCTCTTTCGAAAAGATTTCGTGTCTGTTTCCCCAAGAACAAGAATTGGAGTACCAATTTTCAGTAGTCACCAGATGGAGCTTAATCAAACACTGATTGGCAAGTGCGGCAGTTACATTTACTCCCGAAGCTCAGAAATGTTGACTCCTGGGTCAAGTAATTCAATTTCCTATCTGACGGCACTACGTAATTCGGTTTCTGCTAAATTTTCTCCAGGCAAAACTAATTTTCCGTCAACGTTATCAACACGTATGGCATTTTGCAACACAGCGAGATTACATCGCTGTAAAATTAGATCGATACTTGGCTGAGTAAGTTAGTACGTCCTTTTTTAAAGACTTTTCACAAATAACAACTAACTTTAAAGGAAATAATTAGGTAATGACGGATTTAATGACTCAGAAAGGTTGTCCGAGAACGGAGCATTTGCTGGTGTTTGTAAAGAAAGTTTTTTGAATTAGAAGGGCATACTCACCTGTTTTTAAAGCATTTGATTTTATAGTGTGGTATTAAAAAATGTAAAGAAAATAATCATAATAATAAGCCGAAGGAGCATTATAAACAAACAAAAATGACATTTGGACGCATCAGATGACGCTTGTATTTGATTGAAGAAACCATTTGAAATCTGAATTTTAAATTTGATTATAACACAAGAAAACTAATATAAATTCGCATATTTATACAGTGCGGAATATGTGCTATTTTATGTCAGTGTGGTACATTATGTGGTGTCGCTCAAAGATTTTGTAGGCTGAGAGCTGGAAAATCATAAATATTTTAAATATTAGCAAGAATATCATAAAATGTAAGCATCCTGAAGAATTAAGAAGGGAGTGTTTTATGAAAATACTTTCAAAAATGATTTCCATATATATGTGGTAAATTTTCATTATAAGTCTAGACAGTGGTTGGCGCTGTCGGTTGCCGGGCCTACGGAACCGGTTCCGAATTCCGGAGTACCAGATTTGCCGGTGTACATTATTATTGCACTATAGAGGCACTTAAAATAGTGGCAAGCGGAAAGTCCTCTCGAGAGGTTTCGCAACAGGGAAAGATAGTTGGAAGACCCCTCAGATCGGCCTTCCGCAGGAGTTCTCCATCAAAATTGGGACAGCGCCTCTCAGTAAGGTCAGGCTGAGCAATAGTGTTTGAGTATTCCCGTTTAATACAGGTATTCAGATTTGCCGGTGTACATTATTATTGCACTATAGAGGCACTTAAAATAGTGGCAAGCGGAAAGTCCTCTCGAGAGGTTTCGCAACAGGGAAAGATAGTTGGAAGACCCCTCAGATCGGCCTTCCGCAGGAGTTCTCCATCAAAATTGGGACAGCGCCTCTCAGTAAGGTCAGGCTGAGCAATAGTGTTTGAGTATTCCCGTTTAATACAGGTATTCAGATAGAAGTAGTTGGGAGACCAGACTTTCACCATTAGGCGTACAGGTCAAAGTTACTCACGCTTGAAGGAATTACTTTCCTTTTATTCTCGGACCACTGAGCAGAAATCACATTGCGTTAGCATCTGTCACCGGTCATTGAAATGCTTTGTTTTAACTACACACTCGGATTTCCACAGTCTGTGCCGGTTGTGAGTGGGATTTAGTCGTAGAGGTATAGTACCCCCAAACTAAATGTGCAGTTCCAACCCAGTTTCGAAGAAAAAACAGAACGATGAAGGCCCGAAGGTCTTCTCCCTATACCAAAAACAACTCAAAGGACTTTAAGCTCGCTGTGTGTTTTATGTACCCTCTTGCCGCATAGACACTATCCGCTAACAAATATTTATGCCTTCTCTGGGATTTGACCTTGGCCTCATCTGTACAGCAGTCAGCATCAATAACTAATATACCGCCTATGCAGCCTCGACGAATGCATTAAATTACCATGTCCGGATGTTTGAAACCATAATAAAAAGATGTTTAGTAAAACTACGGTTGTAAAGTGAATTAAAACACTCACCATTAAATGCAGTCGTTTCTCATCTAGTTATTTAAAAAATGTAGAATTCAGATATATGCATTTATTAGTAGAAAAAATAGTCCTCGATATGAAACAAGTAGATAAGAATCCTGTTGCTGTTTAACAGAAGTTAAAAAGTTTTATAACCTGCAAAACGACAAGCCGACGCACAGAGAGAATGATGAATGCATTATCCATTAAATTCCTTAATCTAAGAAAATATTTGGACAGACAGTAATAAAATAAAAACGTTTATTTTTTTTCTTTTTAGCAGGAAAAGCCTTTTAGAGCTAACACAAATTATATACATGATTTCATTTGACGTTTCTTTTTCAGTCAAACCAGACCCCGTGTTAGTTCCCCAAGCATCACGGGAATATCATCTGCATAATCAATTTTCTTACCCTTGTGAAATGAAAAAGAAAAGAAAGCTTCATTAACTTCTGCTGATTAAGCATCACGCTAATATTTAATTAAGAAGACGCAGCGGGGTGATGTATACGAGCAAGATTGCTTATGTAAGATTGTGGCTATAGCGTGCATACTTATGAATACTTAACCTACAGTTTAAATACAAAAAATATGGACGGTAAACTGATTGACTTCTTTTGCGAACTTCACCTGATTAATAAAACTGTATCATTCATAAAATTTGCGTTTCCAGTTTTCAAACTGGATATTATATTTTTTCTTGACATGTAAGGGTAATTAGTATACAGTTAAATAGAAAAATATTAAACGATCAAAAAGAAAAAAAAAAGAGAAGAATTCTGAAATAAGTCGGTAGTAAATATAATAAGTCGAGCTTTCATTGATTTTGTTGACTTTTATTTTAAACATTGTAAATGATTTTTTTATACATTTTTATACTTTTGTATTTACTTTTTTGTGTGTTTTTCTTTTTTTTCTTTGTGTATGATTTTATTGCATTACTGAAAATTAATGTTATTACTTACAATTTTGCCTTTTTTTACTTACAGTTTGTAAGTCTCGTGTGATACTTTGTGTTGCACGAGCATTTCTTTTTCTTTAAATAAAAAATACAAATAATTAAAATATTTAATGAATATTGTTTAGTAATTTTTAAAATAAATTTAGACCAAAGCAATTTTAATATAGATTATTTAAGCTAATGATTAATAGCATCTAGTTTAAGTATTCACACATGAAATCTGAAAATTTCCCAAAGCTCAAATCGTAAATCATAAAGTTCATATGGAAATTAACTTCGAAAAGCTGTAAAATAAATGAAAAAAAGTTGTAATCTGTTCTCGTAAATAGAACGACAGTTTTTCAGTTCAGTATCTTCTCATATTTGCATTTCCAAATGATACGAATTAGATTATCTTGCCAGCGAAACAAATAAGTAAATAAGCAGGAATTGTAATTTTAAAATGTACCTTGTTTTATTATTATTATTATTTTGTAACGGATATGGACATGCAATTAATGGAGTTAAAACTTTTTAAATTTCGCTGCAATTTTGTTTTTAATATACGTATATACATATTGTTACGTGTGTATGGTTTCATAAGAGATTGAATGCACACAGAACCGATGATAGATCGATAAAATTCATTTTATCGAAAAAATACTTCACAGTCCTGGAACTTTCCGCAAAAATACTCGTACAGCTCTTTATAATATCAGAGTACAATCAGTAACCTACACTTCAAACTACAAGTTCGCTCAAGTCTAATACATCCCTGACCGCCGAAAAATTTCCAGCACTTCTCGAAATTTTTGGAAGCCATATGAGAGCCGAATATGGTCACAGTTGCACAGAAGTTCAGTCACAGTTATTCAACAACCATAACAATTGCACCAAAATGTCGCCACGTTTGACGACATTTCCTCGATTTCTCGCCAAATTTGGTGGCAAACATGAGTTGCCAAAACCATCGTCAGCTTGGCGACATCTCGCCAGTTCACCGAGATAGCCATTTACTCAATGTTAAATGGACTTTGCCTGTATTCTAATTTTCTCGGAAGAGCATCGTTCCTCTCAAGCCTTTCATGTTACATTATGCAGAAAAATACGATAATTTCACATGTAGTTTCACTAAAGTTATCTTTCTATGTGCGAAATTCGTAATAATATATAGCAGTAAATATGTCATACATACTGTCAACAAACGCACATACTGTCATACATACTGTCAACAAACGCACAGAATCAGAAGAAAAATTCTCTATTTTAAAATTTTAAATTTATAAATTTTATACCTCGCATTTAGTTTTAAATAATAATTAAAAGTAAATTCATTATGGAATGTCAGGTACAAAATTATAAAATTTTTTACCTTACATTTAAAACGTGAGTGATTCAGGCTAAAATAAGATGTTGCTTTGAGGTTCAAATGCATTTAATCTCGATTGGGAGTATTCAGTGTCTTTTACCAGATCCAAACTTCTAAAAACAGGGACGATGTATATTCGAAAAGTTAATTCTTGAAGTCCTCATAATTTGTAAGCTTCAAGATTATTTTACAATTTGTGGAAAGTTACAATATAAAAAAAAATAATTGTAAAGCATTGAGAGCTAAATAATAAATTTTAGACTAACACTTATTTCAGGTAATACCAGTATGTTGAATGAACGATTAAATAAAATACTTTTAACCTTAACTATGTAAAAGCTAGAGTTTCAAAATAGCGAAAAGCCACCAACTATCGGCTGGCAAATCATATTTATTCAGTTTATCAATGTGGAAATTTCTCCCACTTGACCTCAACGATGTGGCCTGTCGTCCAAGCATACGGTGACAAAGAAAGGCCCAACATCATTGTCCCTTTTCTTCCTTCAACAGTAGTCGAACTTGTAAACTCAGACCGCATCTTTAAAGTCTCTAAAACAATAAGCACCGTATATGGAACAGAAACATAACTGAAATGCATTCGCGAACCGCATAAAATTGCTTCCAAGGCATGCAGCCCGCCCGCGATTTGGGACCACTGCCTTATAATGTAATCAGCACAAAATGGAAATTAAGATTAAAACGAAAATGGAATCCAATCTCTCGTTTGCCGCAAAATTTCTCATTAATTTAAATTGCATTTAATTCAGTGCTAGACTACAAACAATTTACATTTTTCAAATTTGGTTCTGGCTTAAAGAAACTGTTTTTCCTTAGGTGCAAATAACGAGCGTTAAACATCGTAAAATAGTAGAGATAGTTGCCGATGCAAACTAATTGGATAAAAGGCTATCGATCTTTTATAGTTTATGTAATGTATAAGAAGAAAGAATGGAATTAATTAAAAAAACAAAAGGTTGATTTAAATTATGAGTATACGTATTACGAATACAGCAACCAGCTTGCGTTAAGATAATTAAGATACACGCCGGGCGAGTATTAATTTAGACGTCAAACAACAAAAATTAGCGTTATATTTTCACATTTTCACAGGACTAGTTTGGATGGTTTTACCGAACCATCATCCTCAGCTGCAAAAGCATAAATGAACGAGATATAATGATTAGATATAAGATATAGTGATTAGATAAGATAAGAAAGCTTGCACAGGAGTTAAGCTACTGGCGCCCTCTGTTGATGAAACGAGAGCTAAAACATAATTTCTTTAAAGGCTGAAGATAAAGATGGATTGAAATTAGGTTCATTAACTAAGAAAGATTTTTTTGAATGTGAAATGCCTCTATAAAATATAATTCACCAATGGAAGATGTTTTTTGAACGATTTTGGCTGCAGAAAAATTGAAAGTGTGATTTTCGGACCAACAATGCTGGGCAACAGAGAATACTTCTGCAAAAGCATAAATGAACAGAATCCTTTTTTCTAATATATGCCTCCTGTTCCTTAATGTGAAATTTTAAGGCTTTCTTAGTTTGACCAATGTAAATTAAATCACACTGGGAAGGAATTCTGCAAATACCCCAGGAATTCATATCCGGAATAGGGTCCTTGAATATGGAACTCGGAATTTTATTGATGGGAGAATAAAGCTAATTGACGAAAAGAAGGGAATGGCAACAAAATTCTTATAATCTCCTAAAACAAGAGTGTGCCTCGCATGTTATTCCCTCCCTCTCACCAAAAAAGGAGTATTTTTGCGTACGTTTGATTCGTACTGAATGAATTCGTAATTTTTTTTATATATATATATATTTTCAAAAGAAACAAATTACAGTTCTGGAACTTTCCACAAAATTACTCGCACAGGTCTTAAGTACAAACGTACTAATACTAGTATACAAAAGTATAATAGTATTTTTTATTTTTCGAAGATATTGGAAGGCATATACGGTTAAAGTTATATACATTTTCCAGATACATATATTTTATAGTTACATATAGGGATCAATTGCAGTTATTCAAGTACCAGTTACAGTTATATCTGAACCTGACCAAAATGTCGCCAAGTTTGCCAAGCTTTTTCACAAATTTGATGAAAAGAATTAGTTGCAAAAAATCAAAGCCAACTTGCAGCTTTTTCTCTCAAATTTGGCGGCATAGTTATTTGCCTTAGTGTTAAATGGAGTTCTCCTTGTCACTGTATTTCTTCGACATAGTTTCGTCCTCTTGAGGCATTGTGTGCTACATTACACAAGAAATACTACAACTTCACATATAATTTGGCTATAAGTATTTACATATATATATATAAAGTTCGAAACAATAGAATTTGCCAAAAATTCAGCTGTTCAGCTGTTGACTGTCATTTCGTTTTTTACCGTGATTTCATTTGATAATTCCTTTATACACTTCCTAATTATTTAGGACAGATTATTATGCAAATATGAAAGTAATCTTAAATGAAAGTGCATTAGAAAAACAAAATAAATCAATTAAATCAATTTCACCTTTCAATCATATCTATTCCATCTTTAAATATGAAATTTCTGTTTTGCTTAATTTTAAATAAATAAAATAAAATTGATAGTCGATCTTTCTAGTAATCTTATTTCTGGATTTTTAACTCAATTTATTCATCAATCTAAACCTTTTCTGGTAAAAATAGTAAATAATGTATAGAGTAGCATAATGACTATGAACAATGCTATACATAGGTCAGCGACACACTGCATTATTATGCGCTCTACATTAATATTTAGGCATAACTTCTCCCATGCTATTATGTAGCACTGTACCTTTTACGAAATGTATAAAGCGAGATTACAACCTAAATGTGCCAGAAAATGCATTACCATATCATTTGTATAATTTTCATAAGTTCTACTCGTTTTTTAGGATTCACAATAAATTACATTAGCGTAAAAAATAAAGAAATACAATTTTTACAACAAATATTGCTTAGCTGCCGATTGCATCAACATCGTAATCTTTTAAATTCAACTGCATTTAATTAAAATGGAAGTTCAGCTCCTAATTTAATTACTTCCTTTAATTTGACATGCAAATGAAGATATTCGTTTAACTATTCTGTTTTTATTTAATGTTCCCGCAGCAAAATCCACCGTGACGTCTTTTACAGTTATTGCTTTCAAATTTCAATAATCCATTCAAATTACTACAATTTTTTTTTTTACTTTTAGCCACTGCGTTTTCAAAACTTACAGCAAATTAAAGACTAAGTATTAATGTGCTTACCGTCTTTTATAAATGTTGAGCTGTCAACCATTACTGCTAATCTATATGATATTAAAATTGGCCAAAAAATTCAGCTTGTGAATTAGATTTACCTGAAACCGTCATCAGGGTCTGTCAGCTTTAATTAACGATTCTAATCCAATTACATAACTGCCAATCTACTCTTTCAAGTCATTTATTTCATGATATTATTTTTATTTTATTCAGTATATGACATCGGATTTCGCTTTCTATATTATTTATATCGACGGTGTTAAGCAAAGCAAAATTATTTTCTTTTCTTTTGTTGAACGAAGACAGGTGCAGATACAAATCGGCGCATCACACGAAAATTTCATTATTGGTCGGCACAGGTATAGTCCCACCTTACTGTGTACCTTGACCCAATTTTCATGGAAATCATTTCGAGGACGGAGATGGATACTTCTCTTCTCTTATCGCCAGGCCAAGAAATTATATTAAATTATTACATTATATTACTTTCTGCTCATCAGTATTTTGAGTGTCTCCACGACATCCATGCCTTGTTTGCAATTCGAACAGCATCCATCGATGCCAGCGTCTCTAACCACTTTTCTGAACATGTTCTTTTGTTTTGAAACCATCTGTTGGCGAACGTATGATACATACACTGACTGCGTACTGGCGAACGTATGATAGATATACTGATCGCATGAAACTAGCATACGTAGCACTGTACCTTTTACGAAATGAAACTAGCATACGGTAGCATCTCTCACCATTCTAGTCTCCTTTTTTGCATTTGAAGGAAATATATTAAATTATTGCATTATATTACAATTTTGTATTACAAGTGATTCATTCAAAACCACCGCTACTTGAAGTTACTACTAGTTCTTGTTAAGTCAAGTAAACAACAAACTAGCTTCAGCTTCGAACCTACCATTAACGTACTATACAGACATGCTTATATCAAACCAAAATCAAATGCGTTGTTCGACATGTACCTTTTCATTCCAATTCAGGTCAGCTGTAAAAACGTAATAGATATAGATGAATTACAGTAGTCCTACAGTTGAACAGTAAAAAAACAAAAGATTTATTGTACATAGTGGAACAGCAGAGCCCAACCAGTGACCGAGAGGTTAAGACAGCTGAATACTAGTACTATGACCCGGGTTAGAAAACTGCTTGGGTGTTTTTCATGGTTGTCCCCTTGTATAACGAGGATAGAAGACAGTTTCTTTTCTTAAGCTTTCCCCTTAGGCAGGTAGTCTTCGTGTGCTTTGCCACATTCAAATAATCTAAACTAGCCATTGGAAATATTGTTTTCTTTTTGTAAATCTACCATTTCACTGCATAATAAAAATTTTCCTTCTGTTCAGCTAATGCGCAGTTTAAAACTTTTAACCTCAAAATTGTGAAAATTGAGGAATAATATTTGGATTTTAATTTTTAACCATTCGAGTTATTTTATGCCATTTCTATAAGTTTTATTTAGCTCATTCGTGAAGTTTGTTTCTATGGGCAATAGTTCGCCATCGATTTTAGAACACTTTCTGATAAACTATCAAACTCAAATTGTGCAAACCTTTTGAAGATGACAAGACAATGTGATAAAGTAATTGTTTTCCAAAATTCTCATTTTATATAATGCTTAAACGATTTTTCAAAATTATCTTCATTTTACTCAGAAACTAAAGGTATCAGAATTTTACTCTTTGCACCATCCGTTAGAGAAGATAAAAGCTTTTAATTTAAAGTTGTATAAAATGTTTCGAAGGCATTCCTCCTCTAACATAGAAAGCTTACGCGGTTTTGCCATATTTAGATAATTTAACCTAAAATTTAATTTCTGTATTTTGAAGCTAAAATGAAAAACTAATATCGTCAGTTCGTCATTAAGTGCCCCAAGAGGGCAAACTCAAAGGATTTTTTTTTTTTTTTTTTTTTTTTTTGTGCGAAATCTTTTTTCCTCTCTCGTCTGCTTCAGACTACAATATATTTGTTTAAAAAATATAGAAAATCCCTCATTCGATATTTCTTTAACAATCTTGTTTTAAAAGACAGTGAGCAGTCTGTTTTATAATCTCGAAAAATTTCAAATTTTTAAATTTAATATGATGCATTGTTAGCTGTTGAAATTGTAAAATCATAAGTGTCAAAAAAGTCTAAGATACACAACGGCTTTCAAAAATTCATAAATTAAGCTACAATTTTCATTAAAAAGATTTGTTTTCCGCTATGATTGGCCAATGCAAACAGTAACATTTCTAGGATGCTTATTTCGTTCATTAATTGAAAATAATTGAGAAAACATATTTAAATATAAAATTTAAAAAAAAAAATCTGAAATGTTTCAGATTTTAAATTACGTCCAAAGGGGCGTTTTTTAACATTTTGTGTGTTACCTTTCTTTATTAAATATCATGTTCCTCGCACTTAAACCATAAGATCCAGTGCAACAGCAATATCGCAAAATAGTTTTAAAACGAGCATATCTTTAGAATTTCCGATACAGAGACTCACGCGCTGGAGATAAAAATGTTTTTTCTGCACAACGTTGCCATTGCTCGCTTTGAAATCCTTGAGTTTGTTAATCAAAAATTCGTCAAAGTTTTAAAAAATAGGAAATCGATCATAAAACAAATTTCAAATTTCAAATTAGGTCTTCCACATGCTCATATTCGTTGGAGGATTACGTTATTCAAAATTCGATGACTCTATGTACCGTTATTTTATGACAATGTGAGAAATATACTTACATTTACGCAGATTTTCATTATTTAATTTCTTCAAATATAATGCAAGACTCTAACATTTTATGGCAACAGTTTGAAAAGTGAACCGACATTTATCCGTCCGACGCAAAATGCCAAAACGAAACTAATAGTCCTTCGGGATTCAAATTCCTTTGGACTAATAAATCTAAATTCAGTTTTGAAAGAAGAGCACTTCACCATATTGCATTGCAGCCGACATACAGTATCTATACAAAACTTGAACTTGATATCCTATTTAGGAAGTAGGTTAAGAAGCTATGGTAAAATTCCACCCACAGTGAAACACCGTAAGTAAACTAAATAAAAGTTTATAGAAAATTTGAAAAATAATTAGAGGCTCTAAGAAATTTTTACATAGCGAAATATTAGATATTTTATACCGAATGGTTTGCTATTTATTGTAATAAAGAGATTTTTCACTGTATATAAAAAAAGAAAGAAATAGGTGCTTTCGTCAGTTTGACTATTGAAGTGATTTATAAATTACCATTTGACTCCATATTCAAAAGTAGCCCGAAACCAGAAAATTTCATGAAATATTTCTTGTGTTCAATGCATCACATTTATTATGCTGAACTATTACCGAAAGCAAATCTTCGATTATTTACTTAAACTATAACTAATACTCTGTAAATTCTTCAATTTTTTACTTTGCTTTCCATCATTGGAATTTTATGCGCATTCCCTAAAAAAGTAAACTTCAGATATTTTTTCCTACCAGTTTTTTTTTCATTACACTGGCACTTTTTTCCGCAGCTATTGCTAGAGGCAAGATGCATAAGAGGCTTTTCAGTCAAAGTGACGGCAGTTTTTCTCTCGAGAATTTTCTGCCCCTAAAAAAACATGCGAAGAATCTTGACAGATTATTGAGACAGTGATGCCTGAGTTTGAATATTTCAATTCGTGACGGGCATATCACTCAACATTTTTTTTAAATTCCTCTTCCTTCATGTGTTGCTTTTAAGAAGAAGAGGCTCGAAATATTTCGGTTCAAATACAAGAGTATATACACATATGGTACATGTACAGTAACGGGAGGGGAAAAATCGCTTTTTCTTTCTGTCTAAAACGCGTCAGGAAATAAATATGTTTTTAATCCTCCGAACAACAACAATGGTATAAACATAGTCTTCCTTTACTATATATTTTAATTAATTTTAGTTCACAGAAATGCCCCGAAAATATCAAGAAAAAGTAAGAAAACTGTGTTCAGAAAAACGTAAGTGTGAATGAACTATTTTCACAGATCTTAAAAAGCAAGCAGGTTTAACTAAAATGAAATCGCCCCTAAATATCATTGTGAGTACTTTTCACAGAACGAGGAAAAATATAAGAAAAGAAAAAATAATAAAAAAATAAAAAAAAAATCTGAAATTTTTCAGATTTTAAATTACGTCCAAAGGGGCGTTTTTTTAACGTTTTGAGTGTTACCTTTATTTATTAAATATCATGTTCTTTGCACTTGAACCATAAAATTCAGTTCAAGAGCAATATCGCAAAATAATGTTAAATTAAGCATATCTTTAGAATTTCCGATATACACAGTCTCGCGAGCTGGAGATAAAAGTATTTTTTTTTATATATAACGTTGCCATTTCTCGCTTTTAAAGCAATGAGTTTGTAAATCAAAAATTCGTTAAAGTTTTACAAAATATAAAATCTATAATAAAATAAATTCCAAATTTGGGATTTCAGATGCCCATATTCGCAGTAGGATTTCGTCATTCAAAATTCGATGGCTCTATGTACCATTGTTTTGTCACAATGAGAGAAATAGACAATCATTTATGCAGATTTTTCATTATTTAATTTCTTCAAATATAATGCAGGACTCTAACATTTTGTGGCAACAGTTTGAAAAGTGAACCGACGTTTATGAGTCCGACGCAAAATGCCAAAACGAAAGCAATAGTCCTTCGGGACTGAAATCCCTTTGGACTAATAATCTGAAATATTTCGAATTTTAACGGTCATCTAAAAGGATTTTTTAAAGTTTTTAATTTCTCGCTGGGCCTGAAGTCCGTCTGCTATTACACTCGCTCCCACTAACCCATTTTTTTGTCTTTTTAGCTTTATTATTAATTATCATTTTCCACGCACTTACGTTATATACAATTCAAAAGCATTATTACAAAATTTTAAAATCAATATAGCAGTATACGTTTAGAATTCCCGATGCAGCCTTAAGTGTTGTAATACCTTTTTCTGCTTTTTTCAGTCTTTTCTCAATTCATCGTATCAATGTTTAGTTTCCTTACTAAGATCGCTTAAAAAAACGTTTTTTGCCTTTTCATTATTCACGTTTTGTATGTTTACTTTATTTCTTAAATATTACGTTCTTGGCGTTTACGCGACATAAGATTGGATTCAACAGCCAAAACACAAAATGTTTTAAAACAGCATACCCTTAGAATTTCCAACAGATAGTCTGGCGTGCTGGAGTTAATTTTTTTTTTTTTCGTATAGTTTTTCCATTGTTAGCTTTGAAATCGTTGAGTGTGTAATTCGAAAATTCGTTAATTTTTTCAAAATATAAAACCGATAATAAAACATATTCGAAATTCAAAATTTCGACTTCCAAAAGCCCACGTTTGGCTGGAAGTCTACGCTATTCAAAATTTGACGGCTTTAGGTGTCGTTATTTTTTCACAATGCAAGAAATAGACATATATTCATGGAGATTTTTCACTATTTTATTTCTTTAAATATAATGCAGGGCGATAATATTTATTAGCAAAAATTTGAAAAGTTATACTCCGTTCATAGTGGTTCAACGCAAAATGTCATTTCGAGACTAAAACTCCATACGTGACCAACTTACCTTTTAGGCTAATAAAACGGTCATTGATTCATAATAACGAGTAAGAACAGATAAAATCCCAAACTTACCCTATAAGTTATTTCTACCGCCTTCTTAGCATGCCTTCATAGTGTAGTGGTCAGCACGCTCGAGGCGGATTCGAGAGGTCCGTGGATCGATTCACGGCGATTCTCTTGCTTCGAAATAACGTAATGTCTACAACATTTAAGTTATTCAGTCTTTAAAAATTCGTTCATAATTTTACTACTTTTTTCATAATTCTACTTTTACATTATAAGCTATTTCTCCCGCCTTCCTAGCGTGCCTTCGTAGTGCAGTTGTTCAGCACACTGGGCCGGTATTCCAGAAGTCCGTGGTTCGATTCCCGGCGAAGGCGTTTGCTCATTTTTCATCTTGCCTGCTTCCGAAAAAAAACCTAATGCGTCTACAACATTCCTATTTTTACTCTTGTTTTGATAGAATTTGTCAAAGAAAATTATATTATTATTGTCATATGATTGTTTAGAACTATTTTTATCCCTCAAAGAAATTTATAACGAGGCGAAGTAGTTTCACAAATGTTTGAAAAATCTAGTTTTCAAATTTTTAGTTTACACTACTAACGTGACCTTCCAGGAGAGGAAGTGTACGAAAAGGATGAAAATCATAGTTTATATTGTCGGGATACAATGCAGAAATTGTAAATAACGCTGTAGGAATCCACGTACCTATTAAAAATTATAACTTTATGCAGTAACTAGATACAATTACCCTGATGAAACAACTGTGGTCTCCTTTCATGCCCACGCAGTCTTAGATAAACTTAGTTCAGAAATACTACTTATCTATGTATAATATTGGAGGGTTCTACTGTGGAAGCTAGTGTCAATGTAACGCAGATCCTACCAGACTTGAAGCTTAATCGGCTACAATATCTTAACACTAAACACTACTTGCGCGAGAGACCAAATTCTGCGATTTACGAGTCTTTAAATTAACATAACAGAAAATTAAATTCAGATGCAGATAAAAATTCAAATGCAGGTCTGAGATTAAAACACAAAATATCTAGTTAAACTAAATCAGATATTCTAATGCGTGTACTTTAAATATCGGTTGGCAAAACACTAAAGCCGGAACACAACTTCGGAGCTGGAGAGAGTAAGCAATAGAAAGATCTAAATGCCAGAAGCTCTTATCTTAGCATTTAAAAATATCAGATTCACATAAACTCTAATTTGTATTTTGGTGAAGAACACGGAAGGAAGAAGTTACAGTAAAAGCTTAAATCATAATAACTAGTTAATTAACATAAAATACCTTACAATACTTTACTAAAATAAACGTTTAGCGGCCAATTTTTTATGAAAATGAAACAATTTTATGAGCATTAATCAGCATTTTCACATGATGGTACTTATAACTACCGAATCCAGAATATTACCCAGATACTAATTAAATCATTTATAAAACGGAAGTCAAAAATACGGAATGACAAATTTTTATATGAATTCCAATTGCTGTGATTTCCAGCAGCAGTATAAGCATGACAGAGAGTGACTGAACTGTGGGCTATTTGAAGACAGTCCTTTTAAATATTTTCGAAAGTAGGGTGAAGATAGATTTTCAGTGAATTAAGAGGTAATAAAAGTTCTCTGTTTTAAGCTAAAGAGGGAAGTCTTAAAACTCCTAGATCGTTCTACAGTCTTATTTACGAAAATTGTATATTTTAAACAAACGCAAACCTTGCCTAGAAAGCTCCTCTGACTCAGAGTGGTATGCCTTCCATTAGCTGATCACAGTCATGGTCAGATTAAGTGGAATAATAGAACAATCTGACCTCCTTAGGCTACAAGATTGAAATAAAAATGCATGGAAAAATAAGACTGAATATAAAATTCTTTGCTTTTGTTTAAAGCTAAATTTAACTTCTGATTATCTTTTGGATACTTTTTTCCGCCTATCAGCTGCCTATTGACCATAATTATCCTCCATCAGCAAATGAATTATATGGCATCATGGATTTCATTTGATTATACAGCTCAGGGTCATAAGCAGCATTACAAAACATACTCGACAATTCTAGTTTTAATTATTAAAGCAGTATATTGTGGAAAATACCGCGGAAAAAATGGATTCATTATGTGTTTGGTGCTCAATAGCAAATATTAAAAAATACTGAGATATTTTTAATATTGTTTTTGTATTTGTTTAATAAATACTAATACATGAGTCATTGTCAAGCATGGGTTCATAGTCACATGATGATGAAAGTAAAGTAATGATTAATATTTCAATTAGTTTTGGTCATGGATGTAAGTTTTTGCAAATGTAGAAGTGCGCAGCGAACTCTAGTAATGTTTCGGATGTCTGATATGTTATGCAATAGCGACTGTAGACGAAAGGATAATTATAAAAATACCTAAAACAAAAAAGTGCATTTCTCAACCTATATACGATATATTTAGATAGGAAATTAAATTAACAACCAGGATACTCCACAATGGCAGTGAGTATAAATGATTCTACCCTGTAAAAGCAGATGGTGAATTTTCGGATTTGTTCCGTCCATATAATAACAACATGTTAACGTTGAAGAAAAACTGGAATTTAAAACTACGCAAATGTCTTTTTAATGTGTATTATTTTTCGCTGAAAAGCACCTACTTATTTTCTTTGAATATACAGTGGATGGACAAAAATATGGAAACACCTTGTGAAATGCATGTTTGAAAAGAAAGATTGATTTTAATGAAATATGCAGGTGGCGCTGGCGTTTCTGACTGCTGACGCCACCTATACAACTTCGTAAATGTGCTAAACAGTTCAGTTGTTGTCGGAGTACTGTTATGTGAGGTTGTCATTGCATTATGTCAGAGTTAACAGATTTCGAACGTGGGCAAATTTTTGGAGCACGTATGGTAGGTGCTTCCGTAAGAAAGGTAGCCGAGGTGTGTAGTGTTTCAAGAGGTACTGTATCGAAGATTTATTCCGCATATTTGAAAAGCGGAAAAACATCATCTGCTAAATCACAGCGCGGACGAAAGTGTGTCCTGAGTGATCGTGACAGATGATCATTAAGGGCAATTGTGACAAAAAATAAGAAGACCACAGCTGCAAAAGTTACTGCTGAAAGGAATGTTGTGTTACCGAACCTTGTGAGTACCAAAACAATTAGAAGGGAGCTTCATAAACAGGGAATTGCTGGCCGTGCTGCAATTGAGAAGCCACTCATCAGTGATGCTAATGCCCGTAACAGGAAAAGGTGGTGTTTAAGTTATAAAGCCTGGACTATAGAGCAGTGGAAGCGAGTGATATGGTCTGAAGAGTCTTCTTTCACATTGTTTTCCACTTCTGGCCGAGTTTACGTCTGGAGAACGCCATCTCAAGCCTATAATACAGACTGCTTGTTGCCAAGAGTGAAACATGGCGGGGGTTCTCTTATGGTTTGGGCAGCCATATCGTGGTTCTCTGCTAGCCCCATGATAACTGTGTCAGGGCACATGACTGCCAAGACTTATGTGAACATTTTAGCCGATCACGTTCATCCCATGGTACAAACTTTGTTCCCCGATGGTGATGGTGTCTTCCAAGACGACAAAGCCCCTGTTCACACAGATCACATTGTCCAGGACTGGTTTTCTGAGCACGAGGATGAGTTGTCCCATCTCGCCTGGCCACCAAAGTCACCAGACCTGAATATTATCGAACCATTGTGGTCTACATTGGAACGGAATGTGCGTTCTCGTTATCCACCGCGAACATCGTTATCTGAACTTGCCACTGTTTTGCAGGAAGCATATAATATTCCCTTGGCAAACATACAGGAACTGTATTTATCCATTCCGAGAAGACTGCAAGCTGTTTTGGATGCCAACAGGTTTCCTACACCATATTAAGCAAAGAGACATGTTTTTTTTAAAGGTGTTTCCATATTTTTGTCCAACCCCTGTACATCGCCCACAGAAAATGCATATGCGAATGTACAAAGACGCAAGGAACGAGTAATCATGAAACTTGAAAAACTGCATTTCGTATTATATTGCAGTAATAGTAGACTGTGATTTTAAATGTCAAAAACAAAATGACTTCGTATTTTAAATGTTAAAACTCCGGTTGCTGGAGGAGGGCTGATTATGTTCCTTATATATTCCAATAGGAATTTCTATATTCGTTTCTTATGGAATAGTGCCTTATTAGCTAAAGATATATAAGAATTTTTCTGAAAAATTCGCCAAAAAATATCAATGGTTCACCTGAATGGAGATGGTTATTTTCAGTAGGTATGCGCTCCAAGTTATGCAGCTCATTATGAAGATGAGTAAGTTGTTTTTACCGCTGCGACCTGATGAAACTTAAATTTCAAACCAGGATTTTTCCAGGAAACAAATGCAGATGTATGTCGTCTTCTCCTATAGCCATTTCTATAACTTCCAGAAAAAATATCTACTATAACTAGACATTAATTACGTCTGTGTAATACTGCTATGCTTTTAAACTTTTAAATCGCGTATAAGTATTCTTAATTAAAAATGTGTACGCCACATAACTTCCTTGTACGGAATATTAAATTATATGCATTTATTTTTGCATTCCGTTTAAACTTATTTCCTCGAATTTAATTAGAGATATACTTCTCATTCAGTTAGTACAGTTCTCATTTCGCGCCAAAGCAAAAATACATGAAAACTCAAAATATTGTCATTAAAAATTGAAAGATATAGAAAAACGCAAAATACCAAATGCACTTAAAATAAATTAAAAAAAATTACAATTATTACAGTTTCTACGCATAAGCAAGCAATTCGACCAGCAGACAAGAAGGCAGATTTTTCGGTGCACAAAACTGAGAGTTTCCTTTTTGTCCCACTCAGCAAATAGACACTGAAGGTGCAGAAAGACTTCATTCACTATTTTGCTGTGTTTCAAATCTAAACACATATCACTACTAGAGCACAACAAAATTAGGCTTAGCCGCACTTTAACAACTTTTAAATTGTTGATAATTTTAGAACTATAACATGCAAATTAACTAAAGACCTAAAACTCTTAACTGGAAGTTAAGAATAATATAATTCAATGCGGCCGATTGCAACCAAATGGCAGGTGCACAACTGAATGTTATAGCAATCCTATATACACAATTTCAACGTTCTGAAGCTACTTGTTTTTGAGTTATTCGAGATACGTACAGACGTCACGACAAAAATCTCTTCTGAATCTACTTTAAATCTGTTTTATAATTCGTCTGGGGGAAAAGAGTCCTTTATTCTCTCCTTACGTACAGTTGCCACGTAAAAACATCGTTAAATTGCATTCGATAGTGGTAAAAATGGATATATTCGTTGAAATATAGTATCTGGAATTTTTCAAAATACTTACTTTACTTCTACAAGGAAGTTAAAAAAAAACGCATGAATGGGGAGATTACAACCTTGATGAACTATTAAAGAATACATCATTTGCTAAGTAGTTTTAACTACTTCACAATTTCACACGAAACATACTCGTAGTTTCGAAAGTATCGTGAGGGTTTAGCAACGGCACACACTCGTCAGGGTGAAAGGTGGCCTTGATCATTAACCCCGAGAGAGTCTCGTCGCTCAGTGTTTTAGAGCACCCCAGAATACAGCAAAAATGAAAAGAGATGATTAATGATTTAATTGGTCTCGCTTTCTCCATAGCAAGCTTGTATCAGGGTCATGCAAAGCAAATTTACTCTAAAAGACACGAAATGGGAAGACACTTGCTTCTTCTTTCAGCTGACATTGCAATGGAAACTGTTCGTTTAGAAGCGTACCTTTAGGTGATCATCTTTCTTATTTTTCAGATAAGAGAGTAGGGATCACAAAAGAATTTTTTCGCCTAGGTACGATGACAATATTCAACATTCTTGAGTGTGACAAGTAGGCTGTTGATGTTGCTTTGGTGTGAGGTTTTGAAATAAATCTTTATGGACGATGAAAGGTGCAGAGAAACACGCTTAGCACCAGTTTCAGAGGCAAGAATTTTATCCTTACAGATAAAAAGAAGCAAATACTTGAGTTTTAAAGGACGGTGAAGTGGTTAAAATACATATAAACAATAGAAGAGAAAAATATAAGAAATCTAGCAACCAAAACGTATTTAATGAATCAATGTTGACTGTTTAATTATGTGCTTTGAATTAATTGCTTTCAATTCTCTCCCTGTTTATTACAACGCATAATAATTGCAAATTAAAGAAAAAACGAATAATAAATTATAAAATACGACGCACGTATACGAAAAATAGTAAATTTATAAAATATAGCAAAAGAGATTGCCTCAATATTGGGCACATTTCGCATGAACGATTCAAGCACAAATTTCATTCTTATGCAATGTTTTGAAATAAACGCAAGACTAATTTTTCTTACATCCCTTGAAACTCAGCAGAACAATATTTATATTCTGCAGTAAAATACGATGTTTCAGATTACATTAACACCTCTTCAGAATGAGAACTATAGAATCGTTTATTATCATACTAATGAGAGCCAGAGCAGTATATTAAAAGAACCTTTATTCTGACTATATTATATAGAAAACAGCGCATTTTGTCAACTAATTATATAGCACAGAAATATTCAAGACTGCAATTAATCTATTAAAATTTATCATAATTATGTATGCTCTACGAATATTTTGTACATACGGTTGTAGTAAAATATAAATGCAATGAGGAAGCGACTGATTTCCTATAAAATGAAAATCTCTAAACAACTGAAATATGTAAGAACGCATAAATAACAAAATTATATTTTCTCTCTGTAGAGCATTTAGAATAAGCCAGTCTAACCTATTCAAGTTCACAAAATTATAATAACAAGAACTGAGCCTTCACATTCTTTCTGTTCTTATTACAGTGAGGACTTTTTCTAATTTTCGTTTTATGTAAACCGATACATTTCCTATTACTAACTTGAAAGTTATGCATTTCTGGAAAATCTGACTGACAACGATTTGATAATCTGTAGGTTCAGGAACGTATTCGCTTGAATGAAATTTATTTGAGATGAAAGTAGCTTAAAACGCAATTGCGATAATATAATTTTCTCTGACTTACATGTTCCAAGTTAGACAATGGAGATCCAATGCACTTCATATGACATTTGAAGGAAAAAAAATTGGAATAACCTTTTCGTTTACCATTAACATTTAAAATGATATTGCATTATTATCGAAATTTCAAAAACATCATTCTTATATTTACGTAAATTAGCCGTTTTGGTTAAAGTTTTGTCTTGCGATAAAAACTGACTCATCTTTCCTAAACATCTACTCTTTAGTTCAAACAGCAATTCTTCAGTTTATCTAAGGTAAGCAGTTCACGAAATAATTATCTAATACAGCAGTTCCGAGCGGAGCTCATTTTAAATGTTTATTACATATCATTATATGAGTAAAAAATGTGACACATTTCTTTAGCTATAGAATTTCAGCAGTATTTTACAAGTCTCCAGAGACATTTTAAGAGATGAATATTTTATGGCTAATTTTAAGGCTTGTAATTTACTTCTTTGCAAAAGAAAGCATTTGAAATATATAAAAAATAAGCACTCTCATTTTATGTAGTACATTTGATATTTTGGGATTATTTAAAAAAAAACATGGTGTACAAAAATTTTGATTCGCTGGCAAATATTGAAAATTTTAATAAGAATGCATTTCAAATGGTCTGACATTTGTTAAACATTGCAAATGCAGGAAATGTAACTAACCTAACCGTACGTCAATCAGAGAACTCGTCAATCGTCAATCAATTGAACATCTAGGGTATCAAGTAAATTGGTTGCTATGACTTTAGCTCTAAGTCTAATAAGAATTATCGATTGAAGAGAAATATTTGATAGCACTTATTAGATCAAAGGAGCAATTAACAGAAAAGGCTATTAATTTCGTTTTGGAATTTTGCGTTGATTCACTATAAACGGCGAATCACTTTTTAAATTGTTGCTACCAAATATTAGAGCCATGTATTATATTTAAAGAAATTAAATAATGAAGAATCTACATAAATATATATATATGTTTCTCGCATTGAGATAAAATAACGGCACCAAAATCCATCAAATTTTGAAAAAGAAAATCCACCCGAATATGGAAATCTGGACGCCCACATGTGGAAATTATTCTATTATCTATTTCATATTTTGTAAAGTGTTTATGAGTTTTTCATTAAGAAACTCAACGATTTCAAAGCGAGCAATGGCAGCATAATACGGAAACGTGTGTGTGTGTGTGTGTGATTATGGCAAAGCCTCGAGGGCTATCTGCCTAAGAAGAGGGATGCCTTCGTGGAGGACTTTCTAAGGGAAACTGGCTCGTATACACGTTACACATGGGGAAAACCACGAAAACGCCCATGCAGCCAGCCCGTTCGCGGGATTCGAACCTCAGACCGAACTACCAGTGTTCAGCGATTTTACCGCTCGGCCCCTGGTGGGCCTGCACAATACGGAAACAAAAATACAGGGCGCGATATTGTGTATTAGGAAAATATAAAGATATGCTCTTTTAAATATTTTGGGATAATGCTGTTGAATCTAATTTTATGGTTTAAATGCGAAGAACATGATATTAATACATAAAGGTAACACACAAAACTTCAAAAAGCGCCTCTTTGTGCGTAATATAAAATCTGAAAGCTTTGAGTTTTTATTTCAATTTTTTTTTAATATTTTCATCTACTTATAGACTACTACTGCATACTTTCGGGGTCGTTATAATGGACCGCATTATTCTCATGACCCTTATATTGTTCTGAGCATCTATAAATGGTTATTAAATCTAGAAAGGAAAGAAAAAATGGCTCGATGTTAAAGTCAGTTTTCTTGTTTCGGGAAATTCTTGCTCAAAATTCTTTAAAAAATGAGCACACAACCTTTTTATAAATAATTCCATTCGCAAGTCTTTTTATTTACTTTCAGAGAAATATAGTTTCTGACACGTTTCATCGTTTACTTGTGCAATGCTGGATGAGAAAAAAAAGAAAAAGCTAAAGGAAAGGGGAAAGAAATGATGGAATAGGAATAAATGACTAATATCTTACAAGCTATGAAACATTTTACTTAATTATGCATACGAAATTTATTTAAATTCACTATCGCTCAAAAACATGAAAGATTCATGAAGTTGAAATGTCGAGATAAAAATTGCTAAAATGGAACCTTATTTAAGCAAAAACAATTCTGTGTTGAAATTTCTGTCTGATGTTCTCTTCGATTCCGAGTTACAACCGGTGTTCAAAATCTGTCATGTGCACACACGCTTTTGAATTTTCGAAACGACAACTGTTTTTGAAAATGGGAAAGTTTGTGAATGTTTTTAAAACTTGCTTTGACGATATACAGGAACAGATGTTCTGGAAATGTTTTCCGGAGTTGGCCCAGCTACAGATTGCATTATGAAATAAGCAACTAAACTAAAATAAGAAGCCAAATTGATTTTCCAATAATTTGTAGTTGTGAAATAAAGAACAATCACTTTACTAATGCAAATCCGCGTGACTAAAAATAGCAAAAATTTACTATATTTAATTTTAAACAATCAAAAGCTTATCTTAATGAACACTAGATTCATTGACTAGCTACAGAGGGCCAAATACTATTTAATTGTTTTGAAAATGCTTCGGAATAAGAAACGTGGTGTATTTCAAGTAAGTAGACAGTTCTATCTCAAGTTTTAAATAATTCAATGTAGAACAATAACCAAACCAAATTTAAGATTAAAATAAAAAATTAAAGTTTATGTAAAATGTTTCAACGTAGAATAACTCTGGTTCTCACGATAAAAGCGATGATGATGCAACTGTTAGTTTTTTCCATTCTATAATAAGAAAACGTGGAATTTCACTCATTATTTCTTTTATTCATATATATTAAATCAATATTCAGAACAAGACAACACAAGCACAGAGATGGATTCACCTACTTTTCAACCATCTCAATAATGCATTTCATAGATTTGCAGCTTTATAACTGGCAATAAAGACAAAGAAAATTCCAGATGACAAATAAATAAAGGCAAACAGGAAATTCATTTTAAGAAGGAAAAATTAACTTTCAATTAGTGTAATTTTTTTATTTACCGATTCCGCAAGGCAAGTTGAAGTCAACTAGCTCAAATTTTAAAATTCCGATAAGAGTTTTTTCGCCGCCTCCTTCCATGTGTTGTCCAAAGTCCTAACGCTCGACTTTGTCAATATTTTAATTTTAATTGCAATTTCGTCATACGTGTATACTTCCAACGCCATTTAGGGTTTCTCCATACGCCGATCAATTTTTATAGAAAAACCCTGGGTATTATTTTTCGGAAATTTCGATTTTTGTTTCACTGTAACCGTTATCGTGATAGCTCTATTCTTTTAAATCACCACAATTTCTAGTGTGTACCTTCAAATAAGATTATATGAAATTTCAGTTCAATTGTTTGCGCGGATAGACCGCTCAAAGCAAATCCGCACAACCAATTGAAATGAAATATACATATGTGTGTGTGATAATACAAAGACGTAGCAGTGATTTTTGGCGTAGAGCGTAGATCCATATTGAAGTGGAAACTTGGCAGTCTGAGGGGATTAAATTCCATTTTTATTTATTTTGGCATTTTATTTGTAAATGCTCTTAAATAAGTACTCTAATTGTGCCTATTGAAGAACATTTACATTTTTGATACTATTGAGATAAGAAGAAACGCATAACGAAACATCGTCCAAGCAGAACAGAAGGTTATTTGCAGGAATTAAAAAAAAAAAAAAAAACATTTCTAGTTTTTAGTACAATTATTTGATAATGATTTAAAAGAAATAAAACTTAGCGAGAATTTTAATAATATATATTTAGTGTTTGTAAACTGATAATTTGCATGTGTAAAAATTCTTAGGCATACCAAATGTAACAAAGTTATAGATAAAGCCACACGTAACTCACAAAAGAATGCCATTCAATGGAATTTAAGCCCACCAAGGGGCCAAGCAGTAAAACCGCTGAACACTTATTCGAATCTGGGTTCGATTTCCGGCAACCGAGCTGGCTGCATGGGTGTTTTCTTCGACTGTTTTCCTTAAAAAGGCCTCCACGGGGAATCCCACTCTTTCCTTCTAATGTCTAATGGCAGAACACGTAATAAATAAATAAACAATATGGCATTTAAGGGGGGAATAAAGTTCGATTTTTCTAATTTTTAAACTAACGTCTTAATCAACTTTCGTTGTGCGGGAGTTGTGGTGTTTCATTTTGCTAAATATAAGTATAGAAACAGGACAAAGATGGGTTATATTTTAGAATATTCAAAAAATTTATTTCTTTAAATTTAGAAATGCCTCTAAGTTTATGTCTGCAACTAGTGGTGGCTAAAATAACAGTTTTGACATACTGGACTTCACAATGCCACCACTCAGCCAGGCAATCTTCCTCCCCCAGTAGCCTGAAAAGTCACAACTATTTCATTGCTGTTCTTTACAGAACATTTATTCACAATATTGTTACGAAATGTAAAGGCGCGGTGAGATGGCTTCCCCGCAAAGCAGTTTTAGGGTTGCCATAATATGACAAGGGAAGACAGGATTGCTACATTTGGCGAAAAATGGCCCATTTGGTGACAAAATTGGCGATATGCCATAGACGGATGGAGAACCTTCTGGAACGAATTGTTGCCGGCTTAGCCCAGAATGTTCTCGAACACAAGCCGAAAGCTATACAAACCCTGCTAGTCTGCAGTCAGTCAGTGTGTGTGTGCGTATCGTCTGGTGAGTCAGTCCCTGCGGAGTGGATCGAGTTGACAGCCGGGCAGCGAGTGCCGACTGGATCGTCGAGCAAGATTCTCGTAGTATATCGCGGTTAGTGCATAGTCGAGAGAGCGTGTTGAGCTCCGGGAACGACTGAACCGAAGAACACAGCTCCGATTGAAGAGTCGGGTGCTGTGCTCGTGTGTCGTCGAGTGCATCGCGAGTTGTAGCGTGGAGAGTACGTGAAGTTCCGAGAACGACCGAGCAGAGTCGGGAGCTTTGCAGTAAAGCTGTCTCTACCGTTATTGCCTGACAGTGTCGCTGATTGTTCCAGCGTGTTTATAGTAGATCTTCGACGACTGTAAAAAGTGTTATTGGAACTTTCCTGATTAATATTGGCTAATAAAAGTATGTTTCGATACTTCATCAAGTAGTGTCGTCATTATTCAGTCCAAATCCATACTAACCTCGTACGAACAAGAAGAAAAAGAAAATAACGTAACAACTTGTGTCAGAAGAATAAAAAAAACGCAACAGTATAAATAGTGTACACAACAATTTCTATATATTTTCAAGTATTTATTTTGTATTATGTGTATATATATCTCTTCAATTAGTGCAGTAGTTGGCAAGCCACGACACTCATTACATTGGATTCACTGCTTTAGGCCACTTCGTGCTTTAGACTTTAGGCCACTGCCTGACCACAGACCCTTCTACAGTTCCATCCAGACTTGGCATTTTTTCGCAGGAAGCAAGGGCTTCAAAGTTTCCCGCATCTCAACTTACACCTAATATGAAGAATACTATTTACGGATTTTCTCAGACGTCAGGCCCAATTCGGGTTCAATCAGGAATCTGAAAAGAGCAGGGATAGGAATTACCTGTTGCATGCCAGAATAATAACAATAGTATCAAAGTATCAACCTTCGTCTCCAAAAATAGCTATTTTCTGTTGTACGATAATCGTAGCTTGACACTTGTGAATAAAAATTTTATAATTCTGTTTTGTTTCTTCCTCAAATGGTTGGCCAAATGCTTCTTGGGATTTTTGAAAAATACCCGGTCTATAGTCCATCCTTAGGAAGAGAGGTGACCAGAATGTGTCGCAGTATTTCGAACGGTATTATATACAGTATGTTCACGAAATTGTGATGGCAGACAATTACATACCGTCAAACCTTACACTAGAGTCAAACTAACATTGCTGGTTTTGGATAAACACTCAACTTTTGCTAAACGTTACTACGTTCAGCGTGGCACATGGCATTCTTTGTTAGTCAAAGCAATTATGAAAATATTTAATGAAAACATAAATTGATTATACAAGTTTTCTGTGTAATCAGATATCATAAGTATTTTCTTCTAAAAAAACACTCATGAGTTGTCTGTAGAGTTTTTTTTTTTCGGGGGGGGGTTCTGGCGTTTATTATCGATCTAATACTATTCATCACATAGCCAACTGCTTAAAAATAAAGCAGATCCGGGTGTACCTAACTCAAGGGATATGTCAAGCTTCCACAAATAGTGGATTAAAATAACCTTGGGAATCCTTACTTTCTAGCGTTTGCAATGGGCAATTAACATTATTAATGCATTAACCCTGATTAAAACTAAGAAGTCTCCCAGGAAATTCAGACTAATTCTTTACAGCTTTCCTTTTCCTATATAACCTAGGAATTCTAGCGCAGTTTGTTTACCAAGGATGATATATTGAGAATTATCGAAAGTTAATCTTCTTTTCAGGAATACACTTGGGATCATTTTCGCATAAGGGAGAATTTAGACAAAATTACAAATCTTCTTTTCAGGAATACACTTGGGATCATTTTCGCGTAAGGGAGAATTTAGACAAAATTACAATATAAATCCACATATCGTAGCAATATTTTGCAGGAAATATTCAACACTACCTTTAATACACTATTTATCGTTTAAGAATGAAACTGAATATAATTTTGAATAAATTTCTATTCAAAATGAAGTTAAATAAGTTATTTGCTTATGTAAGATGGTATTATTACGGTAAAATTTAAAATGAAACTCGAGCATGAATCAACATCTTAAAGAAGAATGAATCACAGAAGTATTTGTTCTTTGTCTAAATAAGTAATCTAATGTCCTAATATATAAATATTTGTTTGATTTATTTGATGATTTCAAAGCATGTGAGGGATATCTGTCTAAGGAGAGAGATGCCTTCGTGGAGGAATTTTTAAGAGGAACTGGTTTATATCTACGTTAGAAGGGAGAAAACCACAGAAACGCCCATACTGCCAGCCCGTTTGCCTGAAATCGAATACAGGCTGAACTACGAAGGTCCAGGAACGTTACCGCCCGGTCCCTAGTAAATTGTTACAGTATGAGGTGTCGGGCACATCCTTTCTATTGTAAACAGAGAGAAAGTGTTTCGTTTTTATGAAATGATGCTGGTGTAAAACGCTCTAACTATTGTACTTTAATACGAAAGTATTTTTAAAAAATCGTTAATGACAAAGGTGGTATAGTACTATTAAACGTTATGGGCATATTATTGTGTTGTCCTCATAAATATTTATGCATTTATCATGCTTATTCACGGCCCACCAGCGGCCGAGCGGTAAAGTCGCTGAACACTGGTAGTTCGGTCCGAGGTTCGAATCCCGCGAACGGGCTGGCTGCATGGGTGTTTTCGTGGTTTTCCCAATGTGTAACGTGTATACGAGCCAGTTTCCCTTAGAAAGTCCTCCACGGAAGGCATCCCTCCTCTTAGGCAGATAGCCCTAGTGTGCTTTGCCATAATTAAATACACCAATATCATGCTTATTCAACTGTAATACTCATTTTGCTTTTATTTTACGTTCATAATGGAGCAACCATCCACTGAGCTGAATTAATATATCGGCCTTCAAGGCCTGTTATCAGAACTATTTTATAAATCTGAGCTGCAGGCTTTGCTCTCTGGGTTGTCGGCCAACTCCATTAAAAAATGACATATCTAATGAATGGCGAGCTATTCAACCGGGTAACTGATCGCGGGTTATGAAATGAGAAAAAGGACCTGCCTTGTTAGTGCTCTGTAGCTTATGTGTGGAGATAATGGTCTTATATGTAATTTTATTTATCATAACAGAACAGTCCTAGAGCTGAATGAATTTCCCTTGCGGGAAGAAGAGCCAAAAAATATGAAGTGATATCAAATATATTAAATTTATATTAGGAGATATTATAATCAATATTTCTTTAGTAAATAAATTATATATATATAACAGAGAAATTTATATGAGAGTATTATGGCGAAATTCCTAGTTTATCTAGAAATTGCTAGTTACTTAAAACGCATTACAGTAGCTGACAATCTTACTAGTGGAGCAATAAAAATGAAAAAGCAGGAAAACCTAATATCATGCAATTAATAAATACACCGTTAATACAGTTTTCATATACACAGACAGGACAATAATTAAACTGGAAAGGCTGTGTTACAACGACAGATGTTAAACCACAGATGATCCGTTGAAATATATATAAAAACCCATACAAACACAACAATGCATTGTTACTGGATTGCTATAAAAGAAAACTTGAGTATCAAGATGAGAGCATATACAAGACTTGCTAAAATTGAAACGCAAGATAATACTTGCATTTAAATGCAAATGAAATGCGAGATGATACTTGCATAATTAAAAATGAAATACAAGATTACGTCAATACTTAAATAAATCAGACTTATTAACACATTCCTTTGCGGTGATTAGTCGGTTCTTTTATTAGAATGGTGTAAAGTATGGTTAGAAAGAAAAGGCACGGCGTTACCTTCGAAAGTATTTTGCGAAGGTTTATCTTTATTACTAAGACGAAAACAATTATTGCGTGGGTGACTCCATTTTAAAATTTAGGGAAACTACTTTTTGAATTGCCCTCAGGAAAGTTATAATTAGGTGAATATGTTTTTAATTTTCAGAAGCTGGAGCTAAAAGTTTAGGAGGTAAATACACGAGGGGAAAAGTACGGTTAATAATAGTCTAGGTAGAATACATAGCGGTGTTTACTATGTACATTACGATATTACCGTAGAAGTAAAATATGGAAACTTGTAATTGAGTGCGATACATGATTATTTACTAAATATTGCTATTATATACTAAACATTAAATATTAAATTAATATACATTATTAAATACTAAAATACCAAGAAAGGAAAACTGAATAGCAAGGTGAAGGCATATACAAGACTTACTAAAAAGAAAACGTAAGATAATACTTATATACATGCATATATTTTTTACGACTTTTAATAAAAATGGGTACATTTTTTACGTACGCCTAATATAGCTTTCATTAAATATGAAACAGAATAAACATATTAATAACAAGTTTAGCTAATCTCAGTTCAAACTAGAGATAATTACAATTAAAAATAAAGGAAACAGTTTTAATTAAAATGATTTTATTATGTCTCCTAGAAGTAAAATCTGAAATGTTTGCATTAAATGAGTGTATTCCACAATAAAACTGGCTATGTCTTTATTATGTTTCAATTGCAACATTAAGAAGAATGTTATAGAGAAAAATGGAGCCTCAAAATGCTAATGGATTACAAATGTGCTCTAAAAGCGTAATGCTTACAACTCCTCTGTGACTCTTATATTAAGATGTTCAAGATTATCACATTTTTTATTACAAACTTTATTTCTGAAAAAGGTTCAGAAGAATAATTCTAGCAAGAAAATGGCATCAGAGTTTAATTAATACATTTAATTTACATCTTTTCTGTGTGCCTCATTTCATCAACTCACGTATCCTGGAGAATTATGCATATTTGAGGGAAAGAATCAGCATTTGGATAAATGTCTGGCTGCACATCCACCAAAAAAGACGAAATGCTTCCTCTTGAGAAGTAAATGGAATGCAAGACGTTAGCTTGACTGATAAGTAAAGATTTGAGCTGATGTTAAGTAGTCAGCTTGTAAACTTTCTTAGGAAGTACTGAGATTTGTAAATATACATATTCTTTATAACTACTCAGACGGTATAGTGGTTAGTGTAGCTGACTGCTATCTCGAATCTCGGAGAAGGCATTGTTGTAACTGTTCGTCCCTTCATAGGAGGCAAGAGTGGCCGCTTATTAGATGTTTCCACAATAAAATGGCCACCACCTCTGACCTTAGAAGTCGCCAATGTCGAATAGGCAAATGCTCCCCGTTAGATTAAAAAAAAACCTTCTTTATCATATAGCCAATTCCAGGCGATTGGTAGTTTTGTTCTGTAATATTTTAATTTATGAGGTAGAATAAACTTAAAATAAACTATTTGTTTTCTGTGATTTCGCCATTTAAGCTATCAGTGAATTCTTATACTAGGTTTTAAGTAATATTTTAGGGGCCTTATATATTTATACAATATTATTAATATAGTAATATTTTAGGGCTTAATTAATAAGTATTAATTTATACTTGATGCAGTTTATAAATGGAAATAGCTCCACACATCTGCTACACGGTAAGGTCAGACCTTTCTCGATATACGGCATGGATCCATTTCTTTTGGAGATACGGGATATTCGTTAACATTTCTTGAAATGGACAGTTTGGTTCATCTCTTACATGATTTGCAGAGAGAGGTTGTGCTTCATCTTATTCTGCAGCTGAACATTTTTCATTTCTATTTCCTAGAATTTATGAAACAAAAACGATCTATAACACACACAAGGTCCCTTGAAGTTGATGTTAATTCAACAATAAAAAAGGAGTAAAAGTTCTTACTGTAGATTAGGTGTCATAAGAAAATGTGTAATGGGAGACAAATGTTAAAATATTTAAGTTCTTAATCATCTTAAATCAATTAATACTAAGATTACGTTATGTAACCCGTAGATACAAATAAATGTGAGATGAAATGAGAGATCTAGAAAGGAAACATATAAGAACTTACTCAGAATGGCGAGAACATAAAAATCACAAGCGAATTATTTATTCTTATTTTTCAGAATCACTAATTTAGAATAAATATTAAGGAAAATTTAAATGATGTTATTAGCTAGACAAACAAATGGAGCATGCTGGTACTTATATTTTTTTCACACCAGATCTAAATTACACGTGACATGAAGAATAATACGATTATACTGCTGAACTCATCGACACAAGTAAGTCATTATCCATTTGTCCAAAATAAAAGTTCTAAAGAAGCGTAACCATTAAAATTTTGGGTAGTCGGCAAGCATAATCGGTCAGCGAACCTAATTTTTCGAACAATAAAGAAAACACGTGCACACTGAAATTATACAAGGATCCACGAAGTTGAAGAACAAGGACGCACTAAGGAAGACGTAATTCATCTATATTGCTAGACAGTAAAAAAAATATAACAGCAGCAATCTTATAAGAATTTGTAGTATCACCCTTTCTACGATTCTGGCGCAAGTTCAATCAGTCTCACAAAAAATTGCATGGCCTTTCCAGGCAGTATTCGAAGGAAAAAAAATGGCACATCAACAATCAACATTGGCAGGAAAGGAACAGGCCAAAAGGCCATTCTTCACTCCCGAACCCCAGTCGAAGAAAAAAAAAGAGAGGGAGAAATCGGTTGTAGAATCCCTTCAAGAGTTGTATTCTTACAGTTACGATTAACAAAAGCATTGCGTAAATAAAGTGGAGGCTTGCCTGCACATTCGGCCCTCCAGATGTTGATCTTAGATGAATCTCGACTGTACTCATGAGAAACACTCTTTTTTTAAAGTTCCGAATTCGAAAAATTTTATGATTTGCAAAAGGATTTGTAGATATATTTATATTCACAGAATAAGACATGAACGTAATCCTGTGGAAATCCTGAATGAATTAAAAAAGCGCTCTTTCATTTGATTTCATGTAATATCTATTTCAAGAAAGACCTCATAAAAATGCTTCTTTAATTTTTGGAGACCATGGCTGTCTGGTCATTCGTTTCTTTTTATTAACACTTAATGGTACTTTTCCGTTTAGCCGGCGCAAATCTCGCCAAGCAGACTTTTTTGGCGATAACATGCAGTATACACATAAAAAATGTTAGTTTCAAGATTTTTTTTTTATTTTGAAGGTGTAAACATTTTAATATCGTTTAAAATTTTGTAAAAAGCCAATAAATAAAGATAATAAATTTGTAAAAAGACATTAATTTAAGAATTTATGCTTTCATGGTTCAACATCCTGATTCGCTGCTTCATATCACTGACCCCAAGTGATTTCATATCGTGTAAACTACACTGCAAAAATATAATTATCTTAATAATTATCTACATTAATTTCAAGTTAAATCTTAATTTGGAATGCAAGAATTATTTATCATAATTGACTAATTATCGCGAATGGCTTTAGGGCATAAAACTGAACTATCTGGTAAAAATGCTATGTAATTGTATGCCAGTATTGAAAGAAATAATGAATCTGATAAGAAATGGCTGCGATTTGTTTAGAAAATTATGCGTAAAAGGTTACCAGCGAGGATATTCCATTAGGCATCAGTAGTACCATTATTGGCGACTTTATCGCCTTCGCCGGCAAAACGGAAAAGTACTCTCTTAATTAATTTCCATTACTACTTTAAAACTATGAAATAAATTTTTATTAAATCCAAAATAAGCTTATAAATAATAAAATAACATATTATATTAAATATAATAAGACACAGGGTTTTACATATGGGTTTTGTAATGTAAGGACTTAACTAAAACGCACATGTAAGAATAGTCTATAACGATCTATAATAATCTAATCTAAGAATAGTGCGCTTTCCAAAACGTATTCCTCCTGATTATGACGAGTATATTAACAATGTAGTTACGTATATTCCTTTACGAAGATTATCCTAATGACGTTAATTTGATTGAGAACTTCAGATATTAAAACTAAGGAATAGTAAAGAAAATACAAAGTTTAAAAAATAAATAAATAAATAAATATATCATTATTCTATTTCCTTTTTCACGGTTGTATGAATTATATAACTGTAAGGCAAAAATATTTCTTACTCTGAATAATTTCTTGCCTCATTGGTAGTTCTTTCACATAACGCAAGCCATAACAATTTCTGTTATTTTTATATTCTAAGAAAACGACCCCGTACTTTGAATGGTAGTGGCATAGTATTTCAAATATTAATATTGCTTATAGTTTTTATAACATTCTTGTAAACTTCCTAAATTACCTAACACTGGGAAATAGTGAGATATCGTTTTATCGAAGCTGCTCAATTTTTTTTATGAAAAATGCCATTTTTAAAAACAAACAAAGCCATTTTGTCGGGGGTTGAAAAAGAGTTTTAAGGACGTAATGTCAGTGATGCCATGTATTTATTTTGCGATTGCAACATCATTGCTTTTGATGTAACTCTGCATCCAAAACCACAATGAAACTTATCTGCACGACTTTTATCCTTTCCAGAATTATTTGAAAACCTCTAATATTTATAAGCTTTAAATTGTTCTGCCAGAGTTATAATAAATTGTTCAAAAAGAGTATTTTACTTCGTAAAGAAAAAAGATTTAAGATTAAATCTATCGCCTCCTTCAATTCTATTACCATTCGCTTTAAAAAAAGAATTTCGAAGAAAAAACATACAAGCACAATTGATTTACATAAATTAAATCAGAAAATCTGTCATATGAATTTATTAGAATCTTTTACCAAATCCAAATGAAAAGGTGAGGGGAAAAAATAAGTCTGATTTAAACATACAGAGAGGAAATTATTTAAATTTCTGTATATTTTCTTTCATATTAAGCATTCATGAAATGACGGCTGCGCCATCTTGTGGAAGATTAGGAACTAAGAAAATGCTGGGTTCAAAACGTAATTTGTACGTTAATGCTTTGTTATGCCCGCGTAATCTCTATGCAGATAAGAATGATGTTAAAGACTAGAGCACCGTTTTGTAGGCCTGAACATTTTCAAGCAAAAATCCTGCTGTCATTAACATTTTTAGAAGCTAAGAAATCGGAATATTGAGATACGGAAGTTAGCTTTTACTGTATTACGCCTACAAAAATTTTAGGATATTCATTTAACCCATTAACGTCCGCACTAACTATCATTTGAAGGAAATGACCAAAGGTAATTTTTTGACATATTAGATTGAATAAAGAGAAAAAAATGTAACAGGAAAAAATATTTATTTTTGTTGAAGGTAACAATATGTTGCGAAAACGCAACGTCAGTCGAAACCAATTACTTTGGAGATACATGAAAATGTTTAAGACATTTGCGACACAAAGCTACATAACATTTATTAAAAACAGTTATCGTTTGACTACCAGAGTATTTGCATCTTTAGTTTTCCTCGATAATGTGTTTTTAGGATTCTTTATCGTTTTCCTTGAGGCTGAATTCTGAAACAATGATGGCCGGCAAACACAATCAGTATAAGAAGATGACGGTTGAAAATGTTCAGAACATTCTTCCCTTGTTTTTACCAATCCCAGTGCAACACATCTTTGAAAATCTAACGGAGGAATTTAACAGAGGTTTATAGCAGTTTTATCCGTTTTATTTAGTTGCAAAAATTTATATAATATTTACTAAGCTACATATATTTACGAATTTTAATTCGTAAAGATTGCGTTTTTTACTTTTTACTTCATTCTATATATATCGCAATAAATTAATCAGAAGGTAAATTCCATCCATATATTTGTTGCAAAAGGTTACTTTACGGATACAGATTGTTTTAATTTTTTTTCCTTGAGTACTTCTTGATCGTTGAAGGTAGATAAATTGTATCAAAGTTAGTTGTAATTGTTATGACTGAACTGCCGTTTCATAGAATTTTTGCGATACCATAGTCTTTATCACGTGAGGCGTTATATGTTCCACGTTCTTTTTTTCCCATTTTGTTTAAAGGATAGGATCATTTCCCAATCTGCACTCAATTGCTGCAGCCACATGAACTCATTCTTGCTCCGGCAACATATGTGACGTAAAAGAGTTGTTGAAATATACATAAGGATTTCAAGAAATTTCCACTACCCTTAAAAGATTTGTTACAACACCTCCACCTAGTCCAAGACCAGTCCATGTCTTTGAAGATTTTCCTGAATACATATCAAAATGATATAAATACTCTTCATAGGAACACAAACAATCTGGTTTACCTTTGAGAAACATTTTGTCTAACAAAATGTCTAACAAAAATGTATCATTTCCTCATCTATAGAAAGATGTGTTGGAAAAAACTTCATATAACATGAAACTGGTGTTTAATATACTTAAATAGAGAAGTACCCTAGCCAGATTTTCGTATTTATCCAATTATACAGAAGTTATAATGCTTCATTCAGCACTAAAAACCACTGTGTTGAATATTCGTTATTTTGGAATAGTTGTTTTGTGGTATCTGTAAGAGCAAATATCACTATCTATGAAAATCTGTGGATAGAAAAAAAGACACGGCTTTGAACTGATGTTGTATTTTTGCAACATTTTAAAAAATGCATGCTTGTACCAACAAGAAAAAATAATAACCTTACCTTCTGAATCCATTATACAGATTAATGTTTCTAATAGACAGGAGTGTCTTCGTAAAATTATTTAATTGATTATGCTTTCTATGAGATCTAGACAAAATTAAAAGAAAAAAACCTTGCTAAAAAGTGTAAAACGATCATTTATTTTTGCGAAACTTTTAATATGAGAAAAACAGCTTTTTTTGCCCATAAAAGTAGAGTTTTATCTACAAGAAAGGTTAAGGAAAAACACTATACAAGAGCAGAAAAAAATGCCCTGATTAATATTAAGAAAACGGAACGTCAGTCGTTAATGGGTATTATCACATAATATCTAAATCTTTATGCTTTCTTCCTAGTGAAATGTTTTAATTAAATATAATGACATCCGCAGTTTATAAGTATGGTACGCATATGTTAGCTGTATAATTTGTATAAGGTATTTATTGGTGTAACTGGAAGCATACTCTGCGCCTATTGGAGAGGTCAAGGTTTCGAATCCCGGCGAGGGCACCGCACATAAATGTTTTAGAAGTGTAAGCAATACAGATTATGGATGGTTCTGAAACACCTGAAAATTTTGCAATGACTAGGTATTATTCTTGAAAAGAAACAAATGTTTATATATCGGGCTGTTTCAATAAATGTTTTTTCCTGTCATGTAATATTTGCTGTGGTACAGTTTTTTATAAAATTTACCTATTGCAACAAAATGCAAATTATTTAAAAGCTACCTAAAATTTCAAAACGAATTTATAGTAATTCTAGTAATTCTTTCTTCAGTAATGTCTTAAATTCGATAATATAAATGGAAACACGTTCAGTTAATAGATTATTCATGTCAGTATTGGAGAAGAGGTATTTTTAAAAAGAGAAACAGTCTCATTTCTAACATATACAGCATTTACTAGGTGCATACACGTTCTTTCCTTTACTCGCTATTAGTGACGTGATGAACCCACTTTTAAGGCCTTGTTCTTTCGGTGGTGATGACCATACTTCATATTCGACTCACTTTCAGGTTGATATGCTCATATAAAATGACTTTTGAATATTGCACCTCTTTCCTGTTAGAAATGTATAATTATACGAAACTTCATTAAACATCTTCCCATTAAATTTTTCAGAAATTCGACATAACGAGCAAATTCTCCTAATTTGCATATTGACTGTATATATATACAAAATGTTTATTATTTATTAATGTATTTTTTATCATACGTGGTAACATTTTATGGCAGCGATTTGAAAACTAATTAGGACACAAACGTCATACGAGTAAAAGTGAGTTTCGAGATTAAAACACCTCCTGGTGCTGAAAACAGTCACCGAAATATTTGCTTTTATAGCGTTGAAAATATATATTGAAATTATTAATAATATAGGATATTTAAGAATATTTATATTTTACAAAATACATCTTTTGCACTTTGAGAGGCAACGGGGTTTATTGCAGAAGGTTTTGTGATTTATACTGTATCAGAAAGTTTAATTTTGTCATACTGTATTAAGAGGTAATTTAGTAAATTTAGTGAAATAGTAAACCTGAATGTACTGCTTGTCCCTTAACTGACTGCGTACTTCAATATAAGAAACTGAGTTATAGAATTTTATCTGTTGAATCCGTGATACTTCTGGCTGCATTTTAAAAAAGAGAGGAAAAATTCAAATGTTCAAAAGCTTTAGACCTTCGAAACGCCTTGAGATTGGAAAAATGAAATATTCATCTGTTTGTCGTTGTTAGAATCTTTTGAATCTGAATCTTTAAAACTGAAATGAAACGTTTTCACTTAAAACGTTAACAAATTTAGATTTATAGTTATTAAGTCCAATAGAAGCATTCAGTAGAAAATGAATGCAAATGTGCTATTTTCTTGAAGCTGGATCACTAAGATTTTCTCATGGCTGTCCTAAGTGCGACACTCATTATTTTCTGAACAAAATGGGGCAGGATATTTGGACATAATTTAATATTTTGTTTTTAATGTTCATCTGCGCCAATTCTTGAAGAAATACTCTTCTCTCTCTCCGTACTTGAAATGATTTTAAAAGGTTATTTAAATATCTAAAACCTTTCAACAGTAACAATTTTTGCTAAATGATATTGCGGAAGTAAACGTACAAACGTTTTAATATTGTACGTCTTTTTTGAAATTTCATTTACCTCTTTATAAAGAATATAACCGTATTTTTAAAACTTTATTTTAAAATTAGTTTTTCTATAAATGCTGGTTCCAAATTTGGATTTAGTTAAAAATATGTTTAAAAAATAAGTAAAAGCTGTCTTTTTTATTTTTTTATATTTTTTATTATTATTTTTCTTATGTAATCGGCAGAAGTGATTCGAAATTCGAAAGACTTGAGAAAAATTCCTTTTATAATTTTCATCCCACAAATAGTTTTAGACCTCTTTAATAGTAATATGTAACAGAATATAGTATTACCTCATTTTTAATGTCATATGTAGCTTAAACAGGTGCTGTTAAGCATTTTCAGAAAAAAAAAAAAAAAGATACATTGTCACATTAATGAAGATATTTTCCAGAAAAATATAGGTTAACTACAGAACTTGCTATAACTACTTACTACAACTTTAACTACAGAAATCATTATGATCCGTAGTTAAAGATGACTCCAAACCAATGCAATCATCATGCCTTAGCTGGGGTCAACATGCAGCTTTCTTTTATTAGTACTGACTTACTTAGCACAACTAATGAAGTTTTCTATGAGGGGGTATAATTAAATTTTCTTTCAATTGTAAGCAGATACCCAGTAATCAGGTAAGTTGTGAGCACTGTTCATCCCACGAATCGAAAGGTCAGGAAATGAAACTTCAATGAAGGCGAAGTTGATTTCCTCGCTTCTACTTCGAGAAGTAGTAGATTTTAAAAGTACTTATTGAATCTTATTAGTTGAATCTTACTAATGCGGCCTCTAAGACAGAAACTTAATAAACATTTTATTTTAGTTTTAACTCTTATATATACTCTTCGTATTTTAAATTCCCAGTTAAGTGTAAATACAAGGAATCATCTGAGCCATAGAAATATGAAACAGATGGCTGTTAATAATCAGATGAGTTTGCTATTATATACGCATTGTTTCTCTGACAGTCCAAGATTTACATTGAACACCTCATATATATGAAAAAACAGTATCTTTCATAAAAAATATAAAAAGCCTCTTTTGAAAAGTAATATTCGAGAGGAATATTTAGCAAACGGCATTTGAAAACGGAACTTCGCATTTGAAATCGTGTAAAAAAATGCTAAGCATTTCAATATTCCAAGTCTCTGTAACAAAACGTAATCTCTATTCAGTGTTTTGCATCATGATAAGAGAGACAGAAGTAGATCACTTTCTCAAATTACTGGAGATTCCTTGTAAAAATAGCTTAAAGTATTATGCTCATATCTTGGCTATTTTTAAATATTTTTATAATTATACGTATGTAATTTTTGCGCACAAATACTCATATTTTTAATAAATGTTTATACACTAACGTATTTTTAATACCTATCATGCATACTATTTTCTTAAGAATAGTCAAATATTTACGAGGCATTTGTTGACAAGCTAAGGTATAAATTTCCAACAAATTTTTAAAAATATTTTTTTCTACGTTAACTATAAAAGAAATCTTTGAAATAATTTAGAATGTGTATTTTGCATTAACAAATCCGAATGTTCTTTCCTAAATTTTAATAGCTTTGCATACCTAAAAATACGTTTAATTATTAAGAAAGATATCTATGTGTTCCATTCCAATTGCAGTTTCAATTCGAGATTTTTCATTGGCAATGTAAAATACGATAAAAGTGCAATAAAGTATAAAATTAGCTTAGTATAAATTTTTGAATATATTAACTGTTAAAATATATTATTGTTACAAATATGAAGGCAGTTCTCTCTTACTTCAGACTTATACTGAGTATGAATTTAGAGATCTGCTTTTAAAACATTGTATGCAAAATTTAAAAATTTTGAAAGGGAAACTGTTTAAACGAAAGCATTTTCCTAAACCATTTGATTTTCTATTGATCAGATTTTAGTGTTTCTGAAAAATATCTACTCTATTTTTTGTAGTTTTAAAAGGCACCTTCACATTTTGACATTTCATACTAAAAATACGATACAAATATTATTCCATTAAAAAGAGATACATATTTTAGCAACAAATGATGCCAGATCGTCGCTTTATTCGTTTAGATTAGATTATTTTAGACGAAAAATGCGTATATTTTTTCTTGAATTAAAAAAAAATTAAATGCTTTTCAAAATCTTGACAAGGTAAATGCATTTGAAGAAGAAATATTCAAAAATTAATATTTTATGCTTTTAGTATTTCAGTTTTTTTTCTCTGAATTATATTTCTTTTGCCTTAACTTATATTGATTTTGACATACAGTCATAAATCTGAAAAGTCTGATTCACTATAGATACAAAAAAAGGCCTTAGGCAAAGAAGAAATAATTAAGGCCCTGGAGGTACTAACGAAAATTTTACAGCAGCTGGAAGAACAATTTTTCTCTAATAACAGAAAGAGAAATGCATTTTTAGGAAATGCTCCAACTATCTCTTAGATTATTATTTCAGCAATTACAAGATGTGTTATAGATTCCTGTAATGTCTCACTTAATTGCAAATTATAGAAGAAATAAGTTTCATATCCTCAAATTTAAATACATAACTTGAACAAAAAACACTTAAATCAAGTATTTACATTGAAGTAATTATTCTAGATAAAGAAGAAATATTATGAAATGTGCTCGAATCAAATGAGGCTAAATTTATAACAAATTAAAAAAAAATTAGTTTTATTTGTCATTAAAATAATGACATTATATATAAATATAGCCCTTCTTTAGCAGATAATGAAAAACAGTACAATATATGGGAGGGCGTGCGACTGAAAAATAGTAACATTTTTACTCCTAACCTGCTGCGTTTATAAAAGTTGTACACTTTTATAAAAATAAATGTTTTAATAATTGAGAAAAATTGTGAAGGGAACAAAGAATTTTTGAACTTTCAAAAATCAGTTTTTCGAGTTTATTTTTTTAAATAATTTGAATATTATAATTATTTTAAAATAAACGGAATAGAAGCGGGTCAAAATTATATTTACTCTTATAAACGGTGTAAACATCATTTGCTTTGAAACGAAATGTACTTATACCTCGTTTACAGCTCTTTATACGATCAAGGCATCTAGGGATTTAAAGATTTAGGACACGTGCGTAAGAATTAAAATTGGTAAATTGCTAAAAGAACTGTCATATGGTAAAACTAACAGTAGGAAAAAAAAACTCTTGAGCGTTAAACTAATAGATAAATGTAATATGCCTTATTTTAATGCCATTACACAAAATAAATGTTGTGTTGCAAATTTCTTAATATCGTTTTAATGAACTTAATTTAATTGTTTGTAAAGCTTTTTTTAATTTTGTAGAGTCTCACTTACTTGGGAAGCATAAACTAAATCGAGATTCAAGCTGAATTATAAGTGACTAATCACTATGTCTAGTAAAAAGACAGAGAATATAAGAGGGGTGTAAATGACTCTTTAATTAAGAACTCAATTAATTTAACGAAACGAAAGTCTTGTTCTTACAAAATAGGCAGCATTTGCGGCTCAACTGAAATAAAATGAATTCAGATTAAGATGAAATAAATCGTAAGATAGCCAAAGACTACACAGAAAGACTACACGCGCCATGCAACTGAAATGTGCACTAATGGCAAGAATAACGCAACGCCGTAGACAGACTTCTAGCAAAGAATTGCAACGTGTAACGTGGATTTCAAGAGGCAGAACATGCTCTGATTAAACAAGCTAAAACCTCCCTCTAAATGCGCTCTATACAAGGAGTATGCATATTAACCGCTATGGTAGAGAGGTGGTGCTCGCGTCCTCCGTTCACTTGTCCACTTGTCACTCTCAATACTATCTTTTTCTACCTCATCTGAATGCGTGCAAGTATTCTGGCAAGAAAACGGAAAGGGAGAATGAAGATACAGTTACTTCACATGAAATAAATAAATCCCTAAATTTTTCCCTGTCACTATTTAAGCACTTGCAAAAAAATTCTTTAACGACCATGTTAAGATCTTAAATTTTATTTAACCAGAAACCAACTTCTTACAAGTTCACAGAACTTACACTACTTAAAATCTAATTTTACATCTATGTGACAAATAGCTGGATCTTAAAATAATATTCTTCAGTTTACAATAAATCAGCTGCTGCTCTCTGGAAGGAAAAAGATTTTAGCAGAAAAATTCAATACTTATTATATTACTTCAATTTAATTCAACTTTTGTTAACTTCTTCTTATTTAAACATTTCATCCAAAATTTCGTCATATAATTTTATGCAAAATTTTATACGAAATTTCATGCATTTCATTTATCCTATGAATAAATGGCTCTCCCACTGCTCTTCAGTAAAATATACTTAAATGAATGAAAGAATTATATGTCTTTTGTAAAAGTGGTTCAACACTATCAACTAACTCACATCCTCTATGTTTGAAACTTGAAATCACTAGACCACAAAAATACCTTAATTTCAAATGTGCATCTAATTTACTAACAATATAGATTATTAAACTTTTGTGATCGTTGGAATGACTAACCTTATTTTCATGCAAACAGCTAGCTTTTGCTTTGACCTTAAATTTCCTTTATTTTGCAAACTTACGTTGTAACATGCATTCACACTGCAAGATTTAATTCTTACAGCTATGCAAGCATTTAATTTATTTTAACACATATATTAACAGTACTTTTAACGTTTATCAACCGAAAACATTAGATATACTTCATGGAACATTTACAATACATTTTATTAAGAAAATACAGCTTAAATTTATATCACAGGCACACATGTTGCTCAAAATTACTTTATAGTTTCACCAAATTCTCCTCATATCAGTCTCTTAAATTAAAACAAAATTTCTATTTCTCTACTAACTTAAAATCAGTGTGAATAGATTACATATTTAAAATCAGAGCTTTTCGCTACTTAAGAGCAGCTGAAATTACCTCACTTGAGGCAAAATTTAAAATAAATAGAAGCTATTGCACAATGTACGTTAAATATTAATTTTATTTTGGTCAATATAAAAGTAGCTTGATAAAATAAAGTTGAATTTGCCTACTTGGGATTTTCTCAGTATAAAGACATAAAAACTATTAAAAAATAAATTAACAAACGCTTATAAAATTTATAATATCATATTAAGTGTTAAAATATATTATAATCAAATTAAACTTATATATGGATCAATAACCTGAAGCATGCATTATAAAGTGAATTTAAGTCAATTTAAAGTTCTCTTGAAAGGGTACCACTGGGCAGCAGAAAACGTTCTGGTTTCTTCCAGTTTTCAATCTAAAATTCTCCCGCCTTTTTCAAATTTCAGAGTTAGTAGTTATGCAAATAACAAAGCGACCTTCTAAAATGTCTTCTAAAAATAACTTCCGACAAAGCAATGCATTAGCGTTCATTATTAAGAGCACTCGGTTTTGTGGTGAAGTTATCCGGCTGAACCGCTAAATCATTCTGTAGAGCATACCGTAAAAATTCATGCTTATCATTCTAGAACTGCACGTATTTATACAAGTATTCATCCCGTTGGTTTCATTTATGTGATTGCGGCAAATCCTTTACGGCTATCTGATTAAGCGAAGAGAAGACTTCGCAGAGCACATTCTAAGGGAAACTGGCTCGTATAGACGTTACAAATGCGGAAAAACACGAAAACGCCCATGCAGCTTGCCCGTTCGCGGGATTAGAACCTCGGACATAACTACCAGTGTTCAACAACACCTCTCGCAGCTAGTGATCCGAATTCGTCAAGATATGGCATCGCTATTTGACGGAGAAGAAATGAGTGTTAAATGTGGATTCATAGCAGTGATATTTTAAGAACGAATCACACCAGAGCCAGTCATAAGATATTTATGAATCTATTATACCTTGAGTATTAATTAATTTTAAAGTTCATCTGTTTTTAAACTCTATTTAATACTTTGGAATAAGAAACTTTTGTAAATCTATAATGTCTTGTTTCTGTGCAGCTAAAAGATAGGGTCATGAAGATATAACATATAAGCGACAGCTACTGTGCGTATATTATTCTGTGAGACTGCCTCCTTGTCTTTATTTAAGGATTCCATCAGCATCCGAGCGGTAAAATCTCTCAGCACTAGTCGATTCTTTCCTTTACTAAATGCAGCATTTCAGTTCACCTATAATCGTGCGCCGTTTGCACTGTAACAGCTTTACATATTATTAAAATCTTGTAGTTTAAATAATTTAAATAGATGAACATTAAGGTATTTGTTAATGGCAATATTTGAAACCAGACTCGAGTGCCACGTGCGACTCTCGCACGAAGAATGTAATATTATTTTTAAATGTTAGAATATGTTTTCTCTTCTTGTTTGTATGTCGCCATTTTTTTAGTGTTAAATAAAAGTTATTGCTGTGTTCCATCATTGGAGTTGCTTCATTTCGCCAAAGAAGTATCACAGCACGTTACATATCGGTTCATATGAAACGTGGATATGAACCAGTTTACCTTAGAAAGCCCTCTAAAAAGGAATTCCTCCTATTTATCCTCAAATCAAATAAACAAAACCAGCGTTTTTTAAAGTTACTCTATTCGATGGAGATTACAATGTCGGTGTATCTATATCATTTATAAGTTCTCGATTCCTAATGAAATTAAATTTAGTCTACAAAAACTGCGTTGAACAGACTTTTTGCTTGATATGTTATGAACCACTGGCAAAAGGGGCTATGTTTATGTACACTGAATTATCCGAAGTCACAAAAATACCCTTTCTTATTTTTATCTCTTTCTCCGCCACAAAATAAAAATAAAATACAAAAAATGCGTATTAATCAATGAAATATCTCCCTAACTCAAATTCCATAGGCGCAACAATTGGTTAGGGCGAAAACGTAAAATATTACTAAATCTTACCTAATTAGAGATAATAATCAGTTAGCTCAATGGTTTAACATTAATTTTCTTCAGCATTAATCGACCCAGCACGTTTTCTGATGAAGTGGACTTAATTGTAAAATATAATTCATTTAATTAAAAAGTTAAAATATGAAATAAAAATTTTCATAATTCAGTTTTATTAATTCTTATGACACTGTTGTCTAGATTAGATTTTTTTTCCGAATGTACTCTGAACGAATTCGTATTGATTTTACTACCTATTTATTTTTAGTTTGGTACATATTACTTTACAGATTAACTAACCACATTAAGCTGCTATTTATCCACTAATTAACGCGAATGATGAATCAAGTATTTCTCACATTATATCTCGCATTACGAAAAACCTAGGATTCCTATGAGTTTGCTTTTGCTTAAGTTATTATTTTTACATAACTGGGTGTTTAAAATAATACTAACGCGTATGTTTTATGTCATTAACATCTAAAGTAATGTTAACCATAATAGAAGGAATATAATGAATGAAAAATTGTGTTTGGAACAATTCTTTCAAAATTTACGCTATCGAATGGTCTATTTCAATATCCTCGAAAATATCAATTCTCAAATAAAACAAACATTTTCTTTAATTTTAAATAGATGATTTCGTGTGCAATTATGCATGAATAAGAATTGAGAAACTAATATGTACATATTTTTAAGAAGTTATTTTATTCCAAAAGAGTTCATAACTAGACTGAATACTGCCCTGTCACGTTATTGAAAGCATCATTAAATAAACAAAACATTTTCCTGATATTCCAAGGGAAAAATATAAAAATGCATTCTTAAAGCTCTAAAATGTTCTTTTTGTTTCACGTTTGTTTGGTTTCTTAAATTAAGTAAACGCACTTCAAGTATAAATCAACACTTCGTCTTGTAAGGAGAAAGTGAATAAGAATTTTATCACCATTTCATATAATTAAAATAACACGAAATATTTATTCAAGTAAATCGTATTCTTTATTTTCAAATTATGTTTCCTCTGAAATAAAATTAATATATTTTCAAGCATGCTGTACTTAGAACTGAAAAAAATATTTTATGTGTCTAATAATTTTTTTTTTGTTCGAACTAAATAAGAAATGGAATGAAATGCTTTTATATAGTTGGTAATTACTAAAAAAATTATCAGCACTTGATTGTTGGGATTTTAAATTGCTGTCCCGTATTTTTAGACAATTCAAAATTTGTTTAAACTAATAATGTGCTTATCATTATTAAGAATAATTAATAATTTTAAACACATTATCGATTTTGAAGAAACCGAAATGTTTATTAATCACTAATTACTCAATTGAGGGACTAAATGTAAACCATTCTAACTGATGTTAGTTTAAATACTTATGTATAAGTATTTAATTTACAGTGAACTTATAATATCTCGCATTACGAAGATTTTTAATCTTCGCATTACGAGATCTCATGTAATAACTTATACATACTTATGTATAAGTATTTATATGTATAAGTACTTATGTATAAGCATTTTTAAAGATATTAGCATTACGATTATTCATTTGCGAAATTTTAAAATTTCATAAAATTCAACCTTAACGTTTATACAAAATTTTACACATTTTGAAAAGGGCGACTACGAAATTCCAGTTATAAAGGAAGAAAATTAAATAATTAACTAAAATCATTAATATCTGTAGACCTTACTAAAATTTCGCGTACAGGTAAGAAAATCAGTTTCAGCTAAAATCCTTTAGATAGAAACAACTAAGATACATTTATCTTAGTTGAAATAATGAAATGTATTACAAACACCAAAATGCTGAATTAGAATTTTATAGCAGAGAAAATAACAACATTCATAGTAAATTTTACCACCATTTGGAAAAAACGTAGTATTACTCACACTTAAAAAAGGAGGCTCTATTAAATTTTAATATGGTTTATCAATAGGGATTATCAATAGAGGTGCATCAAGTGGAATATCAAAACATTTTGTAATGTAGCAGATGAATAAACATACAATACATAAGCTAACAAGGGAATGTTCAATATCTTTTGCGTACTTGAAAAATGAATAAATATACAAGGTAATTCTTTAAAAATATTAAATGTTTTTACCTAGATATATCATTAATTAAATTCATATTTTACATCACTCCGGTTGAAAAGGAAAAACAAATAGTAATTTTCTTCTCTGTTGCTTTTAAATAGCTTTCTGAATAAGTAACAGAAAGCTTTAGTTTTAAAGCAAAGTGTATTGCATTTTGTCGAATGGCAGCAGACTCGAATAAAAAGGAAAAGAGCAATTTTACAACATTTAAAGTGTATTAATGCAAAATCTCCTTTCGAGAAAAATAGCCGTTTCTGAGCTAATATAAATAAATAAATAAAAATAATTAAAGCAAAAATACAGTTTGCCATAAAATATTTATAACTGGAGCTAGGTACAGCTTAAACACCACATTCTGCAATTTTTTTTTTTTTTTTTCAGCAAACTACGGTTAAGAATTAACAGATATATATAACAGATATATACGTATATACTTATAGATATATACGTATGTGTGGGTCTATAATGAAAACAAGTGAAAGATGCAGCAAAAGCTGACGGCATAGAAAGTAGATAGCTTATTGAAGGTAGACCCATATTAACGAGGAGAATTTTGATTGCGTAGAATGCTAATCCATAATGAATAGGAAACATGACAGTCAAAGCAGATTAAATTCGATTTTGATTTAAATTGACATTTGGCACTCTAATCGTGCCTATTTTCAGAACACTTACATTTTTGAATACTATAGCGATAGGAAATGGCGTCCAGCAGCAACAGAGATACAAGCGAAGTGCACATTTGTACAATGTGGCAGTTCACCAAGGAAGGTTTTGGTTTACGTTAGAAATGTTTCAGTTGTCAGAGTTTAGGCTATTACTAAATTAAATTTTACAACATATATATATATATACTAAATTAAATTTTACAATATATATATATATATACTAAATTAAATTTTACAACATATATATATATATATATATATGTATATATATATATATATATATATATATATATATATATTATTTTTTATTTTACAGATATATATATATATATGAATTCCAATATTATTTGTGTATCAGTATGCCATTTGGGAATAGTAAATAATTACTAAAATCTTATCACGTCTAAAAAATGTTCATTCCATAAATATCACTAAGACTACTAAAATATTGCAAGAATCATATCGTAAACTTAATATCATCATAACATCATAGTATCTGTGTAATCTTTATGTATTTGTTCATCTGGATCATCTTTTAGTGCCGTTAGAAAATATTAATTTTTGACTATATAACAGTCCTTCTGTGATTCTAGAACAAAATCTAGAAAATAGTACCATTAATTAAGAAAGATGAACATAAACCATTCTAACCAGAATAGTAAAATATTAGTTCGTAAAGAGAAAGCATGTTGTGCGAGGTTAAAGATTTTACAGAATTTTTTGCTACCTTAACCAAACAGGCTTCGCGGTCTGGTTATCAGTCTAAGCCTGAAACTTAGGAATTTAAAAATCTGTTAATGGCGTGCTTGTCTTCCACACAAAATCTAGTAAACCGAATATTTCCGTTTGGGCTTTTATTTCTCTTTCGGGGATTCTTTTATTGCTATAGCTGAGGCTCGTTCAGGTAACCAAGGTTTTGGTAGTAAGAATTAGGTTTCTAATTGATGTCTAACATAGACAAACCCCAATATATATCCAATATTTTCAACCCCCTAGAATTAACATTAAGGAAACGGAAGTTTGGCCCCTTATATCCAAGGTTTCGCTATATCCGATGTGATAAGAAAAATGGATTATTTCACAGAAACTTGTAAATTGGGGAATGACGAATAAAGAAATAAAAACTGTTTAACATCGCTCATGTACCAAAAGAAATGAATAATAGTTCTAATTCTAAAAAAATATTCAAATTTACTTGCAGTTATTAAATTTGTTGTCGTTTCATTTCCAGTCACTCCACAGTATCAGGCAAATTCATTTTAACTGGATGCATTTGTCTAGATATTCGCTGACTGGGGCTTCTTTGTATGGTAAACTGTTTCAGTAGTGCTTGTTAAATAATCCTACGCACTATCTTTCTCGGCTATTGCCTCTTATTAAATTTTTTCTATCAGCAGAATATATAGTTTAGATTTTTTTCATATGGTACAAACTGTAGATTTGCATTAACTGTATTTTTATTTGATATCGATTGGCTGCATCTAATTTGTATTTTTCGAAGAATTGTTCCCATATTTTCAACGCAGAAGCTCTCATGTTTACAGCTCGCAATTCTGACGAATTTTTAACACTAAGCGTTTGCTCAAAGAACGTGCAAGACTTTTACTCTTCTGGAAAAGAAAGGAAGATAATTTTATCACCTACTTGTCTTATCTAGTGTCTAATGATAGCGCAAATATTTTCCCTCACATACATATGGTTGCAGCACAAAGATTCATTAAACTTTACACAGAATACCTTGCAAAAGTCTTGCAAAAGACCTGAAGAATGCAAAACTCCTATTCGACGGACAGAATATGAAGATCATTTACACACAAACAAAACTAATAAAGATAATCAATTTATTTAAAGAGTTTTACTTTAACTTACTTGTACGGATTTAATTCCGTACAAGAAGAGTCACTTGTAGGAACGCAATTTCATACGATTTACCACGTCCTCTTTCCTTGAAGAGCGAAAATTTCAAAATTTCCATCTTAGCATTAACCTTGAATAGAATTCTATGTAGCAGCTCAATCAAAGAATTTCAATGAAATCATAGAAACCACTGACGCTTTTGGTTCAACGGTCATGTACACCATGTAGTGTTCATAGGTGAAAACATAATAATTTTACCTGGACGGCTGACTTGATGTCTTCCGTTGCTGGCGGTGCTTAAACATGCTGATAAGTGCCATCTCCGAAGGGACCAGCTGCAGCTGCTCTGTCAGTGGAATAAAGCGTAAAGGTATGATTATTTATCCACTTTATCCTAGAACTGAGTGTCACAGTTCTTTCACGTAGCAGTTGTTTAGAACACTGAAAAAAGTGATGGTAGAGATAAATGAAAAATAATGTATTGTTGCTTTCTTTTATGGATGGAATGTAAATCCTAATATCCTAAACATCGATAATGTTTGCCTTTTTCAGCAAAATTTGCAGAAATTCTGGCAAAAATACCAAATATACAAAAAACGGTTTCAACTGAAGTTATTCATATAATTCGTTATATCCGGTTTCCACACATTTGCATGCTCATTATAGCAGAGTAAAATACTATTATGCTCATAATGAAACTGGACGGGACCCAAAATCGATTTGTTATATCCAGGAGCGTACTATACCGAGACTCTGATAGAACAGTCTGACAAACTGTGAATTGCTGTAAGTAAAATTATCAATTATAATAAAAGAATTTCGTCAATAAGCTATTTTATTGAAAAAAAATTAAACTTGTATTGGTTTAATTTAAAACGACAGTTAAGTGACTTAGACAAATGAGTTTTTCAAGAACTACAATTTTTGAGGAAACTTTCTTAAAGCATCAAAGTTATTGATTCCTCACTGAACAGGAGACATTCTTGTTGCTCTAACATGCATAACTCGCGCTATAAATAAACCCTTGGGCTGTCCGAAATATTTTCATGAAATTTTTGAAAACTCTCAGACTGGAAATTGCATATTTTATTTACTTTCCTCTTACAAAGTGTGAAATATTTCTCTCTTAAGCATTAAAGAAAAATAAATTTTGTTTTTGAAATAGGGCTTAGAATCCTAGAAGCCAAAAAAGCTACATAAACAAACAAGTTTTCCTAGTGAATAGACCTAAACCCCTTATTTATCGATTTCTATTAAGAAAATATATTTCTTTTATGCTTCCAAGAATTTACTCGGTATTCATAAATTTTAGGTGTGTATTGGAATGTTTCAAAGTATAATAATTTATATTGTTTATTTTATGCTTTTTAAACATTATATATAAAGAATATTTTATTGCGCATTTAATGTTTCTCCATTCAATAAGCAGATATTGCCTGCAAGCTAAAATGCATAAATAAAAATAAGATATGTGTGCATTTAAATACGATGTAAGTGCAAATTAAAACACAAGTTGTATAATAATAATATTATGTAAAATATATATTATCCATAAATTATCCATAAATTTATGTATATATTATCCATAAATAAAAAAAAATTCAAAAACAATATTTACTTGATCTTGTGGATCAAGTACATGAATTTTGAATTTATATTAGCATACAATTCTACTATTCAAAACTGAAATTAAAAATTACCATGGTATTTAATCACTTGTAATAAGTCTAAAAACCTGATGAAATTTGTTATTTGTCTTTTTTAAAAGCTGAGTTCTAACATAAACCTGCATTATTGCAATGAAACATAATGGGGTTAAATTCTAAAACTACTTTTTTAATTAAAATTGTTTCAAAATCTGTAACTCTACATAACTAATATACAGAAACTCTACATACAGAAAACATTATACCTCCATGATGTTTTCTCTGAACAACAGAAATATCATAATTTATTTATAAATGAATACGAGGAAAGGAATATGATAACTTTTACATTCTCCTCAACTTAAAGGGTAACAACACAACCTCATAAGAGCTGGTAAGCTAAGAATCGGGGCCTGTGCATCTATCCAGTCACCCTATAAGTGGGGAAGAATATAAAGATTTATCTCATGCCTCCGTAGTGAAGAGCTATAGCCCACCAAGTTGTTAGTTGCAGCGCCACTTTTAGAAATATTAGGTCTTCCGAAATCGGGAGTAGGACGTATGAAAACTCAGTGTTGTCTTCATCAACATTCGAATCACAGTTCTTCCATTTTATAGTTGAATGTGTTAATCCCTTACACAACAAGAACACGTACACAGAAATGAAGATTCCTTGCATCCTTCCCTACTTGAAAGGCACAGTGCCCAGTCGATTAAATCGATATCAAGACGAATTGTCATACGCCGCATGTTTAGTTCAAGCACCGCTGTTGAGACTATTAGTTTTTTTTAAATATATATGTATAAAACACGAAGCAAAAAAGTAAACTATTTCTCTGTGGAGATTCGAACCTTGCATGTTCAAACGGCAGTTATGCTATTGTAGCTAAATATTGCTAGTTGGTATGTTCTCCATGATCAGGTATAGAATGCAGTAATTCTTTATGAGTATTTCCTTCAATTTATATTCGATGTGAACAAGAATTACAAAACGCTTTTTTTCTCAACACTAGAATCTTAGATAACAGATGTAATGTACCTTCAGTCTGCACACCGTTTTTCAGAGGGGCAACTAGATATATTTTCTACTTTTTCTGGAGAGTGTACATCTCATTCTATGGATTAGACAAGGCTGGCAGTTTAACACTAGTAGATGGACTGTTCAATAGAAAATATTAACTTCCCCCTTAAACTTGTGCTTCAGAAGTAATGAATGCATTAATTATTATTAAGGCATGAAATTATCTAATAATATGTTTTTATTTATCTTTCCCCAATTCGCGAGTTTTGTTGTTTAATGTTACGTGTGTTAAATAATGTACGATGTAGCTGCAAATTAAATAAGAAAATTACTGTCCTGTTAGCATGCCAGTACAAGATCTGGCTGACATAGTTGAGCTCAGGTTTGAATTCTAGAGAATGCTTTGATGTATGTAAGTGTCCTTGGCGGTGTATGTAAAAATCGTTGCGGTACAGAGGCACTGAAAATGCAATGGAGCTGGAAGTCATCTCGAGAAGCTGGAGGAAGAGGTGAGGAAACCTTTCCATTATAGATGTATGTAAGAGAATTCTCCTTCGAAACAGAGACGAAGTTGAACAAACTTCTACCGTTACCAATGAGCTGGCCTATTAGTAAGCCAACGATATGTTTAACCCTTGAGCTTTGACCATGATAACGTTCGTGGATAACGTTCTATGTCAATTAATCAGGTGTTACGATTTGTCTTTACTTCATCTTCTTCTTTCTGTATTCCTCAGCAGAATGCAAATTAGCTCTGTTTGTATTTAAGCTGAGGATTTTGAACCTTTGGTTCCTGGAAACTGCATTTTTATGCTATTATTTTCACCAACGCTACTTTAATTGGTATTTCGGCTTTAGCATTTTGGTAGGCAATGCTTTAAATTATGCTCCGGTAATATTTTGAGCCAGTATAATTTAGTCTGTTTTATTCATAGCGCTAGACTACGTTTCTATGTTTGAATTTAATTTTGTTATGTTAATCTAAATGTTTCTAAGTAGAGGAAGTTTCATCTCTAGCATAAGTGGTCTCTATTCCCTTACATTAAGAATAAAAGGCGGTTTTAACTTTCTGCAGCATTTTGTGAGTTGTTTCAGACATAGCGATAACTCGCTAGTGAGACTATTGAGATACTCAGGCTTTAGCTTCCAGTTACGAAAGAAACCTTACAAATATATCTTATGTTATTGTAAAATAATTGAGATAAATTAGATTAACACATACATGCAAAATTGATTTGTATCATAATACTCAAATTTACAGTAGATATTTGAGTTTACATGTGCTAATTTTCTTATCGTGTGATGTCCCCTTACTAACTATACAGACAGCAACGATTACAGAGAAAATTTTTAACTATACATCCAAATATAATATATAGCAGGATGTTTGGGGATAGTTTCTACGCAAATAACTTACTTTCGAAGAATTAAATTATTAAATACAGAAATTTTAAGTAATTAGTATCAAGATAATCTTTAAAAAATAAGGCTTATTTACATTACAGTATGCGATTTATGTTTCTAATTCATAGAATTTGGAAAAATGTCCATATTTTCCAAAATTTATTAAAATAAATAATTTATTTAGGCGCATATTTAAACTATAAAGGCGCATAATAGGCTTTTTAAATGAGCTTCGTCTGTCATGTGTAAGATCAATGAGATTCATAGCTACGAACCAAAATAGTAAATTGTTATCATTATATTCTAGTTTAAAAGTTATTTATTAAAGATTTAAATAGCGGAAAAAACTAAATACTTTATTTAATTATATAAGGGCTGTTTGGAAATTATTTCTTGTCCCATACTGGATTCTTTTACGATAAATAAGTTCTGTTGGAAATGTTAAATTATATAACTTATGTAATTTTTAGTGATGACTTAAATATCTGACAAAATATTCTTATAAAAATTAAACTTATAATAATATATACTTAAATTTTATATCTAAATGTACGTAAAAAGGGAAAAATTAAGTCTTGAATAACATGAGTCTTGAACTGAACTGATTCTTTTTTTCTAATTTCAGATTCTAATTCAAGATTCATGAAGGCTCTCATGAGTGAATCCTATATTCTGCAATATTTCAACTTATTTCGTTTTCCAGACATTTTTACCTTCATCCGTTGAAAGCACTTCAACTACTTCGCAGTTTCTCACTGATTCGTTTGAGTTCAGGAGAATTCTTGGATTACAGATTTACTACTTTCAGAAAAATATTTACAGTACTTAATTTTTATTTATTTGAGTATAGGTTACACTAAACAATATTAAAAAAGGTTTTCATTTATTAATTGCCATCGGATTCCTTTCACAGTTTATACTTGTTAAAGGTTTATGAATTTCGCAATTTTACCCTGACTTTCGAATTCTATTATTGAATTTATAATTCATTAAATTTATAAAACGTTTTATTAATTTATTTTATTTATTTGCAGAATTTGTGCATGTTTGAATTGAATTAATTGATTTTTTATTATTAACTGTGTAATGTTTTTAAATGTGAAATTTCATACTTATTTTTGTTATGTTGTGTAATCAAAGGCTAATTGCGTTATTGCAAATTATGGTTTCTGTTTGCATGCGCATGTTGAAATTATTCATGGAGCTTTTAAATTATTTTTCATATTTTATATTTTTGGCTTTACTCTCGTTTTACAATTTGCTATTTAATTATTAAATTTGAGCAAAGAGCTTCTTAGATTTCAATCCATAGGTGTTGATCATGTAAAAGCTCATTTAGATTTAATTTATATATTTTTGTCTGGTTTAACACGGCGGAAGGCGCGTCAAGAATGGTTACTAGAGTGGGCGCGTGGGGTATCACATACCCCAATATTTAAAATACGGTAAAAGTAATTTTATTTAATTGTAAAGCTTTATTTTCTTTTATAACACATAAATAATACTTGGGTTACAAGAAATTAATTTCCAAAATAAGCTTATAGAGAGTTAAAATTAAGAAAAATGAAAATAATAATAAAAAAAAAATCTGAAATGCTTCAGATTTTAAATTACGTCCAAAGGGGCGTTTTTTAACATTTTGTGTGTTACCTTTCTTTATTAAATATCATGTTCCTCGCACTTAAACCATAAGATCCAGTGCAACAGGAATATCGCAAAATAGTTTTAAAACGAGCACATCTTTAGAATTTCCGATACAGAGACTCATGCGCTGGAGATAAAAATGTTTTTTCTGCACAACGTTGCCATTGCTCGCTTTGAAATCCTTGAGTTTGTTAATCAAAAATTCGTCAAAGTTTTAAAAAATAGGAAATCGATCATAAAACAAATTTCAAATTCCAAATTTGGTCTTCCACATGCTCATATTCGTTGGAGGATTACGTTATTCAAAATTCGATGACTCTATGTACCGTTGTTTTATCACAATACGAGAAATATACATACATTTATGCAGATTTTTCATTATTTAATTTCTTCAAATATAATGCAGGACTCTAACATTTTGTGGCAACAGTTTGAAAAGTGAACCGACATTTATGAGTCCGACGCAAAATGCCAAAACGAAACTAATAGTCCTTCGGGATTCAAATCCCTTTGGACTAATAAAAATCATTTCCGTGGTTTTATTGCATCTCTAATACACAATCCTTATTTGATCTGTTTACACTTTGAATAAAATACATTCATGTGTTCTCGGCACAGAAAGTTCTCATTTATACATCGCATTTTCGTTCTTCTGTCCCTGGCTCAAGGGCATTCATCAAGTCTTTTATACTTAGTTGTTTCGTATTTCATATATTCGTTTCAATTATTCGTCGGAACTTCTGCTCTTTTTTTTTTTTTTTTTTTTTTTTTTTTTTTTTTTTTTTTTTGCATGTAGTACGTAAGTCTCTCGATAAAGTATTAATCTCTGGTCGTTGTTCAGTACTTTTTTATTAACTGTAATGTCATGTCCCTCAAAAACAGGCATCTGCTTCAGTGTCTGGTTGGTGGAGCAGCAGTTAAAAGTATTATAATTCGAAAATCATTTGCAGCAAAATTTAGTGCAGAAAATAAAATTAGCATTGCTCACCTCCTTTTTATTCTGGCAACTGAAAACCTTGCTGATATTTCATCCACAGTGTCCACTGCTCCCTTAGTCATATTATAAAAACATATAATTTCTCGCGTTTTCTTTTCTCCAGGCGTATCATTACAGCATCATCGTTGTGTAATGTTGAAAGCGTTAGAACAGTTTTTCTTTTTTTTAGGAACATAAGAAATTAATGTTTTATTTTTTTTTTCCGAAACCCAAACAGTGTAGAAAATGTTCCTATCTTCATTTTCAGTTTCCGAAATGAAATCTTCATCACTTTCAACTATTTCTAATAATTCTCACAGTAATTCCATCTCCATTTGCCATAATAAGATCAGAAATCTTTAAAAATATAATTTCAAACACTTTGAAATCGTTTACGAGTGGAAATATTTATTGTTTCGCTCTAGAAATAAATTTCTCAAATAAATATTGTCACAAAAGCATTTAAGCGGGCAGGCGCGTGGAGTGTGTTATACCCCAGTTGCAACAAAATACCGATAAATATTTTTCTGAAGCACACAGGAAACGGAAAAGCAGTTCTGAAAGTCAACCACTGCCTAGAAACTCAGCTACTGAATGCAGCACGGAATTTCAGTTTCACAAGTTAGGGATATTCCACTTTTTTGTAGAGGTGGGGTATGATAACGCGCCTTCTAAATGTAATTTTGGAATTTGTTAGGGCAAAAATTGGTACCACCGTTTTTCAGTACACAAACACTTTCATAAAAATGCATCAGAGGTATAAAACACATTTTTTTCACATTTTTATGCATTTAAAGTGATTTGTTTTTCGAGTTAGTTTTTACATTGATTGGATTTTAAAGCAACTGTCATAGCAGCTTTTGCTTTTTAAATTATAAAAAAAAAAAAAAAAAAAAAAAAAAAAAAAAACCTACGAGATATAAAATTTTACACTTTTTTAAAAATTCATTAAAACTGAGATAAATATTAAAAATCTGAGATAATCTGATAAAATCTGAGATAAATATTATAAATTACATAACGTTACTCTGTGAAAATATTGAATATTTTTCATTCGATATATCACAAATTAAAAATTGTTCGTTATTTAAATCAATCCTATTCAAACGTAAGATACGAATGTTCTTAAAAACTGCAACGCTTTCAAATAGCTCAGTATGTTAATCCTTAACAGAGAGATTCAGTTTGAAAGATAAATATCTTAACATTTTGCCGAGAGGCCACAGACTCGAATAAAAAGTAAAACGACAGATTTATAATGATTTGAAGCAAAATCTCGTTTAGAGAATAATAGCCCTCTTTGGTCTAATATAGCTTATTAAAATGAAGGAGTATATTTTCTCTGGGATTTAAAAATTGTTAATAATACTTTATTTCTTGTGATAAAAATATCTGTATCAATTTATTGAAAAGCTGGCTTAAATGTATTTTTAGTTTTATAGATATGTATTATTTATATTTGATGGAAGCGTTGTAAAAGGATAAACCAGTCGAACAAAAACCAATTTTTCATTTATGGAAGTGTGGTCATCGGAACTCTAGGAAAACATTTTTATATCCTAAATGGAAAGTGATCGCGATACTGTTGCGCTATGGGGAAAAAGAGTAAACTATATCAAAAGTGCATTGTTTGATGGAAAGTGCTCAATCGTCGAGAGATTTCTCTTTTTTCAAGAAACGGTTTACCTACACTATGCTTAAAAAGTTGGGAAAATACAGTTATTCCTCAGATATATTACTTTGAAAGACATTTTGAGAATGAAAAATTGAACACCAAAATGAAATTGTTAGGAAACTTTGCTATAACATTTTAAATGTATTTATTCTCTTGCGCCAAAAATCAATGACAGAGATTTTTTTTTTTTTTTTTTTTTTTTTTTTTTTACTTTCGTTCACACAACGTGTTTTCACTTTATAGGAGTTCGTGGAGTATATTTAGGGAATGCGTGCTCATAAAACCCCAAAAGTGTAGTTTAAAAATATGACACCAGTCTTTCAGCTATTAAATTTTAATTTTATTATGAATTAATCAAATGGAATATGTATTGGAATCAAATGGATATTGTTTTACGACAAAAACTGAGTACACTAAATTTTAGAACATTATGATTTTTGATAAAAACACTTGAATACGAAATGTTAGTGTTATAAATATTCAATCTTAAAGATTTGAACTCCCGTGCGAGAGACGTCAAGTTAGCCCATTTATATCTTAAACGGAAGATGCGTGATTCGAGTCTGAGCTACGACTCAGATGAAATTTCGTATCTGTTGCTCAGTAAATCTCAGTGATCTCTACAAAAGGTAGCCAAGTTGTAGAAGTTGGTAATAAATTGTTACTACTTCGATTTGGTGGACTTGGTTACCTGCTTGTCCAAGATCGCTTTTTATTAAGCGCAGAATACAAAGAATTACTGTATTGCTTCTATGCGTATTCCTGTAGTACAAAAAGGTTAGAACACTGAAGTTGCTTGTTAAAGATTCATTATTCAAATTCCTGAGAATTCCAATTGATTTTCCTCACTGAAAAATATTCACGAGTTTAGCAAAGTTACTACTTACATACTCAGAAATCGTAAATGTTTCCCTCAAAGGCACTTAGTACACTACGTATCGTAAATTTATCATGATAAAAAAATAGACCCACGGAAGAAATAAAATAATACGAAAATTAATTAAATCAGAAAATCATCCAATCAAGGAATCGAATTGTTTGTTATTAGTCCAAAGAGGATTAATTTCGTTTTGGCATTTTGCGTTGGTTCACTACAAAAGACGTCTCATTTTTCAGATTGTTGCCACCACCAAATATTATAGCCCTGCATTATACTTAAAGAAATTAAATAATGAATAATTTACATGAATGTTTGTTTCTCTCACTGAGGAAAACAACGGTATCTAGAGACATCAGATATTGAATAACGTAATTATCCTCTCGAATATGGGCATCTAGAAGCCCAAATTTGCAATTTAGAATTTCTCTTATTATCTCTTTCACAATCTGCGAAAAGTTAACGAATTTTTGATTAACAAACTCAACCATTTCAAAGCGATAAATGGTAAAAAAAAACATTTTTAGCTCTAGTGCGCGAAACTGTGTATCGGAAATTCTTAAGACATGCTCTTTTTAAATTATTTTGTGTCATTGCTGTTGAACTGAATTTTATGGTTTAAGTGCGAATAACTGTATATTTAATAAATAAAGGTAACACACTAAAGGTATTTTTCCCGCCTTCCAGCATGCCTTCGTGGTGTGGTGGTTTGCACGCTGGGCGCGTATTCTAGAGTTCCGTGGTTCGATTCCCGGGGAAGGTGTTGCTCATTTTTCAGTCTCTCTTACTTCCAAAAAATCCTAATGTCTGTACAAGACAAAGCGTTAAAAACACCCCTTTAGGGGTAATATAAAATACGAAAGTTTTCAGATTATTTTAATATTATTTTTTGTAGTCGTTATGAAATGTTGATTGCCTTCATACAATAGCTGTAAAGCATCGAACAAAATAAGGATAATAAAAGAACGTGTAACTAAATTGCATAACGCTCACAAAAATGTAGAAGTTTCATTCTAATTTCATTCTCGTCAAAGAATGACAAAAAGTTAATCCAACTTGTATTTGTATTTAACCATTAACAAGCTCTCTTAATTTTCTTACTTTAGGAAGATAATCTAACAATTGGCAGAAAATTTTCATTAAATATACCATATAATTATTTCAAGAATATTTCATTCTCTGAAATACCTCGAATTTCCAAAGGTTTATTTATCCGAACTCGCTCTAAATTTAAGCTGATATCAATGAATTTTACAGGCAAATTCTATTACAGCGAACTAGTGGAAATTCAACGAATTTCTGCGAAATCTGCCCACATTCTATAGATTGCTCCTCATAATTTCAGCAGTCCCATTCTGTACCTGAAATCCTCTTTCGTTTTACAGATTTCTTTTATTTAATCTTTGAACCTCAATAAAAAATTAGCTCCTGAGTAAAATGACTACTATTGTGGTTTACGATTAGAATACTTCACGAAATTGATTATTTTCAAAGGCAAATTAGAAATTTTCAACTGCTTAATACGTCTGTATGGTATAGGTGAAAATAACAAAAAACTATAAGTTTCACGAGTGATGCATTATAATCTCTATTTATTTTCCTGAGAAATGTAACTTAATAACAAATCAAAATTTGCTTACTTAAAAATGGACTTCTATTTGATAAATATGTTAAATGAATTATCAGAAAATATTCATAAGACCACTTTTTTCTGACTTCTTTTCAGCTGAAATAACAGGATCTATGTCGTTTTTCGTCTACATACTTTCCGTGAGAAATATGAATACTGCTCAGTTTGAGAGTCTGTCTTAGAGTTTCTAAATTATAGACTTCAGAATTGTTACTTGCCTTTAGATTACTCAGAATGTAAAACAGTTAACTTGGTATTTATTTTAAATACGCATGCCTAATTACAGAGGGTGTTATGTAACTGAAAATTATCGTTTTATATACTTTTTTAAACTTAACTGAAACTGATGGTGCCGGACAAAACTAACTAAAATATATAATTCAAAACACTCAAATCTAATTCATAATAATCAAAAGATAAATCAAATAAACAATCGTATATCATATTGCCATTCTTATTAACATTCGTATAGTGGTAGTACAATTTAACTTCTGGTTAGCGTTGTGAGTAACCTATGCAAAGGAAAAATCAATAACTCCAAATTCAGTTAAACCCCATGTTTCTTAAAAGCCTCCCGGCTCAAACAAATGGAGGGACATGACAGATCACAGTATATTACAAGATAAATACACAAATACAATTAAATTTTAAACACATATTTATTAAATTATTGACTATATTATATAATTAAATAATAGATAACTGATCAGTAATCCTACCACATATTTTTCTAAGCAAAATAACACATAATACTACACCAAATTACAGCTTACATTAATTAAGATTAACATTATCAAATTCTACTGTATCATAAGTGTAACACTAGTATTTCTCCCATTTCATCTTCTAACTTTAAGTATTTATCATGGTAATTCACTTTAAGAACACTGATAATTTCCACATCGATTAATTAATTTAAGTAATTGCTCAAATTTCAACAAACATTAAAATGACGACTCTTGCTTGAGTATTAAGATAATTATTAAAGTAAAACAAGTAAAAAAAAACAAATCACTCACGGGGTGATGTCCAAACCGTAAACTTTCAATAATATTTTTTATACCTTCGTATACTGATTAATAAGGCGATTTGACAGCTCCACAGATCGTCCAGCGTCCAAAGTTTACTCGAGCACCACATTATTCCTGCTGTCCTTTATTCACAAAACCTCGTTAATGGAGATAGACATTTCTTGCGAATTTTAAAGATGACTTGGTTGAAACCCCACTGAAGCTGTCCTTTCAATAAATAAATTCCAGAGCACGGAAGAATGAAAAAATCGACGCAGCTGACACAGGCAGAATAAACAGCATCGCACACCTTATACGGATCCTAAATGATTCTCTTTCATTCTGGAAGCCTCGAAACGCACTAGCACCTTTAGAACAGAATCTAATTAGGAAGTCAAAGTCGAGAAAAACAGGAACACGGCATGCGGATCACAACGAGAGTCTGCATTTCGATTCTTGGAAGAGAAACGGAATTCTATGCTGAGCTCTACGCCTTATGCCAACGCAAATTCTCGCCAGCTAAAAGCCGAGAGAAAATCATACCCGCTGCCCGCCGGTTCAAGCGGCCGCGAGAGCAAGACCCGAAGGGTCAAGCCCCCACTTTTTCTCCTCTTACTCTTCTTGAAAATCAGAATCAGAATAATCTCTAGCCTGATGCAAGCACCCAGGAAATATCGGTTTCTCCACCTCTGTGAGTTCATAGGCTTTCAAAAAAATCATAAAATTAAATCTTACCAATCCCGGAATTTTACGTTATCTAAATTGAGAAAATGACACACCCATGACGAATCAAACACCAGAAAATCTGACAATGCAGTCCGAAAAACATCTGTACACATAACGTGAGAAACAAAAATGGACCCCCCCCCAACTAACAAACGAAACTAAGCTGTGCGAGAATCCAATTACCTAAGCTTAGTACACCCCCACCACTGTCTTGGAGTAACAAAATTGAAACTATAAACAAAGCGACAGGAAGACGATTTCCGTTTCACACGCCAAGAGTTAAAAGGGCGACACACAACTCCCTACTACCTCCATTGTTAGTAAAAGGCTATAACCAATAAACCAGATGTGTGTCCTCGCAACCGTCTCCCGCCTTTGTTACAATTCCTACTTAAGAATAACGAGTTAAATAAAACCATAAGAGCTTAAGAATACTTTTTTCAAATTAAAATATACATGAATACATACAAAAATACTAGAATAATAATAACTTAAAACACATATTAATAATTAAATTACGCGACATAACAAGGGCGTTTACGCAGGTTCAGAACAATTTCGATGAGGAATTAAAAAAAAAAAGCAAATGTTTTGAATAAAAATTTCTTGCAAGAGCTTATTATTTAAGATGAGCACTATAGTCTGTTACATTTAAATTTATATTTTTCTATAAATTTCGCATGTAAATAAGCTGTGAATTGAAGGATATGGTTTTTCGCTATTCGAAGAGATATATTCAAACTCCATAACACAGAAACGTTGTGAAATGCTTGGTATTAAAATTTCGAAGTGTAAAATAAGCAACCTTGCTAATCGGAAAGGGAAAGAAAGTCATTCGTTACATCTACATGGAAAGAAGACTCGGAACGAATATCCGGAAGTGGTACGTACTGATTCTAATGTTTGTAAAGTTAAATCATTGGTAAGAAAAAAATCAACTCTCATATTGAAATCAATTACAAACGTGTTCCTTGATGAAGTATGGCTTTACTTAAATATTTGCTGCAAAAAGTGTATATTTACTATCCAAAACGAAGAGAAAAAAAAAAAAAAATGCAAACTTGGTTCCGTCCGTGTAAAAAAAAGTTTCTGTAATGCCTTTATGATTGCTGCAGTATTCTCTTACAATGGGATATTAAAAATAAGAAGAGTCCAAAAAATTTTAATATCAACTTAACGTTATATCAAGACAAACTTTTATGGCCGATATTTATAAATGAAATTCCATTTCTTTTTCTCAGTGACTTTAAAGCAGTAAAACTTCGTCATAACAAAGCAGCACGTCATACGTAGAAACATATACCTCAGCATTCCTTAGAAAAATGAAACTAATACAGGTATTGTATATAATACCTTTCCAATGTATTCCTGCAAATATCTATTCATTATTGTGCCTCTGACCTCTTGAAAAATGCTCTTTCTATGAGCAAGCGCAACACGATTAATGGATTGTGAAAAGTAATGGAAATCAATATGCCTAGAAGTTTTATTCTAAGCTTTTCTTTCATGGCAATCACGATGCTGATGTTTAGTCCAGAAAAATGCTATTTGGTCAGACATTTAAAAAAATACACCTTATATTTTAAATATCTATTAAACGGCTGCGAAGCCGTTCTAACATTGCGTAAACAATCTTTATATATGCTAAAGTTGTAAAAAATTAACACATTCCCCTTTGCTTGCTTTCTTGGTGTAAGCAGTGACCGGTTAGTGCTTTCAGTTAAATTATTTGTCGTTCGCTAAACTCAATTTTTCACATTTTTTGCTCTGAGAAATCCTGTTTTTACATGATACTAGAACTAAAATTTCGTGGACAATAATTCGTCATCATAATAAGGTATTTTTAGTTTGTTCTTATCAAATTCTTATTATTCATCTAAAATTAAAAAACTTTTGCCCGAATGCTTTGTAACCGAATACATGATTTACCGAATAAGTTTTGTTTTTATCATCTATGCAATTTTTGATGTAAAATATAGGTATGTGAAATTCTTGTGAAGCGTTTTGAAAGGAAGATAAAGAACGAAATTGACAGTAAAAAAAAAAAAAAAAAAAATAAAAAAAAAAAAAATAAAGGTTAATATTTAAGTATTTTTTAAACTAGTCTTCAAAATGCACATAAAAAAGTTGCCAGTATTGAATTGTGGATACCTGAAATAAAATTAATTAAATAAATAAATTAGGATAAATTAGAAGTGTTGTAGAAATAGAATATTTTTGCTTATATGTTCCGAATGCTTATCATTCTAGTGTAGATAATTTCATAATAACAAAGCCAATATGCATGGAATTTTGGTACGAGGACACAGACATTACTTATTTATGCTAGAAATGATATGGCATGTTTACTATATTATTGAATTCATCCAAATAGTTTCAGACTAAATGGCCAGCAAATCGTTCGATTTCGAAAAATATGAATGATTGTTGCCGTCTAGCTGTTACATGTGAGGTGTTACAGGATGTAGAGTAACATCTTAAATGCTTGCAGTTTCTAACAATTTGTCAAATAATAAGACTTGACTTCAGGTATTCAGTATAGCCTGGAATTATTGATAGGACTATACAGTATATTAATTCCTTAAGTGTCTGCACAAAGAGATGCCTGCATGGCATGCTTTTGCATTCCTACATTTATTTTAATTCATTTTGGGGATCTAAAAGACTAACTTTGGTTACTATCCTCAGACCAGAGGTACATTAGACATATATCTTCATATTATATTTATGTTTTCAAAATTTTTTTTGCCATTTCTCAGCAATATATTTTGGCTTCAAAATCTGAACGTTTCCTTCACGGTTTTAGAGTCCTTGCAACAAACACCCCGTAATTAAATGCTGCAAACGAAACGGTACTATTTGTTGGATTGATTTCTTTGTGTATATAGTAAGTCTGCAAACACAATATGTCGCATACACAGAGAGAAGAGAGGAAGCGTATAAAGATATAACCAAATGGCATTTTTCCTTTCTTCTGCATTTTGGCCCGTTCCTAAAGAACTACGCAAGTAAGAATGGAAGCAGAGAACAAAGAAAACAAGCTTCCAGCACCTGATCCATTATTGGATTCCCAGAAATGCTCGCAATATGTTCCCTTCTTAAGGAAACGATTATTTAATCAAGGAAAGCTCATGGCATTTTCCGAAATTAGATCATTGATCTCCTAAACTTAGATCAAGCTCCGTTTAATATTTTATTACAGAATGCAGACTATTTTTATGTAAATACCTCATTATCTTGACGTATAGATATCTTAAAATTGAAGAAAAATCTGTTAACCTGAAAGTGTATGCAAGCGTAAAATGTAGGAAATGAGAAATATTTACCTATCTTTGATTCATCAACGCTATTAACCTGTTTGATATAATTGCATATCATCATGTTAACCAGTAATATTGTAAAATTTCTTCTTTTCTTATTAAAATAATTATTAATCACGAACAAGAAAGAATTCATAGAATATTTGAATTTGAAAATTTGTTTTAAAATATTTATTTTGACTACCTTTGAATTTGATGATAAAAATCTTGCTTTCGATACTTGATTTAAAATATGATTTTAGGTATAACAACACTGAATTATCGAGGAAATGCGGTATAATTTATAAGAATTATATGATGAAATCATTATGTACGTACGTTTCCCATGTGCAACTTTGATTTCAAAACTCAGTTCGGCAGCCTCGAAAACGTACGAAAAATCTATTAGAACGCTAAATGCTATACAGAAAAAAAAAAAAAAAAAAAAAAAAAAAAAAAAAAAACTTTGTGAATTTATGAACATAAACAAAACTCTAAAAGTAGATTCGAAATACTCAGTAATGTAATTACTTATACAGAATTGATATGTTGACTTTCAGATGCGCGACTGAACAATGTAATATTTTCTCATAAACATCGGTGAAGCTAACATGGAGGTTAGCTACACCGGTAAAACTAACATGGCGGTAAACAAATTCATCGTTAAGTATAAAGTCACGACGCAGTTATAAATCACATCGCTTTGGATACTTATTTGCATAATTTATTTTTAATTTAAATTTCTTTAATCCTCTAAACTAAAGGAAGGTGCTTTGTTACATCAAAAATAATTTACAATGATAAATATTTAAAAGAAAGCATAAAAATTTCATTATGTTTGCTTTTATTAATATTTAGCAAAAGAGGCTTAAAATGGCGGTCTTCACTTCCGAAAAGAGATGTCAGCTGTCAAAGCACATAGGCTACATTAAAACAAGCACAGTTACATATTAAAGCAAAGCGGTACCTGTGTATTCCCGTAGGTATGTATTACGTATCACTTAGCCTTAGTAACTGTTAAGCTTCAGCTTCAGTTTCGATGGAGAATACCGCGGGCAGCTGTCCAAGGATTTACCACTCCTCTTCCTCTATCATCAACTTCAAGAGAAGATGTTCGGTTTGACCTGTATTTTGAATGCCCTCTTGACACAAAGGCGCAATTACGCTTATAAAACATCTATGCCTTCTATTATTTGGGCCCTTCTGTACGTCAGTCAGCTTAACTCACCATCTTCTTATCTGGGCGGCGTTACAGGAAAACAGCAAACAATCAAATTTTGAAATTAAATCTTTAATAACCGTTTAAAATATACTCCTATGTCTCCAGACTGATTTTAGAGCCCTATCAATTTCCTTTATTTAAAACTCTGTTTACAGTATTTGCGGTTAAAATACACTCTTTTGCAAAAAAGGAAGTGGTCATATTTGATGAAATTGAATATGTGTATAGCTCATACTCAGATTAAAAAAATGATTAAAAAAATCAAGGTCATAGTACCTGCTCACGGCTCACAATCACCGATCGAGTGTTCAAATTAGTAGATGGTCAAACTGCCCCTGGCGGCGATGCATGCTTAAATTCGTCAAGACAAGAAATGCTAGAGGTTCCTAATGTCATTTTGCGACACATTCTGCCTGGTATTCATCAGTTGTCGCTCCAGATCTGCGATATTTTGTGGTGCCCAAATCTGGTAGCGAATCATGTCTCAGACATGTTGGATTGGTGAAAGGTCTTGCTGACCAAAGAAAAGGATGGAGACCGTTCAGAGATATGCGAGCGGTATGTGACAGGACATTATTTGTTGGAAAATGGCCTCAGGATAACGTGCCATTAAGGAGAATGCAACCGGTCGCAGGATGGTATAGGACCGCTGTAGACACAAACATGGTGGTCATCTGCTTCAAGACTGAAGGGGGATTCATCGCTGAACACTATACGATGCCATTCTAATGGGAGCCATGATAATCGGCTGCCACACAGACGACTCCGCCTATGTTGTGAGGTCAATGGCAAACGTCGTAAAGGCCTCTGAGAGGGTATCCCCGCCTCAGACAAGTGCCGTGAGATGATGGACGGTACCACGGGAGGTATAGACATCGTTGCAGTGCGTTGAATAGTCGACAATGATACCGTTTGGCCGGTTTGGTCCTTGCGAACAATCATCCTATCTTGCCTCGCTTTTGTGCTCCTTGGCATTCCAGAGCCTTCATTTCGTCGGCAATTTTCTTGTAGCAACCATTTTTACCAACATCTTTGTACAGCAATGTCTGTACGCTGCAGGTGGCGGCCTAAGCCTATGACCACCCAGCTTCACGTAACCCTACAATGCAACCACGTTCGAAGTCGTTTAGTTGTCTGTAAGGTCTTCGATATCGTCGTAATGGCATCTTTAGTTGCTTTTTTACGGAATTACTATGACAAAAAACAAAAAAAAATTATTTCCTGGTGCTTCGATATTTTTGGAAAAGAGTGTATAAGGCAGAACAAATGGAATCTTTCAATTTAGGAATGTATAATAAAATGATTCAATAGCAATAATGCTATTCAGTACTGAAACTTCATAGGCGCACTCTGTCTTAAATATTATGCAACGATATACTATGTTCAAATGATCGTGTATTTTGGCAAATGTTGCCATTATACGAAACATTTTATTGCATTACAACGGTCTCTCTTCAGCTTGTAGGTTAAGGATCCACCATGCATTTAACGATCTACTATGGCTTTCTATTTAATTTTAATTAAAACATGTACCTAAATTTTTAATACGATTTCATAACAGTAATCTAAGAATATTGACTGCCACATTTCTTCAGACAGGACGTCACGAGTGATTTTTGGTTTAATCTGAGTTTAATAACGTAAATTTAAAGCATTCACCCGCCGCCTGTTACATGTGATCAACAGTCTTTAGAACTACTTATATTTCATTTATATTACATCAATTTAATTAAATGATGCAATAGAAAACATAATGAGTGAGATGTCCAGCTGAAAATTTTTGAAACATTTGCACAATTGTTTAATAAATAAAATATATTTTGAAGCGATATATTATGTATCTCGTATAAGATAATTTAATATGTATCAGAGTCATCATAATTTGGATTAAAATTTCCAATGTTTTGTTTGACATTTTGATGACTTTAATTTAATAATCACTGATAAAGAAAGGAAAGAAAGAAAAATTAATGTTTTCTTTCTGAAAGACTTATTTGCTTAAAAGAATTACGTACTTATAATACGAAATAAAAGTCTTTAAGGAAGGTTTTTTGAACAATGCATCGTGGAGCGTTACATGTTTGTAACAAGATCTTCATATTTTAATTTATGTTGTAAAAGTATCCATCAACTTGAAATATTATATTAATGTAAAGCGAAAACAATTTTATAAATTCAATAAAAAGTAATATTTGAGAGTTCTGCTCAAATGTCAATCAATTAATCAAGGAAATGACTGATGAGTTTAGCATGTCCAATAAATTCCCTGTAAATTATAGACGTACCGAGATACGCTTGCGATGTAACAGGCAAATAAAATGCCTTTTGGTAATGAAGCAAAAGTTTTTTATTGCTAATTATTAGTCACATAAAAGAAATCTAAAAAAATTAAATTGAAAATTTACGAAGAAGTGGATGAAATCCAAGCAAAGAAAGAGAATAAAGCATTTTTGAAATAATTTTCATGCTAATTGCTCAAACGTGTAAATATTTCTAGTAACATTGAGTTTCTATGAAAATTGTTGTCACAAAAAAAAAAAAAACACTGATCTAGCATTTATAGATTAATTTTGCTTACTATTCTTTATATCAGCAATGATAATTAGGGAGTAAATTTACTGCAATACGGACTTCCATGAATATTTCAGAAAATGTGACAGGATTTTCTGATTCAGTGAACACCAGAATTTTTTTCTAAATTTTCAATGAATCTGTGAAATTGTGTATTTTTTGCAATTATTTTTAGTTCTATTAGATTGCTATATTTTAGACTAGACGAAAAGAATATCTTAATATTATTTAGCTTTAGAGGTTTTACAAAAAGAGAGTGGAAAGTAATCGTGTTTCAAAATCTAATTTACAAGAGCAAATTACCATATATTTATCTAAGATGAGGAATCTCAGATTATGGAAAAACACACGAGAACTATCTGTCTAAAAGAAAAAATATTCTAGGGACGCACGTTTCAGGAAACTGGTTCCCATTTACGGGCACGTAAGAAACAGCTATTACAACTCCCACGCAGTCAGCTCCTTCGCGAAAATTCAAATACAGATCGAACTACTAGTGCTTCAGTGAATTAATCGATCAACCGGATTCTATCTTGTTGATAGTAAGTTTATATTCACTAAAATATACATAAAATGCGTTTAATTTAATTGTAAACTTGATCTAAAAGAATGCTTTTGAATACGTGTCCAGATTTGATTAATTCGTAAAAATAAATTTATATTTTAGTATAAATTACAGGCTATATCTTGAATGTTAAATTAATATTTCGTAAAACATTCTATTAGAGATCGCAGGTATTAAAATAAGTTTTTTTTCCTAATCCAATGGCGGTCATTTGCCTATTCAGCATTGGCCACTCTTGAGGCCAGAAGGGGTGGCCGTTTTATTGTAAAGGCACTTACTAGGCGGCCACCGTTGTATCCTGTAAATGGACGGGCAGTTACAATCATGCCTTCTCTGGGATCCGAATCGCCCACCAACGGCCCAGCGGTAAAGTCGCTGAAAATTGGTAGTTCGGTCCGAGGTTCGAATCCCGCGAACGGGCTGGCTGCATGGGCGTTTTCGTGGTTTTCCCCATGTGTAAAGTGTATACGAGCCAGTTTCCCTTAGAAAGTCCTCCACGAAGGCATCCCTCCCCTTAGGCAGATAGCCATCGTGTGCTTTGCCATAATTAAATACACCACCACACCACCACCTGGGATCCGAATCCGAGCAGTTTGGTATCCGAGTAGGCTCCCCTAACCACTATACGGTCTGGGCGGCGTGTTCAAATAAATAGGCTTTCATTCCCAAAAATAAATCAGCGCGGCCGAACTGTAAAATCGCTGAATACTATTAGTTCGACTCGGATTCAAAAGGCAGTTTTTGTGCTTTCCCCGATGTGTAATGTAACACTAAGTAAGATTAACTTAAAATGTCCTCTACAAAGGCATCCTTTTCTTTTACGTCGATAGCTGTTGCATAATTCCAGTCATTCTGAAAATGCTGGAAATCGCAAAGCCAAGGAAACTGCTGCATCTACACCTTCCTTTATTTCCAGATTTCTTAGTTCCACTGCCTTCAAGCAAGCCAAATACTCTAGTTGTGAGATTAAGTATTTTTAATCTTTATTTAATGACTAGCCTTGCAATTTTTATTTCGATTAAGATTTCTACTTACGTCGTGTCTTCTCGACAGCAGTGAGCGAAAGGCAATGATCCTCAACAGATTAGTGAAATCGGCTTAGAGCTCACAGAGATCGGTGTGGGAAGAAATTAGTCTGTGAGAGAAAGGGCGGGTCAGTCAGGCTGGGGTAACTCTATCTGCTAAAATCAATAAACATTCAGAGAAAGGATACTCGTGTTAAAGCGCATGAAACCCGATTTCGCTTTTACTGCTTAAAATGAATTGGAAGAGGTGATCAGATTAAGACGTAAGGCTTATTGAATATAAAATTACATCGCATGGAATGCAAATGAAGAGATTTGAACGTAGTGAATATAATATGAGCAGAAGTATTTAGAAAGTTTTCAATTTAATTTATTCGTATTTTTAATCTGAATATATCATTTAACATACATTTTAATGCATAAGCACGTAATTTTTGGCAAGTGTTTCATGGGACGTATATGAATAACTGAAAGTAGTACTGCAGCACCCTACAACTGTAACTGAAAGCTAAGGGCTTGCATACCAATCTAGGCTTATTGTGACTTCGACTATTGAACTATTATCACTAATTCTGAAACAACAGACAAAATATTGGTGAAGATTAAGGTAACCTTTTTTGTTATATCTGAAAATTTTTGTTTTTTAATACTTTTAATTGCAATTGAAAAAATTAAAAAATTAAAAAATATCAAATATCAAATAATTCACATTCAAACTCTAATTCATAATATTCATATATCATTTCGACATTCTTATAAACAATAAAACAAATCTAATTCATAATAATCAAAAGATGAATCAAATAGTATTTCTTATAAACATTCGTATATAAAATCTATCAATCAATCAATCAATAGTGGTAGTACAATTTAACGTTTAAGGTTTGCGTTGTGAGTAACCTATGCAAAAGGAAATATCAATAACTCCAAATTCAATTAAACTCCATGTTTCTTAAAAGCCTCCCGGCTCAAACAAATGGAGGGACATGACAGACCACAGAAACTACACTAAATTAAACAAATGAAACATAAAATACATATCAAACACATTTATTAATTTCTAGAATATTCAAACACATGATAACGAGGTAAACTGATCAGTCCCCTACAAATTAACCTTAAGAGGTAACTTAACATATATATCATTTTGAATCTTATACTCATGTTAGGTGTACTATTTTTTTTAACATTACATAACACGCAATTTAGGCGGTTGTACCACACGTATATTAATATAGTATCATTACTCGGCTACAACTTAAATACAAAAGACAGAAAAAAAAATTCACTCACAGGGTGAAGTTCATACATTAAACTCCTATGCCATCATCGACTGATTAATATGGAGTGCTGATAGTTCAACAGATCGTCCTACTCATTTCGTTGACCATTCGAAGAGATCGAGAAGGCCATCATCGACGGATTAATACGGAGTTTTAGATAGTTCAACAGCTAGTCCAACTGCTTTTAAATCAGGAACGCTAACGCCTTCAACAAATCAAGACCCAAGGAAGACACAGGAATCAGGACGCTTCTTTTAAATTAGGGAGCAGTCTTTATCAGGAACGTTAACGCTTCAACAAAATCAAGACTCGAGGAAGACACAGGTCTCAGGATGCTTCTCTTAAATTAGGAAGCAGTCTTTATCAGGAACGCTAACGCTACAACAAAATCTGTATTAAGGTAACCTCGAGAATGTCAAATTAAAGTTCTTGGGAAAATATAACGAAGCAGCAGCAAAGCTATATTTTGCATAAGCACTTGGTCTCTACTCGAGCAAAATTCTCATCAGCTGAAAGCCGACAGAAATTCAAGAGCGGCCTCCCGCTGGTTCACGGCATTCGCGAGAGCAAGACCCGCAAGGGGGTCAAGCCCCCGCCACTCGTTTTCTTCTTACTCTTAGCTTGAAAGTATCAGGAAACAGAAAACTCTAGCCTGGAGCAAGCACCCAGGAAATCTCGGTTTCTCCGCCTCTGTGAGTTCAAGGCTTTCAAAAAAATCATAAAATTAAATCTTACTAATCCCGGAATTTTATGTTATCTAAATTGAGAAAATGACACACCCCTGACGAATCAAACACCAGAAAATCTGACAATGCAATCCGAAAAACATCTGCACATATAACGTGAAAAAAAGAAATAGACCCCCCAACTAACAAGCGAAAGTAGTTTTTACGAGCATCCAGTTATCTAACTTAGTACACCTCCCACTGTCTTGAAGTAAGAAAACTGCAAACTTTAACAAAGCGACAGGAAGAGAATTTCCGTTTCCCACTCATTAGCTAAAAGGGCGACAAACCAACCTACCGCCCCCACTGTTGGTAAAAAGGCAATAAACCAGATGTTTGTCCTCGCAACCGTCTCTCGCCTTTGTTACAATTCCTACTCAAGAATAACGAGTTAAATAAAACCTTAATAGCTTAAGAATACTTTTTTCCAGATTAAAATACACATGAATACAAATAAAAATATTAGAATAATAATAACTTAAAACACATATTAATAATAAATTCGCGACATGACATTTTCATTTAGTCTAAAGTTGAACGGAACAACACAACTTGTGTTACAGATGAAATTTCCATTACTTGTAGATATTTAAATTAACATAACAACAGTTAAATTCAAACGGAGAATCATAGTCTAAGACTACGCGTGGAATAGACTAAATTAAGCCGGTTCAAAATTTTACCGGTGCGTATTTTAAACCATCGCATTGCAAAACGCTAAAACCAGAATATACTGTAAGCGGAACTGGCGAGAATATCTATTAGCAAGAAGAGGTTGTCCGAAGTTCCAAGCTGAAGTTTCATTACACTCAGCTGAAATACATGCAAACCTAATTTGCATTCTATGGACGGATATGGAAAGGAGAAGTTATAGTGAAAACTTAAATGCTGAAAACAAGTCAAAATAAATTGATAAAGTCTTGGTCTTTTTATTTAATATTAAGGCTCATTTAATAAAATTTTAAACCTAATTTTCAAAATCGAGAATTTCTGATTGTATTCGATAGCATCTGTTGCAGACTTGACTGGGTGAATGCCGTTGCTGCCCATTTCACACTTAATATCATTGTCATACACTTCGAAAACTATATATTCCTCAGTTCTATCCAATGAATTGCTGATGCGGTACCTTTTGAATGGATAAGGATTTTATATTTCCCAATTTGCTCATTTAATAAGTAATTTAATAGCTAAGTTAGTCAACTAATTTTTTAGCGGTATACAAGTTGCTCAGAAATATCTGGAAAAAATGTAGAGGTAAAAAAGGAGACCAAAACAAGCAGATTTTGTAATTCAACTTGTGGGCCAAAGTGGCGCGTTGAGGTGTTATATTGCGTTGTTGAGCGAAACATGGAAATGTCCATCTGGATAAATTGTCTTTCATCGTGTGGATTTGGAGTGGTATGCTCCGCATATGAAAGCGAATTAATAAGTCATGCATTTGTCTGTAGAAATGTCGCTAAAACTGAGCAGTTACTTAAAATAGATACAATGAACGATTCCCATGTATCAGCTATGAGCTTCTGCTTCTTTCGCATCTGCAAGTCTACAGATAAAACACCTGTCAGCGAGTTCTGCTTTTGGATAACGATGCATACCACTCGAAATTTACATGGGAAATGAGAACTTCAAACCAGCAAAAATGATTTGATACCCCAAGCAATACTTCTCCTAACACCACAATGCCCGATCTAGGAACATGATTTCCATTAAAAATCTGTTTCTTCTGTCTTTGCAGTTTTGTAAGATATTCCCCGCGCACACTGTTCAACTGAATTTATTGAGCGATTTTAAATTTCGGCTTATGCATAGACATTAAATTTTAGATGAAATTTTCAAAAACGTATTTTTCTGCTTGCACACGAATTGAATTAAATTCTCAATTATACTGCATGCTTTTAATTTGATACTTTTATGTTTGACTTAACAACAACTTATGCAATGTACCTTTCTTCTTTCGCTTGATTTTCCATATTCAGAATTTCTATTTTTAAATGCACCAAACATCCTGAAAATCAGAATAAAAGAAGTGGCGTACATATGCAGGTGCGGGAGTCAAAAATTTAGTTAAGATTACCTTGAGTAATCTACACCTTAATAGCAACTTGGAATTTACTTACGCTTACAAATATACTAGCTGCGCCCATAATGTAATCAGACAAATTAAAAGACCAAACCGTAAAATAAAAAAAAGTAAAGAATAAATGTATGTTTAGAAAAAGTGCATCTCAGTTCTTATTAAAAACAGTTTAGTAAAACACAAAGTGCAAATTGATAGAACCTTCATCTCCCATAAAATAAGCAATAAAAACAAAATTAATCAGAGTTTTTATTTTCGATTAAGAAGCAGGAAAAGACAAGTTAGATAGGAACTCTTTGACTTTATGCCCTGGGGTCTTTAACACGATAACAGTTGATCCCATATAGCATTATTTGCGCAACAATATCTTGCTAAACAATCAATTACAGTGATAAACAACCCAACATATTCTCTGATTTTTCCCATTTTCCGAAGCTTAAGATGACTGTGAAAGAATAAATATTTTATAGGATATTAAAACGAATGTTAAACTTATTTTGTTAACGTTTAGTTTCAAAGCCTATAAATAGTGTTCTGCTGACCTGAAAAAAGAAACTTTGCACACATAGCACTACAGACTCCTTTGACATTTGTTTTGAAGAGGATAAATTTATTTGAAGATTGGTAACCTTTTTTGTATTGATTAGAAATTATCCAGTTAATTCATGGGCGGACCTTATATTTAACAAAGTAAAGGAGTAATTACTGTCTATTATCGGAAATCTGCAAATTTACGTCATGAAGGACTGCTGCTAAAGACGGAGCAACGCGGTTAACGAGTGACATTACGAGATTATACTGTGTATACAAAAAAAAAAAAAAAAAAAAAAAAAAAAAAAAGAAAATATATCCATTGTTTGTTTCATAACATTTCACATTTCATGAGTTTTATTTGCATATTTCACATACTTTATATTTAGGAGTTTTACTTATCTCTGAAGCCAATAAGATGCCATAGCAGCATTACGTGACAAATCATCACAACTTTTGCCTACATTCTACTTTTTGCCTCTGACGAATCTTTAGTCAAAATAATTTAGCGTTAGAGCCCACAGGGACTTCATTCATTCCATAGAACCGGAATACGTCGTGAGGTAAATTTGATGGTAACTGGAAATGGAGCTAATGAGTGATTATACAAGCATTTCCTGGGAAATTATTTCCTTTCCATTCAGTATATTTCCATATTCATCAAAGGCGATTGCAAAATTATTCATCGGTGGTCAACCGTACTTCTGTAATGCTCAGTTCCCACACTAAACTGGCCAGTACCTATAGGAGATCCCAGTGCTACCACGAATTTTAACTCCTGTATGTTGCCATAGCAAGGCTTTCCCAGGAGAGTGGTGTAGCTCTTATTCAAATAAAATTTGTACATGAAATGTTTAATGCATTAACTTAAACTACTCAAATCCAAAAGAAAGTAGTTAATTTATTTCATTTCTTTCTGCAAAATTATTAGTAAATTTTAACTGATCAATTATTTTATTCTGTTTCTTGTTAGTTAAGAAACTTAATAATATTATTCAGAAATATAAAAAAATAATAAAAATGAAAATATTTTGCTGATTCTTTGACAACATGTTGAAGAAAATCTTTAAAAGTTAGATTTGCTTGTGGATGCTTAATGAATGGATTGGATATGAATGCTTTACAGGAATGTTCTTCGAATTTCTGAAACAAATTAGTAGCGGTAGAAACTAAATTGGGGTGGTTTTTGAGCGGGGTGGAAAAGACACGTAATGCGTCAGAAACATTTAATATCATACATATTTTCATAAAAGTTAAAAATAATTCAGAAGTTGACTCGACATCCGAATACAGAAATTTATAGCAATTAGAAGCTTTTGGAAATTCGAATAAATTTTATGACAGTCATAGATTAAAAGACAATGTTACCTTTAGAAAATTTCTACAATCCGTAAAATTTGAAAACAACAGATATATGACTAGCGTGCCGTGGAAACAGAATGCAGGAGAATTGCGGGATAATTTTGAGGAAGAAGAAGAGTGATTTGAGTCATAGATTTAGAATTATTCGAATTTACATCAGCATTACAAAGCTAGGATGGGTCAACATTTAAAACAAAGAATCGGAGCTTTTAAAAACTGAAAATAAGTACTCTTTATCGCACGAAGCTGTAACTAAAGAAAACAGACACCACAAAATTTCTCCTTGTCTTCGACGAATCATCACGTGCTGAAAGCAAATTGTCAGTGAATGATTGTTTAGAATCAGACGTTTCTTTCCATTTGAAAACTTTTTCACCATTTTTAAAATGATGTAAATATGGACTTGTAGCTTTTGGTAATCTAAATGTTTGGTAATCTTGTGGGTATTAGTAATCCATGCGGCTCTCGAACTTTTCTGAATCGTAACATATGACTCTTACTGACATGAAGTTTAGCCACCCCTGTTAAATACTGTCATGCCTTGGCGAACAAATATAACACAAATGTCATTTTGAACATTATATCATTTTACTAAAATATTATCCTGTTATGCTCACTTATGTCAGTTGTACATTTCACTGACGCATTTTCTAAACACTAAGCATGAAGCCTAGTATCGTATCAAACGCATTTATGTAGATTAAAAATTAAAGCTAACAAAAATATTATTAAAAATAGCAGAACCGCTCTCGCATAGAGAAAGAAGGGAAGTACAGTAAGTACATCTTTGTTGGCGGCTGGTTTAATCGAAGCAAACCGCACCGACGGAGCGCTAGAGGCCGCTGTCCTCTATCTGAGTACTTGAGCACACCTGGCTTATATGGATTCATAAGCTTAATAAAAGCTTCATTATAACTTTAAAAGTCTGATATTTTTATATTCAAAATATAGGATATTAATATGCCAAAGATGAAGTAATTGGTGTAATGTTGAAAGATTCGGAAGATCTGGGCAGACAAAGATCAAATTTCATTTGGGAGAAATTTTTCATGTTAAATATGTTTGCTGAAAGATAATCTTGTTGCACATATGCAACTTAAATTTTACAAAAAAAGTGTTTTTATTCCACATTATTGTGCATTAAAAACAAAAAAAAATATTATATCGTTGATATTTTTAAGCGAATTTGAATTCAAGGATTTCCTTCAATTTTTGTTGTAAAATTGTACTCTAATGCCATTTATAATTTCTATTTTAAATTTTTAATGATTTTATTTTTTCATCACGTGATGCATCTCACTTTTTTTAACGCTACTTTAATTTATATAGGAAAAAAAAACTCATTACACATCTTTAGGTCTTTTGTTAATAGCAGTTTTCTGTTCATTATAGTACGAATTATTCCTCTTTCTTGTAGTATTATAACTGCTCTTAGATTAATTGTGATTTTAAATTAATCGTGGGCGTTAACTGATTTCTTGGGACTGCAAGGTAATGGAAGTTAATGAATAGATGGGTAACTTTCACTGCATTATAAATGTTTTCTAAACACTTCCGTGTTAATTTCCAACTCTTGGAAAAATTACTCACGATATCTCCGATTCCTGTTTAATCATCAAATCCCTTTTTCATCCTACCCACACGCAAATTTGTATTCTTTTCATTACTCCGAAATAAAGGCAATCTCAACGCATGTAGAAATGTTTGGTTCCAAAAAAAGCTGACTTTCGTGATTGGAAGTTGAGTAGGTTTAGTATTTGCATATGTTTCTAAATATAAATTTCGTGCGTGAGAAATCACATTTCATGAAACTGTTGCAACTGTTTGCGATCGTGTTCGACCTTGCACGCAATATACCCACTCTTGAAAGTTTCACAAGAAGTGTTTGTATCTTAGCTACAAGATTGCTAGTTATAAATATTTTAGGGTTACTTTCTGATGCAAGAATATTCCCATTGTTTTATGTAGTTCGTTACTTTTAGATACATCTTATGCTCGAAATGTTTTAACCATGACCTACAGCTTGAAGATTTTTACGCTGCTTACAGTCATGGTCAATTTGAAGCTTGATCCCATCTAGCTAAGCGAGGGCTTAGGAACCAAACTGCATCTCATACTATGGTAAAAAAATAACATTAATGACAAAATTTCGGAAGCATTATGCGAATTTTAAACCTCTGGATTTTACATACAGAACTTGTAAACGAAAAACAAAAATACTTACAATGGCTCACATTTGTTTTCGGATTTTTTTTTTACTTTTATGGTTTATCTGCAAATATTAATTACTAAATATTAGCTAAATGACTATTTTTTATCGTTCTTTTTGAAACCAGCTATTTTGAAAACTATTATTCAAAACGTTTTTGATAAACGCAAATTAACAATTTATTCAAAAAGCTCTGAAAATGAATTCAAATGAATTTACGTAAGTATTTGGACACTTTGAACAAAAACTTCTATATAAATTCGTGAGAATAATCGGACATTCAATAGTGTTACACGTATCATTGACCTTGTCATAGTTTCAGCTAAATTTATCATGTAAGAATGTTCATTTCCTTCGTACGAATTATTTTTAATAAAGGTTTTGGAGAAATATCACTTTTTCTTCTCTTTTTTCTCCAAATTACACTACATGTTCTTTAGGATTAACATAGGAAAGAAAGAGTTTCGATAATTTCAGGACAGTTATATAATAATGAGAAGCCAATATTTAAGTATTAAAATCACTATCTTTAAAGAACTTGGATTCCAAGATTTCTTTCAGAAGCATTCAGGCTTTCTTTAACAATATTTTTTCATTTAAAATGATACATATTATTTTATCTCCTTTAACCATTCCACCTTTAACCCCATACTTGACAACATGCTCTTCGGATTCAATTCCTCATTCTTCTTTCGCTTCACAGCAATTTGTCCATTAGACCTAATTATATTAAGTTTTGATTCGTGTGCAAATATAACATTGTCCCGATATATTAAACATTTGCCCATTAGAGCTAATTATATTAAATTTTGAATCATCTGCAAACATAACATTGCCCCAGTATGTTAAATCTTTGACTATCGTGAGCTCGGTAAATGCCAAGCTTATTGTCCTTGCATTCTTGTCGACGAAGAATTTTTGGTGACCACCCATTGCATTTATATGCTCTAATGACTTCTCTAGCAGTTCTAAGGTAAAACTTATTGCAAACAGTCCTTCTAAATCAATTGCCAGTTTTTCAGCTCTAATGTTTGGACTTTATTTGATTTTTGTAGTATAAATAATTGATTGCTTGCTGTTAGTTTGAAATGTACTCCAGATTGGTGGTCTAGTTAGACTCCAGCGTAATTTCAACAGTTCCATGTAATTTACATCGTTTTATAACATCAAAGATAGTTGAACATCTCAGGGACTTTTCCAAGCATTTTTGGAATATTTTGAATATTTTTACGATTTTAATAGGATGAACAGTTAAATTTTTAACAAAACATAGCTTTATTTTGCACCTTCTTGACACTTTCACTTCAGATATAGAACTTTTAATATATTTTGCTAAATATGTAATAATTAATAAAAAACGACAATTTTTATAATTTATTTTAATTAAAAACAAAATAATTGAGACAAGACGTATTGCTAAACACCTCAAAAATGCTTTCGAGTGTCAGATTATTATGTGAGTTATTGATTGGTACTTATAAAAGCATTGATTTTATTATAAGAAAAACTTTATGATACTTATTTTGACACAATCAAGGCTTAAAATAGAGAATATGTTGGAAAAAAAACATCTAAACCTGTGTTTCATTATTTATCACAAAATTTACTCAAATAAATTTAAATCTAGCTTTCTAAACACAAAAACAAGTCAAAAATCCAGATGGTCGAGGAAAAACAGGACAAAATATTTCCTTTGTTAAACAGGGTGTATTGACATCATTAAACTGCATTAAACTGCTGCTTCATATATTACTGTAATATTTACAATAAAACGTAACATTACAAAATTGTAAATTATCAGAAAAATAAATAAATAAAATAAAATAAATTATTGTTGCACTTTGCGCTTTGATATCGTGCTTCCATTTATGCATACAAAATTCTCTAATTTATTAGATATTGAAAAATGCTTATGTCAAAAATTATAGCTATACAGAAAACGACGAATTTATATTTCAGACAACAAGCGTCGATTTTATTACCGATAAATAACAACAAGGACATGAATATGCTTATTCTATCTCTATTTTAGGCCCACCAGCGGCCGAGCGTTAAAGTCGCTGAACACTGGTAGTTCGGTCCGAGGTTCGAATCCCGCGAACGGGCTGGCTGCATGGGCGTTTTCGTGGTTTTCCCCATGTGTAACGTGTATACGAGCCAGTTTCCCTTAGAAAGTCCTCCACGAAGACATCCCTCCCCTTAGGCAGATAGCCCTCGTGTGCTTTGCCATAATTAAATACACACACACACATACACAAACTATCTCTATTTTAATTCTCTTGCATTTAAATAACATACCAAATTTCTGATTAAATAAAGTTTACGCAGAAGTTATTCTATAAGCTATTTAACTAATTCGCATTCCCATTACACTCAAAATGATTACCCTTCGAAATAGCATTTCGAGGAGGCAGATCATTTACAATCGTTACAACTGTATCTATTTCAGAACGAGGAGAAATTCCTTAACTAAGATTCTTCATAAATATTTCATTTACACATCTAAGAAATTAAATCTTATACTAATTGTAAAACTATACAGTTTCCTTATAAACTAAGGATTTATGCTTTCCTTTGCTCTAAATGCCATTATAAGAATTCCTATATTAAACATATTGTTAGATTTTATATTAATATAGTACATATAATTTAAATATAGTTACAAATTACGTAGTTGTAAATTATGTAGATTTAATGGGCTTTGAGATAGAAATATTTTAAATTAGACTAACACCTTTAGGTTGAAAATACGTATTATAAACTAAGAAACACAAAATTAAAAAGGCTTAAATGTACGTTTTTAGAGAAATTTTTATATCTTGAAGAATGTGAAGTTATATATGCGATAATAACAATTAAATATTTCTTAAAGTTTTTTAACTATAAAAAATTTATTTTAATCCTGAAATCCTCTTCGTTGTTTTCTTAAGCATAAAAAAATGTTAGTTTGTAAGATATTTTCTCTTTTCTTTCCAAATGCCTTCGTAGTGTGGAAGCACACTCGATACGTATTCAGGAGTTTCGGAGTTTGAATCCCAGTGAGAGTATTACATATTTTTCACGTCTGCTGCTGCAAAAAACTAATGACTCTACAATGACGCCCGAACTAAAATTGGTAGATAATAATTCCTCACCACCAGGACTTGGCGATCGGATCCCCTCATCCCCAGTCTCTCTTTCAAAGGAGAGTATATAGGGTATTCTTTCATCCTTTCTGGTGCCTTGGTGGTGTAACTGGAAGCACACTCGACGCGTACTTCGGATGTCCGGAACTCGAAACCCTGTTAGGCCACTGCACGTTTTTCTTGTCTTGAGCATCAAAGAACCTAATGAATCTACAAGGTTTTTTTATAAAAGGGGTGAGAAGGGAGGCTTTATAAAGCTTGGGTAAATTGTCTTGCATTCCAATGAGCTTAATTCGTTACAGTAAAGCATGTTATGACTATTTATGTATAGAAAATCCCAAAGAACGTTAAAAACGAATATTGAATGCATTTATATCACACATACGAAAATCATAAAAAATCCAGGCGTGCAAAATACTTAATATCCAGTAATTATGCAGAAAAAATAATAGCGTTGGATAAATTACTAAATCAAAAGCAGTAGAAACATGCTTTCTTGTCATCGTGTCCGAGAAAGCTGTTTTTGTTAAATATATGCATGATTTCTTTGCCGAGAAAAGGAAATTTCCATATGAAGGGTCATCAAAGATAAAGTTTTAGGTAAATAAATGTAAATATAGATACAACTTTCATAAAGACATAAACAGTACATAAAATAAAAGAAATTTCTTTAAAAATGCGATAATTACTTCTATAAATAACTCAAGGACGTAGTATTATATCAAAGTAATGAAGGGAAAATTTCCCTATGCAAAGGAAAGCAAATAAAATAGATATCAGTGGCAAAAATAGAAACGTAAAATCCCTATTATAAATAAACGGGAGATCAAAAATACCAAAGGCGGAAATATAGTTTCGATTTTCTGTTTTTCGCCATTAGAGTGCGAATAAAACGTATTCAAAATTAGCCACATTTTCTGATTTTGATTGGGCTGACGTTATGCGTAGATATAAGCCAAAACATATAATAAATATTTAATCATTTATTCCCGGAGATGGAACCTCCCAGGACGACGTATTTATGCTATTAGAAAGGGGAGAGAGAGACGGAGCTGAATACAGAAATAAACTGTGTCTTTGGCGGACAAATGATAAAATTTCAAAATAATTATAATAATACCAATCATATACGTAGGTTAAAAAATGTAAGACACAGAACAAAGCTATTGCAAAAGAACTTACGATTATATTGCAGATCAAAAGGGAGATTAAATGATGCATAAGGGTTGCGAGGAATCTTTATCCATTGTATCTCGAAATAATGCCCTCAGAAATGCGTTATTTTCATTTCGAAATAAAATTTAATTAAAGGTGAGAAGTTATACATTGTGATAAACATGAATTTAAATGTGAGGTATAAAATTGAGGCACGATATATCGTTTCCATTGCATCAAGAAATCATAACACATTTATTCTTGACTTAACATGAGCGGAAGAAAATTTCTGAAACTTTCAAAATCAAAATTCTTTCGTCAGCCTTTATAATTTTGCAAACACGTCACGTTCTCCATGCATCGATAATCATAAAAGCTTATACAGAAACGGAGACGGATACAGTTTTTTCCCTAGATGCGAAGAAGAATTATGATTCCTGGTAAATCAAAACAATATTTATAAATAAGAAGAAATATTTCTCTTTTACAACTATGTTGATTTTATTAAGGAAATTTAGAATACTTGAAAAGCATTATGAATCAGTTTAAAGTTTTGCATTAAAGCAAACACAACTTTAGGTCAGTTAAAGATCTTAAAATAAATTTAATAGTTTATATAAAATCGGACTATCTAGAAACCATAGGCAAATTCTTTAATATGTTCAAAGGGGTGTGACGGTTAGTTTTGGATTTCAGTGTGAAATAAAGAAGCACCATGAGAATCATTCTATCAGAAATGGTCCATGCCATTAGCGTATGATTATGTTATACGAAAGCAGTAATTAATACACTTAAAAGAATCTGGTAAAATATAGAAGAAAAAATGTTTTCTATCATTCTTCTTAATTTATTGCTATTAGCATTGGATTAAAGATCATATTTCATATCAAGTTCCATATTTTTAAGGTTTGAAATATATGCGTGATAGTTAAAAATCCATTAATATTTTCGTGTAGAATATTCATTCATATTTTCATGGCATAGCATCCATCAGTTATCTGTTTATTTGATTAAAGATATATAATAATTGTAGGTTTTTTGACAAGAGTGTTCAAGAATTGAGAGTGCTAATTACATGGAGCATAGCAATCACTAAAAAGAGTATGTTGTGCTGTCTCGCAGATGCATTATGAAAAATCAGCAAACGCAACCCTTCTTAAATTAGAATATTTATCACGGTAAATAATTTAATTGGTAATTAAGTATTTCATTAGAAGAAAATATATGCTTACTGAAAAGATATATGTAAAAAAATACTCATATATACAAGGGTTGGACAAAAATATGGAAACACCTTTAAAAAAACATGTTTCTTTGTTTAATACGGTGTAGGAAACCTGTTGGCATCCAAAACAGCTTGCAGTCTTCTCGGAATAGATAAATACAGTTCCTGTATGTTTGCCAAGGGAATATTATACCATTCTTCCTGCAAAACGGTGGCAAGTTCAGATAACGATGTTGGCGATGGATAACGAGAACGCACTTTCCGTTCCAATGTAGACTACAAAGGTTCGATAATATTCAGGTCTGGTGACTGTGGTGGCCAGGGGAGATGGGACAACTCATCCTCGTGCTCAGAAAACCAGTCCTGGACAATGTGAGCTGTGTGAACAGGGGCTTTGTCGTCTTGGAAGACACCATCACCATCGGGTAACAAAGTTTGTACCATGGGATGAACTTGATCAGTCAAAATGTTCACATAAGTCTTGGCAGTCATGTGCCCTGACGCAGTTATCATGGGGCTAGCAGAGAACCATGATATGGCTGCCCAAACCATAAGAGAACCCCCGCCATGTTTCAATCTTGGCAACAAGTAGTCTGTATTATAAGCTTCAGATGGCGTTCTCCAAACGTAAACTCGGCCAGAAGTGGGGAAACAATGTAAAAGAAGACTCGTCAGACCATATTACTCGCTTCCACTGCTCTATAGTCTAGGCTTTATGACTTAAACACCACCTTTTCCTGTTACGGGCATTAGCATAATTGATGAGTGGCTTCTCAATTGCAGCACGGCCAGCAATTCTCTGTTTATGAAGCTCCCTTCTAATTGTTTTGGTACTCACAGGTTTCGGTAACACAACATTCATTTCAGCAGTAACTTTTGCAGCTGTGGTCTTCTTATTTTTCGTCACAATTGCCCTTAATGATCGTCTGTCACGATCACTCAGGACACACTTTCGTCCGCGCTGTGATTTAGCAGATGATGGTTTTCCGTTTTTCAAATATGCGGAATAAATCTTCGATACAGTACCTCTTGAAACACTAAACATCTCGGCTACCTTGCTTACGGAAGCACCTACCATACGTGCTCCAACGATTTGCCCACGTTCGAAGTCTATTAACTCTGACATAATGCAATGACAACCTCACATAACAGTACTCCGACAACAACTGAACTGTTTAGCACATTTACGAAGTTGTATAGGTGGCGTCAAGAGTCAAAAACGCCAGCGCCACCTACATCTTTCATTAAAATCAATCTTTCTTTTCAAACATGCATTTCACAAGGTGTTTCCATACTTTTGTCCATCCACTGTATATATATATATATATATATATATATATATATATATATATATATAAATAGCTAAGAACCTGTTCAAAATTATTACACATGCTAACTCTTTTAAAAAGGATATCTAGTTCCGCTATGTTAATCATTCAATCTGTATGCCGTAATTTATACTTGTAGAGTCATTAGGTTTATTGGAAGCAGAAAAGATGAAAAATATGCAACCGCCTTCGCCGGGAATCGAAGCACGAACCTCTGGAATACCGCCCCAGCGTGCTACCGTTACACCACGAAGGCACGCTAGGGGAGTGGGAGAAATACCTTACATACTATACTATTTAAGTGTTAACTATCGTGATACTCACAAGTTTATAAGTTCAAATGTGTCTGACAATAGTAATTTAGCAAGCTACCTTTTAATACATTTATATGGAAATATATATGTAATCAGTTTCTATACTTCTGCTGTATAAAAAAGATTTTGATCCAAATGTTTCTGCGAGTTGTCAGTATAGTGCATTTATATGGTAATCAGACCATAATTTTTATTTTTAATTACCTGGAATCATTTCTAAACTTTTACCTGTTTGTTTATTATTAATTTTATTAATACATAAAATATCTGCTGAGTCTAAACTTAGCTTTAACATATTCTTTGATTATAAGAAGTAAAGATTATATTCACACTTAACTCCCAACCCGTAATATACAAATTATTTAAGACTTTGAGTAAAATTCTTTATTTAGTGCTTCTGTCTGTGTTTAAGAATTCTTTTAAAAATAACATCACTTGAGTAATTAAAAAATAAATACCTTTTCAGAAAATCAGAGAAATTACTTAATTAAATAAAACATTTTTTCTTTCATTGCTGTTAAAGCAGTACTTGCAGCTGCTTGGTTTTTCGTTTATTTTTTACCCTTTGCATTTATCTTCTTAGTAACCACTTTCACCTTGTTAATGACATTTTCTTAATGAACCTTGAGCTTAAATCCAAGCACACGTACGTGGAATGAATACTTGGTGCAATTTTTTGGGGTGCAAGACTTTTGCAGGATAAGTAACTAATGAGAGATTTTGCGTTCTTCATTTTGTCCTTGACATTGAGAGAATTATTTAGGGATAGTAATTATTTCATACGAAATTGTGAATAAAATAAAAATGTGTTGAAATGATAAAGAAAAATCTCATGCATTTTATTTGCTGTTCCTACAGTAACGATAAGTCTTCAATCCTTTATTTTTTGGTATTGATGGTTTGCGTTCATGATTATGATTAGTTTGCAATAAACTAATACCAAATAAAACCGTGTTAATATTTACACTTTAAAATCGTTGATTATTAGCGTAACGTTTGTAAATATTTTAGTTATTTTGAAAACATCCCATAAATGTACATAACTCACAGAATACTTAGTTATTATATATAATTATTACATATGCTTTTCTTCCTCTTACGGGAAGTTCATACAGAAAAATGCAGCGGCCGAGCGGTAAAGACGCTGAACACTGGTAGTTCGGTCCGAGGTTCGAATATCGCGAACGGGCTGGCTGCATGGGCGTTTTCGTGGTTTTCCCCATGTGTAACGTGTATACGAGCCAGTTTCCCTTAGAAAGTCCTCCACGAGGGCATCCCTCCCTTGAGGCAGATAACCATCGTGTGCTTTTCCATAATTGAATAATCCAATCCAATCCATCCATACAGAAAAATGCATTTTATTCTCTTCGTTGGTTAAGCAAACTGTAACTAAAAATTTTCTGGTCTACTATATGTAAATAAATAAATAGTAAAAGGTCATAAATAATTAATATTCTAATGAGCCCACCCATACTAACACAAATCAAAACATATAAAAACACAAATAAACCTTAAACACGTATTAGCAATACTAGGTAAGACGGCTTTATTAATGTTATTATATTCAGTAGAAGTCAGAATATCAGGCCAAAATTATACAATTACGAATAAGAATTCATGCGTTAAAATAGACTAAAAGGCTGATGCGTATGATTGTCGTCAGTGTATTTTGAAAAACCCTAATGTCACCGGACGTGCGATGTTATCTTAGTGTGTTAGTATGAATAATATCTGAAAAATTAATTTTTCACATTATAAAATCTGAACTAGCAGAAACATTTTACGTATTTTTCAATAACAAATGTTTTATGATCTCTATTGCATTTTAAGGGTAGTTAGATTGTATATAATTTTTAATGAATTTATACAGATTTAAATGTTATTTCTTCTGACAAATAGCAATTTAATTAATAATCAATTCAGAAATGAAGCTGAAATCACTCGGAATAAAGACGAAGCCACAAAAACTATCTTAATTTTCTTGAATAAAATTGTTCTTCAAATATATAAGGTTTGTTCCATTCTTGCCACTAGATGGCGGGTATCCTTCCTTTCTTTTTCTCTAATTGAGATCTGGGAACGAGATTAGATTCGAATCGCTCGGAGGAGCGTAAAAACGAACTCCTCATTTCGAAACCAACTAAAATATACTGTCATTAAAGTAATTATCAACAATCATTTAATTACTGTAATATAAAATATGTGTGAAAATAAATAGTTAGTAAGACTTAATTGAAGTTATGATTGAATCGAATATAGAAATCGAAAGCTCTCCCAAATAGAACTAAGTACTAATAAAAACTAATAAGAACTAAATAGAACTAGGATTAGAAAAAACAAGGTTGCTTTCATCTATATGTCCACCTGTAGATGTCTGATAACCAAATGTAGACATTCTACTGCCTTTCATTGACAAAAATCCTTATTTTACTTATAATTCAGTAAAAAAAAAAATGTTTTTACTTCGTTTTTTGTAGTCATGCTAAGCCTTTGACTTCTCGAATGAGAACAGTTCTGAGACAGAATTTACAATATAAAGTTTTTTGAAAATATAAGAACTCTGGCTGTCGAAAGGCATGCTTCAGTTTCAATCATTATTGGAATGTAGGTGTTCCAAATCTTTCTCTAAAACATCAAATTCAATCTGAAAGGTCAAAGGATAATGGGAAATTCAAAATAATTTGTTGACGTATTCATCTCTGCTGTAAGATGGATTTTGACTCAGTATTTAACTATTTCTTTAAACTGTATTTATAAATTGTGCTAAATACTTTTCATTTTAAAATTAATCAAATTGAGTTTAGAACAAAATATATTATAGAACAAACGCAATTACAGAACAAACAGAACAGAATATCTTTTCCAGAATAAAATTATTACAGAACAAAATTAGTCAAACAAATTAACAAAATTATTCCTATTACAGAACAAAATATCTTGTTCTTCTAATATTCAGATGACCAATAATATTCGGGTATCATTTGATATAACATACTGTCCGAAGAAATATTTTCCAGGAAGTAGAAGTTTAATAAATTAGGAATTATTCTAGCCAGTTGTTAATTAACCATTTAATTTTTGCTAGATGAAAAATTTACTCAAATCTTGTTTATTAAGTTCTGTGAGATACAGAATTTTGAAAGAAATTGAAAAGTTCAGTTCTTTCACAAATCGTATCCCATTATTTTTCGTTAATAAATAGTAAGAAACTTTATCAAAAACAGCATAGAATATGCTTTGTATACTAAGCATGTTACTGATACATAAATATGCTATTGCTTATCGACATAGCAAGCATGTTATCGATACATAAGCATGATATTTATATAAGCATGCTAGTGATATTTACGCTTTGTTAGACTAAAATTGCTTCTCAAGATTTTTTTTTCCAAATCACAGTAAGTAGTACAACTAGCTCATTTGCATATTTAAAAAAAAGCTCTTCTAAAACATATTAATTACATCTTGGGTTAAAATCTAAAGAAATTTCTTAACGGCTTACCATTTCAGATATTTATATTTCTTACATCTTCTACAGCAATGAATTAAAATCGAATTTAAAATACAGCCAGCTGCTTCCCATCACGATGAAATCACATGCCATGCATATGATCATAAAGCTGAAATATATATACCAGTATTCAAAAACTGAAGGCCAACGAATATATTTTAGTTATGTGCTTGTTGTAAATATGGTGAAAATGTTTGCAGATGAATAAGGTTGCTGAAATGATAGCTAAAATAGTAAACTATAAAAGCACACAAGCTCTGAATCCTTGGTTTTCTTACATTAATTGAAGAAATTGAAAGTGAGTATTGAAAAATTAATAAGTATAAAGAAGTGAGGTAGTTATGCAAAGGAGGCTGTATTAAACAGATTTGGGTTTAATAAAGAAAATCTAAATCTTTATAATAGAAAACTAAATAAATGAATAAGTACACTCATTGACGGGATTTATAATGATATATGGATAACAGATTTAGTATTCCTAATTGTTTTAATGGAATATTTAATTATTCTAAACAAGGAGCTGCAAAGGAAGAATAAACTTTTCATTCACGTGCAAGTTTAGACTAAACCTTTCAACTTATAAAAGCTTTCAACTGAACTGCAAGTTAAACTGCAGTTACAGCAAGCACAATTAATCCAAAGTATTTCTTATACTTCCTAAATCTCAAATCCTACTACATTATTTCAAATGAAAAATCTCAAAAATGTGCCAGAAAAACCGTATTACCATAACAAGAATTTAAATATAGAGGTATTAATTTTAATGATTTGCAGTCTAGTTTAATATTATTTCCTTTACGACCAAAGTGAACGTTAATAACTCAGCATAAAATATACATAACTAACGAATATATCAGTCTCATGCTAGTCTAGTTCAAAGATATGTTAAATTTCTTCGTAAATACCCTCAGTTACGAATTTTTGCAGTAAGAATAATTGCCTTGTTTCGGAATACATTTATATATTAGCTGCTTTTTATTGGTTGAAAGCTAATAAGTTTCAGAAAAGGCCCCGATTGACCGAGGAATATCTACGATCCGTGATGAAGATAGTTTCTAGTAATTTTTATCTCCAAGGTTACAAACTGCACCAGAATCTAATCAAGTGCTAGTTGTAATAAGAAATATATTAATTTATAACTGTTTATGTACAAATATACGTAATGTTTCTTGCATGTGTCGAAAAACGTTTCATAAATAGAGGAAATAGGACTGACATTATATATTCTCACATTTTATTCCACTTCGAAAGTTTTCTTCTGAAAATTTGCGAAGTTTTCTTAAAAACCTGTTTATATTTAGTTTATGTATTTTATTTAGTAGTTACTACAATACATTATAAATATTTAAAAGAAATACCAGTTTGAAAATTTTAACATTTAGATGAAAATATGTTTGAATTGCTAAGTGTGAGCAAGAGAACTTTCTTGCAGATATCCAATTTAGATTTCAAAAGAAAATATAAATTTGAATGTTATTTGCGTTATTACTACTATTGTTTATTATATTTTGATAAATATCTGTAAGGTATTAAAATCTAAAGAAAACAGAAAGTGAATTTAACCGAAAGAACGAATCTCATAATGTTAGTCGCTCAGAGAAGGAAAAACATATAAGTTTGAAAAATAATAATTAATCATGGAAAAACCATTATAGAAAATACAGTTGAATATTATTGAAGTAAAATTTCAAATAAACTACATTCTAAGCGAATTAAGTATCAAAAATATAATTTCCAAGCATATTTAAAACTTGCACGCGACACACAGGCATCACGTGTACTATCAGGTTGTAAAGAGATAATATCGTGTAATATTAGGGGTATGTAAAGATCATTATGCACACACAAACAACATACATATGTAGCAGATTCGGTAGACAGGTATAGCTGCAGTGGATAATAATGATGGAATTGTAGACGTAGATTCACATAATATTATTGCTAAACAATATATTCTTTAGACACATATTCTTATTTAATAATCTGTTTGAGCGCAATAGGAATCCCAGAATTTTTTAGAAGCTTATGTTTTAAGAATGTGGGTGGTACAAAGAAATTAGCTGCTACATGTTAGCAGTAGTTAAGCAAGCGGTGAAAGTGATAATGCATTCAGGAAAAATGTGGAATGTAAAAAGGTTTTAATTCTTTAATAGAAATACTGACCTGTGATTGGATAAAAGATATCTGCATTACGCGATAAGGTCAAAGAAGTATCCAGATTAAAATGAGAAATAAAGGGACTATCGCAAAATTAAAGTTAATAATTTCCTTTCATATTTGATGTCTTACGTATATTAATTCACTTTTATTTCGTAAAATGTAAAAGAATAAATAAAAGAACAGAGACCTTCAGCTACTTTCAAACTCAGTCATAAGCTCGCATAGGGTTTGATTTTTAAGACTACTGATATATACCACATCTTTCCTAATTAAAATCAAATTTATGCTAATTTATGTTGGTTATGAAATTATATTTCATATAACTATCCTGCATATACTGCAATTCTTAAATTAAATATTGTGTTGGATTACAGGTATCTACATTGTACAATATCTGCATACTACAGAAGGGACTACTTAGATTACTACAGACGACTGCCAGTCATCCGAATTTTGAAGGAATAAAACTGATATCCTCCTTTGTAGGCAGATCGAGCGTCTTTTTTATGTGTCATTTAATAGTTTCATTTTATTGAAAACCTCACCACAGTACAAAGCTATACAATACGTATGCACTGTTATGTGATCTTTCTGAAAAGCTACTAGCTTTATTGAATAATCTTAGATATTATATTGAGAATATCACTAATTTTATGCACGTGATTATTTGAGCTTTGGACATACGTTGCATCAAAGTATATATATTAAAAATGTCTACAAACAAAAAAGAGAGTAAGTGCCGCTTATGAAGCATTATTGAATAGAGTTTAGAGTTTAGAAGTACATGCATTCATAAATCTAACATTATAATGAATAATAATGCTTAATATGCAGGTTAGTTATTCGTAATCGTATTAGAAAAAAGTAAAGTTCGTAAAATTTCAAAGGAAATAAAATTTTGCATATTGTGTAGTACGTTTTGACACTGAAGTTAACAAAAAAGCGAGGATGATTTGTTAAACATAAGGATGAAACATATAATCCTAGAAAATTTTCTAAAGAAAATAAAAAATTACAGCCACAGATTTAGCAAAACATTTCACTTTGTAATATACCATACCAGTTAAAACAGTTATAAAGCTCATTTCAAGTCGTACACAAATTGTGTGATTAAATTTTGTAAATATTAAGCAAGTAAGAGAAAGTAAAGAAAGAAAAAATGACAAAGTCTGTGAGCTTATGTTCTTATACACCACTGATTTACTGCTACGCTAAAATTAATAACGCATGCATAACACACTAAAATTAATAACGTTTATTTTTCCATACCTACAAATGGATCCAACAAGTAGCGGTAGCTAAAGTACTTTTGATACTTTCCAAATGGGTGATACTTTCCAGCGGATGCATCTGCTAGGTAGAGAATTATTGTCATTCAATCTATATTTTAAAAAGGGTGGAAACTTTCACAAAAGATACTGCTAGTGATAATTATGGAACCAGCTAATAATAATGTAGAGAATTTAGTATTTAAAGAGTTTTCTCATTTTACCAATAGAAATCAAGTTCTGTTCTGTAATTATGTAGATATGCAATGTTTAGGAATTTTGAGGTGTTTTCCAATAAAGTTATTCCGTACTTCAGTTGTTATGGAACTTAGTCTCAGTTACTAGTTTATTCAGAGTTTAAGTGAAACCAAATATGAAGAGATTGTGTGAGATGCATTTAGAGAAGAAAATTGATCCAAAACACTACTAATGTTCATTTGTAAATCACACAATAAGTATCATATTCGAAAATATTGAAGTATTGCACGTTTCTTTCTTTGTGCTCCGGACATTCTCATTTTGAATTTGATTTTACCTAAAGAGGCAGTCATGCTAAACTTCCTGCCCTTCTCCAGATTTTGATTGAATAACCTAAATAGAGGTCAATTCTACCTCACTTAATAAAGGATTCATTTCTGCTCCTTCGATAGATTTCCTCTGGCTTCCCTTGTTTTAGGAAGAAATTTTGCCAGCAAACCAGAAGTTCTAGCTATACAGTCATTTTCAGTCATATATAACCTCGAAAAGAAAGTATAGGATAAAGGAGATCCACCCAGTATTGCCTGTTACTGTTTGCGGCAAAGCACTCTTGAAGATGTCTGGCATTCTAAAGGCCCCGCCCGTTAAGACACTATAACCGAATTTTCATTCATCCTAGACACAAGTCGCATAACACCAGGGTTATGGAAGGGGCGATTGCGGCTTCTTATTTATTATTCTAAGTTTAAACTAAATTATACTGGGCTCTGCATTATGGTGCAACGCAAATATATCTATATTGTTTATTTTTATTACATGTTGCACGCATTTTCTATTTCTTATCACTGCAAATATATATATATATATATATATATATATATATATATATATATATATTGTATTAAGGGGATGGGATATGTTACACCAGACATTTAAATACTGAAATAGGTAATATATTTATTGACATTCACAATGGTACCATTAACATTATTATATAACATGTATTGAATAATGTCTTTGTTTTTCACAACCTTAGACACAGTCGTTTTTGGCATACGGCATGCAATACCTAAGTTCGATTATGCAAATCGTCTTCATAGTCTTCAACAGTCTACACTTTCACCTCCCCACTAATGTGCTCCTAATCATTTTCTTCGTTGCTTAATTCTTCTCATTAAATTCCGCAAAACTCATTAAATTCCAGAAAACTCGTAGTAACATGTAAAATTACGCAAGGATGCATAAAATCATGTAAAAAACAGTTGTAGAGCGAGATGTTTACTGAATAGTAGCAATAGGCATACTGAATGGTCATGTGCAATCGTAGCATTGTCGCAAGACTGGTAAACAAGGGAAGTACGCGCAATCGTGATTCATCGAGCTTTGATTCATCGAGGTATATTCTAGATAAATAGTTTATACCAAACAAAATTTTAGCTTCGAAAAACGTTACCACGTTGAATATATTTCAAGCCAATGTATAGTGAGTTACCACGATAATTGATAGAAGAAAGGAGTTTCCATAAATTTCGTTCTTAATGCGACAAAAATCATTATGTATAAATTCATTTATTTTCAGGAAATTGGTTTTCTAATAAAACATGGTTAGTGCTAATCGTTTAAAGAAGAAATATTTACCCTCTTGACTCATACGGGATTAAGTGATGCTACAACGGTCGATAATTTTGGGGTGCAAAAACGTGCCAAAATGTAAAAAAAAAGAAGAATTACTTGATAATAGTGTACTTCGGAAAAATAAAGTCATTCACTCACCTGAAAGGGCTTAATAGTAAACTACATCGTGGTATAGGTGATCTTTCTTCTGGAGATTTTTGAAACGTATGTACCATTTTGAAAGCATTTAGAAAATGAAGAAATAAAAAACAACTAAAGTATAGGTTAATAATTGTAATAGTCGTTGAAACATCTGACAAACAAGGTTATATGGGTTAATTGAATGTGCTATAATGCATAAGAGAAATCCTCTTAAAGAGAGGGATACCTTTATGGAGAACGTTCTAAGGAAGCCTGGCTTATATTCATGTTAGATATCCGAGAAACATCCAGATAAAACAACCTGTTTGCCTGGCATCCAAGCCGGCTTGAATTCCCAGTATTCTGTTATTAATGATTTCTTATTAATAACTTTACTATTCTGATAAAAAATGCAGCTGTTTATTCGCAGCCTTATAAAAACTCTTCAGAAACAGAGCTGTCAGGTTTTCTGGCAAAATTTAATTTTTTAACCTCAAGGGCTTCATCAGATTTGTTCACTGTTGCCTGTTCAAACTGCATTTGTGCTTTCATCCTAATTTTATTTTTTAAGTTTTTACAATTTTTGCTATAAAACCCACATTTTCCCTTAAAGAATTTCCTCATTCTTTACAAAGATTCCGCATAAATACAGCATAACATTATATACATACCGAGAAAGGTTCTTTTAAGCAAACTGAATACTTATCTCTGCTTCTTTCTGACTGTTTGCGAAAAATATCAGAGCAAGTTTAGAAATTACAGAAACAGATTTTAAAAACATTTTATCAACGTCATGATTTCGCTCTCTAACGTAAGATGTAACTGGAAGAAAATACATAATCATCTAGATTACACAAGAGCATAGCATGCAAATTCTATCCCGGAAAAATGCATTATAACTTGGGAAAAGTCATCCAGAAGCAACGTTATTTTAAGGCCTCAGTATTCCTTCGGGGCCCGGAATAAATCAAAATTTTACGACAAGATTCGGAGGATAAAAGCGCCTTCTGCTTGGAAAATCCAGGAAAGATTTAAATTTTGCGCCGTGGGCAAATGAAGCAAAAATATTTAATTCTTTGTGAAATTCGTGGGTTTGCTTCTTATATCTACTTTAGTTTTCCCTTAAGACGCGTTCATACTTTAAGTTCAATATTTGCTTGAACTGAAGTGGTTGACTTTTGTAAAATTATTGATTGCTTAGCAGTACGACATTGTGTGAATGAAATTAAAGACAACTGGAAAAATGAATCACATTTTTAATTTTGATTGCAGAAGAGAGATGCAGTTAACAAAGAACATTTTTGATACATTACTAATTGACGTTTTGATTCCTGGTGTTTCTCGGTTTTTAATAATCTCGTGACCTCACTTCACAACTGACCTGTTCTTTTAGTTGCTTTATTAACTTTATAAATATGCACAGCATCTTATGGTTTTTCAATAGGTTTATTTATTAAAATTTACCATTGAACCTCTTTAGTGATTCAGTGTTTATTTCCCAATATTTTTGCAAAACAAAACATGAAATAAAACTGAAGCAATTTTAATAATTCGTTTAATTTCAAAATTGAATTTATTTGTAACTGGAGTATTAATTTATCATTGCAACCAGCACACATAATTTTTCTGCTATTCATTATCTTAGTTACATTTTTAAAATACTTCTCATTAACAAATTTGGATATTTACGAAATTATTCTGCTACATACAAAAATGACACAAAACTTTTAAGCCCATGTACTTCATTTTAGTATGGAAGTTCTGATATATAGTTTAAGATTTTATGTACCATGAATTGAAAACGTCTCCTACAAATCGCCTTAAAGACTAAATTTAGTATAGTCCTATCATTCTACATAGCAAACTCACACAGGTGCTTAGAATGAGTCATAATAAAATTAAATGTAAGGTATTATATTATTAAGCATATATTTTCAATGTTAATGGTACCCACAGTAATTTTTTGACGATTTTTAATGTTTGTAATTCTACACTTAAGATCTACTTTTATCTTAAGGTGCATCACTCAAAATTTCTTATGAAAGTAGATATTTAAAACTCAGCAAACTTTACTGTACATTTCTGGTGTCGTGAAACAAAAGAGAGAATGTACAAACTTAGTTCGAATGTTTATCAAAAATAACTTCACTTCACTTGCGTCAAGCTGAATTCGATTTCAGGCGAACGGGCTGGCTCCTTGGACGTTTTCATTGTTAACCCCATGCGCAAAGGGGATACAAGCCATATTCCTTTAAAATGTCCTCCATGATGGCATTTCTCCTCTAAGCAGGTAGCTGTCGTATGCTTTCTATAATAAAATAAGACAAACCAAACCTTTTCAAGCAAACCAGCGAAATAAAATATTATGAAGAGTAAGGCAACTTTCCGCTCAACAACGCACGAGTTGCAGTTAGCGTTCTCTAAACTTTAAATACTGTTGCAGGTGTTTTAATTTACACTGTTTTCTGGCCTAAACTTCTACATGAGAAGTGAATCAAAAGGAAAAAACATAAGGTAGGTTTACGCTAAATTAGTTGTTGGCAAAAGTTAAAATAATTATCTTATATACAAATAATTCTCTCATATATAAATAATTATCTCATATATACTGTGTCATTAATTTTGTCTTTGTTTAGCCTAGAAGTTGCGACTTGTCTCACTTGCCTGACAGTAATATCAGAACGGCAAGCTGTGAAAGATCACGCCTGTCGTTGGCATCAGCCTTGAGCACCATACAGGTGACAGTACAACCTTGGTCAGTTCCGCCCCCAATTGTTATGGAGAACATCCCGGGGCGACATGTCCACCCTTGTGGGACCCCAGGGAGTTTTGCATCTAGATAGGGGAGGGCGTAGGACATATGCCTGTTTACCTCCGTTAAACACCAGGCGTCACCGTCCTACGTCACCTGTCACCTGTCCTAGGGTCTTCCTCGCCTCTTCCCCTACCACAATCTCCCGAGAGTACTTTCGACTAGCCGCTCATTTAGAGTATCCCCATGCCACAAAGACAGTATGCGCTTACAAGTATGCATGCCTTCTCCGAGATTCGAACTCGGGCCTTACGGTAAGGCAGTCAGCGTCCCTAACCACTATCCCGGTTTGGTGTTTGTTTCGCCTTTCTTTAACCAACTGAAATATTGTTAAAATTCATTTTTCCACCACCAAATTGTGTTTTGCTTATAATAATCTTTTGTCGCAAACTATTGAACATTTTGAGCTATTGCATATACATTTTATTTATGAAATATTTCCTTATGCTCTCTTTCATTGTACTGATTATGTACATTGCTTATTATTTTTCTAATAACAAATTATCACTGTGTAAAACCTTTGACTACGAATTAAAAAAATACCCCTTTTCTATACAAATGAACAAAATATGTCATAAATAAGTACATATCGTATGGTACGTGGTAAAGCATTCTTTGCATAACCCAACATTACATACTAGCAACTAATATTTGTTATTTTTTCTATGTTCGTTTGTGTATAACGATCACAGCGGCGTCTTGATTTTCTAACTATTAGAAAATGATTCCCAATATTCAGGAGGTTCTATGTACGTTTTAACCCAACAGTAAATTTTAAACTTTTAATGGGACATACTTGTTCTGTCAGTAGTCAAAGAGTTATTTTTTTAACTCATTGACTACGGTATTACAATTTTGTTTCTTAAATTATCAATATTGTATACGTAAAACCGTAATAATATAAAGTGGGTTTTACTTCCTTGCTTACTGGTTTTAACATTCATGTTAGTTTGTAGCGTTCCTCACTCTTTATTTCTAAGATGAACGCGGAGAAACCTAATGAACAGTTAGCGACTTATCGCTAAGTTCAAATAACTAAAGGGGTAGACTCAAGAAGGTTTAAAATACCCTTTATTTCACTTAAAATGAAATGAACAGTTGGCCACTTTCTCAGGCTTAAACTAAGAATAAGAAATAAAAAATAAATTATAACTAACTAAGAGACATAGTACACAAGTATCTAACTTAGTTGGACCTTAATTTAAACTTAATTTATAACAAAGGCACGTAATATACGGCCGAGCGTAACAGCTTCAAGAGAGATTTAGCCCAAAGGCAAACATGCGCTACTCAGAGTTCCTAGCTCTTTCTTCCGGAGTACGTTGAACCTTTCTTAATACTACTTCTAAATCATTTCAATTCAACGCGATTCTAAAAACGCATTCTGGTAGGGAGTTGTAAGTGAAAACAATAGTTGATAGGAAAGCACTTTAAAATTAAAATAACTGTTATAAAATTAAAATATTCCTTACAAGTTTCTTTTATCGTCTAACCTTCTTTCACATTCATCTTATAGATATTGTGTTTTGGGGTATGCCAAATTCAAATGAAAGGAACTATACATACGTTACACAGTTTAGCTGATTTGCGGAGTTAAATAAGGAAAATGAATTCAGGAAATCAAGATTAAATTTAAACTACTAAAGAAAGAAAAACATAAATGCAAAATCTAACCCGCATCACATAAAAATGAGAGTATCTGAAAGTTTTTTTAAAACGTTGTATGATAAACTTTTTTTCACCTATTTCCAATAACACGAAAGTATTAGCATCAAAATTAATTTCTTGTTAGTGACAGATTGATGTACTGGCACACGTTAACAGGCTATAAGTTGAAATGACACATCTGCAAAGTTAAATTACTTTTTGGATTGTAGTGGTCGGAGCACATCAAACTGCTTAATTGAAGTTTGGTTTTGCATTTGACTACGGATAAAAGTACAGACTACTTCCAATTATTCTTTTTTCCAAACTTACATCTCCTTGGCAGACTAAAACACGTAAGCGGTCATATAGACTAAAACATATATATAGACTAAAACACGTAAGCGGAAAAGGGTTTAAATCTGAAGACAACTCAGTGTATTTACAGTGATTATTACGTATTTTCCCTTTAGTATCCGGTGAGATGGTAAATGTGCTGCGCTGGTCGGATATTCTTACCAATTATGCTTCAAGCTGTAAGGAGGGAGAAGAACCTTAGATACTGGTTAACCGTAGATTTCCTATGATGTTTAACTTGAGAGACAAACTGAATGTGAACTAAATTCTCGTTTTATATGAAAAATAAGATACACTTTCATCTCCTTAAAACGAAGAAGTAAATTTCTATTTCAGTCTTGATAAAAGAAAACTTCTAAACCTTATTTTGAATCATATCTCAACTAAACACACGCAACCTTCCCTGTTCAGTAGTAGATTAAATCTATCAGTTCGAAGTTCAGCCTAGTTCCAAATGGGCATAAACCAAGTTTTTATGGAACATTAAGTATCGATTTGGTCATAAAGCAAAGCCAAACTCTATTTCTCGAAAAAAATAATAGCTTCCAGTACATTAAACGTACAATAAGATGAGTGAACATGTGCTGACCTGTATCGTAGCTCGGATTGGGAAAAGAATTATGAAAAACTTTAAAAAAATATCTATAAGAGAAAGAAATTTTCCTTCCAACACTGTCGACATCACGCTCTATAAAAAGAAGAAAAATAGCCTTACCTTAAATGGTTGAGACAGAATTTCCCTCGACGCAACGTATAAATAAGATACAAGCTATAAAATAAATTGTCCAAATGGGCCATTTTTCTTCGGCATGTTTTTTTGAAGCCCCGGCTCTAATCTTCCACGATGGTTTCTGTTCAAACATCTTTGCATGAAATACGTGAGCACATCATTTTTTTTTTATCTGTGTTATCCTACGGGGTATTTCCTAAATTTGAATATAACGACAGGTGACATAAAAAATCGATGAAAAATTGTTCCCACACTTCGGACAATAAACGATTTTTGTTCTTTTTATGAATATATTGTATCACACGCCGCAGTAAAAGCAACCAATAAAAGAATATTTATTATATGTGGGGTATGTTTACCTAAGAAGAAATCCAAGGGAATTAAATTCTGAGTACACACTATGGTTTAAAATCTTTGATGATAACACTACGAAATATGACACTGACAAGATGAAGCTAAATCTTGTTTTAAACTCTGCAACACGTCCGATGCTTAGTGAGAAGATCCGAAGTTCGAATCCCACTGCATATAGCACGTTTTTAACGCTTACACCGTTACAAAATATGTCACATTATATAAGCTTCCTTTCGGTCTTTATTAAAAAATAAAGGGTATTTTTATTTTTTATGCTGCAGGTTTCTCGCAGTTCAAACCATAGCCTTCCTCTGAAATTTTTGGAAAGCCAAAATAGTAGCCCAAAAATAATAACTAAAATCAGAAACGTAATAATTATCACTTATTCTTTTATTGTTTGTATAAATGGCTAAAACATTTTCCAGTTTTGTGAATTTTCAGACTTAAATTTAGATTTCAGACTTAATTAAATTAGACATAATAAAACTTTCAGTCTTAATTAAATTTAAATTTTAGACTTAATTAGCTTTCATACTTAAATTCATGGTATTTCCATTTTGGCATTAAATGTAACAGAGTAACTGTATAATTGCGTCCAAAATGCATATCATAATAATATGTATTATGACCGGATACAATAGTGCTTATATTCTAGCCTGTGCAAGTCCATAATCTGGTAACTTGCCAATGAGTCTTGTAGAAGGGTTCTGAAATGTAGTAGATTCACAGTGAACTTCCGTTAATCTCGAAGTTAATTTGGGTAAGACAAACTTTTTGTATGAAAGAAAGTTGATATTGCAGATTTCTAGGTTATAGGCTTAGATTTGAGATGTTTTTAATTACACAAGCTGAGTAGTCTGTAAGAAATATTTCTAGTAGTCTGTAAAACATGAAAGTAGCCATTTGACCAAGAATAAGTGAGTTTGTAAATGTATAAACTGTGATAGATTTTGACAGTAGAAGAGATGTAAGATTCGAAGATAGAAATTGAAATTTTGAGCCACATGATATTTGGTCGGATAAGCAAGTTGGAAATCGTAAAGGATTGTACAGAACATTCATTAAGATTTTGAGATGAAAGATGCCCAGGAATTATTTTTTGAAGTAACGTGTAATTTGGTATTGTACACACCAAACCTGTATTATGATAAGAAAAGGGTTAATGAGAATTTTAAAGTGAATAATGATAGCTTACAAATTAAACATTTTTTTTTTATATTCCGCATCGCAGTCGAATGTTGGAGAACTCTGTTAAAATCGTGAAAGCCTTAATTTTATCGAGCGGATACGTGCAATGACTTGTTGCTTGAAAAGGAAAGCTGGTACTGAATGTACGACAAATGTTGATGAGGTAAAGAATTTTAGGAAAGGGGAGCTAAATCTTTCAAAAGGGAAATACTAGATACAATACCAGGGCTGGCAGGAATAAATAAGTCGTGGAAAGAAAGAAGTCGTGGAAAGTCGTGAAACAGTCAGTGCCACCACACTTGCTTCCAGTTTTCCATGAAAACTAACACTGCCATGTATTAAAAAAATAGCAAAACGACTTAGTATTGTAAACGGTAGAGCGCAAATGAGAATGGAAAAAGCATGCATAGGATTACCGGCTATAACAAAAATTTTGCATCCAGCATCTACATCTGCCCAAATTCCAAGCAGTCCAGTTCGTAGCACAGGTCCATCAGGAAAGTGATAGACTTAGATGAACTGGTCACTGTTTCCAGGCTCCTGAGTATGAGCCCCATTTGAAGTTGAATGGCGTAAAATTAAAGCACATACTGTTGTTATGGGTATCGTTGAGAAATTTCAGAACAGAGAAAAATCCAAAGCCTAATCACATGATTATAAAAATAGCAGGGGGAGGTCTTTGAAGGCACAGTCTTGCGAAATATCCAAGTGAATGTATCAGCGTGAGAAACATATTGCTACAGTATGGAGTAAAAAGCATTCTAGATGTTGTGGGAAAGATAGTAGCAATAGATTAATTTAAACGATAAGACACTCTGAGTTTGTAGAAGCTTTGCGTTTCAAGAATTGTGGCTTTTATCAAAGAAAGTATATCGTCTGACGTTACTATCTGGTGGCTGTAAGAAATGTTGAGGTTGAAGGAGTGGCTTCTGGTGACGTGTCAGTTCGGAGTCAATGGAGTGGTTAGAAAGAAAGTGCAATTTTACGCAGATCAATCATTGCTGGGCGGAAGGGATTCTCTTAGAACCATATTAATTTTGAAAAACATGGCGGAATATGAACGATAATTTTGATTAAAGTGGATAAATCCGATTAAAAATTAAGCGAATAAAGATTAACATAATTAATAAAATAATTATAATAAATTAGTAATTTAATAATTAGGCATATTAACATTATGAGCTATGGGTGAATACTATGTTAGATGAAGTAATACTGCATCCGGTCTTTTTCTATTGCTGTGATACGTGAAGTCTTATGTGTATGTGAAATATCCAGTAGTCTAATTTTTCTGAAAAATATATACTATCTCAGACAATATTAAAAAAAATTCTGGAAGTGAAAGCAATGCAAAAATAACCAACGAATACAGAATATTCGTTTGTATTTTTGCATTGTACTCACTGAATTTGTCAATATGTCAGCATTTATCTGCTCATGGATTGCGTCGTTAAGACTAAACCAACGACATAAGGACAGGAAGAGACTATGAGACGCAACATGGCCTTGTACACGAGTAACTTATTATCTAGACAGAGAACGGAGTCTCGGGCAATTCAAGGTTGAGTAAATTTCTAGAGGCCATTGTTAATAATATGTATAATGAAAGAGGTTCTTGCGTGTGTATGGTTTAATATCACATCGATGTATTTAACTTGCTTAGCCAAATAGAATAAGTATGCTGTACATGCTACTGTGAATGATGAAATCCCATCGTCTTTTCCTCGTGATAAGGACTATTTTGGATTTCTTCACGCTTAACCCTTTCGCCGTCCTTTCCTGTCCGCGAAAATCCCACCCTCAGCGGACGTCTGTTTTTCGTAGCGTGTAATGTTGTTTTGTCTGTACATCATAACTTTCCATACATTACTTTCGTAGTGGATGAATGTCAATGAATATTAAGTAAAATTATAAGGAAGGAAATAAAGCATAATGGAAAAATAATAATATCTCTGCTTATTTCTAACAGCAGGATAATTTGATAATATCTGATCCAGGCGGTCCACTCCTCCCATTTTGTTGTAATCTTTTACAATTATTGGTTTTTTTTTTTTTTTTGCAGTTCCTTTCCGCGTTCCAACACCAATCATCGAGCTATTATGGGCTGTACTCATCAAACGTATATCCTTCTTGCCTTTCCAATTCACAACCTTATTTTTTCTCTTTTTTTGCTGAGTAGACGTTGAAGACATCTCTCACTGTCTTTATCTTATGTAAAATGGCGCGAATATTCATAAAACATGGGGCAAATTCAATTAAAAATGGAATGCCTTGTTAGTGCTACCCTCTAGGAGATATTAGAACAAACAAAAATAAAACTCAAGCAAGTAAACATTTAGAAAGCGTTTTAAACGTTTAAAAATTTTAAAATGTAGAAGAACGCTTGAGGCGCTTTACGGCCGCCCTGCGGAAGTTTCACTTGAACGCGCTAGACGTGTTACAGACGACGAAGAGGTCAAATTAATTTTTCCTGTGAGTTAGCCAGTGCGTAGATAGCTCCTGAAATGCTTGTATGACCGAGCACAGAGACGAGTTTTGAAATAAGATTGCGGTGTTGTCTATATACATTTCTAGTATAGTATTTGGTATGAAGAATGTAGTTCACATTGAGAGAGAATAATGTGGGCGCTAGCAAAGATACTTGCGGAACGCCCGCTGAGATTTGTCGGAGTGTAGTATAAATATTCTTATAGCGAACAACAATGTATCTTTATAACGATAACAAATGATGATGTTTATGAAGCAATCTGCGAAATCGAGGATGATTAATCTGTATGTGATCTCTTGTAATCATACACTATCAAAGACGCCTTTGGCATACAGAGAAAGAGAACGCTTGTGTTGGATCTGTTCATTTAGTCCTTGAGCAATGAAATCGGTTACACGATGTAACTGATGTATAGATGAGTGCTTTCTTTCTAAAGCAATCTTGCTGTGGGATTAAAATATTGTTTCAAAGATGAAATTGTTGATCCGATGGAGAATTAGCCTTCTGCAATCTTCCTAAGAGCCGAATGCAAGCTATTTGGTCCGTATGTAATAGAGTCAGTCGGGTCTTTCTCCAGCCACAGAATTGGTGGGAAAATAGCTGTTTTCAATTTGGACGAGAAATACTGAATCTTGATCATGATGTTAATATTTTTCATAAATTTGTTCCCATTTCCTTGGTCATTCTCTTGCTAATTTTACATATTCTTGGGCTTTTACAATTTTTTTTCTCTTTTCGATAAATTTAATCACTTTTATTATACTACTGATAGCATGGCTAAGGGAACGTTGGTCCTGGATGCTCTGAAAAAAAGATGTGTATTCAATGATGAGACTAAGGGCTCTGTTTGTGTGTGCCAAATTTTATTTGTGCGAAATTAAGACATATAGACTTCCTGGTTGACTTCATTCATGACTCTTATCGTTAGGACAAAATGACTTTTGTCATGTCTTCCTTTCATATTGAGTCTTAGTGAAAGGTGCAATTGATTCGCGAACTCGTTAATCAAACCGCTTAACTCATTTCTCCCGTGTATAACTTGGAGAATGTACTGAGTGTTGTTTAGAGCTTGGCAGTAAACTTTTCAGTTAGGAATGAGAGCTCATTTTGGAGGGGTAAACTTTAGTTATTATATTTATTAGTTATTTTTCTATAGATGGGTCATGGCTTCAGAAATTTTGTCATATTTATTGATTACTGATGATTTTGAGCATAAACGGATCAAATGTAGATGCATGACTAATATTACAAACCGTTGAAATACATGGAGCTGCAATTAGAAGGTTAGCCGTTTGGGAAAATGTTTATCTTTTGTGTCTATAACAATTTCTCGAAATGCATTGAAAAACGCACTGGTGTGCACTAAAATCTCCGCCTAATATTACTCGATTGTTGTTATCGATTAGAGCGTGTAAACCTGAATACACGTTATCTGAAGGTCTGTGTGTTGGGATATAAGTGATGAGGTGATTGAAGTAATGGTGATAGCTAGAGCTGGAGTTGCTAAAATCCGTAGTAGCGTTGTGAGATCATGAGATGATGCACTTGACCAAATCAGTCCTCCTCGGGTGTTTCCCTTGATTCATCAGGAAAATTGAAGGCCGATAACCAACAGCCAGTACTCATACAGCGTTTGGAAGGTATAAACGCAGACAGATAAAATCCCCAGCAATAAGACATGAGACAGCAGTAAAAGCTTCGTTTTGTTGAATACCATGATGAAGGGAAGTGCAGCTTGTTGGATTCAACCGTTTCAAGTGGCATAGTTGACAGGAGCTAAAAGGATAGTGAGATTATACCTGTGAATATTGGAGCAGATAGCAGTAAAATACACAGACGGTTTACGTACTTCTGTTTAGTATCATAATATGAGTATTTCAAGTTACCAATCTCTATTTGTTACCGTAAATTATTTTTAGAATAGTAATGAAAGATTTATTCAAAAATGTTCTCTACAGTGAAATCTTTGTTTTTAAATTGTAAACAAATTATACTGTAACGGATTTTGTATTTAGTTACCTATTTTTAGTAGAATTATGATTAAATTGGTTTTATATCCCAGAGCAATGCAGACATATTTTAATAGAAAGCTAAGCTGCAAGAGTAAAAATACAAAAGCACGCGCATTTAACATTTAATAAATAGACATCTCGTAATTTATATTTAAATTAAATAAATGTAATTGACTACTATATTAGCTGTAACCGTAAGTCTACTTTTTTGCTTTGCAGAAAACTCGAGAAGCAGAAATTAACAGATCTTTCTCGTGTCCGATTAAAAAGCTTTAAAATATCGGAGAGAAACATCTCAGTTCAGTTGTTACTTTGTTGTTGTTGAATGTAGAGAATTCGCGGTGAGATCGGATTCGCTTTCTCTGCGCTTTTTATTGCGTTCTGTTCAACGTTTTAGTAGTTTAAAATATAACTACTCTGTGATATTGTACGAATATCTTTGAGGAGAAATCCAGCGTTTTGTTATACATTTTGTCATAAGAATACATTTTATTAACTTTTTATTGGACTTGCGCATTCAATATATTACCAACTCGTACGCACGCGACAATATGGGAAACGGATGCTTTTGAGGTCTAGTGTAAAGAAAAGCAGATTATTGGTTGGGTTAGGAAAGAGAAGCCGCCTGTTACATAACGGAGAAACACGTTTGTTCTAATTACACACTAAGCTAGACACACTGAAGTAACTAATGTGTAGTAAACATTCATGTCTCTATTAAGTAACTAAAAATGTTTTGTTTTGTCAGATTTTTCTAAGTGCTTCACTTACGATGCTTAACTAAACATTTTCCTTCGAGAAAACCTGAAATGTAGACTTTATGCATTCTTTTATTTTCCTAGAAAGGAAACTGAGATAGCACTTGAAAAATAATTTAATAAATGTCGACTTCAATTTAGGCAGAATTTTATAATCTCCGTTATGTTCACTAAAGCCTTGTTTTTGACTTACTTAAATTTTGCGATTGTGACTATAATGTCGCATTTTATTTAAATCTTCATTTTACCATTTTGGCTTTTCATACTTCTACTTCGGGCAACTTTCTTCAGAATGCAAATTACTTTAAATTATGAGTTAGTTCCAAAATTTATCAGAAAATAATTAGTCCCTTAGGCTGACTGTTTTTTTAGTTTATGCTGTTTTTTTTCCTGCCTGTTGCAAAGATACATTCGTTGAGACTATTTAGGCTTTGTTATTACGCTCAGGTTGAAAAACCCTTATTTACCTGCAAGTGGGAGATGTATTGTTTCTGTTAATTTTCCTTTTATATTAATATCGAACCACATCTAAATAAATGTTTCTATTTGACTTTCACTTTACATATGTTGGTTTTAGCTAAGAAGTCGGAAGTAACGAAAATTTATCTGACTACTTTAACGGTTACCAAATGGTTACGCAGTTACTTAAAGTCAAAAGCGTAAATGTTGAAATAAATGTAGCTCATGAAGATTTACTTGACATGGTCGCTTATTGAGGAAAATTTAAAAACTATTTTTACCTGACAACTTTGTATAATCTATTCTTGAGTCACAGTATTTCTCATCAGCACTCAAAGAATCCTGTAAATGTACAAACAAATTGCTTTCTTTTTAAAATTAAATGGTTCATCCCTGCAGGCAATGAGAAAATAAGGCAGCACCTTTAATCATAATTTAAATTGCTTCTCGAGGGGAAAAACTCTCCTCTTAAGATTCCTTTAAACAAGAGCTAATACAGATCTTTCATAAAACTGATTTTCCTGAAGTAGCCTAACTGATTTTCGAAAAGCGATGCAATGTATAGCTGCATATGAAAACAATCTCTGAAAATACAGACAAGTTTAGTAGCAACGTTATATCCGTCTTTGATGGGAATTTCATTGGCGGATTCGATTGGTTAATTTATTTGATTATGGCAAAGCACTCGAGATAATTACTGACAAAGGAGAAGGATACTTTGGTAGAGAACTGACTAACGAAAACTGACTCGTATTTTACATGTTACACATGGAGAAAATCACAAAAACAACCTTCAATTCACTCCGTTCCCCGGGATTCGAATTCCGAAACAAATTTCCAGTGTTTGTGACTTTTCTGCTTGGCTGCTAGAGGGGCTGGAAGATATTTGAAATTTTTTTCTCCTGGTAAGAATAAAGCATCTCGCGGAATGTTAAGCAAATATATTGTAAAGTGATATGATTTTTTGGATACTGGAGACTTGAAAAATGTGCAATATCCTCCCCGAGACTCTAACCCTGAACCTCTCGAGTAAACGTCTAGTATGCTTCCAATTACACTCCGATGGCATGCGGTAACGAGGGAGAAAATGCCTTATATACTTCCCCTTTTAGTGTGTGGCTGGGAATTAGGCGATACAAACGACAGATTCTGGTGGTGCTGAATTAGCGTCCACCATCGATTTGGTTCGGACGCAACTGCAGTGTCATTAGGGCTTTTGATACTTTAAGACGAGAAAAATGTGCATTTTTTTTTAAGGAACTCGAAACCTGGACCTCTTGAATACACGTCGAATGTGCTTCCAATTACACCGCAAAGGAATACGGAAACGACAGAAAAATACCTTATAATATATATATATTTATATACTTTTATTTTGCGTTCATTTTTAAGTCTTTTTTTGGGTTATGAGGCCATTGCTAAATGTTATTTGACGCATATGGTATAGATACATGAAATTCAAGTTCAACCATATGAACGCAGGTAATTATCGGGGATTAATAATTAGCTCTTCAATAAGTTTACACCATAAGCTTGAAACCTGAAAGAAATAGCAACTTCAATTAGACATTAAGTAAGAGACCAAAATTGAAGAACTTTCATGTTAGCATAAACTAATAATGCAGTATTTTAAATGTTATGTAATATTTCCTCAAAAACGCATATTATCATTAAAATCTCTTAAATTCAATTCGTATCAGGACATGTGGATCGAAATGCTTCGAATAGCATGGCATTAGAACAGGATGTTAGATTAGTCTGAACCTACCATCGAGTAAAGGATGGTTCTAGTCATTGTGTTCATTTTACCCAGAAGTCCAGTCTGTCTAGGTACTGGTCAAAGGCAGAATGCCAGGATTTCTCCCAGTCGATCCCCGAGGGAAAGGAAGATAGGCGTCGAATCCCGAAGACAACACATTTGATTCATCACACAATCTGGCTTTGATAAGCCTGAATGCTATCTACACTTTTGCGTCCGTTTTCTGGTAACTGTATAAGGGGATCTGGTTTAAAAGTAATCATCTTTAGTTCATCGTCGCCTGAATTTGGTCCACTGACTCTCAGGCCTCTTGTCAGTTGCCCTTGAACTGGAGACTAATATTAGGAACAGTTTATTTCTTCAAGTATCAACTATCTTATAGAATACTTTAACAAATTAATGTTTTGTTTATTTATATTAAAGCACTTATTTATCGGAAAGCTAGGACGTATCAGTAATTTTTAATATTTAGTGTTTGTTCTAATTTAGGAAGGTGAGGGAAAAAGATGATAGCGAACATTTTTAATGTTAAGTGAAACATTTTTACAGAATTTTTAACGTGGCTTAAATTATGATTATAAGAAATCTAAATTAACCTACTAATGGGAATTAATGAAAGATGCTCTTTCTTTCATATACTGTTATTCAGTTTGCGAATTTTAATTTACGTTAGATGTATTAAAATGCTGCATAAAATTCACACATATCCGAAACCTAAAAAAAATAAATAAAAGTTAAATTTACGGCCACTCCCAATTACGCTGGCTCTAATAAATTGAGAGCGGGAACAGAAGGTATCCAAAGACCTCAAAGAGAAAATTTATAGCTCAGAAAATTCCTTGAAAGTCATTTGTTCTTAAGTAGACGACAACTTCTTAAGCTTTTGCATTAAGGAGGGACAAAAATCCAAGGCGAGAGACTTTGGGATTAGCTACTGGCTTAATTAGCCAACAAACTTAAAATGGAAGTTCTTTTCAAAGAGTAGTTAGTACATAAATCGTAAACCTCGGAGAAATTTAATCTTTCAAATACTTTCCTTTACCTCGAGAAGGATGCTAACTAAGCTAAGGAAAGCAAAGCAAATTTTAAGAGATTTTTGTGATATTATTCAGTGTGCGATGAAAGGAAATTTTTCAAACTATTTAAATATGCATAGATTGCAATACTTTTTTTAAATATCTTGGTATGTTATATTTCATCCACCTCTATATTTCATGCGCTTAAAATATTTAAATATTATATGATAAACGTGCATAGTTTTTAAAAATGAATTCTTCGAGCTATTAGGTAATTATACGGATCATTTTGTTACAAATAAAGAGAATATACATTAATTTGTTTACATTATCTGTCATTTGTTCTACTCTCTCGTATTCGATGTAATTAATTGCCATTTTTATTACCTTTAAAAATTTTAAGGCGGTCTTAAATCTTAAGTAAAGTGTTTCAACACAATTCATACTTCAGTTATTAAAGAATTTTCCTTTTACTGCGATCAGCATAAAATTGCAGCTTTAAATTTTAATTAAAACAGGAAAAAGTTTGTTATGGTTAAATACTTAGTTGAGGAACTTATTTTATTGTTGTTTAAGCCATACAAGTTTCCCACTGGGATGACATTTCATGGCTAAACCTAGGACGGATGTCATCTTGGCGGTGTTCTGTTGTTATCAAAAACATTCTACTAGCAACTGTTTATGTGTTCTTTGAGTTTGAAATTAATTACTTCATTCTGTTGTAATTAACTACATAATAAGTTTACTGTTCATAAAGCCAGAAAAATTTTGCCATGGATTAGATAAAGCATTCCATGACATCCATCTACTGTTAATTAGAGGGGAAAATCTTATTCTCGAGAAAAAAAAAAAAAAAAAAAAAAGAAAATCGTTTTCATTTTATATACCTCTAATTAATGAGAATAAGATATCAATCTGTTCCCAGAATTTTCTAACTTCCTTCCAAGTTTTTAAGAATAGAATACTCTAAACCTTTAGATATTCTGACTTTAATATTTTTCTTTTTATGTGCGACTCTCTTGGACATAATATTAACCTCAATATTATAAAGGTTTTCGGGCCCTATTTTACTATCTTTTGTTAATAGCATCTTTGGCAATAGGTATCCATATATATTTCTTTCATAAAAATAGTTTCCGCTTCATCTCACATGATGCAAAACAGAAAACCTCTGCACTGAATTTGAGTATTAGGAGCATGTGAAGCATTGCTAATCATAAGAGAAATTCCCTTAAGTTCTGCACTTTTACATTTTCCTTTCGTTAAAAGTAATATTTCTGTCTATTTCTTTTTTACCCATAGTTCTCTTTAATGTTTTTAAGCTCTTTATCTATAGCAAATTTCCTTTCTTTTCGATATTTTTTTTAAATTTCCTTTTTCTAATCTCGATTTCAATTTTTGAGTAACTCTTTTCGTACGATTCTTTGTTTCTCTCTATTCGGTTATCAATATCTATATTTCAATATCGAGTTAAAGCCACTGATTTGATAATTTGTGAGAAATTACTGCCTTCCACTTTCTTTTGCGGTACCTTTATTGAAATCGCTTCGTTTATTTATTAAACTTCAGAATAAAAAATTCTACTTCTCTGTTGAATAATATTACTTTCGATATTTTTTCATGTAAGAGCTTGAAGAGGCCTTTTGAGAAGTTATTTTTTAGACTTATTTTCATGGAATACAATATATGTTCGATATCTGAACGTTTTCATACTATGATACTTTGCAAAATGTTCCACAACCACCATATCCTCTAACGCAACAGGAAAACGTTACGAAGTAAACAGCATGATTTTGAAATCTGTGGAAAAAATGGCAGTTTTCAATTCCCTTAAAATAACGTGTATGCTGCCTGGACGGTATGTTTTCCTCTTAGGGCTGTAATTATAGAGTTGAGGGCCCTGGGGCAACAAATGACAGGGTCTCCATCATTCTTTCCCCAACACCACGTTATTTTTATTAATTATCTTTGAGAATTTTCTAATTATGTTTGAGAATTTTCTTAATAGTTAAAGTAGCTTTAAACATTTTTAATATTTTAGCAGAATGAATGTTTTTGATACGTCTCGCTGATGCTTTCTATTGTATGTTACATTTGATTCCTATCCTTCCTGTTAAATGGAAAAAATTATATCTGAAACTAGTTTACGTTCTACAGAGTGTAATACGAAATATATGCAATATAGTTAAACTAAAATAATAATTGCAGTAATATAATGTTTTTATGATATCAGTATAGTATATTTTCACATTTCGATTAAAAAGTTTCTCTTCACATTAAGGTTGCTTTGATGGGTCGGCAACTAAATAAATAAGAATAAATCAAGGTTCACTCTCTCTTCTTAAGTGACATTTAGTGATGCTATTTTATTTGCTATTTTATTATATTTGCTTTGCAAAAAGAATTTCCACACAAATAATTTATAAATTTCCAATGTCTAAAAATGCGTTATTGGTAATCTCATGAATTTTTATTATTTTGGAATAGAAATTTGGAAATCGTAAATAAAGTCATGTAAGAACGAAATTTCTCACACCACGCTGTTCATCATCATGAACACTACCGTACCATTAATCGGAATCGCAGAAATACCATGTGCATAAATACACGCCAAACAGGTTTTTCCTTTTTTTTTCCCCTGTCTACGGCTCGCAAGAGTATGCGGGGCTGCGGCCCTTGCATGTCTCACACTCCTGGAATATTGTCCTCTTTTTGATGGAAAAGAAGGAGCGAAGTAGCCTGAAAATTGCTCGAAATATCCAGAAGTGATTATGTTGAAAATTAATCTATCTTGAAGTAACTATGCTAAAAATTAATCTCTCTTGAAAGACCTTTGTTAATATGTGTTTCGCATCAAGAAATTGCTGCTATTGTCATCGGCTCGTCACTTCGTGGTCGTTACCTTATGGTGGCCTGAATAATCAGTGTAAAAGAATAATCTAGACATCTAGACATGTATAAAGCAATATCTGAATTGTGTGTATGAATCGCAGAGTTATTTCTAACAGGATGACGGAACGATGATTTTAGATTTAATTTTTGATTTCTATCTTCACAAGACGACGCCGTTCTTATGCCTTTGTGTGCTATGCTATTAATATGATGTATTTAATTCAGATAATGCTTAATTAAATAAAGTGAGATTGAGAAAGGAAATTGTTCTCTAAAGCCTTTATGCTGTGATTTTGGGTAAGTGAAACATTTTATTATTCTCTCTATTATGTGTTATAACGCAATGCACGAGGTATCGTTTTTCAAGCCAGCAAATATTGGGCACAATGTAACTTTGATTTGATACTTGTAAGTGTCTGGTTAAATAGTGATTTACACACAACACCATATGACATTAAAGTACAAACAATCCTCATTTTTAATTAATGCAAATAATATTACGAGCTAGGTACTGATTCCTGTCAGGGTTTTCTAGAACACTAATGTTATAAGATTCTATTAATAGGGTCACCAATTTGAAAAAACTTATATTTATCAATATTTTTCACAATAATCTGCATATGAATGTTCGCCAGGTAAACTTTTAACATCTGAAATCCTTTTCCAAATGATATTTTATTTTAGTTACCTGTAAATCCAAACATTCCCCTATTTAATTTGTATACGGCCCTTGAACATGATTCTTGGTATCAAATACCTGAATATAATAACTGTTTTCCTACGGGAATCAAATCTTCTGTGTTTTGCTTCTTATAACGAGTGCAAAATTTTCCTGAATATAGAAATCGGAGGACAGGAGAAACGTATAAAAATTAGATTTCGTATTTTATAAAAAATAACGCTTTACACGAAAACATGAATCATTGCGTCATTTATAGTATTCTTGTAATCAGAACTATATGTCTACGAAAAGCGATTGCAAAACTTAAACCGGTTATAAACTCTTGTAGACACAGACTGTATATATACACACACAATGGACACAGTCTGTGAACTTTCTCTTATATTTCGTTCCAAAAATTTAAATCTTGTGTAGTTAATGACTTTATTTCCAAACCACTCCTTCCGAACGCTTTAAAATTCTATTAACTTAATTTTTCAAATTTAGGCACTATTTCTGCGAAATATTTGAGCTATCTTCTTTTTCGTTTTTCTACTTTTGGGTATGAATGTAACCATGGTTTTCCCTTCTTTGTAGATTTCTTTGCTCCTGTTGAAAAGGGTCCTGTACCTGTTTGCCCTCGAAATCAATATAATCGTAACAAAATTCCACGCCAAACACAAGTTCATTGTGTAGCTAAATCTGTGCTTTATTTTGCCGTGTTTCTCTTATTTTTAGAAGTAACATCAATGCAGGTAATGCGAATGGTAATACTTGGGTTACAATGCAGGTAATACTTGGGTTAACTAATGTTGGTATTTTCACGGAGAAATAAATAGGCATAGCTTTTTAAGGCACACATGTGCAATTGGAATGTTCGCTAACAGACATATGATTCTGAATTATTTGATAGAAGTAAAGCACGCTAGGATCTACGTATATAGACTGAAATGCCTTTTTAATGTATCTGTCAAAAGAAACTGATTCTTTTTACATCACACAGTGGATAAAAAAAAAAATTAGCTTCCCTGTTTCAAGAAAAGAATCGGAAAGAGGACCAGACCACCGAGTGTTTCAAAATCATGTAACTGAATCGCTGGTCAGCCTCGTTAGAAAAAAAATGGCTTGCATGCATAATTACCAGCTTTATATGTGCTAAAAATTCAACAATTAGTATTCAATATCAGTTTGTTTTCTATTACGTAAAATAGGTATTTTCAACAAACAGTTCAAAAGCTTCATTTATTTACAAAATGGAAGCACCTTCAAGAACGATTTTACATCGCTACAAATAGAAATAAACAATCATACTGATACTTCCAGATGACAGTCTGTAGGTTAAAGGCGAAAACATCACGGAAAAAATATCACGGACGGAAACTTCGCACAGAAAACAACACATCTTTGTACGAAGCATCGTAGGAGAAAACAAAGCAAATTGAAAACATTGTAGTTCTAAAACAGTGTCGTACAAACATCGTCGCCGAAGAAAAGGCCATTCAAAAATCTCGCAATTTAAAAACATAGTCGGCGAAAATATCGTGATAAAAAAACGATAACCTCGCAGACATGAGGATTTTAGGTTTTAAAAGTTGTAAGTAAGTATTTGCATAATGATTTTTAAACGCAAGAAGAAATGAGGGATACGATCATAAACTGATGAAACTAATCATAACAGTTGACAGAATTTAAAAAATTGGATAATTATTTAAGCAATTTTAATAGAAGTTACCACATGTACAAGTAGTTACTCATCATCCCTTTTCCAATGTTTCTTAGACTATAATTTGCATGAAAACTCACATATAAAACTTTATAAAAGAGATTAATTAGTTAATGATGTTTATTAATTAACTATATAAGTTTAGAATTCTATTAACTGCTATACCTAGTGTTATTTTTCTATTCATTTTCACTTTTTGAACTTGGTTCTTACTTTTCACCAAAAATTTACTAGGTAATTCAAAAGCATGAAATATGGAATGAACCTAAGTTTCGAAATGTCAAAGGAAGAATCAAATAAGTTTAATAAAAAAGAGATATTAGATAATATATAGAGATATTAGACATTAGATATTAAAAAGAGCTATATGAAATTCAATTAACATTGAGGACCTATTACTAAGACCTAACTTTTTAAAACCTACTCGTGCGACTTTTTCAAAACTTGGCAATCTGACATACTTTGAGTCGTAGAAACGCACATGGAAAAAATTGGTATGTTATTTAAGAAAAAGCCCGATTTTGTGTCAAAATTTCCATGTTAGAACAATGCACTGTATATACTAGATTTATATATAAATCTAATATATATTCTAGGTCGCGCTTTCGAGACTTGAAAAACGCAAATGCAAATTGAATTTATCAATAGGCCAAGTAAAACGGAAAATATAGAACTGCCCACTTTTTTTTTGAGCAGTGTCCATACTTCGGTTGCAGATTGAATACGCTCCACGGTCTTTCAGTCGTTAAAGTTTTTCAGCATTCAATTTGACAATTTTCTGTTACTTGTGTTTTTGTAATAAAAATAGTAATATGTCACATTTTAAAAGAGGAGTAAAATGTCGAAAACAAGTGTTAAGAAAAGAAAAACACACAATTTTAGTACAGACTGGGAGGAACAGATTTTCTACTTCTGGCCATAAGAGTTGGCAATGTCGAAAAAAAAAATAGTGCCCGCCGTTCGGAGGAAAAAAATGTTTTTAGGTATATCACTGCAAAAGAAGAATTATTAACGATATTAACGATTAGAAAGAACGATTATTAACGATTAGAAGGAAGCAAGAGGTGAATATGTTTACTGCGCCTTAAAAAATACAAAGAGGAAGAAAATAATTTATAAAATTATATCGATGACACTTGATGGGGAACCATCAATGACCGGCACAGTCATTGGATTTTTGGCTATGTGTATTATAGACGATGACTTACCGCATTGGCTTTCTTATCATTGCATTATTCGACAAAGGCCCCTTGCAGTAACATCCTAAATATGCGTTATCTTATGGGAATCTGCATGAAAATTGTAAACTGAGTTCGAGAAATAAATCTTCAGAGAAGGATGTTTTGGATCCAACTAGAAGAAAACGAATCTGATTGCGAGGAATCGTTACATCATACAGATGTTCGCTATTTAAGTCGGAGTATATTTTGAATGAAGATATTTACTACAAGAGGTAAAAGATTTTCTGGAATCAAAGGATAAAGCGTGCGTTAAACTTAATGGTGATGTTTCATTGATAGATTTAGCTTTTATTGTTGATGTTAAAAACCATCTTAATGAGTTGAACTTGCAACTGCAAGGAAGAAATCAAACAATAGTAGAAATGACTGGATTTGTTAATACTTTTAAAAACAAGTTAATATCTTCTCAGCTGATGAAGAATGAACTAAAAATTTTCTAAAACATTTCCAATGAGTTGTTTAGAAATAGAGGTACATTGAACATAAAGAAATAATAAAACTTGGAAAAACTTGGAAAAAATTGGCTCCGAAATTTGAGAGGCGTTTTCAAGAATAGTATGCAGGCTGTAGACTAAGTCTTCTACTAACTATAATTAAGAGGACTAACATTAGATGAAAATTATTTATTTTTTAATATATTTGAGTTGTTTGATAAGAAATGCATCATTTGAAATTATTATATTTGTGGCTATTAAGTTTTCATCTTGCGTTTTGGTTTGAACACGCTTTTAAATGAGTAAGATTTTTTAGGTAGGGTTAGGTAGGTAAGTACACGTTTCGTATTTATTATTGAGTTAAAAAATATTGTAAACCTTTTTTTAGATCACCACACCTACGTCACTGGGTGGACCGCAACATCTTGAGAAAATTAGAAGAAGCCAGTACCCTAAAAAAATCTGCCCCGTCTTGATCTTGAACATGTATGACATATATGTGACACACACACACACAAGAACGATCTTATACTGGTTTTTATTAACATTCAAAGTGTATACTCATAAATGTCTAGCCATGCATATTCCTTGTTTCTCCTTTTTTATTTTTCTTTCTAAACTCATAAAGGAGATCTTGGTTTTTCAAAACTTAATTAATCATTTTTACTTGTAGAACAGGAGAAGTAGAAATTACTTTGAGATATATTAAATTCTAAAGAGTTAGTGTGTATTTATCATCGAGCATTGGTACAAAAGCCGCCATTTCCACCATGTATGGAAGAAATTATTCTTATTTCTTTGGTAAGACTTCAATGTTCCCCTCAATGTATTATATCGAATATGAAAGCAAACATTTCTCTGCGTCACAGTCACATGCATAAACGTTGCCTCCATGGCAACGCAAAAGGCAAATACTTTATATCCGCAGATGTCTTGGAATAATAATCAGAGAGAAGATTCTGAGTCTCTGAAGCTAATATTATCTCCATCTTCGCAGCTAAGATTTTGCGAATATGGATATTTTTTCCTTCCTTCCAAATCGCCAGTCAAGGAAACTACGATATATGTTGTTCACAAAGTGTGTGAAATATTCATGAAAAAGCGCCTTTATATCAGATGCATATTTAATACAAAATCCATATTTGCCGTTGGGAGACTGTTACGAAAAATAACAAAATGGGGTGTGCATTTTGAATGGGTTAAGTAATGTTTGGAAAACTTGGAAGTAATTTATTCTGAGCAGGCTTTCACATCAATATTCAGTAAGCTTAGAATTATATGATACTTCGAGGTTGGCTTTTGTTTCTTTTGAGCACTTAAGGCAGCCAAGAAGATATGCTCGGAAATTTTCAATGTCTTCAGAAAATTGATTCAAGATTACAGAGCGGTTTTCGGTACAAAACATATTATTCAATAGCTAACCGAATCCAAACTGGACTGATTGGGATAAATAAAAAAAGTGTTCAGAAATGTATTTCTGATATGAAAGAATATTTTTAAAATCATGTATTCAAAATTTGAAATCTTTATAAACACCTGATGCAAAACACTTACTTAATAAACTTCTTTAAAAACTTTTCAAAACTATTTGGTGCATTTGAAGATTCAAAAACATATACACAAACTCAAAAAGACTAAATAATTTACAACTGAATGATGTATAACGGCATGGATAGTATAATTACGTAATGGATTATCGCATTTAATTAAGCTTGTTTTGATGGTGTTCATGGTTAGCCTGTTCAAGCACCAAGTAAAGGATTCGTGATTTGAATGATGGCGAGGCGAAGCACAGTTCATTTTCCACAGTTCCTGCTTCAGATAAAGCTAATAGTCTCTGCAGTATCATCTTCCCTACAGTAGAGTTGCACTTTCCACTTGCGCATTACGACGAAAAGAATGTAAGGAATTATGGTGTTTCTCGTGAATGCTGTCTTATGGATATGGTTAGCATTTCCAGCTAGCAAATGAAAGGTGCATTATTCGAATCCCAGAGAGGATACAGTTGTTTCAGTTTCCTGCTCATAAATATGGAAGCTTCGCGTGGTTCATATATTTACTATCTAAACGCAGATTATTTCTGAAAAGCAGATAAATGAAACAGAATGGATGTTTTTACCTGATATAATAGGTAATTTATCTTGCTGTATATATGAAAGACAATTATTATTATTAGCACACAAAAAACATATTTTTTAGGCATGAGAAAAATAGTTAGCGAAGGTAAAAGCGTTATCTGCGCTTCATGGCAGAATGCTTAAAAGTGAGAAGTTTCTCCTTTTTTTGGATTGAGTTCAATGCCGGTTAGCGGAGGCAGGAGTAACGCCGGTGGTAGATCTTAATCGCTTTCGTTTCAATGGAGACTGCTCTACAAGAAGAATATATATTGAACTGAAACTAAAATGTGAGACTATAATATTTTAATAAAACAAATATTCGTTCTACCTGAATGACAAATATTCAGCAGATATGCTCTGACATGCTGTTCTTTCTTTATCTAAAGGATAAGTAAGAAGCCTTTTGCTTTTTTATAACATGTGGGATTGCATGCGATAGTATTCTTTCTTAAACATAAACATATCATAAGATAACATAAACATATCAAAAGATTGAACATATACATATAAAAAGATTGATTAAAACAGAATATTAGAGTAAATTATCTGGAAGTCATGAATTCGTCAGGGTAAATGAATAGCTGCTTGTCCATTACGAAAATATTTAAGCGCGTTCAGAAGTGGCTTGCTGGAAAAGCACGCCTGTTAAAGGCAATTTAAAAACACGATACATGCTGAAATGGCTTCTCTTCGCCAAAATCTGCATACTCCTGAAATAGACGAAATTGAGTTATCTCCCCCTCACTAAAATCGAGCAGAACTTTTATATGTTAAATTGAAGAACGTACATTACATGTATGGTATATAAACATTTCTACTATTGTTATACTATATTTCATAATCTATTACTGAAACTGCTATGTAATAAATGAACAAAGAAATTATCGATATAACTTTTTGCCTCGAACTTTACCATGAAAGGTTTCTGCAGACGTTCATGCTGATTGGTATTTTCATGATGACGGCTTTCTTTCTTTTCTTTTTTTTACTTAAACGACGAGTTTGAATTGGAATACTTAAACCACAACTGAGCAATCGTGGTCTATCTGCTTAAGGGGACGAATGCCTTCCTGGAAAACATTTTAAAAGAAAATTACTGCCTTTCACATTATACATTAAAAAATCATACGCAGCAGAGCTGTTTGCTGGGATTTGCATATAGGTCGAATTATATGTGTTAAGCATTTTTACCACTATACTGCCAGTCGGTCGGTACATTTAACCATATACGATATGTTTACTGTGTGGCAAATAAATGATGAGTTCATGTCTATCTAACCTATATTTTATTTAAATTATTCGGAAGCTTGCATTCATCCTCTAATTCAAACGCACTGGAAATTGATATTAATTCAAGAAAGGAAAACAAAATTTGTAGCAGTGAGTACTTAAACTCTTAAAAACAAATGATGTATTGTATGGGAAATTTAGCATATTGAGAGAAAGACGATAGAGAGAAGGAAACTGAAATACAAAATGATCCATAACTACGATTTTATAAAGAGACGTATGCACATGTAAAAATAGGAATGGAAAATGAGATCAGAGTTTCAAATAGATTAAAATAATGCAAACTAGAACGGATTTACGTGGTAGGAAAATTTTGCTGTATTGCGCTATAAATCATAAAGAAATTGATAATGGAATAAACCAAAAGTAAAGATCATTGGAGGAATATAGTGAGTGCAAACGGTGAAAATAAAATACAGAAATAAACTAAAATACATTGTTTTAAGAGCTGTAATCAATTATGGAAAGAAGTAATAAAAGAAGAATACTTGATTAATAAAATATCTAACTTTATCATCATTAAATTTCATTACTTTACAAGTTGAACAATTATTAAAGCAAAGCTCAAAAGTAGGCTAAAGCTTAAAGCCGCTAAATACTGACACTGTGATATGAATTTAAAATCCATTGAACGGCCCGGCTGCGTGAACATTTCTGTGGCTTTTCACTTGTGTAACATGCAATGCAAGCAAGTTTCTTTTAAAACGTCTTCAAATAAAGCAAGTAGTCCATCAACCAGATAGATCTCCTTTGCTTTTCCATATTTATAATCTAGCTTAATAAGCGTGACAAACATCTTTAATCATGGTTTCACACACTATACTCTTATCAACTCTTATGAACATTTTTTGAAAGTTTCAAAATATTTGGTAAAAGAAAAGTATGCATTGAATGTGTTAATATTTCCAAAAGTAAATATAATTTACACTGAGATTTTTTAGAAAATTTTATGCAAAATATTTGTTTTATGACCAACTAGTTGTTACAAGCAGGGATTAGTTTTGCATAGTGATGCAATTACATAACTATGTGTAAAATGCAAACCTTCTCTGTCTTCGACGGCTTAAAATTATTTATAGCTTCACTATATAAATTAATTTATCCGTCCTCACTTAGAGTCTCCTTACGTAGGGCCCTGCGTAATTGGAAGCACGTCCAGCCAACAACCTGGAGCTCCGGAATTCAAATCCCGGCAATGGCATAGATTATTTTTCATGTTTTCTTCTCTTGGACATATCTCTAAAAGTGGCGCCCAAATTAAATTGTATGAAAAGTACTACGTCACCTAGTAGATTTGGTGGCTGGTCTCTTTTTCCCCAGTAGTATTTAAGTAGGGAGAATGTAAACTATTTTCTCACTCTTTATCGTACAGTTTCCGATTATGATTGGAAGCGTACCCAGCTAGCTATCATACGTTGAGGATTTCGAATTCCTGCGAGATTTTAGTCATTTTCCATGTTTTTTGCATCGATAAATGCATACCCGCTCTTCAACAAATACTTTAAAAAATTAATTTCAAAAATATTTTGAATTATCAAGTTAAAAGAAAAAGCCCAAAATACTAGTATTTACCCTGCATGCATTTTTCAATTACACACTTCTAAACGTTTCACAATTACATCTCATGAAGTGGAATTAAATTACTCGTTGTATTTTTCGCTTAGGCTTTTGCATCCCCTTATGTAACTTTTGTTCCTAAAAACATTTTTTTGCTAATTATTGAAGCACGATGTGTGCTACGAAACAGAACTCCTGGGAGAAAAATGCGATTCTTCTTTAAATGCAGTGAGATATTCTTGGTTTCAGAATCTGGCATTTTTCGCATTTCTTATAAAAGTTCATATATAATTTAATTTATACGTGTTTCAAAAAAAGGTTCTCGAATTACTAAGAAATTACGACGCGAATTCCTCGAAACTGAAAAAAATTTTAAGCTGTTAAAAATTTAAATGTGGAAGTCGATTATTTCTTTCTTATTCAGTTTTGGAAAGCATTTTTCTTATTCTTCAATTCACTAAGTTATCATAACAGATTTAAATCCTTGATTCTTGTTCTTGAAATATGTTTAATATCTTAATGAAAATAATAATAATAATTTTAGTTTAAAAAGTCATAAATTATTTTTTAAAGAAATGATTATTCTCTTACTCTCTCTCTCTATATATATAAATAAAGCTGATTCGCTACTGTGTGTACACATTTTTGAGAGAGTTAAATTACTCAAAAATGAACCGGAATCAGATAGCAATGTAAGGACGGAAATGCCACTATCATGTGCAAATGAACATGAGAAGCATCAGGAACATGAATAAAAGTTAGAGATTTAATAGCAACACATATGTAAAGAAAATTATTTTATTCGTTAAAATATAAAAATTGCATTTTTAACAAGTATCATAGGGAATGTTCAAAGATACAGCCGCAGCTGCAATAGAAGCGTGATATCAATGACATATGATTTCGAAATACTTCCAGCGTCTCTCGAATTACGCAGATGAGTGTGACAAGATCCTTCTCATTGCCTAAGGGCGCATTATACACCAAATTTTTCATGTTAGTCCAAAAGAAAACAGGGGACCATAATCTAGCAATCGACCGATTTTGCATGCCAATGGATGGGATTATAACATTCGCAATGCATTTTGGTCCAAGTATCGGAGTGAAGTGCTTTGCTAATGTCATAGCTGAAAATAAGCTTGGCCACCATTGTGTTGGAATCACATATCATGGCGCAAAGACTGATGGGATTGTTGATATTTTGACATTTCGGGCAAGACTTCTTCAACAGAGTCTTGTAGCATCTTCCATTCAAATGAGTAGACGAAAGATAAGGTTCTTTATTGTTCTATACTATGTTCACTAGAGAATGACTGATGAAACTTCATAAAGTAAGATATAAGTTATTTTACATCTAACTTTATGAAGTTTGGAGGGTTTACATATTTTTAGGACGAATTCGCATCCATGTTATTAATGTTTAAAATGCAAATAATACTTTTTTAAATACTCCCATCTGATAGCCCTTACTACTTTTCGGAGTCTATTAATTGTGGCATGTTTCCGCGTAGGAACATGCCACAATAAATAGACTCTTTTAAAGACACCAGACACAATAGAAAAGTAAAGAGACTTCGCAGGAATGCGTTGAAAACATATATGTGCAGAATTTGAATCAGTTTTCATTTTTTCAAGGAAAGTAGTGGTACTTCTCCGAAGTACGACTTATTCCTTTGCCTGGATGAAGTTTTACTCTTTGAAAATCGTCGGGATAAATAAATGGGATACCTTCTGTAAAAATCGGACGTAAAGCTTTCTCATGTTAGAACATTGAGTTGATTTAAAAAAAAAAAAAATCCATTTTTCTTATTTCTACTTTCCCAGTGTAAGAGACTCTTACGACAATAATAAACGTCTAACTGAAACTTTCTTTGCATTGACAGAGATAGGTATGTACAATTTTTGTCTTCGTTTTTGATAATGAATAGACTTTTTTGTTGCTGTCATTTAAACAAAGCGTGCCTAATCATGTGTCACAACGTAATATTTCCATTTATCTGCTGCTAAATAGTTTTCATACAGATTTCTACAAATTGTTCTGTACTGAACAACTTTACTCGGCTGGAGATAGTAAAATTATATTTTTTAGCTTAAACTTTATATCTCTGTCTGATATATTTAAGAATTTGTCAAATGTTTTCTGCCTCGGCGGTTTCGTCTTGTTGCCACAGACTAAATGTAGAAATATTAGAAAGAGTACGTATCTTATGTACAGCACGAACCTTCATTCGATTTATAAAGTTGCTTATTTTTCATTTAGAAATTTTAATAACATGCTTTTAGTAATGTTTCTGTATTAGGGAAAACGAGTATTTCTCTTTGGAAAGCACAAAATATTTTCTTCGATCCGCAGTTTCTTTATATCCGACATTTGGAAAGAAGATTAAATTAAAAAGTAGCAGACAATATTTCTCATTCCGTATAATAAGCTGTTGCCAAAAATTTTTATTTCAAAACATTTGCTTTTTTAAAATTTTTTATCGAAATAGTTTTAAAAATGTGTAATCACTCTATGTATATGCTATCATGGTATACTGAAGCATTTGCCAATGAATATTTAGTTTTTAATGCATATAGTGTATTGATCGCTCACGGTTTATATGTAATAAAATAAACGTTCATATATTTGACAGTTCTACCTTACCAAACTGATCGTTATTTTATTTCGTTGATTCAATCGTCTCAATATCAGTAACATGCAACTAAACTTTTACGAAATTGCTAGACTGTTCCACTTTTATCTGCCTTTGTTTATTTGAACAAATAAAAGCGGTATTGCCCATGGAAAGAGGGAAAAAAGAACACAAAACAGATAGAAATACTTCCCGAGGTAAAGAAAACACCTAACTCAATCGGTCCCTTAACTTCAACCGAGACGTAACTCAGTTATCCCGGACATGAAATGCCTCCAGGTGACTGACAAACACGGACAGCTGACCATTCTTCTTTGTCGCGTGACTTCTTGGGTGAAGTCCAGAAGCTGGGGAAGTCACGTTCGCTCGCTCGAGATTATGTCGGAATCTCTTTTGTGTCAAGGATTGGTTCTTCAAAGGAATGCTTGCTGCGACAACAAGTTAAGCTAAGTGGATATTGCAGCATTTGCATTACACGTGCGTTGTCAGATGGGAATATATTGCAGAAAACGTTGGCATGTACTGTATGGAGAGAATAATTCCTTGTTGGTAACCATGTACGCAGAAAGAAAGTCTGAATATTTTTAAGCAGGATAAAAGGAGCTATTTACAGAAAAAGAGAGAAGATATATTCTAAAAATCTGCGTTGGCGTTTTTTGTAAATTCCAAACAGACACATATAAATGTAAATCAAAAAATGAAATTTGAAAAGCGTTTTATTTACTTTAATATTAAAATGGCCTTATGGCAAAGTCTTGAGAGGTTGACATAAAAATAATTCATCAAAGAGTTCACAAATAATTGATCTGTGATAAATATTGTATGGAGATTCAAAATAAATTGTGCAAAAGTTGCTATTGTCAGAACAAAAAAAAAAAAAAAAAAAAAAAAAAAAAAAAAGTTCTTTCTTAGCCTTTGACAACTTGACAAATTTTTCTTATTATGTGGTTTGGAATGTGAATGACTTTAAAAAGTTAATTTTCGTCTGTCTTTCTTAGTCTTAGAATCTAATAAAGACAGTTTAAATTAATTGTTAAACAAACGAACTAGCATCTTTTCCTTTTATGACTTTTGTCATTATTTTTATTTTTAAAATGATTTTTAACTTGTCTCTTAATTTTTTACATGCATGGTAGAAAAAACTTCAGAAATTCACATTGTTAACTATATATGTGATGTTTGTACATTCGGCGGAAGATGAAAACTATTCACGTTTAGTCATGGCCGACACTGCTGCGTAGAAGACTGAACATTATGGCGTAATGGAATTTTTAGAAGCACGACCAGCTTGATAGTTATAAACATCATTTATCTTGAATGTAGAATTTCTTAATACTTAACTGTAGAAGAGTAGGGATGCTAAACGTGTCCCATGATTTTAAATATGTAAATGCATTTTAATTAATAGCGAATGGCTAGCAAAGGCTGAACGACAAGCTGTCAGCACGGAGACAAAGAGAAGAAAGAGGGAGAAACTACGCAGTTATTAACTATTTATACAATATAAGGGGGCACAAAGTACAGCTAGTCTGTGATTGAATTTAGTTCCATTTTTCAAGCAGCGTCGTGTAATTTGGAATAATCTCGAATTTGAGAGAAAGGGTGAACTTAGTGCTAGAGCACCAAATCTAGAATGTTAATTTTTGAAGTCGTTGGTTATTTTTTAAAACAGCTATCGCAATTTTTATATCTTACATATAAATTCATAATTTTATTAGATGCCACCTAGGTTTATCAAATTCATGACCAGTAAAAACACTGTACAATTTGTAATAAAGTGTGGAAACGGTTGACAATATAGTGATATACTGGATTGAAGTGGAACCTAATACAAATTATATAAATATCAACAAATAATAACATTGTGTTACATAAACAAGTTAAACCCATACAGTAATACAGTAAGGGACTGTACATTTTTATTACACAATTTCTGCACAGCAGCATTATATTTTGAATAGCGGCCTTACACCATGAAAATATACTTAGAAATAAAATAATTCAAAGGATGCACTGATTAATTTCATATTACTATTTACATTGTTTAATATGTACAAATCTAAACATAATGCACATTAAAGCTAATTATTAAATTCCATTTTTAAAATTTACAATAATTTCTATTTCGTATGTTATTACATAGCTATTTTTTCTCCCATAAATCTATATCACAGTCTTTAAAATTGTTGACAAGAAATTAGATATAATAAATATAATAAAATAGTAACAAAACGTAAGAAATTCCTGCGCTTGAGCTGCAGAGGATTGAAGAAATTATCAATTTCTTTTTTTAAGATTATACTATTCTAGGAATATTATTTAACATTTTCGAGCTATTACTTAGTAGCGGTATGCGTCTCAAAATGGCAAAAAGAACGAAACATGTATTCGGCACTCTTTAAATATCCATGTTTAATAGTCTAAATACTTACCTCGAAACTATTTGAAGTTTCGAGACTATTATATTACTATTTGAAGCTTCAAGCAAAGGATGATGAATAGTTTTTATTTGTTTATACTACTCTATATTTTTACGATTTAAATTACTTTTTCTATTACCTTTCTTGAAGAATCAAATTCGCAAAATATTTTCCGAATTAAACAATATAATCGATAATCTCAAATAATAACGCATTCTGTATCCCGATTGGGCAGTAACACTTCTAATTCCTAAAGAAATTCTGCTTTCAGCGCGAGGTTGTGTTAGGTTATTGAGTTGCTTTTGATATTTATTTATTCATTGTATACATCTCTACAATTAATTAACTGCTCATTTACTCAGCTATAATTTATTATCCTTATGTTTAGTCTAGTGTTACTATGAAGTTTTCATTACGATCTCTGTTATTAATTTGTCACTGTACAATTGAATTAGCGGAATAGAATTCATAATACCCACTGCCAGATTCAGTGAAAATAATAAGGAATTAGATAAAAGAATCCGCCAAAAGCATTATATTGAACTTCAAACTCTTTATTCAAGAATTAATTTAGAACGCTCATGGTTTCAATTAGTTTTTCAAGAAGTTATTTTGTAGCTGAAACATATATTTTCAAGTAATTTGTTGTTCTGATACGCACATATTTGCACTCAACAATGAACACTTATAAGTAACTCATAAAAGGAATTATATAAATCATAAATTATAAGTTCATTTGCAAATGTCTTTATATTTCAACGTGCTAATTAATATGGTGTATAAATGTCATTAATCAAAGATGGAAACATGAAATTTCCATCTACTTTGCATTTTTTTGCCCTTCTTCAAGCGGTATATTTGAAATAATCTTTCATATGCTTATGAACTGAAAATAGCAGCTTTCTTAATAATCCCGTTATTTCAATAACCTAAGGCTACATTTCTAAGCACGCGTAATATTTCAGCGTAATAAAACAAATATGATTAAATTTACATAATTTACTCATAGAGCAATAATTGTTATTTAGTTACATTAAAGCAATTTTAAATCATATTTATTATTATTTAGTTGCAGTGAAGTAATTTTATTTCGTGAGAAAAGATTTGTTTTCACTTAAGATTTTTGAACAAGCACATCTGGATTATTTTTCTTATAAAGAGAAAAAATACATGATTCACACTATGTACTTTCAAAATCCCTCTGTGAATAAAAATTTCTTGCAATTTATTTCTCTTATTTGTCGTTAGTGTTAGATCAAGTATGTCCACGAATCTTAACAAGGCAAGAGACCGTGGTTGCGCCGCCTTCCGACGACTCTTTCCTTTACGCACTGAGGACTTTATAGCACACAAAACGAATATACTCATTTCCAATCCGATTTTGCAGGTTAATATTCCTTCAACGACAAATACAAAAATCTTCACTTCTCTTTCCTTTCCACCAAATTGTCGAAAGGATTTTTTGACTAGACGATATTTTAAGAATGTCCGCCGAAACATCGCAGAGAAAAAAACGCAAGGCAAAAATTTCGTCGAGCAAAACATTGTGGGAAAAAAAGAAAGCAAGGAGAAAATATCGCAGTTCGAAAACATCTTGGTACAAAATATGTAAAATAAAGCGATTAAAAAAATTTGCAGTTCAAAAACATCGTCGGAACTATCACGGTAAGGAAAAAAAAAAGCACCTATAAAATCATCGCATGATGAATGATTTTTGAAAATAAGAAGCTCTCGAAGTTAAAAATGTTCAGAAATATTTTTAAATTCCTGCCTTCCGAATGACTGATGTGAAAACAAACGAGTTTCCTGCTGAACTGGCCAGCAGCAGTAACCGAGTGATAAAATCCCTGAACACTGGTAGTTCGATCTAGCTAATGAGCTCTAGCTGCATGAGATTTTCGTGATTTTTCTAATGTATAACGTCGTTACAAGCCAGTTCATAAGTCCTCAACAAAGGCATTCATCCGCTTATGCAGATAGCGCTAATGTGCTTCGCCCCAATTCAACAAATCTGAATCCTCTACTGAAATATTATGCAGCTGGTATGTTTCATCGTTATTAACAAATAATCATCCATACTATTAATGACGTACTGTACATGAAAATGCTAATGAAACTTTATAAAGACGAATAAACTGAAAGATTTAATTTTCACTAAAAAATATCAAATCAATAAAGGTGTTAGAAAACAATCTTATAATATGGAGAAGATAAACTAAACAAATTTAATAGATGTAATAACATGCAGTTCCTTATCTTCCTTTTCGTAATTATTTTTTAGATTACAATTTTCATGGAAAAAAATACAACAAAACTTTAATAATTTTATTTTTTCTAATTAATTAATGACCTATATTAATTAACTGTGTGAGCTTAAAATTCCATTAATTCATATAAGAAGATTTAATTTTCTACTCATTTTCAGCTTTTGAATGTTTATGTTTCCTTCTTAATTTGCCTGGAAAAATCTATTAGTTTGTAGAGACATTAGGGATTTTTTAAGGTATGAGAAACTCAAAATGAGCAATGCCCTCGCCGGGACTCAAACCACGGACCTCTCGAATACGCGCCGAGCGTGCTGACCATTACACCTCGAAGGCATGCTAAGAAGGCGGGAGAAACACCTCGTATACTCTCCCTTTTAAAGAGCGACTGCGAATTAGGGAACCCAGTCACCAAATCCTGGTGGTGGAGAATCATCATCCACCAACATTTTTTGTTCGGGAGCCACTGTAGAAATATTAGATGTTTTTTGAAAGTAGGAGAGATGAAAAATGAGCAATAACGAATTTTTGACTAACAAACTTAACGATTTAAAAGCAAGCAATGACAACATTCTACGGGGTGGGACCCCTTTATATCTCCAGCGTGCGGAGCTGTATATCGGAAATTCTAAAAATATGCTCATTTTAAAATTATTTTGCGACATTGCTATTGAACTGAATTTTATGGTTTACGTGCAAAGAACATGATATTTAATAAATAAAGGGGACACACAAAATGTTGAAAAAACGCCCCTTTGACTTCTTGAGTTATTTTTCTAATAATGCATACGATTATCAACAGCATAAATTTTACAACAAAATATTCAGTTACTAAATAAGCCTGCAGAATTTTCATGTGATAAAAATTTCATGTTTATTTGTATTCATATTTACTTCACATTTATGTTTATTTATTCTATGGTTAAAATGGGATTTAGTTTTAAGAATTTCCCAACAAAGGCTTAGCAAAAGATTGCAAACACTATACTTCAATTAGATTTGATTTTCTGATTTCATGTGATCGCTGCAAAGCCTAAAGGGCTATCTGTCTGAGGAAAGGGATGCCTTCGTGGATGATTTTCTAAGAAAAATTGGCTCGTATGCATGTTACACATGGAGAAGACGATGAAAGCACCCCTGCAGCTAGGCCATTCGCGGCAACATTACATTCGCTTTGTACCTGTATTCAGCGACTTTACCAGTCGGCCGCTGGTGGGCCTTACATGTATTAGGGAAAGATGATTTAATAAATCTGTAAGGATTATTAAATGGATAATTTTATTATTTAATTTTGAATACAAATAAACAAAATTTGAAAATGTTTCTGTAGAATAATTAAATTATGAATATATTGAAATATTTAATGTTGGAATTTTTTATGTTTAAAAATATTTAAAAAAAATAATATAATAATTTAGAAAAGACAGCAGAGTTTTCTCTTGTAATATTTTGTACTGATGATTAATCTTCATTCTTTGTTCAAGTTTGGAAATATTTACACATCATTGAATAAATTAAAATTCAAATTATATAATACAAATTTCATAAATCTTCTCAACATTTATTATTGTCCCAGACTAGCCATCGAAAGAATACCTGAGAGGATCCCTGCAAAACAAATAGGTTATAGGACATCACACCTCCACACGCTTTCAGTGGAATCTAAAGAAGATTCTGAAAATGTACTGAGTGACATAATGCAGCCGGCAATATGTGTTTAGAAGGTTTAAATAGTCTAGTAACCAGGATTTCACATTCTGGTAATATGTGATTTGCTGTCAATGTGGTCTAGGTAGGATGTCCTAAGTATATACTGGGATGTGATATTAAGCAGTTGGGGAGGATTTGTTTCCAACAAAGAACAGAACACCAAAGCCATGGGTAAATTTTCTGGGATTATTTTAAATAGTGAGTTTTAAATTGTATCTTTGGTTCAGAAACAAGCAGATGTATTTACTTCTTTCGTTGTACCCACACTCTGATGATGATGCAGCAGAATGATGTAAGTTTCTTCTTTTTTTCTTTTTCAGCTTTGGTTTCGACATATTTTGCGCCTTGTCTCCAGCTTATGACTGTGCTTCTGTTTTTTTTTTATTTTATTTTTACGTATGGTTTGTTCCGAGTTGAATATGGATAGATATAAAATGTTTTTAAAAATTTATTTTTGCATTATTTTACACACTATTTGCTGCTTTCAATGCTCAGTTAAATTAACTTCTCAAGTGCTCTTCGCTTTATACCTATCCAACTATTGAGCTAACACCAATAAAATTTCAAAATCAATTTAATTGGTCTCAACTACTAAAATTTTAAAGCAACTATGCACTATTACCAAAATTGATAAAGCAAATAATAAGTTTAGCATTATATGAAAACTTTTCTACACAACAGTTATTTGTAAAGAACGTTTTAAGGCCAATACTTATAAATTAGCAAACACTACAGAAAACTCTATAATTAACAGAATTTAAAATTTCATAAGAAGCTCCAAATTTCTGTAAATCCAAGGTACGACAGATTTAGTAACCTATATCCTCTTCCCGAATTCCATAAAACACCACTAAAATTCAGATTCATTGCAAATGGCACTAATAATTACAAGAAAAATCCAGACTATCATTTTGAACTTCAACTTAAAAAAAATTGTAAATTAAACTTCAATGCTTGTAATACTGAACATAATTATTTCTGGATCATCCATTATAACACTCCTGTCATCAATACGGTTCAGTCTATAGAGATACAAAATATTAACTGCTATAACTTTGAAAGAGGTTTTATACTTCGTTTCCATTAGAAGAAATCTAAACTAGCCTCATTGATCTGCCTAAATTCTTTCCTGCTATGCTTACAGTTATAGACTTTAATAGATGGGAAAACCTTCCTCAAATGCACTATTTTAATCACCACGTTAAATTTCAAAATAAACTTTTTTAGCAAGTCAGATGTATACCAATGGGAGCCACGCAAGATAATATATTAATTAATCCATTATTAAATAAATTGCAGCTTTAGCGCAAGTATTAGAGAATTTATTACGATTAACCAAAATGTTTACTTATATATATATATATATATATATATATATATATATATATATTAAACAAAAAGCAATAGTAGTATATATAAATTGCTGAAAAAGTGAAATGTAACCATTTATGGATATACTGCAGATGTGTTTGTGGAGAAATAAAAACCTCTGCCACACATAAAAAATACAAAACAAAAAACTCCATCTTTTCCCTAAAGTTAAAATCAATGTGTGAAAAACCTTGTGCAAAATTTAAACAAAATAAACAGAAAACATATAATCAATGGACATTGAAACTGTAGATACATCTCATCAAAGTGTATTTGTCATATACACTTGTATGTGTAGACATACCAGATGGGCTGCAGCCGAAAACATCGCAGCAAAAACATCGTGGACGAAAACGTCGCGGAGAAAACAACGCAAGGTAAAAACGTCGTGCTACAAAATATCGTGGGAGAAAACATCGCAGTTCTAAAACATCGTCGTCGAAAACAAAGCGGTTCAAAAACTTCGCAGTTCAAAAACATCGTCGTCGAAAATATCATGGTAAAAATTAATGTATCTACAAATCATCGCATGACGATAACATCGCAGATATGCTTCTTTCAGGCTTTAATAACTGTAAATGGATATTCCCATATTGATTTGTGATAGCAAGATGGAAAGAAGGATAATTTTTACTTTCATACTTTTTATTAACTAATAAATTTTTGCTGAGAAAATAAGAATGAAACTAAAGCATAGAAAATCAATGCAACGTATAGCACTTAATAGAATTTTAAACCGACATAGTTAACTAACAAAGGCCATTAATAAATCATTTTTATGAAGTTTTTACTGGTAATTTTTCATGAAACGTACAACATATAATTTGCATTTAATTTTTTATGCTTAAGTTTCCTTCTTACTTTTCAGCAAAAATTTATTAGTTAATAAAAAATGTGAAAGAAAAGTTATCCTTCTTTACATCTTGCGCTCACAAATCATTATTGGAACATCCTTTTACAATTATTAAAACCTGAAAAAAGCATGTCTGCGAAGTTATCGTCATGCGATGATTTGTAGATACTTTATTCTTTACCACGATATTTTCAACGACAATGTTTTTAAACTGCGAAGTTTTTGAACCGCATTATTTTCGACGACGATGTTTTGTACCACGATGTTTTAGAACTGCGATGTTTTCTCCCTCGATATTTTGTAGCACGACGTTTTTGCCTTGCGTTGTTTTCTCCGCGACGTTTTCGTCCGCGATGTTTTTGCCGCGATGTTATCGGCAGACACCACCAGATGTATGGGCCGTTCTTTAATAGCAGAATTCAGTTTGTTGAAGTAAGCCATAAAATAATCTATGAATTAGTTATAATAACATGTGTTTAATTCCCATATTTAACTACAAGTAAATAACAATAGTTTGTTTTCTACTATTTGTTCTCTTCAAATTTTGTTTCTGTATGAAAATACTAATTTATAACGAATAATTTAGAAACAAGGAAATATTCCATAAATATTTTAAAATAAAAATGAATTTATTTTTCAAAAGTATCTGTCCTTAATTAGGTAAGGATTTTTCTTCGTACTAAATATGAGCAACAAAATATCGTCTTCAGAAATGCCAGTCAATTTTTCATATACAGTAGACCCAAGAGGAAGATGCTGTTAAGAAGGAGGGAAATTATACTTTTCCTAATATTTATTTTTCAGAGGCTTCATTTTCGCATTTGTTTGATTTTTTTTTTTACTTTTTATCGATTACTGTTGGTATTTCAAAAAATGTCTCAATTTAAAATCGCATAGCAAGAGCAATACTTTTCTGAAGATCAGAATTTCTAAAATTTTATATGCAATTTTAACCCACCTATAATGCTCAGATTTCTTTATTATGATTTAATTCAAATATTTCAAATAAATAATCAAATAGTACAAGAAAGCAAAGCAGATATAGCTTTTTAAAAACATATACTTAAATTAGTAACGTTATGTAGTATAAAACATGGATTTTGCTTTTGAAAGGAGCAAATTAAAAGTTGCAGAATCTCACCGTCAATTTAAAATGAAATTTATTAAATAATACATATAGAGTACATAAATTAAGGCTCTATATACTATGTTAGTTGTGACTTAGGGACATAACTCCTGCGTCACAGCACTCCAGAAATAAGCGACACAGAAATATATCCATTCAATAGCAAAATTTGCAAATTCTGCCACCGCATCTCGTCTGCTTTTATTTCAAATACTTTGGGCCTCGGGAGATGAGACTTATGCAAAAAGTTGGTTTCATGTGAAGTTAGGAAAGTCACATCTTTTCTCCTGCCACGGTCGAAACGCGATGAGACTTCCAGATATTTTATTACCACTATGAAAGAGATCTTCGGCGTGTCTAGAAAAGAAATTTTCCGCAATTTTACGGCTGCATTGTGAAGGATTCGAACCAGCTTTTATTTGACATGCCATTTCCGGCCGTAAAACATTTCTCTTCTTGTTCTTCGTATGATGGTAGTTCGAAAAGATATGGGACAAGTTGAATTGCTTTATTTAAAGTACCATTTTATTTGAATTGTGATGCAGGAAGCATGGATATTGGTTTCCTCCTTCTGTTGTCCCAAGATTTGCAAGTCAATAGAATGTTTATAAGGCCAAATTTGTTGTTACTAGCGGTTCTAGTCATTATTATGTTCCCGATTGAAATTACATATCATATCTTAGAAAACATTACATGAATGGTTTCGTAGAGCCTATGTAAGTTAAAAATCTAATAATCTCTCTAACTGCACTTGCTGAAAATTCCTTTGCTATGAAGAATTACGGTCTTTGCAACTATAAAGAAATTCAGCTAGTAAGATTTATTTTAATAACACGTTATTTTATTATGATAAAACGTTCCTGCCCTCTTACGTTCCGTCAATTCTACCACAGACACAAATTAAACGAATTTAAATAACGAATGAGAATCTAAATTAACTGCAAGGTAATTTGAAATTTAGGCCAAAATCACTGTTTTTCTAATTCTACCGGGAGGAATGTTGTGCTGATTGTTCATGACTTTAGCTTTTATTTGTATTTACGAAAGAATAACCGTTGTTATGGAAAACGGGCTCTTATATTTCAATTTAATACTAAGTTAACAATTGAACCATTCTTGTTATAGTCTTGGCCGCAAAACAAGAAGTTAGAGATTTTGCTAAACATATTTAGCTCCTTTAACTTCAGACCAAAGTATAAATAATCGTTTTTGTTGTTTTTACGCTTGTTGCAATTACTTGATGTTACTGCTGCAAAATGAACATATATATACACATATACTATACATATATACACTATCTGGGAAAAATAGGAAAACTAAAAGTTTAAAAAATTAGTAGTAAAACTGCATGATATGTCCAAGCAAATTTCATATATATATAACGAAATGAATGAACTATTTGCACTTATAAAGTTCTACTAGTATCTAGTTATCTACCTTGTACTAGTTAAGCAGCTTTTATCGAGTATAAAAATTGACCTCTCCATTTTTTATCCGTATTCTGATTAGCGATGCTCTGGCCCAGAAGATGCATCTGATTAGCGATGCTAATCAGATGCATCTTCTGGGCCAGAATTTGAATCCCAGAGAAGGCTTGGGTGTTTGTATGTGACTTTGCTGCATGAGGGACACTTAAAATATACGACAACACGAAACACTTTCGAGGGTTTTGCTTGTAGAGGAAAACCATTGAGAGATCCTTGAATATGGCTCTTGGGAGCCTTCGAAATTGAGACGCAAATGGATCAAGTTCTAATATCACCTATAAGGTGTGCAGGGATCATGCCGATTACAAATGCTCCTGCATTTTTCGCCATGACAAAATTCCTGGACGTATTCTGATGCACACCATCACACAAATGTGATAAATCACAACTATTTTATATTACTGGATTCTGACTTTCAGATAGGATGAGAATTCGTCTGGTAGTCTAGGAAGTTCAGTCAGCGTTTAGGTTATCTGTAACACTGTAACCTTATAATTTAAATTATTTCAGTAGCACAGATACGAAGTAAATTTTAATCAAAAACATTATCAGCACTATGTTTTGTGTTATAAACAAATTAACAAATACTAATAACACTTTTCGCAGAGTCTTGGGAATCCAAACATTTAAAAAAAAAAAAGCAAAAGCCAATCTTTTTACTTAACACAACTCCGAAAACTGAGATTCTAATCCTGTCAGATACAAACACCACTCACCAGTCCAAAAGTGGCCTGAGTCGGAGAGACCATTGTCTCAACGTAAACAGATATAGAGGACTCCTGAATCTATACTCCTAAACTGCAAAATATCTGCTTATTTAAACTCATACTAATTAACATTTCGCTCAAAGCTGAGATAAGTAACAGAAAAGCACGGAAGAGAATAGAAATACAAATAAAATATCAGCTAAAACGATCTTACAAACTGTCTATAAGGAGATGGACAGTATTCGCCAGAAAATAGAACAAAATTTCCATAATTCAAAATTCGTTAGCTAGAAATGTTCAAAGAGAACTCAATAAATGAAGAGGAGACATTAAAATTAGTGTCGACATTTTTTGATAACTCGAATTTTTTAATTAGTTCCATTTTTTCTGGTTCATTCAACTGACGTATCTGTTGATTACAGATGAACCTATAATCAGCAGATACGTCACATATTACTTTAATTGTAGTATCGACCGACTGATGAGAATGTAATGAAAGATGTAAATTTCGTTTTTGGTTTTGAAATATTTTGCCCCTTTGATGTAGTTTGTCACTGTGCATTTCTTTTTTTTTTTTTTTTTTTTTTTTTTTTTTTTGCATTCGATTTATTTCGAATGTATATGGGAGGGCTTTTAAACATATTATTTATTTTTATTTATTTTGTATTACATATATAACGTGCTAAATATATTACGCATATATATTGTGATATTGTGACAACTTTGAAACTGTAATTTTCGGACTGAATTTTCGGTGAAAATTACAGATGCGGGGAAAACACGAAAGGTATAAATTCCTTCGCGGGAACACACAAAAAGTGTTTTCCTTTCCACAGATTGCTCCTACAGAAAGATTTACTTCGTATTATTTTATCTGAAAATAATACTACAAAATAAAAGTTACTAGTTAACTATTTAAATCATTAGATTTTTGTCCACTTAGCTTTCAAAATTAATCCGAATTTTAGCTTTAACTTGGTCCGTTTAGGACCGGCGAAAGAAGAAATAAGCCCTCTTCAAGAGCCGGGCGCTCCGAAAGTCTATATGTGTACGGGACGGGGCAATTTCCTTGTTAATGCCTGAAATTTACCGTTTATTGTCATTGAGAGTATCTGAATATTCTGTAATATAATTTCCGTGATATTAAAAAAACGGCAATGAGAATTTTAAAGAAAACAGAACTATAGTTAAAATATGTATACGTATATATATATATATATATATATATATATATATATATACAAATTTAAACAAATTTAAATTCTTAACAAATACGTATAAAAGTAAAAAAGTAAAAAAGCAAATTTAAATTTTAAAAAAAAGAAAAAAGCCAAAATAATTTAAAATAATTTAAAAATATGCAAACATGTAAAAATTTAATTCTCGAACTAATCTACAATATCATTTAAATTCAGAAGCATAAGCAAATGAAGTGCAAAACTATCCATGAAAATAAATCTACTAATTTAATAAATTAAAATTAAATTATTATTTTTTTTTAAATGCATATGTGAATGATCGTAGAGTAGGCAGGAGATAGACTTATCAAGGGTAAGTTGCCTCCAAACCTAACTCTCCAATCATTCAATTCGTGTTTCGTCATTCATGCAGGCAAGGGTAAAAGTCAAAACCAAAAGTAATTTCAATAAAGCGGTTCCCTTAGAAATTAACATTTAAGAATTAAAGTTCAAAAAGGAAAACACTATTGAAGTCTTTTGAGAAACAAGTAAAGTCAAGAATTAAACTTTTTTAAAAAAAATAATTTTTTTTAAATTAATTTTTTTATAAAATAATAATAAAATAATCTAGAAACCAATGTATTTTAGAAACCCTTCTCTACAGAAACCTCCCCTACACGAATATGCATATCAATAAAAAGAAACTAAAAAAGAACTAGACATAATCCATAAAAACCAATAAGAAACAAAAAGAACTAATTACAATTTTTAAAAAACAAATATATATTTAAAAATATAATTTCATATTTAGAAAATGCTTATATACTACATAAAATTTTTTTTTTAAAAATACTTAAAGCAAGTAAATAGTAAGTTTTAATTCTAACTTACCTTCTATATGAGTGTTGGGGTCTGCAAAAGTGTTGTAAAAGAGAAGTAAGTGTGTTCTTCAAATTATATAGATGGCGCTTATGTAGGTAAAGTTGAGTGTCAAGCTGCTATCTTTGTTATAGTAAAAAATTTTTTGTAAACTTTAATATTAAAAATTAAATTAAATTAAATTAAAAATCCTAAAGGTAGTAATTATCAATTTTTTAGGGAGTTAAGAACTGAGCCAATCAAGAGATGTAAGTTTGCTTGTAAGTTTGATGTTTGATGTAAAAATTTTAATGAAAAATTTTAATGAAAAATTTTTTGTTTTTTTGTAAAAATTTTAATGAAAAATGTGAATGAAAAGTTTTTTGTTTTTTTGTAAAAATTTTAATGAAAAATGTTACTGAAAAATTTTTTGTGTGAAAATTGCAAAAATTAAAGTAATTAAGAAAACTGAAATGTTTTAATATTTAATATTAAAATGTTTTAACATTTTTTTTAAAATTATTTTGGCTTTTTTTCTTTTTTTAGGATTTAAATTTGCTTTTTTACTTTTATACGTATTTGTTAAAAAAAATTAATTTTAAATTTGTTTAAATTTATATATATATATATATATATAAATATATATATGTACGTTGCCGTTGTTATGGAAAACGGCATCATGTCAGGGTTAAGAATAAGAAATTCGTCGGATATGTTAAGACCTATAAAGATATTAAAACATTTTACGAATAGCATTTTTATCTAAACAATGACACGTTCCCATATTAAATGACTCAGTATTTTTGGAGCAGGTGTACAAGCAAAAGTGAAATAGAACCAATACCAATATTGAATTAAGGCTGAATTATCGCGCGAGAAGGATGATGTTATCAGCTCTTTTGTTATACTGTCGTTGATCGTTTCATGGCTTTGGAAACTCCACGGCATAGTGAAATCCGCGGAGTGGAAGATTAGTAACAGAAGAAAAGGATAACCATTTGTTCCACAAAAAAAATAGACATTCTGAGGCCACGATGACCTGGCAGGCAAAACATAGACTACGTTCCTTGATAGCTGAAAATTTTTCGGTAGAAAATTCGGTAATCACGTAATTCCGTGATCTAATCAATAGATGTGCTGAAGAACCTCAGTCATTGGTTTTCGTTAATCGTGAAATGGTAGAAACAGTTGAAACTGAAGTGTGGTCACGTGACTGTGATAGCCAATCCATTTCGCTAGCTGTAAAAGCTTATCCGTCGGTCCTCTTAGAACACGTAATATGGAACTTTGGAAATTTCACAAAATTTTCTTACCAAAGTGGGAGATATTAGCACTTTTGCAAGACCAAATACAGAAAATAGAGGATACAGGTGAAATACATAGTAAAATTTTAAATGAGTTGAATAAACGTAACATATTGCTTTTTACAATATAGTCGGCCCTCTTTTATCGCGGTTAATCAGTTCCAGACACTACCGTGTTAAGTGAATTTCAGGAAAGTAAGAATTTTTATTTGCAAATTAAATATTTTCATAGTTAGAACATACAAAACCCGTTTACGATCTAAATACTTTTTTTAACATTACCTGTGCCTCTAGACAAGACATATAACACAGTTAAGTAACCACTGCACTCGTATTTCCCAATATATTAGATAAAATAAGAGAAAATAAGGCATATTAGACGTTACAAATATCGTATAATCATTGTGCGCTTAATTACACAAACACTCAGTTCTTACACATAATCACTAAACTATGAAAATATTGCTGTTTGATTATCAAACGATGAATATATGTTCTCAGAAAATAAGGACAAGGTTACTCTCCATCTGAAGGCACGATCTCAAACTGAAAAAGGCCGCAAACGAAGTGGCAAGTGCAAGAGACGACTGCATTTACATGCTGGTTTTCGCTTTTACACACTTTTGGAGTGTGACAAAGTCACAAAACTGTCATCTTCTAACAGATGGACAACGAATAGTCTAAACTTTGTGTCCTCTTCGGATATTTTATGCTGGACGATTGTTGAATAGTTGACTGTATGACAGTTCACTACTTTTGAGAAGTTTCTCGCATATGAGTTTGATATGTTAATAGCGTTCTGGCTCAGAAGTGTTTGTTGACAAATAACAGAGGCAATGTCTATTTATCATAGGTTAGTCGGCTTAGCCCCAAGTGTTCGCAGTAGACGAATAAAGGCACCATTTGTACTTGCATTGTTTATCTGGCAGCTATAACGTTATAAGTTGCATGAATTACACTGAGTGGTACAAAAATTGTATGCAAAAGAATATAGTAAGATATAACAGACTACAGTAAAATGGGCAATAAAATAAACATAATTCAGGAATTGGAGCATGATTTGTTATGCGCACTAATATATGGTCTGTGCGGATACCGCTAAGCACTAGTAGCTCGATCCAGCTGAAATCTCAACGAAGGGACTAGCTTTATAGAACTTTCGCAGCTTTCTCTGAGTGTAATTTGAATGTGATCCAGTTTTACTTAGAAGACTGTCTACGAAGCCATCCCTAACCCATGTGATAATGTGGCATGGGCCAGTCTTGATCAGTCAACCTAGTGCAAAGGCTTTCAAACAGCAATGACAATTACATGCCTTAAAGCAGTGGTTCTAGACTTTGTCACTTAAAGCAGTGGTTCTAGACTTTGTCACTTAAAGCAGTGGTTATAGACTTTGTCGACTTAACCCAGAAAACTCTCTTATGGGGTTAGAAAACAAGATAGTACTAAATAAGTTATTTTCTTTCTTTCTTTATTTTTATTATTATTTTAGTTTGGTGTGCATATGGAACCAGTTGAAAGCATATCAGTGTTACTTGCACATTACGTGGAAAATTGAAGAGCAAATCAACGTTTAATCATATTAGGAAAACATATTTACTTCGGGTAATTATGACTGATTACTTTTAGGTAATAAAAGAAACTAAGTATTTAGTTATTTTAACATTTGGTTTCGCTACCTAAATCCTATTTAAAATCCATTTAAATTTAAATTTTCACTTTTTTAGAAGTCGCTAATTTAAAGGCTGTTATTTAAAGTAAAATTATGCTAATATTTTTTTCGTAACATTTAAGACATATATGATGAATTGCTATTAAACATTAAATTGAGCATATAAATTTATGATTTTTAAACGCAATTTTAAAGAAAACATACCCGAAAAATGTGCTTATCAGTTAATGCCCGATTTTAATATCTCATACATTCATTTTAATATCTCATACACATATTAATAATGAGTTTATTCGATCTTTTAGAAGGGAAATGTTCATAGTAATTAAAATAAAAATAATATCTCACAGTAGATGTTATTAAAATATGCTTTCGTAAACACTAAAACTCTTTCACAAACTTCTAGTGAAATTGCCAATTTAATTGGAAACGTGCATAAAGATGTAGAACTAATTACGATGAGATGGAGATGAAATTATTAAGGTACTGCAAATATTGAAACATGAGGGTGCCGTAGTAAATTGCAAGATGAAATTTGTGTACATGGGAAAGTTAATGGGATTACTATAATTGTTATGCTAATAGTTCGTTTCCGAGAATTCATATCATGACGTGAAATTTGTTACAAATTACTAACGCCATTTTTTTTTTTTTTTTATTTTTCGTAAATCACAGGAAAATCTTATTATCGATTAATATGTTATTAAACAATTCTCCTCAACTCAAAGTCGTAAGTAAAACGTATTAATCAGTTTGCTGATATACAAGCAATCTTATTTCTGAATTCTTATGTTTTTAGCACAGCAGAGTGTTTCAGAAATCAACAATTAGCATGGTGAAGATAGCGTAAAACACGAATGCTGTTTAGAATAAAACCGTTACCTGCAAAATGGAAATAATTGCAATGTTACAACGAATCACGCGAAATGACTATCATTGAAAACAGGACGAGAATTATCTCTATGATAATTAGCATTTCATTTGCATGTCTCCGTGGTAATTTTTGGCATATGTAAAATAATAACGATAGTGTTTATAAGTAAAAATAAATAACACTTTTGTACGTATGTAAATATTTTTAGAGAAATTATAGTTTTATTATTATTATTATTATTATCATTATTATAATGTAGCATGAAAATCTGAAGAAGCGAAACTTTTTTCGGGAAAATAAGAATACGGGGGCAAGTCCATTTAACATTAATTAAACGGCTACCTCTCCAATCTGCCGAGATATCGTCAAGCTGGGTAACGGTTTCGGCACCTAATTTTTGTCACCTAATAATTAAGTAATTTAAAATTTGGCGAGAAATCGCTAAAAGTCGCCGAACGTGGTTACCATTTGGCGAAGTTTTGGTCAGGTCACGGTATGGCTGTATTTGAACTGAATAAATGTAATAAATGACTATATGCAACTGTAACCATAGCCGGCTCTTTGATCGTATTTGCTTTCCAGGAATTTCAAGAAAGGAAATTTACTAGAGATTTCTCGGATAAAACTGTGTAAGACTGGAGAGAGCATCTGTTCTCAGGTGTGTGTTGTGTAGAGAATTTGTCTGATAGCGTTATAGAAACTAGGTGAATGATTTTCTGATTTATGGAAATCTTAATTTTATTTGATTCTGAATTATTTATTTTAAGGCTTTAATTTTGGGGAAAAACAGATGCTTCTGGGAATATTATTTAGTTTAAAAGAATATTATTTATTTTCTTTTATTTGAAAATTTTGTACAAGCTTTGATTCATTGTGAAAAGAAGCAGGGAAAGGGAGGCAATTTTTGCTAAGTCATGATTTCGCGCGCTTTGTCCTTTAGAATGTTCTAGAAGGAATTTCATTGTGTAGTTGACCTTAAGAGAGGAAGTACATGACAGGCGATTGAGGGTCCGGTTGTTGGCTAAGTGAAGAAGGGCGCGCATGCGCGATCACCCTTATTTCCGCATTCAGGGGTTGAAAACGCAAATTTTGCCAAAATTAAGGGGGCGATAATTGAAGCCATAGTGGGAGCCCGCGTTTGTGAAGGAGACGAAGAAAATTTGAGTTGAATCACTTACTGGCTTGCTCAAGTTACCTTTGGACGTTACTCTTGAAGCTTGCTTGAAAGCGATAGACAAGATGTAATTTACGAAGAGAGATGTTTTCCGGCGGAGAGCGGCAAATATGCTCCCCGGCCGCGTTTTTTGGTTAAGAGGCGAGGTTGAAGAGGTATGAATATTTGCTGAAAGATTTAAAGACTTCACTCACTTACTCTTGGAAAGATTTTTTTTCGGTGGGACACTTTTTCGTGCGAGACTTGGAGAGACTTACTGGCTGGCTGAACTTACTTTTGGACGTTACTCTTGAAACTCGCTTGAGAGCGATAGAAAAAGATGTAATTTACGAAGAGAGATGCTCCCCTGCCGCGTTCTGGTTAAAAGGCGAAATTGAACCGGGCGAGTGACTTAAGACTTTCAAGACCATGCGGATAGCCGTGCTGGGCAGTTGTGCTCCTGTTTCTGTTTTCCAGAGTTAAAATAGCTTCGTCGTTATGAAAACCAGTTACCTGGGTGTTGACTTAAGATTTTCAAGACCAGGCGGATAGCCGTGCTGGGCAGTAGTGCTCCTGTTTCTGTTTTCCAGAGTTAAAATAGCTTCGTCTTTATGAAAACCAGTTACCTACGTGTGTGTTTCGCCAATACTGCCAGGACAGGACGATGTTTTCTGAAACTTCCATTTGTGACCGTAAAAATGAGCCCCGCCAACGTCAACGCTTATTAGGATACGAGTCCTCCACTTCAAGACGTCCTTACCAGATAAGTCATTTTTTGTTGTTTGAACTTTAAGTAAGGTTTCAACGATTTTCCTTGGAATGTAAAATAACAACGTTGAATCTTAATTTAATTCACATGCTTTCAATTGTTTCCCTTTCCCCTTCTAAATTACCAAGACAAACCTTAAGGTTTTTATGTGAATTTAAATGAAAAAAAAAAAGGTAAATGACAAATTGAAGAATTCCCCTTAGACTCTCTGATGAGGATAAGATTTTATTTTATTGGTGATGAATTCGAATAAACTGATATTTAATCTGGAAACCTATTATAGTATGTTTCTTTATATATTTAATATGTTTTTCCTATATATCTTGTATATGTTTTCTTATGTTTACGATCCTCTCCCGGGATGCAATTTTTACAACGTAATGCATTAAAAATTCACTATACGATCACTAAATGTTTGGTAATTGGCAAATTCTTGAGAGTTTTGTTTCCTCCCTAAGAGGAAGTAGAAACCTCTCACGGCTAGTAACATTCATAACAGGTGTTAGTTCAGAGTTGATTTCGGATTATTGAGATTTCTGTGTTAGCTTCGCTCTTTAGATGCGCTTGGCATTACGTTATGTTTAACGTTTTTAATAGTTTGAAGCACATTTATTGGTTGTACTCCGGAATACTATTTTTACTATGTACTCTGTGATAGTTTTATTATCGTTTTTTAACATCATTTGAAATAGTTTACTTTTCATTGTTATTATGCTATTTGAAATTAAACCTGAAACACTCGCAAGTCTTTCTCTAAATACTAACATATCCATTTTAGAGACAAATCTATTTAAACAGAGTGATGTTCTGCACCCGAAACCAAGGGATGCTTGACAGTTACTTCTAAAATGTCTCCGTTCCTTGTTTAAGGTAAATGGCCTATATAAACTGAGCTGAAACATTCCATTAAAAATATTAAATTTATCTCTATTATGAAAATAATAATTGTATAAGAAAAATTATAATATGGGTGCTTTCAGAATTTGTACTCGCATAATTCTCAAAGAAATTAAAATCTTAGAATTAAAAATTTTAAATAATACTATCACTGTAATAATTTCAAAATTCGAAATATTAGTTTAAAGGTATTTAAACAATAATGCATATATATTAATCGTGTAAAAAAACCTTAACGAAATAACATTTTAAAATTCTTTAATTTGTTAAACCATATTAGCGAAATTCTATGTATAACTATTAATCTTTTATTTTTCATAAAACAATGCTAGACGTTTAATACAATATAAGAGGAAATAGATATCTTCAAATTTTCAACATAACAATAATGATTAGCAGCTTTTATATGGTATTTCTATTTCTAGTTGCAATAATTAAAAATCTTACTTCTTTGCAAATCCATTGCACGACACTCAGAAATCAATAGCAGATGAACAAATGGCGCAAGAAAAATTAATCATATTTTTAAATTGTGTTTCGACAAGAAAATAAATTTTAAATTTCTGTTAGTGAAGAACACTCCTGACGCATAATTTACACGATGGAATAGCTGTAGAAATAAATTATTCAGAGAAAGAGCGATAAGCTTGATAAGCACTGGACTTGAAATAAACTCGGAAGGTTTACACTCATTAATTCATTTTCATTACGCCAGATTTATTTTCGAAGAATGGATTTCTTTTCACTTTAAATATTTATGCTTGTTTTAGATTTTGTAAGCAGAAACACTTTTTGATGACAAGAAGTGTGGCAAGGCACAATGATTTAATGATTTTGCAGATGGAAATATTTTCGACTGCGCATTCTGCAATCATGGGAAGACCATTAGCCTTGATTCCGGATTCAACACATTTGGGTGACGTCATGTTTCTATTTTTTTTTTAATTTTACTTTGCAGGTAATTTTCCCATTGGATTTAGCAAAAGAGATGCATCTATCTCCTGGCGGCTTGGAGATGGGATGATTTATATTGTTGTAGATAACTTGATATTAAACTTGAATAGGGAAGGCACCGATTCACTTTTTAGTCATGACCGAAATAATTGCTTCGTAAGTTTATGGAATCGGCGGTGCAGTGGATGACTGTTTAGAATTTTGGAAGGAGCACAATGAGCTTTATTTATTGCTTATCACATATTACCTTAATTGGTAGAACACTAGAGGTGCTAAACGCGCCTCACAATTCTAGATATGCAGTTATAATTTAACCAATAGAGAATAGCTAGTAGAGTCTAAGAAATGCGTTGCTAACAGAAAGGCGAAGTGGCGAAAAGGTTGTTTAGTTAGCTGCGGTACTATTAGGTTTGATTAGTTGCGGTTAGGGTTGCCACCTATCCCGTAACTGAGCTCTGAAAATTAAAATCTCCCGGAAGGAATTTAAAATAAATATTACTCTCCCGGAATATCAAGTTTCCTGAAAATAACGATTCAATGCTCACGGACGAAATGGTTGACAGCATCGAAAATCACACGACCGCGCACAGCAGCCAAAGAATGTCTATATATATTTTCTTTGAAGCAGAGTTCTACGGTGAGTGAGCGCCTTGCTGATGAGTAGTGAAGCCGGCGAGTCGCGTGCACGCCCCCTCCACCCTTTCATTTCCAATCTATTCTTTCATTTAGTCTGAAGATAGCTAGCTATCTACGAACAAGTGCGTATTTTGAAATTATTTAAATGCTTTCATAATAATCTCTAGTGACAAGAACGATTCTGATTCACCAAGTGAACAAGTGCCACAAAAAAAGACAAAAGTATTCGACGTCGTTTCAAGACAAGTGGTTAACTCAATTTAATTGCTTATGATGAAAGACAACTTTAAAGGGAATGTAAATTATGTCGTAAAACGGTTAATATTAAGTACGAGGGTGTTACAGCTATAACTGTACATTCCCAAAGCAAGAAACACAAATCGTTAATATTGAATAGAGATTCTTCGCAATCGAATTCGAAAATCTTCAAAAGAAGAGGACAATATATCAACAATTGAAGTTACTTCAGTTTATCATGGGATTTAGCACCATCATAGTTTTAATAGCCAGGATTGCACAAGCAAATTGTTATAGCACTCTATTTCCAGATTATTCTTTGGGAAAAAAGTTTTCTTGCGGTAGAACAAAATGTACAAGTATTTGCGAGAGTGTGCTTTCTCCTGCATCTCAAGAAATACTTTTAAATGAGATTAAAGAAGTAGAGTTTTTCATTCGCAACAGATCCGTCGATTAAAGGCAACGTTAAAATGTTTCCAGTAGTCGTGCAACATTTTCATAAGGAATGTGGGATAAAACATGGACTGCTTGATTTTTACCGCGATCCAAAAGAAAAAAAGTGGTGAGATTAAAAACCAGATTTGTAGAGTTCTCCTTGAAAATAATTTAGATATAGTGAATGCACCTTCGTTTGCTGCTGATAACTCTTCTGTTAATTATGACATAAGTAATTCTGTGTATCAAAAACTTATGATTGACAATGAAAACATTTTAAAAGCAAACTGTAAATGCCACTTATTACAGAACTGCACAAAATTTGCATTAAAAAGCATAAATTTCGACATTGAAGTCTTAGTCTTGAACGTTTATAGTGAATTTTCATCATATGCTAAACGAACAGAGACTTTGAAAGATTTCCACGCATTTTTAAATACTTAGTATTGCGACATTTTGCGCCATGTGCCAACCAGATGGCTATGTTTATTGCCAGCGAATGAACGTTTGCCACAAGCATTTAAAGACGAAACCTCACTACCTTTGTGCTACTGTTACTTTTTGTACAATGTTATGCAAATTTTAGATAATGAAATTAAAATCATCGAAAGTGATTTTGTTACTTGCACAGAATTGCACGATGTTATGCTTGAAATCCGCCGAAAAATAACAAATAGAAAAAATGACAATTTTTTTGGTAGTTTCGTAAGAGATTTTTTAAACAAATTAAATGAAACGGACAAGGCTGCGCTTTATAAAGACGCCGATATTTTCTTTGAGAGATGCTTAAATTACCTAAAAAAATGGCATGATTTCGAAAACTCAGAGTATAGTAAATTGAGCATAATTTCAATGTAAAAACCGATTACGTGGAATGCTTTAAGAGACTTGGCTATTGATTTAAAGGTCACTTTGGATGAAAATAAAATTTATTAAGATTTCTACATTATGAGAGAGGTTCAAGACAGCATTGTTAAATCAAATGTAAGAGTTGATCTGAGGTGGGCAAAACTTTTCTCAACGGTCGAAAAAAGAGTTGGGGATATGTTGAAGAAAGTAGTTCCATTCGTTTTATCTATACCTGTATCAAACGCTGCCTTTCAGTATAGCATTCGATATATGGACTAAGGAAAGAAACCATTTAAATGAAGAATATGTCAAGGCAGAAATCCTAACGTTCTTCAATTTTAAAATGGACTGCAAAGAGTGTTTTTAATTCGTTAATTCCAGACCAGATATTTTGAAATCCGTACGATCATGTGCGAAATATAAGTTCAAAATAAAATTAAAAAGTTATGAAAATTGATATTTTACCCTCTCCCGGATTTTGACAGCCAAGAGGTGGCAACCTAGTTGCGGTAGCTTGGAGAGTCTTTGTTTTAATACTGAGCAACGATTGGGCAACAGATTTCGGATTGTGGTTACAGCAGGAAAATTGTGATGTTACATGTCACATTATGGAGCATTGGGGAAGAATGCAATTAAAGGACTGTTCCAATTATATGTTTTTTAAGCAATAAATCTTAATTCGTGTTTTTATAACCTTACACTCGCAAACACACACGCATACATATAAATATATATAGAAAGAGATAGATACCAATCCCCTTTACCCGGTTTAAAAGTCTTTACCTTGCAATTTTCGCAAACGTAGGACAAAGTCATATGCTTCCAGTTATAGAAGTGTTTTAAATGAGAAAAATATTCATGCTTTGGCAATGCCAAATTTTGGAAAAAAAAAAAAAATTTGGACAAATTATGAAATCAAACTTTTTGAGCGGTCTCACGGCTACTAACATTTGGAAAAGTTATACAGTCGTTATGAAAAAATAAAATTACAAGAAGTTTGGCACCCTTACTACAAAACTGACCGGGATATTTAAATTTAAATTTGGCAGTTTGATAAATCATTAAGGTTTGATACAGCTTTTATATCATCATATCATTGATATATCATTATCGATTGCAGTTTTATATATCATCATCATTTGCATTTGATATGTCTGATGTATTTGTCAAGTTAGAATCATTCGGAGAAATAAATAAATTAAATGAAGTACAGCAAAATGTGTATAATTTAACAGGTCGATGAAAGCCATGCCGTGTTCACGTCAATTTTTTTGTGATGGAAGAAACCACTGTCTGAACCATATGTCCAGCCTATAAGGACGTTTTTCTGCTTCCTATTAGAGCCCACCAGCGGTCGAGCGGTAAAGTCGCTGAACACTGGTAAATGGCTGAACCCGGTCCGAGGTTCGAATCCCGCGAACGGGCTGGCTGCATGGGTATTTTCGTGGTTTTCCCCATGTGTAACGTGTATACGAGCCAGTTTCCCTTAGAAAGTCCTCCACGAAAGGCATCCTTCCTCTTAGGCAGATAGCCCTAGTATGCTTTGCCATAATTAAATACACCACACACCACACCTATTCTAGTAGACCGAAGCCAGGTCAATCGAACATGAACGAGTCTGTCTGAGTATAACAAAATCTACGATAAAACTAGTTTTCAGATGCAGTTCGCGGTAAATTATGTGAGACTGGACTTATAGGCACCGTAATTTTATAAATCTTGAAAATGGAATTTTAGAGATATTTACAATAGTGCTTTAACACTTACGGATTCGGAAAACAGAATTCGATGCTGTTTTTGGAGCATCTGAAATTTGAAAAGAATTCTGAAAGGTGTTATTAGATGTTACAGTTATTAAAATATTTTATATTTACTACAGAATTAACGTTTGTAGTCTGTACAGTCTTTTTAGTCTAAGTGTTACAACTTATCTATCAAACTGAAAAGACAGTAAGCAGTTAATTGATTATGACAAAATATAGCAGAGTTTTCTACATGAATTGTAATAAATTCGTTGACAACTTTCTAGGAAAACCTAGCTTGAACTCCTCTATCCCTAAAACAAAAAAAAAAAACGCATATAGAGAGAAAGTATTCATATAAGCTTTGATTTATTATCAGTGCATAAATCTTTTTATCTATAAATAACAATTTTGTCTAGAATGTAATATGCATAGCCTGCAAAATATGAGTTAAGCTTTTTACAAATTTTGTTCAGCTATTATAGGTTTCTGTTGAATAAGTAGTTACATTTTTGGGCAAGATAAACAGTACATTCCCATTTAGTGGACATTTTTGTAATACGAAGCACTGATCTTGGTCTCATGAGTGAGGTCTGTGTCTTGTCTGGGTTTCGTAAGTGCCCACTAGCGGGAGGTTCAAATTTATATATAGATTCATGACTAGAGGTATTCTATCGCCTCAGACTTATATGTATCAACTATAAAAGATTTTTTTTCATAAGAAACGTAATAGTTTCTACGTATTCCTGAAATATCTGTTCATTCCCTGAAATTTATACTATCCTATCAGATTTTAACCCATTCTAAGGTCATTGATGCTTTCGAAAATAATAATTTTCTTTAAAATCTCAATATATATAACGGTAAAATATGATACAAAAACCTGAATAATTGCGTTATTAATGTCTCTACAGTTTATTTTTTTCGTTAAACAAAGATATAAATTTTGTTAATTTTTTTTTTTACATTTGGATTGGCAGCTTTGAAACCTTCTTTTGTCCTTGTTATTATTATTTTTGTTTAGATTACATTATTTTTGTTAAAAATATATATATGCATAAATTGTAAAAAATTAAGTATGAAATACAGCGGGTTCGAAAATTCTGTTGGCAGTAAAAATTATTTATAAACGTAAATTTTTAAAAATTACAATATTTCGAATTTAATTTAAAAGAAGTATCATCGTATTTTGACACGAAATATTAACTTCACATATATGACTTCTTAATTGTCAGTTAAAGTACGATTACATAAGATTGTTTCAGTAACGAACAATAACTAAGCAGGAAAAAATGTTGTCCTGAATAAAAAATTTATGATGTTCTAACAAACTACTCATAGTTAAATAAAAAAATAAAGTAAAGAATTAAATTAACTCTATTTACTCGATAATACAGGTAGAATTAAAAATAAATTTTAATATTTTCTAAGACATTTCTAGTTATGTGTTTGTCTGCATGTGTTTGTCTGCATAGCTGCACCTGTAAACGAATCCAAAGACATTCCTTTACATATTATTTTGAAGCTGTTGGTAAAGAAAACCTTAGTAAAATTATCAGTTGAAAGAACGATATTATGAAAAATAAAAATTTATTTTAAAGAAAAATTTTGGGAAATGCTTAGTTTTAAATTATATCAAACAAGAAGAGATCATGCATTTTAAATCAATTATAAATTCTTGCATAAAAGCATTTGCAAAGCTATTAATTAATTTTATGTAGCAGATTTCTATGACATTCTTAAGTTTTCTCAATGGTGTTGTTGGAGCACTTGAAGCATCTAAGCAACCGAAGAATTTCCAGCTCTGTCAGCAGAGCCTATTATTTATTTTTAAGGCAGGAAGCAGCTTTAGGATTTTAAAGCCCGTCAGCGTTTCACAGAAAGTATGACACGATTGAAGTAGAATCAGAACCTCCTCTTTTATTCTCGAAAAAAGCGAAAATAAACTTTTCTAACTCGCTGATTTTTCAGCTGAGTCGTTCAGCCTAAAGTGGTGCAAGGGAGAAAGTTTGCTAAATTCTTTAAGAGAATTCAAAACTACATTATTCTGAATGTAAAACGTATAGAGAAGAGGAAATAATGTCCTCATTCTCTGTGATTTACGATAAGACTGAAAAAAATTACAAAACTGAAAATAAATAAATAAGTGTAATATCCGAAAAGACAATTAGCCCTTCTAGAAAAGAAGATAACATATTAGCAGTTTTACGAAAATCTATGTACGTTATATTGAAGTGTGTACCGAATGCCTGTAAATTCCAATGAACTTTTGAAATCTGTGATAATTTTTCGACTTAATTGCTATTGCTACTTAAAATTTGTTAGATTATATCTCTAATTATTTGTTACACTATTTTAATCATTTTAACCAATAATAATATACTCTATCATTTGCTTAATGTATATCTAATTTATTTGTAAAAAGACAGACTAATTTAAGCTTTTTTCCAAAAACGTCACTTTTTTCTCTCTTGCTGTTATTCGCATACCTTGTAGGGAAATCAAATTAATGCAAATGTTAAGAAAATACACTTATTTTATTTAATCAGTTTTATAATTTATATTTTCAATATTATTTTTATTAATTACACCTGTTTGATTACTGCTAAGCCCAATTTAATTTCTTTTAAAATAATTATAGCTAATTATAGAAAATATTTTAAAACCTGACAATGAATTACATTAAATGTCTTGATATTTATAATTATTAATTATTTTTAAGTGCAATCCACGACTTTTGCTTAGTGTTCTATCTGTCAGGCGCGTAATTATATTGAAATATATATATTTTTTATATAAATTTTAGTTAGCAATTTTTTTTTAAAAATTAATAATTTACATTCAAAACAGAAAGCATGAAATAAGAGTATAAGGCCTTTTCCCCCTTAATTCCAGTAACCTTTCGTGGTGTAATGGTTAGATCACTCTGAGCGCATTCGAGAGATCCAAGTTCGAGTCCTGGCGAGGGAATTGCAAATTTTTCTCTTTTCGTTACAAAAAAAAAAAAAAAAAAAAAAAAAAAAAAAAAAAAAAAAAAAACATTAATGACTCTACAGTGACACCATAACTAAAAAGTGAAAGTGGTCGATGATGATTCTTCACCACCAGTATTTAGCGATTGGGTGCCCTAATCCCCAGTCGCCCTTTAAAAGGGGGAGTATATAAGGTAATTCCTCCCTCATTCCAGCATGCCTTCGCCGTATAATGGTAGTTCACTCGGCGTGTATTGGAGAGTTTCAGGTTCGAGTTTCAATAAATGAAATTGGGGGCATTGCGCATTCTTCTCTTCTCCTGGTTAAAAACGGTCTAATGACTGTACAAAAGCCCTATCTGTTTAAAAGGACACTTCTTATTCTTTTTATGATTTAAATTTCTAAAATTTTGATACTTCGCTGAGTAAAAATATCTATGCAGTTTTTTACTACTTTTCACCAGGTATTGTAGAAACATTTTAACTGCGACATCTAGATGAAAACATATTAATAATAACAAATATATACGCTAACTGTGTAAAGTAACGTCTATCTACGTTACTTTACACAATTAGCAATATTTTGAGTATATCTATCGCAACATTTATGGACAACCGTATAAAGGCGGTGTTTCCTAGCCTAATAGTAGAAAAAGAACTACTACTTGAACCGAAGACGTTTTACTAGTATTATACAAAATAAGTTACAAATTTTGCATAAAAACTTTGATTTTCATTATAAAATACGCGCTCATGTCTTAAAAAAAATGAAAGAATTAGAAGCAAAAATTTTTTAAAAATATTTTAATGGCTAGTTTTTTCTTAAATCATTCTGATTCAGCGAAATTTGGGCTTACCTATCTTTCCACTATTAATTTCACCAAGCATGCTAAAAATGCTTCCAAGAAAATAAAGGATGCTTTTTACAAGAAATTATAAGAAGCTATTTTGTTGCCTAAGTAAGGGTTTCTTAAGATGAAAACATTACTTAATATTCGTCAAGAGCGATAAAAAGTAAATGTGTGTTCTGAAAAAAAAAATAAATAAATAAAATTTGTTACATAATATACCTCACTGATTCATCAGTGGCAAACATCAAAAGTTATTGGACCTGCTAACAGAATATCCACGAACGTTTCAGGGGTGATCAAGCTTGTGCACAAAATGGCAAGTGTGCTATTTCACAATAGCCCTCAACCGCCAGAACAGGACATGTAGAGGAGCATACCTACTCTCAATATTTGTAGCCATGCACTGTAAAACATAATGTATCTTCGAATTAAAATGTTGTTGTGTAACAAGGACATTCCTGGCAGCTAGCATGCTTGCCATGCAACAGAGGCTATTGTTTGAATGTCTCGGGCTTGTTTTACCGCAAATACGTACTTTTGAGGAGTAGTTAGTAAGGTCTACTATTAGTTAATTTAACTATTAACACACATACTATGGCGAAACGTCAATGACTTTAATGATTCAGAAGTATGCACAAGCCAACATACGTTAACATTGGCAATTCCATATGCAATAGTTTGCGTCAGCCAATGCTGTTCTGGTCCCCTATCCGCAATTAATTTTATGACGGAAACTCTCCTGACACAGACATAAAATATGAGTTGGTCCTCTCATGTTGGCTTTATCCCAAAGTATCTTTTAAAGAAATTTAGACCTTACCACTAACCTTGGTAGCGGCAATTCTATGTCCACGTTAGTTTATTTTAAGTATTTTTAGCTGCTTAATCTGAGCGTCGCCTGAGATAACCACTGACCTGACTTTGTTGTAAAAGTCTTACAGTGTTAGTAGTCATCCTGGCAGAAGGGAAAATTTCCTCCGTGTAAAAATATACATATAAATATTACATGGGCATACAAGGCCTGTGTATAAGCATAGATATGTTGATTACAATCATTGTCTTGTACAAGTTACATATGATAGATACATAAAATCATGACAGCTATGTGTACATTTAGACATTATATGAATTCATATTTACAATACTTTTACTGAGATAATCAAAATTAAACTTGTAATTCATTTACACATTGACTGGATTTTCAATATCATTCAAACTGCTTTACAATATTATTTTTATCAAGTACATATAAACTGGATAGTAATATGCTTACATTACAATAGTTTTGCTCTTACAGTCCTGTTATTATTCTACGGGGTGAGCTATTTTCCTAGTGTTGATATTCAGTTGTAGTATTTTGAATTGCTATTAAAATTATGCTGCGAAGATACAATTCTCAAGAGAGGGGGAGAATTTCTTAGTATCTTGCTGAGCAAAGCCTGATTACCTCCTCTATTTTAGTTTTCGTCTGCTTGTTGCCGCGGGTATTCTCTGCCCATTGCGGCCAGTATTCACTGCTTGGCATTTTTAAATGCAGTTTATCGGTTTGTGGGCAGTTGAAGAGGAAGTGATCTGCATCACCTACCGCACCACATTCACACAAATCTGATGCTCGTATGCCGAATCTCTTAAGGTAATGTGGGAAGGGACCATGACCAGTGTAGAATTGAGTTTGTGCTCCGCTGTATGTATTAACTGAGCACGTGACTTTTGGAAAGAACTTGTAGGTTCTCCTCCCTGGGCTTTCTCTTTCCCATCTTTTCTGCCATTCTTGAAAAAGGCTATTGAGCGTGGTTTTTTTTAAATAGGACTGCGGAACACTTACTGCGTTTTCCAATCTACTGGAGTCATTGGCAGCAGATTTCGCAAGCAGGTCCGCCGCTTCGTTGCCAGTAATACCCACATGAGCTGGAACCCAGATCAGGATAGGTCTGTCATCTAGTGGGATACTTAGAAGAATTTTCTGAATATCTTGCACCAAAGGACTCCTTGTCTTGTGCCCTCGGATGGACTCCAAACTTGAGGCAGAATCGCTATATATGCTGACCTTTAATCTGCTTAATATATATGCTGACCTTTAATCTTGTTAGCTGCTTAATCTGAAGTTTTATTTCCTTTAACACCTGGGTGTACTATTACATAAATGAGTTCGAAATAGGCGATTTTTACATTCCATACTTACTATGTCTTGAAATGCATCAATTAGAAGTGTCGCGTTCTTGGTATTATTCAATGCTTTTAGGACGTGACTCTTCGTTAACTTCAGATATTTTCTGTCTGATCATCTTTTAAATGATTGCTTCCCCAAATGATCTCTTTGTGTAGAGTTTTCTCATCCTCTTGAAGGACTGAGCTGCTCTAGCTTAGTTTATACATCCGTGTTTTAGTTATATTTCCGTTAACATAGACGATGAGAGACTCATCTATTTTGTCTGTATTCTTTGCTCCTACAGTGAAGATCTCCAAGCCATTTGTTATGGGCTGTTGTCAGTTCGTTTCTGTTTAGAGATTTTCTCTGGATGCTTTTTTGTCCGTGTAAGTTCCAATTCTATCGTATTATGCTTTATTCTGTGATCATTCACTGTCAGATGCTCATTAAATTGACAGTCTGAAATCTTGGATTCTTGGTTTTCAAGGGCGACAGGGAAGATATAGGAGACTGAGTCGACTATTTCCATGCAGTGTTTATAAACCGAATACGAGAATAAACCGAATAAGTTTTAGTTAGGGTACCACTTTAGAATTTATCTTCAGAATAAAGTCGAGAAACTGCAGAAGTCAACTAATATGTCTTCGCTGGCATTCAAACCATACATATTCCATTTGTTACCTAGTTGTACTAATCATTTACACCGTGAATTTTACCGTGTGGCAAGGGGAAAGGGGTAATTCTTTACAATTTTGTGTGTTGCGGTAGTGTAGTTTTCTGAAATGTTATTTTTAATATAATTGGATCAATGCTAATTTCCCTTACACTTTTATTCTTCTTAATCTTTTGAGTTATAACATGCTTATTAACTTCAATATAACTTTCCAGGGTCAATATACATCCATTTTAATATTTATCATTTGACAAGAATCGGAAATCTGCTATTTAGTAGCATAAAGTCCCGAAACTGTGTATTAGGAGTTCTTGACATGTTTAAAATAGTAAGGCATACTCTGTATCCACGTTTCATATCCTTCAGATATTTATATATTAAAACAAGCAGCGTACCTTTGATGGTTTCCCCTTTTACTTCCCACTTTTCAATCTTCTGTTTGGTAGATAATATTTCCAGATATTCTTTTAGTGGAAAAATAAATTTCAGTCCTAATCAAAATATTATTTTTCAGCGGTAGAAGAAATCGCTTTGAGAAACAGAAAGAAAATGTGTTTTATTTTCCAATGGTTTCACCAGGGCTACCATATTTAATCCAATTTTCGAATATCTTTCTTTGATACATGGTGTAGTAGATTTTATAGACACAATAACGAGCTTTGATACAGCATAGCGAAAGAAACGACAATATATGGTGTAACGTGAAATGTGAATAAAGAAATACACTAAGTTCAAAGAACAACGGAGAATAAATGGCCATTTTAATCACGGAAATTTACAATAATAATGTTTGTTATTTACAAGAATTGTTTATGTAAAATACAACCAGATGTAATGCATGCATGAAGTGGACGATGAGGTGATTGACGTACACTTTGGAAGACACCCGGTTATACATTTGCCTCTGAAACCCTGTCGTTAATTCTAACTAATCCGTCTTCTTTGTAATGCATTCATTGCAGCTGTCAGTCGTCCATCTGAACTATGTTTCCTAATATCGGACACTTTCTCTTCATCATACGAGCTAATCTTTCGCATTTTACTATCTCTTGTATATATCCATGATTAAAATGAAACTTAGTTACCCGTATTCTTCGAACACACCGTGTGCCTGCGTTCATATTGCACATTTTACAACACATAGTATTACGAAACTTATCTTGTTGTATTTGTTTTTAAAGTTGGGACTATTACTTCTGTTACACCCTGTATATTCTTCTGCTGTTTTGTTAAGACTAAGCTAACAGTTCTTGTAACAGGCTATCCTGAATGAATGCTAAGAAATTCTGTATTGTTAGACGAATATTGATTCACTTGATATTCATATGTTTAAAAACTCATTTTTTGAATGCATTGTTTATAATTTATTCCCTTAGCAGGCAAAATAATTTCTCTTATAGTGGCATTCGAAAATATGAAGAAGTTAGAAAATTTCTATTTTCTTTCCAGTGACATAAAAATGGAATTTAAAATTACTAAAATTCTTCAAAATTATGAAACAAGAACTTTATAAGTTAAAATAAGGATAAAAATGAGTAAATAATATTGAATAAGAGAGCTTGTAAGGTTAAAACTAATTAAACATCTAATTTTACCTGTTTAACCTCCTTTTATTCTGATCAATTAGTGTCTTTGAATTTAAACGGAAGTCTAAATTAACGCAGAAAGGCTAACTAAATTAACGCAGAAAGGCTATAAAACTTAATCAAGAAGTTTCTAAATTACATCTAATGGTACAAACACAAATTAATACCAATCGCTACTATTTAAAGGATATGAAGAATTTAAGTATTGAAAGCATTACAACATAAATCTAAACTTCAACTATAAACTCGGCTTCGGAAATGAGAATTTTAATCCTGCCCTCTAAACATTACAGTGGATAGTTAGCATTGTTTAGAATTTATTCCCTTAGCAGACAAAATAATTTCTCTTATAGTGGCATTCGAAAATATGAAGAAGTTTCTATTTTCTTTCCAGTGACATAAAAATGGAATTTAAAATTACTAAAATTCTTCAAAATTATGAAACGAGAACTTTAGAAATACAAGTTAAAATAAGGATAAAAATGAGTCAATAATATTGAATAAGAGAGCTTGTAAGGTTAAACCAAATTAAATATCTAATTTTACCTTTTTAAACGTTTTTTTATTCTGATCAATTATTGTCTAGGAATTTAAACGAAGGCTAACTAAAGTTAATTAACACAGAAAGGATATAAAACTTAAACAAGAAGTTTGCTAAATTAAATCTAATGGTACAAACACAAATTAATACCAACCGCTACTATTTAAAGGATTTGAAAATTTTAAGCATTGAAAGCAGTACAACATAAGTCTAAACTTCAACTATGAACTCGGCTTCGGAAATGAGAATTTTAATCCTACGCTCTAAACATTACAGTGGATAGTTCTTAAAATTACAAGTTGTCTAGGCTCACTGTACAAGTTTGGGATACACATGCGCACATGTTTTTGTGATGATGATGAAACGGTGTGTTCACTGGTTAAAATACTTATTCTCTCTATACCAAGAATGTGCTAACCATTTAAATTCTAAATACATTTTTTTCAGATGAAGAAAGACGAAACACATAGACAGTATAGATAAGAAGAAATATAAAGACAACTCTGTCTGATAAAATAAATCGTCTAAATTTTATTTTATGTTGGTTAAACCAACATATTTTCGGATAAATTCACATTTTTACGACTCGGTCGAAAGTGTTTATGAAAGAGATATTAAAAAAGCAAACTATTTTTAATATTTTCGCAAGCAGAACTGAAATTTAATGAAAATTTAATGAACTGAAATAACCTTATAAATATGTATGCATCCACAGAAATATTATTTTGAATATATTGTTCAATCAAATGCAAATGCTTTTCTTCACATCGCTGAACGATGTTCTTTTTTTCCTCGTGAGAAGGAAAAAAATAATTTCGCATCATGTTAAAACTTTAGCCTCATAAGGTACAAGCTATTTTGATACTTCGTCGGGATTACAAATTTCTTTAATGAAACAAATTATAGGGTGATGTCTAATAAAAAGCAAGATGAACCTAATTAAGTTTAGACGGCTAAAAAATATAAAATAATAATCATAAATTAAGAAGTTTATTTTCTTTAAGATATAAATTTGCCCTTATAAAAACAATCAGAAATCCGAAAGCTAATTTTCTAACCAACATCGAATCCTTTAACCCTTTGCGGCACAGTATGCCCGGTCTGGACACACCTAAAACTTTGCTTCTATAAGTACAGAAAAATTGAATGAAAAAGAATTTATAGATTACCTGTTATGTTTTTTACCTTGAATCTTGCCTATAGATCATTAAAAAATCTGAAATAACATGTGAAATTCAAGTTTAAATTTAGCACAATCAGATTTTAAACTCAAGAAACCTTCTTTATTTATTTTTTGACTGTATGCTAATCTCCTTATTCTATTTTATTTTAAAATGTTTACCTTGAAATCCTGCCTAAAACCAAACGGCGAACCCTAGGTGTGCCCAGACCGGGCTCACTGATAATCTAGGAAAACTGAGAGTCTGTATTCTTTATTTCTCCGCATCTCATCGGTCAGTTGATTGACAAAAATGCTCGTTTCAGCACTCTTTTCAAAGCTCTATTCCAATCAGTGTGCCCACATTCGGCACACCCACAGAATTAAGACGATTAGTGCTATCTTCACAAAATTTGACTTGTGTACTCCTCTAGACCTAATTAGACTGCCTTCCTTTTTTTTAATCAAAACTCCGACTTTAAAGGGTAGCGTGCCGGAAAGGGTTAATAGTACATAAAAGCATTTTCAGTTATCAGAATTGAAAAAGTAAACATGTACATGCAGTTTCAGTAGGGAATATAAATAGAAAACCAGGAAGAAAGGTGTTTATTTTAATTATAAATATTAGTAATATAATGCAAATAGATCGGATTTGATAACAATACCTAGTTCCTTGTTCCGATTGTAATTTCAACGTGTCTGTTAAGAACTGTGGCTTTTAATAGCCATGCATTCATTGCGAAAGATCATTACAAAATCTGAAATAACATGTGAAATTCAAGCTTAATTTTAAGTACAATCAGATTTTAAACTCAAGAAACCAATTTCTGTTAAACGAAATGTGAAATTTTACGCAAAATACGACACCATATTTTGTTTTATATATAGGTTTCCTAAGAGATTCATTCTCTTCAGTTGTACATTACGTTGACAAAAAGACTCTATGTTTCTTGCCTGTGTCGATGAAAATCAGTCAGATCTTGATAAGGATGCCATCAAATCTCTGCATGGCTGATAGAGTTTAGGTACCCTCTTCACTAAAGCCACTTTTCAACAAATTAGAAGTTTTTATAGTAATGCTTTCGCATGTACTAAGAAATTAATCACAGCCAAAACTTGCCATAAAAGTGCCTGAATCTTTATGCCTAGTAAGTGCTATTCAAACAACATTTTTATTTGCGTTGATAATCAGAGTAACTGACTCAAATTAGTCTTAAAACGGTTGCATCGGAATAAATGTTTCCGTATTTTTACAAAGGTTGCTATTTACAAGTTACTTAGGACTCATCTTCATAAACATGCAGCTACCTTTATGACTAGATATATTATTGAAATCAAACTATGTTTTTAAATAGTGGAAGGCGTCTAAAAATGTGCTGGAACCTTCCTGACGAGATACAGTTATCAAGTCACCTTAGATAAGACAGACAGTCCTCCGCACACTGATTGTTGATGGATATAATAGCATTTTCCTAATGACTGTTTCTAAAATTGCCAGAAATTTTCCAGTAGTCTAATTGTCAGAAGTATGATGTATTCTTACTTCTTGCATAGAGTTGAGCATGGAGTTGAACATGGGATCTAAGAAAATTGTTCTTTGTGCTAGTTATTGCATTTTAAATAAGGTCCAGGCATACTTGTAAGATGTCCTTCAGTAAATCAATTACTTCCTTACGTCCCTTCGCCAGAAGGCGACAGAAGGAATGACTGCCAGTCAACTGTCTGTCAATAAATGTAAATTTGATGACATGTTTACTCCGTCGAGGTGACTTCCAGCTTTGGTGCTAATATAGACAGAATTGCTTGCCATCCTAGAAAAGATTAACTGCTATCAGACAAAATACAGTTCTGGGCCGACAAAACAGACGACGCTTATTGTCATTCTAAACAAAAGCGTTTGCAGCAGGAAACTGAACTCTTTCATATATTACTAACTCTCTTCATACTGAACCAAAATCTCCTGATTTTAAAGTTGACACTGAATACTGCGTATGGTACTTTTTTGTATATTTTGCACAGACATCTTTAAAAATACTGTATTATTTTCCCTCCTACTATTGTATATAGTTTGTCCTTCTAAGGGCTAGCTCAATAGTAAATTGTATTCCTTTGATTATTTTTATTTTTATGAAGTGTATTCAGTTGGTATTTGCATTTTTGCATTATCATTTCATTCATTTTATTTTTAATTTGCATTTATTATTTGAAATGCATTTTTTGAGGATTCTTCGTAAGCTACCCGTACATTGAAAAAATCATCTTGTTGCATTTTAATGGTAGAAATCATTAAAATAAGCTGAAGATTAAACCATTACATCACTAAATAAGCTGAGATTTAGTTCCACAATTTTCTTTCCACACAGAATAAATCATAGTTATTCTTCGATAAATAATCATTTTGTGATTTGAATGTCTTCAGTATTTTCAAAAAAGATAAAATAATGCAATTTGTAATTACAAATTTGTTCTTGGTTAATAAATTTTACAAAGATAGATTACTCAATATTTTTTCCTCGCTCATAAAATATCATATCTAGTAATTTTTGCTTCAGTCATAAAAATGAAAAAAAGCGATTGAAAAAAGCTTTAATAAATGATGAACTTTTCTTAATTTAGGTATAGGATAGTTCCCGAGGCGTTTGAAATAAATCTTTTCGAGTGCAGGAAATAAGTTCCCAAGTTAAACAAATAATAAACATAATGCATGACCGCTTTTAATAATTGAGTAGTATCGCATTGAAAGCTTTATTCAAAATAAAATCTTTGCTTTAATTTCTAAAGTATTCCGATGATTGCGGAATACCGATCTTTCGGTATAAAATCTGCCAAAATAATGCGTGAACATAACTAATAATGATGATATACAGCGTTGCTTGCATTTTAAATCTAAAACTCAGACGAAACTTATATAATGTTTTTAATGAACTCGTTATTTCTTTTGTTAAAACTCCACTTCACTTCTATTTTGTCATCCTTTCTTCAAGGAAATATAAATGTAATTAATTTCAATAGCGGATTCAAATAGACGACCAAAACCTCTGGTAACGTATTTTTGCAATATGGTAATTATTTTCTTAATGTCTTGATTACGGGTGAGTTAATTTCGCGCTGGTAGTTACATAAGAAAGCGCTTAGTCTTACGAAACAGGTTTTTAGGATTAAATATGGAACTAATTAGCAACTTCATAGGCAACTAAATCTTAATTTGTTATTATCTTTATTTGTAAACTTCAGGCCAAAACATAATTAAATATTTTAATTTTGTGATGTGTAAGCAAAGTCAGGAGGGGCCGAAAAATCGTTCAGTCACATTAGTCAGTATTTGCCTTATTATAAAAACATTTTTATTTCACACTTTTTCATTTATTTTTCGCAGAACTGTAGTATAAGTCTCTAATTACTTCACGCATAATCTGTAGCTGGCGGTATGATACTTAAAATTAGCCAACTAGTTTGATTAGCCAACCTAATGTTTACACATTTGATTTTAACCTAAGAATAAGATGTGTAAACCCAGTAAGGCATTTTTAATTCATTAAATTCCTTTAGGTACCGAAGAAAACTACAAAAAAAGGACCTTTTCCTAATTTTGAATTAGTGTCTTACGTTGAAATACTTTTCTTACCTTTGATCTAAAATAAAATCAAATTTAACGAAGATATATGTGGGATGGCATCGTTCATTATAATCGGATGACGCGACAAGCTGTGAGAATAAATCTTTTACTTTTCCGATGATATAAGTCAGACGATTCCGCCATTAGACAATGATGCGAGACGCGACTGAAAGATGTTTGCATGTAAAAGACGGTCGATTCTCTTCATCTGTAAATATCGTATATTTCCTTCTACACATGTAATCATTTTGTAGTTTGGGTGCTACTTTGGTAGACGGCTGCACGGATTTTTGGCGATTTACGTTGGCGCAATTGTTGACGCGATTTTTACAATCGTCAGCCATCTTGAAAAACGCTGTTTTTACGCATTATAAAGTATTCGAAATTAAAAAAAAAATAAATATCGTTAAAAGTAATGGATTAATTTTGTGATGTAAATGTCGTTTTTTAAGATGCCAGGCAAGTGTAAATAAATACATTTACTATGAGTATAAAATACTAAAGCAAGGCTATTATTACTTTCATATAGCAAAAAAGAGAATAAAAACATCGCTATAAAAACATTGTGCCAGAGTTTAATTAGATTAAAATATTACTTAAATTGAATATCGAGTTAAAAACCATCCTAACAACATTTAAAAGAATTAGAATATTATTAAATTCAAATACTTTAAAATACGTTATATAAAATATAATTATCATTAAAACATATGTGACAATAATTATCTCAGCAATTTTTGAAAATAGTGTATTAATTTTTTTTAACAAAAATTGAAGTATACAATTATAAAATAAAAGAAAAATATGTACTTACATTTTTTTGAGTAATTTAACCTCTTGTTTATTGATAAGTACCACAAAAAATATCGAAATCATAATTGAATCGGCTCTTTTAACCATCTTCATCTCGCACTTCATTGAAGAAGCAATTAGCTAGGTTTCCTCAAAAAATTTAAAATAAATTTCTTCTCACGCTATTAACAATTTATAAATAAATTTTTGATTAGGAAAGACAGGTTGGCCAAAATAAGGCCAATTTTTTTTTATTCCAATACCTATAATTCTTGGTAATTACCAATAACAACATTCATCTTCGAAACAGAGATATCCATTCCATTTGAAATCTGACTAATTCGAAGAATTGAATAACAAAATTTTAAAATGGCGCGGTAATGCACAAATATTCAGTAACCAATCAAGGAGCTGATTACATCACGCATAGAATTAAAATTATTTAAATAATCGTTCATAATAGAATCATTTTTAAAACAAATGCAAAATTAAATTGTATTTTAATATTTAACAGCCATAAATAATGTTTAAAACATTAGATTAAAATTATAGATATTAATAAAACCAATTACTTTTTAAGTAAGGTGATGTCATTGATTACATCATCCATAACATAAAATTATACATAATATTATTAACAACAAAATTTTTATTTCAAATAAAAATGTAAAATTAAATTGATTTTTAATATTTAGAAGCCATAAATAATATTTAAAACACGGAAGTTATGCATAATAAAACGCATTATTTTTTAACAAAAATGACAACAAAGTATCGGTTACCATAAATAACTTATCCAGCAATGGGTTTACCATAAGTTGTATTACTCGCCAAAAGAAAAATCGCCAAAAAATCGCCAAAATCCGTGCAACCATCTACCAAAGTAGCACGTAGTTTGTAGCAACTATTCACGTTTCATTAAATTATCGAGCTTTCCATAAATCGGGCTAGTTCATTAGACCCTAGACAGCCACCTAAGAAGTAAGTTTACAGACATGATATTCCTAGACAGAAAGAGCGGCCGAGCGGTAAAGTCGCTGAACGCTGGTAGTTCGGTCCGAGGTTCGAATCCCGCGAACGGGCTAGCTGCATGGGTGTTTTCGTGGTTTTCCGTTTTCCCCATGTGTAACGTGTGTACGAGCCAGGTTCCGTTAGAAAGTCCTTCACGAAGGCATCCCTCCCCTTAGGCATCCCCCCCTTGTGTGCTTTGCCATAATTAAATACACCACACACCACACCACACCTAGACAGTAAGTACCGATCCTACATATAAAAACTGCAGATTTTAATCTTTGCGCAACCAAATACTTAAAACATTACTCAGCGTAACAAGGTATAACATTTATACATTATTCAGAAAAATCTTATTATATTAATTTCCTTCTCGAATGAAATTAAAAATAAATAATTCAAACTTGGAAACCGAGAAAAAAAATGGCCTGTGTGAAATCACATTAGGCGAAAAATTAGAGAAAAACATTTAATTTGCGAAGCCCTAAACCCATTAGCTTCCTTAGATGACATTAAATTATACAACAGATATGAATAAAATATATGTTAAATGTATTGATATTAATACATTATTGTAAAATAATGCATCTAGACTTTTCTTATCATAGTAATATAAAAGGTTTCAGAATATTTCAAATTTAGTTAGTTTTTTGAACGTGCCAAAACTTCAGCATTTTCTTTCATTTCCACAATTTATAAAGCTTGAAAAGCTATTAAGCGATAAAATAATATATTTAACTGATATGTCAGTAGCATTTTTGATATATGTTAAAATATAAATAAAAAAATCTGAAGGAAGTATTCTAAAAATATTCATAAGATGACTCGATTTTCTGCTCTTAACAAAATGACAAAAACATAAAATGCGATTTAAAGGATAAACCCGCATTAGATAAGAATACTTTCGTGAGTCTAAATACTCGATTTCGCTTTTAGTAAATACAGTAAGTGCTTTTGGATTTACCTGAATGTTTCAACAAATGCAAGATTTAGAAATTGGATTGCTTTAAAATACCTAAACGTTTGCTGTTTATTGCTTACGTGATACTGTACAACTTTTTTCATGAAAGCAGAGCGTCTGAGAACCGAAAGAGATTGTTTTGATGGGACAATCTCGAAATTTAAAAAGAAATGATTTTATTTTTACTATATTTTAAGCTTAAATATATATTCATTCTATGTATGCAACTGCAGGTAAAATAAAAAAATAATAACCAGAAATGTACTAATTTTTGAATGAACGAAGATGCGTGAAACCATTCAGCAGTGATATTTAATAAAGGAAAGCACATTTGCTCTATACTTCTCTTGAGCATTTCAAAATCTGCAGCAATAGTGCAAGTCTAACTTCTAGAAGAATCATATATTTTATTTAATAAATTTTACATTTGCTTAGATTAAAATCAAACTGCATTTAAATTGGCTTGAATTCCCTACCTTTAGAAAGACGAAAGTTTAGCTTCATAAAGTCAATGAATAATTAATTTGAATGTTATAGCAAATGTATTGGACAAAATATTTTCAGAAACATAAATTTTTCAATGTGCGATACGTAGATCACAAGTGGTAATCGAGCCCCGCCCTTGTTGTTCTCCTAGACTTCCAAACGTAGTTGTATAAAAAATAAACAAAATAATTAATTATTTTAACTGTGTAAACTGCACTTATCTCAGAGTATGAAAATTACTTCAGGCAATCTTCTATCACATTCCCTCCCACAGAAATTATGAATACAGATCGAATATTCTGTAATTTCCCAAAACATTTAACGCACACGCAGTGCTTATTTACGAAAATTATTGTCTTAAAATTATACAATGAAATACGTAAAATTTTTCAATATTTGAATTGCGATAAAGCAGTGTGATGTATTTGTATAAGAAGGTGGAGGTTTTCTTGGATAATATTCTAATGGAATCTGGATACCATCTTCATAGTTATTACGCATATTATCCCTCAATCTCTCAATAATTATTCGCTGGTGCGAATGCTGACAAAAGTACTAATGGAAATGCTGTGAGTAACATAAGCTTTGGAATACAGCTTTCTGTAAAAGAGAGCTGTGTAGTGCCTCAGTTATCTTCTATAAAACGTTTAGTATGGTCTGTGATCAACATGAAATGACTTGAAGAAACCGCGGTGTCATTTCGCAGATTTAATTGCAATAAACTTTAAATCTTGTAGGTTTTTTACCCCGTCTACCAGGAAATCCAATCTTAGGTCCCCAAAGCAGCGAAACAGTTGGTGATGTACGCAAAATAAATATCGTTTAGCATTCTATATGAATACAATAGAATATAATTATGGAATGTATACTGACTGGTCCATTTGAATGATAACATCACTTTTAAATTATGGTTTGTTTCGAGTATTTTATCAAAGCCTGTAGATTTAATTTTCTGTCTTTTCTTTCTTAAATAACGTTATAAACATGATTTTAACTGAAATTTCCCTATCAAAAGGAACCTAAGAACTGTCAATCGAGAAAAACTTGCTGAAACTTGAACCATCAAAAGAACCTAAGCATGATCATCTGGACTTTATTCGTGACCTTAAGAGGAGTTATGGGTGACATGTGAAGTTTGAAAAAGACGTAGAATTTTGTCAGTGACTCACAGAACCTGCAAACATCTATAGAAAAATTGTACCCAATTGGGTGCATAACTGTCATACATTTTCTGTGAAATTTCAGTTACAAATTGCCTGTAAAAATAGTTTTCTGATTATGATAATAAGTGTTCAAGGAAAACAACTTTTTCTCTTATCGTGGTTTATGTATTTCTTGTAATATTGCATTTATTTTGTAATACTATTGTGTATATTATCTAGACATATACTATGTTTAATTAATGCTTTAAAATGAATTCTGTTATCTCTTTTTGAACATCAGAATTACAAGAAGCAAATGATGCTAATACTAAAATAAATGGTACTGAATCATTGAATTTAAATTTCGATAATATCAAACATTTTAAGTTCTAAAGATGTATCGACTAAAAAGGACTTTCGTACTCTAAAAAATTATGTTTATAATATGTGTAAAATTACAATAAAAGAAGAATATTTTATAGAAGAACAAAAGAGCAGGATTTTGCATTTGCATGAACAACGGCCAATATTTCAGAAAAAATGGACGAAATTCTAGTCTCAATGTCACGTCTTCTTTCCTTTCGAATGGGACATTAGGAGTTAAGAATTACTCTAAATTTACCGAAGATTTCCGCAGAAACCAAAGGCAGTTAAACCCCATATATAAACATATATCACGTTGTGTTTTAATTGTCCATGAGAATGAAGAAGGTCACTCTCCACAATATGTTCAAGTACGGCTAAATTCAGAAATGACTCTAAAAGGTTTGAGACTAATTATAAAACATGTTTTTCTTAAAATATTTAAAGGATTATTAATGTGCTTGAAAGAAAAAGAAACAGATCTCTAGGTTCTTCAAAACCAAAAGAGAAAGAAATCTGACAAATTCTCTACGAGTACTAAAACCTCCTAAAATTCTGTAATTGTATTTGGAGGACCAGCTACTAGAGTATTTTTTTATAAATTGTTTATACGAATATTGTAACAAATGCTGTTCAGATTTTTTGTTAATCCATTTTCATTAGTTACGAAGCATTGCATAATAATCACTGTTTGTACAATTGCTGCAGTTGTTTTGAAACAGCTTGTATTACAAGTATTACACATTAAACAAGTATTTATTACTACTAGAACTTACATTTTAACTAACTGAATATATGATCCATCCACTATCATTGGCGAAAAGCTGTGTGTTTATATTTTTTACACGTATTTCGCATGTTATTGAATTAAATATGTAGCCCAAAATATTATAGAACTTACTGCCCGTTTGTTGTTTATTAGAACTGTACTGAGTTAATAGCTATTTACATTGCTTGGTTTATTTATTACTAAAAAAACAAAATTTACAGAAGAAAGACAAAATACTGCCTCGTAGATAATAAAAGTATTGTAATTCCGGCAGTGGCAACTCATTTGTTTTAATTCGCTGAGTTTGTTTATTAAATTCGAAAAATAAATGTACTGAAGAAATATAACATTATGACCACCTAATCACTAACGCATTGCGAGACATTTGGCCTGCAAAACAGCTGCGACTCGCCCTTGTATGGATGCCACACATTCTTGGTAGATAACTGGAGACAGGTTGTATAAATTTCTAAGCAGCGGTCAAGCGCAGTCGAGATATTCCGACATGGTAGCGTTTGAGCTCTGAACTGCAGTTTCATGACATCCCAAATATGCTCCAACTGTTTAAGATTTGACGAATTATGTGGCCAGGACTTTAACTGAAATTCATTCTTATTCTTGTCGAATCACTCCAACACAATTCGAGCCTTGTGACACGGGCAGTTGTTCTTGGAAGATTTCATTTCCAGTTGGGAAGACAGATGCCATGGAAAAGTGCAAATGATCCGCTGTACGGGGGGAATCCCATGACCGCTGTACAGAGGGAAGCAACTATTCGCTTGGAAGACCATGACACGACCATCGACGTGATGAATGAGAAATAGTGATTCATCAGACCAGGCAACAGTCTTTCACTAATCCATGGTCCAGTCTAAATGTTCCCGAGCTCTCTGTAGGCTTAGCTGACAGACACGCTTTAAAAAAGGCATGAAAGCTGTTAAAAAGGAATTTAGGGAATCGTATCAATACACTGACACCAAATGAGAGAATACGACAGAAGACGATGATCACTGACATCAGTAAAAGTTATCCAATTATTCAGTTTCCTTTCAGAATTAAATAATCATCAATGAATAATTTTATAAAATTTCCATAAATATTGGTACAAAAGTAAAGGGTAGGTAGGGCACGACAAAATGATTCAGAACTGCATAGGGACTTATGACCGCAAAACAAGTTAGGTGGGGCTGTTCACGATATTTGTGCTGGGTTAGTCGGCGAAAGTTGGGCCTTACCTGTTGCCATCACCTATGTCATCAGTAAATTAAGTCATCTTTTTGGAACATGTTTTATCCTGCAAATATGAGACGCAATTTGTGATTTCAACATGATGGGGCACCTCCCTGTTTTGGAATATGTGTTGAGTATATGGTTTAGTCAACGATGCAATGGACGTGTTGGACAGATTGCCTATGTTTGATGTTTGAAGCATCCATCGAGTCTTATGTAAAACAACATCCATCGAGACGCACTGAGGAAAACGCAAAAAGATGTCCATGTTTCCATCTGTGTTCTTTGTGGAGAAAATTACGTTTCTTCCTATCGTGGTTGTAAAAATACCCAATTAATATCCAAAAACGTATTGAGGAACAAAAAGCTGCAAAAGGAGCGCAGGAAAAAGCTGACAAAGATGAAATTAAACTTAATCCTGAAGATTTCCCCAAATTATTCAGTCCTCAGGTAATCCTCAGGAAATCCGTGCTACCTCCCAAAATAGCAATAACACAGAAACAACCAATCAAAAAGAACATTCATTTTTAGAATGGGTGAAAATCCAAATTAAGCAAGTTATAAAATTCTTTACTAAATTCAAGACTGCCAAGTCCATATTCGAAAAGTTAGAAGTCGGCAGGGCCACGTTTGAATATTTTGCAAGCCTGAATTATGAATTTTAGGCTCTCAACACATAACCCGAACCTGATTTCAGCTAATACAAGCTTTCTAAGAATCTTACGCATTAACGCAATTGGCGTTTACAGTCAACTTCAAGAAATAATTCACTACTTGAGAAAATATAATGTTGATATTATGATGATCAACGAGACGCATTTAAAACCAAGCAATAGAACAAGTATTCCCGGATACAGCGTTTTTTGTGACGATCGAAGTCATAATAGAGGTGGAGGCACTGCTTTAATCATAAAAAATCATTTTAAGCACACCAGATTTAAAATCCTCAATAATGGAAATTTAGAAAAAACGGCCGCAGTTATTTACACAGGATTCAATGACCCTTACCTCACCATTGCTGCTTACAACCCTCCAAATAATGCACTCAGAGCACAGGACTTAGATAAAATTACAAACTTTTATTTTCCCACCTTAGTAGCAGGCGACTTAAATGCGAAACACTACATTTGGAACAGCAGAAACATTAACAGAAATGGTCAAATTCTTAGCGATTACGCCCAAAGGAACAATATTAAAATACTTGCTCCAGATATTCCTACGGGATATCACAACAGCAGCAGCGGAGAAGTTCTTGATATCACTATCATGAAAAACATTTCAGCAACACCTTCTCTGGAAGTCAAATATGATTTAGCTTCTGATCATAGACCCATTCGTTTTGACTTTTATGGATTCTATAAACCCCTGCAAAAAACCCAACAAAAAGTTAATTGAGAAATTTTCAAAATCATATTGTAAGAATTATGTTAATTTGATTAATAGTTACTTACCGAGACAGAGAGAGAAATAGAGTTTCTGAACTACACGCGTCTACCTTTTTGGCCGCTCTCTCTCTCAAAGCTGTTATACGCTCGGCCGTACTCAGGCCCTTGCTAAGCTTCGTAGTAAAATAGGTTAAGGGGCCAACTCTCATTGTACCTTGATAGCTGTGGCTATACTTAGTTAGTTAATCTTAGTTTTAGTTTAATTCTTAGTCTTTTAAGTTCAAGTCCAAAGTGCGGACTTTATTTGTTCACTCCCAGGCGGAGTTTTGTGAAATCTTAGGGTTATTTACCCTTCTCTGTTGTTGTTTCCTGTCTTCGAACTCTAGCGATTATTCGCTTAGCAGTTCCTAGGTTCCTCACTTCCAACATAGAATTTCAAGTGAGGGACCTTACAACATGACTAGCATTCCCTGCAGAATCTCAATAAGTAATTGCTCTGAATTAGAAAACGCAGTTCAAAATCTTAATACCAAGAGTCAGGATGCCATTAAAAACGATACCTTCACCAGTAAGAGAACTGATAGCAAAAACCTTCCGGAGCACATCTAATAAAGCAGCGAAATAGCAGAAGAAAAATTTGGCAAATGACAAGAAACCCAAGAGATAAAACATACTTTAATTATCTTTCAGGAAAGATTAAACAAGGAATTATTAACCATAAATCCAGAACTTGGGATAACCTCCTTGAAAACATGGATTTAGAACTAAATGTAAATTGGAAAATCGCAAGATACTTACGAAATACCCTAGCGCAACATCTGCATCCGATCGACTGCATGGGTCACACATTCTACTCAGAATCTGACATAGTAGAAGTTCTAGTAAGCAACTTAAGTAAAGTTTACAATAAACACGAAGAAGAAAATTTTGAACACGAGGAAGAAGTTAAGCAAGAAATTATTACCATAAAATCCCGGCATCATTCTAAATTTATTAAACTCAATTCTCCAAACGAAGTTCAAAACATTATTAAAAAACTCAAAAAACGGAAGGCAAGAGGGTACAACAATATAAAGCAATGACGCTCTGCAAACACTTCCAAGAAATTGCAATGTGTTACTTTGCAACATATTTAACGCATGCATTCGACTCACACATTTTCCTCAGCAATGGAAGCATTCAATTATAATTACGATATTAAAACGAGGAAAAAACCCCATGAAGTCACAAGCTACAGACCAATTAGTTTACTTCCGGCAATAGGAAAAGTTTTCGAGAGAATTTTAAGTGACCGTTTGACTAGTCACCTTGAAAGATTGAACTTTATTGACGAAAACCAATCTGGATTGAGGAGAGGCTTTCTATGACAAACCAAATCCTAAACTTAACAGAATATATTGCTTTAAATTTCCAGAAAAAGACCACAGTTGCTGCATGTTACCTCGATTTCGAAAAAGCTTTCGATCGAGTGTAGCATGCAGGAGTTGTGTACAAGCTTTCAAACTGCATGCAACAGCTTTCTAAAACTGATTATTTCATTTCTCAAAAGAAGAACTTTTCAAGTTAGATGCGGTGATTCTCTCTCCAGCAAGAAAGTAATGTACAAAGGCGTCCCACAGGGAAGCGTACTTTCGCCAAAATTATTTTGCAATTTTTTCAATGACATGCCTTAGCCTTTCTCTTCAACTGTTTTAAAGTATGCTGATGACACCGTTTTTTAACTAACTCCCTGAACCCTCTAAATGCTGTAGACAAGCTGAAGTACCAATTAATGAAATAGATGCATGGTGCAAGCTATGGAAGATTAAAGTGAACTCTTCTAAGCGTATCATAGTGATTTACAGACGGTATAAAAATGGTTCCCGCTTAATATTGATGTAAAAATTGACAATACCCCAATTTCTGTTGTAAATTCTTACAAATATCTTGGAGTGCGTATTAATAGAACTCTCTCTTTTCATGATCACGTGACTTACGCGACCAATAAAGCTAACGCAGCATTCATGGTCATCTACTCGTTATTAGGATGAAATCCTAAATTGGATTTAAAGTTTAAAAGAACACTTCATATCACCTTAATTCGCCCAGTTTTATTGTATGCCGTACCGGCCTGGGCTATAGCAACGAAAACAGACAGACATAAGATGAATGTGTTACAAAACAAGATACTTCGTTTTATCACAAACACTCCCTGGTTCATAAGAAACTCGCAGATCTATGAAGAGCTAAAAATTCTACCAATTTAGGACCATATTCTGACCATAGCACACAATTTTTTCACAAGTATGCAAAATCTCCTTACTCTGCCATAAGAAATCTTACTACTTACGATGCTACTGAGGAAAGTGTTGTAAAACGCCCACGTTCAATCCACCACAAACCACGGTGGTAGTGATGTACATAATGTAAATATTTCGTATCTTATTTACTCACTTTTTTGTTGTCTAGTTTGTGTTTAGTGTTTTGCACCAAGGACTTTGTGATTTTTATAAATCATCTTGACAAAGTGAAATGTGCACCGTTTTTGTATACAGCCAAGTTTGGTGTTATTTTAAAATGTGTTTTTCGTGTTTCTTTAACGGAATTTGATTTTGCAAAGCCATTGAACTGTGTAATTTAAATATTTACGAACGTGGAAATTACTTACTCTCTGAAGTTCAGTCAGAATAAGTCCAGCTAGATTCCATTGGATTACGAGCCATACTGTTTACCTTCAAAAGATAATTATCACATCTCAGTGCTTAAATTTTGTCTTTTTTTTACCATTTAAAAATCTTAAAAGGGCATATATAAATGATTTTCTGTAATACTAAATTGTTAAAAATTACAAGTATTTTAGATATTAGCTTTTTGCGTCTCATCATCATGACCGCCCTGCTTAAAGCAAGGATCAATCTGAATTTGACTTTAAGTCATGTGACTTTACGATGTACGTGTTTCTCGTGCTAGCTGCTAACTATGTGTAAGACTTCAGCCGCACCTACTCATGTATTTACGAAGGCATTATTGCTTAAATGGGCTAATTTTAGCATCTTTGTTTAAATGCTTGAACTTTCACGAAAGAATGATTTCCCTGACTTGCCACCTGTGTTTCTTAGTTTGTTCGTCCCCAGGACGCGGCAGACAAGACAGTGTGCCTTTGATTAAATTCAAAAAATAAAGTAAGAGCCCAAGGACCAAGATATCTACTGATAGTACTCTTTGAAGTAGAGGCCAGACTTAAAATTTACGATCCAGATTCAGTTTTCACTCTCTGCTTGTAAATCTGCATGTAATTCTGCATATCTCTGTGTATTGCTCTGTAATAAATATTTGTTTTCTGCCTAGAACAGTAAATCTGAGCATATCACTGCTACGTTTTTTGGTTTTTCGTGCCATGGAAATCCAGTTTTTAAGCCAGCTTTGAACAGAGAGTAACATACGGTATTGGTCAATCATAACCTTAAAGAACCAATACGAATGTTTTAATTTAAATATAATATGGAACCTAACTTTAATTTGCGGAAATATTTTCAATCTCTTTAAAATTATTGTATTTATCGAAACAAAATTATTAAATGTCATACTTTCTGAACTAGAACTTAGAAATTTTCCCTTTAATAAAATCCAACCCTCAATTTCGACACATTGGTGGCCATAAAACGATAATGCATGGTCTCCTAAAAAATTCTGAAATAGAGTTAATTTAACTGTGTGAGAAATAATATTTTCAATATATATCATTCTTTAAGAAGCATAAAATATTTGTCAAAGGACATTGTTGGATAAATACAGGACAGGTCAATTTATCCTTAGCTATGCAAACAGTTTTGGATTTTTCTTGGGGCATTTCTAAGGCTTTTGATTTCGTTTGCCTCTATAATTTTATTAACATAGAAAAACAGCACTGAAACATTGCAAATAATCTAAGAAATAACCATACAATTACCTATGAAACTTTTAAATAAATTATTTAAAACAAACACTAAATTATTGTGCTTTTCACATGGTAACAATAACGCTTTTCACTCCTTAAAAATGTCCACAGATTACTCCACTACGTTTTCATTATAGTAAGATGCGGATCAAATTTTAGGTATTATAAACAGTAATACTAGGGCAAGAAGGGGCCGTAGCTAAATTAAACTGAGAAATAAAAAGAACTGTATTAAACTTAAAATTATTAGTTTCTTTTATATATTATATATGTATATATATATATATATATATATATATATATATTTATATTATATATATATATATGTGTGTGTGTGTGTGTGTGTGTGTGTGTGGTGGAGAAGTTGGAGAATATCCTAGGGTAAATAACACGTCAACACGTCTTCCATACTACAGACATTTAATGAAAATAAAAGGTACAGATTGAATCGGATCACAGTGCATTCTTGCGCTTATTGGATACAAACAAAATTCTGCATCCCTCTTACATATTTTAAGCAGCTGCTTGGCGCCTACTTGCGCTCGGTATCAATTGCATTTCTTGAATTACCAGCTTCGCGTGGAAATCAACATCTTATCACCTTCGCGTGGAAATCGTCATCTTAACACCTTCGCGTGGAAGCGACATCTGTCTGTATTGAGTGACATCCTCCTCCTTCCTCTCGCTGCAGGCACATAGGTGATGCCCTCTCGTGGCTGTGTAGAACTAACTGTTACCACAGCTTCGGCGATCCTGACTCTGTTTTCGCCCTCGAAAACACGGATCAGCGACACTGGTCTATCAAGACAGCACCTGAAAGTAAATTTTAAAAAAAATATAGAAGTGCGGAAGAACCTCACAAATTCCTAAACAGGAACTATCCAAGACTTCATGTGATGAGCTGCTGTAATGGTACAGCCAGGACCTTCATGTTGTCCTATTTTTTCCACCTCGTACCGGTCTTTGCCTTTCCTCGCTGTTACACGATACACACCGGAGAACTTTGGCCTTAACTTTACACGTGGAAATCAACATCTTACCACCTTCGCGTAGAAATCAACATCTTATCACCTTCGCGTGGAAGCGACATCTGTCTGTATTGAGTGACATCCTCCTCCTTCCTCCCGCTGCGAGCGCATAGGTGATGCCCTCTGGTGGCTGTGTATATCTAACTGTTACCACATTTATATATATATATATATATATATACAGATATACATGATTTAAAACTAGATTTTGAAATAAATGAAAAATATTAACAAAACGATGAGCGATATAATCTGAAGAATAAAAATAAATTTCAGTGCAAATTAAAGGAACTTGGAAGATTGTAGTTACTGTTTAAGCCACAAGACGTTTCTACATCGCTGGAGACGTACATATGTAACTCGACTGCAAAATGACTATCAGTATGTAATGCAAATGAAGACATCTGTTGAAGTAAAAATATATGAAACGAGAAAACCTTCAAAAAATAGATGACACAATTCATTTATAGTAGAAATTATCTAGCATGCGCTTTCCATCGCGGGTAGCGATACATGATATATGTTATACATCACCAGTCACGTTTCTGACCCAGCAGCACAGAAATCTCTTGTAGCCTAACTTCATTAATACTGCATTTTATACGTCATTTTCACCTGCATTAACGTATATATATTTGTATATGAAGCTTCCTGCATTATATTTGCTATCTTCCTATGGTATAAACTAGACAAGCTTTTTTTTTTTTTTTTTTTTTTTTTTTTATTTAGCTAATCGCTTTCTTTCCTTCCGAGGGGGATATATTTGTTCCTCCTCTAGCTGCACTTTCTTTCTAGCCTTAACGTCTTATTTTTTTCCAGGTCTTGAGCTCTTTCATACGCTCTTTTGACTCGACGATTTTTCGATTGTGGCTTCCTGGTTCAGAAATTTCCTTTTTTATTTTCCCTTTTTTTGGAGCGTGGTATACTTTTATTGACAGGAAATTTCTTTTTTATTGAACCTTCTACTTTCTGATGACTGAACGCTTTGTTTTCCCAGCATGGAGGAAGTATTGATTCCTTACTGTCTAGGTGTTTACCACCATTCAGAAGGAATTATTATCAGGTGTAAAAGAATTGTTTTAAAATGCCCTCTAATAACGGCTAAAGGACCGATAGGTGTAGCTTATTATCAAACTAGTTCGGACTACTTATCTCTAAACACGTGATAAGAATTTTAATATTTCTAGACAATTAGTTTAAATTTGATAGTGCAAAGAATGTGAATGAATATGTCTCTATTTAGCACAGTATCTGCATTTTCATAGTATAAATTTCTTTTCATATCCAAAGCAAAACTTTCGTTTACAGTCAGGAATTTTTCTTTTTGAATTTACTTTATATATGCAATGTTCTTATCCATGCAGTTGCTATAAAATGTAAATTAGTTTTATAGTTCCTTAATCACAGTTAGTATGAAACTTTAGGGAGAAAAAAAGAAACTGGATTGGCGTCGAGTTTACTTAAAAAATCTTGTAGGGTTTTCCTTATTTTGAATAACAAATTTATTTTAATTTTTCCTGTTCTAAACTTCTCAACTTCCCCTCACATTCTCTCGCCAGGATATAAATTTAAAGTTAAGTGAAGTGCTATTTAAACATGTGAATATCTCAGTTTATTCAGAGCGTGTTTCGCTAGCCAAGCGCACGTTTCGTTGTTATTTCGCGATCCCGCTTGTAAGCCTCTTGGTCTAATCAGTTTAGTATCACGCCGGTTAGATTTCTGCGAGTCCACCTCTTAGGCGTAAATTGAAGTGCGTTCTTGCACTATTTATTTTCAGGTTTGACTTGTAGTATAGTCTACATTTAGTTACCACAGGAAGTGAACGGTGTTTTTGTAACGCACGAAGTCCGTGCCTCTCTGTTAAATTAGTTTGACTTAATAAAGGGTCATTTTGTACCCTTCTTTTGTGCTGATATTTAATTCATGTCTGTGCCAGAATTCACCAGTTTCATTGTAGAATCTAATTTAGTTTATGTGGAATAATAGAGATCTTAAACTAACATAATTATATCTTCTGAGCAGAAACTAGGCTAAGCAAATACTGGCATGTTTCTTTTTGGATTCAAATAATGAGCATATTCTGATACATTCTGAAACAGTACACATCACAATTGGAAAACATTGCTCTTCATGAGCATTACAAGTGTGCCAGATTACTCATTTTTCATCTTTCCTGCTTAGAAATAAACTCATGTATCTACATATATACTATATATATATATATATATATATATTACTAAGTTTATATTTTTACTGTATATAAATAAGAAACCATTTCTTCAACTTACAGCAGTTTAGGAATGGACTATATTAACTGATTATTACAAAGCATACTGGGGCCATTTCTTTAAGGAGTGAATGCCTTCGTGAAGTTCTGTATGTTTTGAATGTAATTCACATGCACTTATATATTTCAAATTAACGGGGAAAATACAAGCATTTAAAATGATTTCCGAATTCTCTCTCTCAGTATTTTTAAGGATTTTATAAAATAATTAAAATTTGTTTACTGTTGCATAATCATCTATTGTTCTGTAACATGAAACTAACTAAAAGATTCAATATAAAGAAAAAAGTCGAAGAAAACGTAAGTATGTAACCTAGAGTACATGATGATTATCTCCCTAAAAAGGGCTTTCTAGAGGAATCGTTAAGAGAAACTGGTTCACATTCACATTACACTTCAATCTAGAAAGAAGTCTAAAATGTTAGATAATTTTTAAACTATTTAATACATTTACTTTTCATGTACAAATGTCTAGCAATTTAAGAAGTGTGGAATCATTTATAAAATTATTGTAATAAAATTTTCCGTTTTTATTGAGAGCTTATTTATTCAGGAATCCCATAATTTGATTACTAAATAAATATCAGGTGTAGCGACAATACGAACTTAGGTCGAATTGCTGAAGAATTCTTGAGTTCACATTATTGCTTTCATTCTGGACAAAATGCGTAACTGCTTCTCGAAATTACCTGGATAAAGCAACGAGCATAAAAAGCAGAAATTGGATAGCCTTAAAATGCCTAAACGTTTACCGTTTACTGTCGACGTGATAAAGGAAAAACTGTTTTCTTGAAAGGAGATACTTTCTGAAAGCAGAGAAAGCCTGGAAGAGAAAATTTGTAAAAGAATAAAATATTTCGAGAGAAATTGCGAAATAGAATTGTGTGAACTGACGAGAGAATGTAGTGTTGTTCAAAAGCTCTGCAAAATCATTTTTAGATTTTGGATAGAACAAGAAAACATTTATTGACTCGTTAGTTGTCTTTCACGAGAAACTGAATTTCATCATTTGTCTGTTACTTCTTTTCACAGAAGCTGTTTTAGTATCTGTAATTCCTTGGACTTTTAACCCAAACATATAGGATCTGACAGGAAGAATGTTGGAATTATGTGGTAAATATCCAAGCTGTTATTCTTTGAAATACATTTTATCATTTTATACATCTTCGAAATACGTTAACATTTGAAATATACTTTTAATTTATTACAGTATATTCTTAAAGCTTATTCTAAATATACAAATTTATTCATGGCAATAATTTTCGAAAATAAAGTACTGTATATATATATATATATATATATATATGTGTGTGTGTGTGTGTGTGTGTGTGTAATAATAAAATTCCATAGTCAAAAACACACTTAAAATTCTAACTGTATGTTCTTTTCATTTTTTAATGGCGACGGTCTCTTATTTGAAAGTACGTGGAATTAAATCCATAGCCCCGTAGTCAAGTTGTTTTTCCCGCCTTTTCTACACGTACAGTTTTAGAATGTTCTAGAAATATTTAAAGCGAACTAGAATGGTTGACGAGGCTGACCTCATTTCTTAGAAGCTCCGCCTTTCCAGAGGCTATAAAAGGACTCACAAAGGAATATCGGGGGCTTTTCTTTAATGCAGCGATGCAGTAAACTTCATACAAAAAGTTATTAGTAATTCTTTTTTATTTACTCCGGAAATATGATATTTTGTAACTGCTATTTCTCCTGACCAATAATAAATGGATCCTGTTTTCTAATCTTATCGTCTGATAATTTAAGCTACGAATGATTCTTCACCAATCTATTTATTCCGGACAAAAGCTGGTACATCACATATATATATATATATATATATATATATATATATATATACTATTTTTAATTATCATAAAAATAATGCAGTTTGAAGAAGTTGTTATTGTTTAATTTATTTTTCAGTTTCTGAAGTATTTTCTTCCTCTTTAGCGCTGGTCTTCGTGGTGTAATTGCAAATTACTTCCAGCTAGAAATCGGAAGGTGTGGAATCTAGAAACAAAAAACACCTAAAATAGGTATTATCTAAACGGAATTACGTAGGGTACTGCAAATTTATACAATTTATTGTAATTTAGATTCTAAGGCATTTTTTAAATAATAATTATATAACTGTGTATATGCATTATTAATTGTGTGCGTGACGTACGAGATGGTGTCATTACGTTCAATATGACGTTTCCGTTAATTTGTGCCTCCTTGGGGAGGGGGAGGTTTTAAAACATTCTTTGTACTCAAGATAACTTGATACGAGCATCATCCATTTAGTTTCAACAGTATGTCACTAGTAGTATACCTGTATCTTTGTTAATGAGCTTCTTTCAGTAATCTCCATTTTACAATGTCGAGTCCTGGAGAGCAAGTACTTAGTCCAAGTTTTATTATTTCATCGATAGGACTTAAGAACTGATGAACACCATACCCAGTAGAGCAGTCATTTACACGATGGTGAAAATAAAGTATGTTTCCTTCATCTCATTTTGAAGAACGCATTTTTCCAAATTGTTTTATGAATTCAATATGTTGGAAATGGAAACTAACCCACAAGCTATTGGCAAAATTTGTGTCTTGGCTCTACCTTCTCGCCAAACTACTTCAGCTTCGAAAATTATACTGCATGTCTTTTTTATTAATTATTTATACATAAAACGAGAAAACTATTTAAATCAATAATACTTTAGGATCGTGTTTATATAGTCTATATTTGTATGCAATTTTGGCTAGTTTGAATCTGTATAAAAATAGTTCAAATTTTCTAGAATTTTTTTCTACACGATTTTCTTAAAAATGAAAGAAATATCCCGTTTTATAAAAGTAATATATTGTAGTGAGAAAGTATAGAGGGTTCACTATCAAAAATCGTCAGCACTGCAATGATCATGTTAATTTCTTTGAGTTAAAGTTCCTTTCCTGTCTTCCTGAATTTCAACTTATAACTTCCGGCTAGAACGCAGTTTTAGAAACGCGTTTGAAAGCAAATTGAGGAGAAGCATTTAACTGCGAAGTTCTACTGTCTTCGTTAAAGAGAACCAGTGACTGAGGCTAGCACGCGTCCGTCTTTCTAGGTTACTCTCTTTTAACCTATTATTACGCTCGGCCGTACTTTAGGCCCTTAATAGATTCGCCGTTATTCAGTTTAAGGGGCCAACTCGGTTAGAATCTTGATGGCTTCGAATATATCTGTTTATTTAAGATGAGTTAATTAATTTCTTAGTTTATGAGTTCAGGCCCGAGCGGCAGCTTTATTGTAAAACTCCAAGACCGAGTTCTGTTAAATTTTATTGGAATAATAAAGGTTAATTTCACCCTTCTTACGTGTTGTCTCTATATCACGAACTCAAGCGATTAGTCGCTTATCAGTTCTTAATATTAACTTTAACTGTCACTTAAAAGTGCACAGCACAGAATCTTACAGCACAAAATAAAATTATCTACGGAAAATACAAAAAAGTAAAGGAAAATGCATGGAATAACAGCATAGGTAGCAGCTGATGTCACAGTATTTCAGAATGTGTTTTATTTATAACAGTACTTAACTCCGTATAATGTAATTAAGAATCTATAAACTGTTGTTAAATCATTTATTAACTATACGTTGCCCAACCATAAACCTAAAACAAGCATACAGTCATTAATCTTCTGTATGACATCAGCTCCAATGTCATAATGTCAAGTGTCATATATATCGTGCTATGAAATGAGGAAGAAGTATAGACAGGTATTAAATATTCTCCGTATTAAACTGCTTAAAAGTACAGGTAAACAGTCATTAGTATTTTTCTATCAATTTGATAATATATGCTATCCCTCTTTTCCGTGTTTTTTTTAACTGACTAGGTATTACCCGTGATTTTAAGTTAACCAGTCAGTTCGTCTCCAGGTGGGAACAGATCGTAAATAAATATGTTATAAAAGTACATTTTTTTTACAAAATCTCTAACATAAAATATTTTCAAGTATTAAAAAAATCTGACGATTACTTACTAAAAATGGGACACGAAAATAATCCATTATCGCTTAAAGATTACAAGATTTGTTATATAAATGATCTAGCGAAAATATGATAATTTAACATTTTAAAATAAGAATAACGACATCACCCTTAATGTAACAAAGATCTAGAATAATATCCAACAAGCATCTGTATTCAATTTTTCGAAGTAATATTTGAAATAGCTTAGGCCATTTTCTTTTTTTCCTTTGACGAACAAAGAAAATTTCTCTGTCGGAAGGAATTCAAAGCATCTTTCATTCTTACCGCTCTTGAGATCTGCTTTGAAGTATTCGCAGAGTGTTTGCCATGGGCTGAATTCAAAAAGACTTCCCCGCTTTACTAGATGAACGGCGAAGCGGGAATGAAATCTTGTTAAAGACGTGAACGTCCTTTCTGCGATGACATCTGCAAGCTAAAGCGCTAGGTTCTAAGCAAGTGGTTGTTTAATATTTGTCGGCATATAGATGCACGTATGTTAAAAGTGAGTTTCATTACATTTTAAATAATAATTATATGTGGAAATATTTGTTCATTAAAATTTGTAATATGAATTGTTCTAGACGGTACGCAATTTAGCAGAGGATTTTTGCGAATTAGAATTCCAGGGTGTGGATTCGATTTCCGCACAGCTCTTTGTCGTTAGGGAGAATATGTTTCCATTTTTTTCGAGTTTAATATAGGTTTATTCTCTGTAGAGCTCACTGGGCGACTCTCTGTGATTAAACTTCCAGCACGTGCATATGCGCAAAATGTACGACAAATTCAGTTTTTAATGTACAGTTTTCGCATATCGAAGCTGAGACGTCTAAATGTCATTTCTGTTCCTCCTTTCTACCCTTCCGCACATCATAGAATGTGCCAACAGGAAGTCATTTGACTTTTTTTTTTACTGGGCATTTCTACTACGTGGCAGCTTTTTGGTCGAAGTTACGACACTCGCGTGTTCGTGGGGGAAAATTCAGAAAATATTTTTTTCTCAAATATTTTGTAATTTTGTACTATTAATTGTCGTGTATTATTTTATTTGAATACATTTGGCTCTGTAAATTTTATATCGGTTTTCATGGCAAAAAAATATGTGTGTGATTTTGCTCGCATTCTTCAAGAATTATCTGATGAAGAAAAGGAAGACAAGGAAACCTTTGGATGGAAGAACAATAGTGATTTCTATTTCTTATTTTCTTTTTTTTTCTATATTTTATAAATAAATCAAAATATTAAAGTTAGTTTAAAGTGCGTTTTTGTAACCAGTAAGAAGTCAATGTCCTTGCAGAAGGAAGTAATGCTAAACTTACTTTTTTTCCTACCAAAGTGTTTTCCTTTTTTATTTTTCTATATTTGCCTTTGATGAATATTAAAATTAGCTTCGATTTCAAAATATAATTATTAAATAATAAATTTAAAATGTTCTATAATGAAATACGGCATTGAATTTCCATCTGACTAACATAAGAACTTAAAAATAATTTACTTATATTTGAATGTGGTATCATTTGTATTTTGCAATAATAAGATTATTATTTATTCCAACAAATTTATTAAAAAATTCACTCATTTATGTCTTTTTTCGTGCCAAACACGGTAAAATAACGGTTGTGCGCGCGTGCTCATGTAAAATTGCCAAGCGCGCGTGCTGGAAGGTGAAAAAACTTGCAACTATCTGTGATTTAAAAAATGACCCAAGTATTCGACCATTCATAGCGAATGCTTGTGAAAAGGTGAATTTGAAAAGATAATATCCAATGCATTAAAAATGATACCTCTATGTATGCAGAATATTTTAAATAGCTGAAAGATTCCGTGTAAGATAATTTTTATCGAAAAAATGCCGAATACTTGTATGTAAGCCTCTGTAAGTACATTGTGAAATCACTTTAATACCAGATATTGATGATTTTAAAGAGATTAACGACGCGTGGAAAAATCGAAGGATTAACTGAAGGTAACCAAACGAAAATCAATGTCTCTTCGCTATTAACTCAAATTCCTATCTATTTAAGCTAACTCTTTACTCCATTGCATAAAAGTAAGGAATTTTCATGTCCCGCATTTCGGCTGATTTCATAAAATATTATAAAAATGCCGGAAACTTTATACAAAGGTATCTGTTTTCCAAGATTAAGACATTCGTATTCAAGTAGACTTGGTGAGGGTTGCCTTTTTTGAAGACAGCGAACTTTACAAAGATGACTGCACATTTGTGCAGTGACTGTGAACTTGGAAAGCTATAGCACCTTTGTGCAGTTTGGTGACTCTTTGCCATGGCTTTCATTTGGAAGTTCAGACAGCCTTGATGAGAACTGCTTTCTTCGCGAAACTGAACGTTATAATGATTCGGCTCCTTTGTGTCTTTATGCCGCCATCCAGTACAGTCATTAATGACACTGACAGTCTTGCTGACGGACCCTGGTTCCAATTTGGGAGAAAGCATGGATTTTTGTAGACGTAACAGTATCTGTACATCAAGGGCATTACACGGCTAAAACACTCAAACAACATAGCGAAGCGAAAGACCTCTTGAGAGATTATTAGTAGAAGAATAGGCATGAGAGACCTCGGACCTTAAAACAGGGGTTTTTGACCTTAAAGCTAGGACAGAAACGTATTAGTTAACAAAGCCCCGTGATACCTAGTGTGTACCGAAAGAATGGACAGGTGTTTGCCTTTCTTCAACCTATAGTTGAATCTTTTATACTATAGCATCTTGGGAGTTTGCTATTAGTGGAAACCCTGAATCCTTTTTCTAGTTCCTTGCGCCGGTTATACCAATCTCATCCGTTTCTGATGAGAATAGATTTTAAAAAACGCATAAAAGAAGAATAATGTATATTGTAATCAAATAAAAACTTACATTAACATTTTTTTTGCATTTGTAAACAGTTTAATTTGAAAAATAAGTCGTTTTGGCTACATAAATTAAATCAGTATTCGAAACAAAATTAATAATAATAATAAGCTGCACATAAATTTCTGCGATTTACTCAAGTAGCTTCTATCGAGGGATTGAACAGCATCCATATATTCAGGATTTCGTGAATCAAAGTAACGTATTTTTTGGATAAAATAATGTCCAAATATTTTGAAACATGTGTTATCCCCGCTAATATCCCAAATAATTTCTTTCGTATCAAATAATTTAATTTTCGTAAATGTTTCAAGTCAATGGCTTGTGATAAAAGCAATTTCATGATTTGCGATAAACGAAGATAATTTTAAAGAAGGTAAATTTAATCTACAGCACGGTTATACGAGATATGCTGTAAATATAAAAACTGGTAAAATTTTCATATCATTTTGAATAATTACTGAAGTCATCACCAGCTGTCATATATCGATGACTACTTTCTCCAAATGAGAGTTTGTCACGTTTAGAAAATTTTAGCTTCATACCATAAACAAACAAATATATTTAAATGCATAAGGTTCGTATACATAACGAGCAGAGAGATGACAAATATAGTTCTGTACATTCAAATTCGCATGTTTAAATTGCTTAGTTTTACAAACTAAATACATGTATCCTTCTCGGCTGAGTATGGAACTGTATAAGCCATTTCATCTCGATTCTTTAAATACTGTGTCATAGTATAGTTATGTATATCAAGTATTACCTTTTTTTATACACTATTATTGTAATATTTATGTAAAATAATAAATTATATTTTATTTATTTACTTATTTTACTGAAGTCTTACAATCAAGACCTGTGAGCGATCACACTCCTTCTTCAATTCTTTCTGCTTTTCTCCCATCTTTGCACATAGCTCTTGATCCATGCCTATTCAAAGCGCAGTCATCAAAATTGTTGTTAGTGAGCGGTGATTCGTTAAAAAGTGCTGATTCACTTCAGTGAACGAACGATTCCGATCTGTTCACTTAAAGAAGCGGTTTTGCGTATCTCTTAATTAGAATACTCTTTTAAGAGAAAGGTATTGCTCGGGATAATATCGTGCTGGATACTTTTGATGGTTCTCCGTCAAATGATGGGAATATTCCGCGGGCTGATTTCCTGTTTGAGAAAGGCGGTACCAAATGTTCTCTTCAGGCATTGTGTAATACATAAACAACAATTGGTTATTTAAAGGAATACAAGTTCCAGGACTCTGTCCTCTGTAGCAACTGTACATGACTTACAGTGATGTGACTGAAAATTTTAAGCATTATGGAAATTTTAATGCTGAACTTGTTTTTAAGGATTATCGAATAGCGGGAAACTTTGCAAGAGTTTAGTGAAAATGATAAACTCAAATAAACGGCTTGTGAGATTATCTATTCTACGTTTGTGTGTGATCGTTTAGAGGCATTTATGTAGATTTTTATCTAATTTTTAAGTGCTTGTTTTTTATTTTGAACTAATGTTTTCTTACAATTTTTTTTCTTCTTTTGTTTCTACGTCGGACAACCGCATTCATGTAACAAAACTACTTCATGGCTAGGCGAGCTGACCTTCATTTCACTTCAAATTGTTGGTTGCAAAACAACTTTTGTGAAAGCTTTCATTGTTCACTGCAGTATATAATTAAAGTAGTTAACAAGATCAGAATCAATGCTTCCAGTGTTAGATTCTTTGGAAAAGTTTGTGATGATAATAACGAATATTTAAGTCTTTTACTGCTGCACACAGAAGCTCTTTGGCTATCAAAGCTTACCTATCTAAAATCTTTTATGACCTCTTTCATCTCGGATGTAATGCTTTTTAGAAAAAAAGGTGATTCGTTAAGAGATAATTTATTGAAATTTTTAGAATGACATATCTTATTTAACTGTTTATATAATAAATTTAATGAAATAAATTTACAGCTACAAAAAGACAATTTGAATTTGATCAAAGTCAATAAACGTTTTTCTGCGTTCGTGACCATACTTCCTTATATAAACAAATTTGGGCTGAAGACAACTCTAACAGTTTAGAAAGTATTCCTATGTGGGAACTAATAACTGTGACATTGTGGTATTTTGCGAGCACTGGAAGCATTTATAGAAGATTTTACAAATAGATTTCAGAATACTCTGTACATTATCATTCTAAACTGGATCCTAAAACCTTTTCTCAAATCTGTAACTATCAAAATTATTTCTGCAGGAAAAGTTGATATAGTTATCAACAAAAAATGGTTAAAATATAAATTAAAAAAGGGGATATTAAGAATTTTGGCTTCAAAAGCAAATTTCAGTACAGTCGAACCTCGAGATATGAGCAACTCTTTATACAAGAAATTCGAGATACGAGGAAAACATCAGAAAGAATCACCAGACAGAAATTCGTCTCTAAATACGAGCACTGACTCGCGTAACAAGCAACGAGCCAGGCTGTTGGCATGCGTGACGCCTTTACCGATCCGGCTCCACTCGGGGAATCACCCTCAGATCACTCAGTATTCTTTGATCTTCGTGTTTGTGCGCTTTTGAGTTCATTGTTTTTCTTATTTTTAAAGTGAAAAATTATTATTTCACTGTGACTCCAGGTAGTGCTGCAAATAAAAAGAAAGAAGCCATGGGCCGTTGAAATTAAAATAAAAATCATAGATAAACGAAAGCGCGGTGTAACAGTGACGGAATTGGCGAAGAATTACAGCGGTTCCTCATCGACAATCTGCCCTATTCTGTAGAAGAAAACAAATTAAGAAACTTGATGTGGCCATGCAGTTCCCGTTATATCCAAGAACCGTCCATGCTCCTAGAAGATGTTAAAAAGCTGTTGTTAGTGTGGATTAAGGAGAAGCAGTTAAAAGGCGATTCGGTGTCGGAAGCATCATTTGCGCTAAGGCTAATACTCGATTCCTGGACCATTACAAACACCAGGTTTGTTGAAGTTGAGATAGCAATGGGATTTCTCGGGGTGTGGAACGGATTAACTGGATTTCCATTATTTTCAATGGGGAAGTTTGTTTCTAGGTACGAGAAATTCGCTCGAGCTCAATGCTGAAACAATTAAAATCGTATCTCAAGGTTCCGGTTTTTTTTTGGTTACCAAACGAATTTCTAGTATATCTTGATAACTGTAGATGGCGCTACGTCCTCCTGATTCATTTATGGTTGCTACGGTAACAAGCTTGCAACGCATGTATTAATGTATTCCATTCTTTTTATTATTGCCTCTGTGTTCTTTAGTTAAATGTGCAACTAAAAATGTTGTGTCGTCGTGTGGACAGCCTTTCTTCTATTTAAACACTCCGTCGAGGGCGTGTGATCTCTCAGATATAAGCATTTTGCAATCTCTATTTTTCTACCGAAAACGGGAATTCACGACCTTGATCGTCACAGTATCAGCCCTTCCGGTCGCGTGCTATTCAGGAATGTATTTTTTCTTGAGGCAGAATGAGGAAGGAGTACACTTTTGGGAGTTTATTCGAAATTGTGCATTCATCAGATGCACGCGACCGACAATGGTTGTCCCTTACGATGAGTTCCAAAAGATACTTAGATTTGAATAACTCAGCAGATTTAGAAGTCGCGCAGAAAATTTTATTTAGTGTTGGAAAAGGAGAATTAAATTATGAAGAATTGGACGAAACAGAGGATGAAGAAGTTATTTTAGAAATATGTGAACTTCCTTCGGATGCTGAAAATGATTTTAATTCAGAAAGTGAATGTGATGATTTTAATTCTGAAGGTAATAATTTTATCGGTAAAGATGGATCAACAAGATAGGTAAAATCAATGGGACGTAAAAATGTTAAACGAAGGTCACATAATATTATAACTAAATTACCTGGCGTAACTGCAAAAATGCAAGAACTATATACGCTACTTGGAACTTTTTTTACAGACGAAGTACTAGACATAATTGTCACTAATACAAATAAATTTATTTCTTCAATTAGGGGTAACTTTCTAGAGTCATTATATTAATTTGAAGCAGAAGAGATGAAAAATAGGCAACGGCCTTCGCCGGGAATAAAACCACGATCCTCTGGAATACCGGCCCAGCGTGCTACCGTTACACCACGAACGCACGCTAGGGAAGTGGGAGAAATACCTTATATACTCCCCTTTTTAAAGGGCGACTAGGGTTTTAGGGGACCTAGTTGCCAAATCCTGGGTACGGAGAATCATCATCCACAACCCTTTTAGTTCGGGCGCGACTAGTAGAGTCAATAGGTTAATTGAAAGCAGAAGAGATGAAAAATAGGCAACCGCCTTCTCCGGGAATCGAACCACGGGCCTCTGGAATACCAGCCCAGCATGCTACCGTTACACCACGAAGGCACGCTAGGGAAATACCTTATAATTTCAGTCGAGAAAGAGACGCACTCGAAACAGATATAATCGAAATTGAAGCTTTCATTGGTTTACTATATTTAGCAGGTCTCTTACGAAGCAATAGGCAAATTTTAGAAGAATTGTTGTCTACAGAAAGAATGGGACTAAAAGTGTTTCGAATAATAATGTCTATAAAACGTTTTAAATTTTTGCTTAGATGCTGTAGATTCGAAGACAAAGAGATAAGAGATGAGCGGAAGAAATTAGACAAAATAGCACCGGTAAAAGATATTTTTGAATTATTTGTAGAAAACTGCAAGAGAAATTATTGCATGGGGCGAAATGTAAATATTGATGAAAATTTAGAAGGCTTTAGAGGAAAGTACCCTTTCCGTCAGTATATATCGACAAAGCCCAAAAAATATGGAATAAAAATATTTGCCATGGTTGACACAAATGTGTTATATACAGATGGAGGACAAAATAATGCGAACACCTGTGAAAAAGTCTCACGTATTTCCCACCTGCAGTACAATCGCGCCACCTACAACAGAAGTCTGCCACCTAGTGAGCGTGAAGAGGAAGGTTTCAGTCTCTCAACAGCTGTCACCTACGTTGTATGCTTCGATCGAACTGTCTGTTAGAAGTTGAAATGTCAGACCTGTCAGAGTTCCAAAGGGGAATGATAGTTGGAGCGCGTTTAAGCGGAGCAAAGCTTACGGAAACAGCAAACCTTGTGGGGTGTGCAAAGAGTACGGTAGCAGCCGTTATGACAGCATACATGAAAGAGGGGGTAAGACGACGTTTTCATAGCACAACAGTGGCCGAAAATCAAAGCTGGCTGATAAGGATAGACGGTTCTTGAAACGCATAGTAGCCCGAAAACATAAGCAATCGTTATCCGAGATAACATCCGAAATGAACAGTCATCTCCATGACCCCGTTTCAACAAAAACTGCCAAAAGGGAACTTCATGCTGCGAACATTTATGGTAGAATGGCATGCGTAAAACTTTGGTGAAAGCAACTAATGCTTTCAAGCGACGCCAATGTTGCAGAGATCCCAAAGGCTGATCCCCCAGCGGTGGCAACAGGTAATATGGTCAGATGAATCGTCATTCACCCTATTTCAGACGACCGGATGCTTTTATGTCTGGAGAACGCCCAAAGAAGCGTTTCCTCCTGACTGCCTCTTGCCGACTGCGAAGCATGGGATGGCGACATTATGGTATGGGGTGCAATATCTTGGCGCGGTCTTGGGCCACTCTTTATTATGCATGGGAGAATCATATCCAAGTCACTATCTAAGCATTCTAGGGGATTATGTCCTTCCTTTTATCTAGACTGTATTTCCAGGGGAGCGACCGCTTTTTCGAGACGACAATGCCCCTATTCACACTGCAAGGTGTATTCAAGAATACTTCGAAAAACATGACGATGAAATTGAACATCTCGCTTGGCCCCCCTCAGGTTACGGATGTGAATATTACTGAACATTTATGGGCATATTTGGAGTCCGAACTTCATTCCTGATTTCCACCTCCATCCGGACTTTCGGAATTAGATGCCGCTATGCAGAAAGAATGGTTTAATATTTCTTTAAATATTGTCCATGACCTTTATGCATCTATCACGTCGCATTCAATCTGTACTTCAGTCAAAGGGTGGTCCCACCCTCTATTAATAAAAATTTTCCATTATTTCACAGGCGCTCGTATTATTTTGTCCTCCATCTGTACATCAAATTTAGAAATATATGCCGGGAGACAAACAGGAGGACCATACAATGTGAGCAATGCATCTTCAGATGTCGTTCTTCGATTAGCAAAACCAATTTTCAACAGCGGAAGAAACATAACAGGAGATAATTGGTTTCGATCAATTGACCTAATAAAAAAATTGAAAGAGAAAAAACTTTTATACGTAAGGTACTTTGAGAAAAAAATAAAAAAAAATATACCTCCTTGCTTTGTAAAAACAAAAGGCCGTGAAGTTTATTCAAGTCTCTTTGGTTTTTAATAAAACTTGCACTTTGGTTTCATATATGCCAAAAAAAATGTTTTACTTGCATCGAGTATGCATATGGATGACTCCATTGATTGTGAAACGGGAGAGGAAAGAAAAACCGAAATAATTAATTTTTATAAAGACACAAAGTTTGGAGTGGGGGCTCTTTATCAAATGTGTAGGGCATATAATTGGCCCGTAGCACCAGAAGATGGCCAGTGGTTATATTTTATTCTATGCTGAACATTTCAGCAATAAATGGACTATTGGTTTATCCAGGCATTCAAAAGCTGATAAAAGATAGAAGAGATTATCTAAAGGGATTAGTAAAAAAACTCACAAATCAAGAAATCACTAGACGCCTGACAAAAACTAATTTATCAAGAAAATTTTTTGATAAATTAGTTTGACAAAAACTAATTTATCAAAATTACAAACCGTCTCTAGAACATAAAAATTACGTAAAATGTGCAAACCCTCCAAATGATCGAAAACGGTGTTCTACAAGCTACGCATTCAAGAAAAGCAGAATGACGCGATATTCTTGCACGAAATGACGAAATGTAATAAGTATTTTTGCTTGGAACACGCCGTTATGATGTGCAAAATATGCTCTGAAGCAAAGCCTCAAATGGAATATCATTCTGATGAATAAATAAATACATATTTCCTTATTTACAAAATCTTCTGTCACTATTTTGGGTATTGTATATTTTTTATTTTGTAAATGTATTTCTATATGTTGTATTTTGTATTTCCTAAATTCTGTAATTTGCATTTCATTAATAAAAAAAAATTAAAAGTTCCAGATGTGTTCTTGAACTAAAAAGGAAAAGAAGGAACACTTTTCAAATCATATAAAACATTTTATATTATTAAAATGCGATGTGCATCTCACGGATGCAGCGCGCAATTATTCTGGTCCGTCGAGCCGGAGTTTAACCCTCAAGACCTTTCGGAGTTACCGGTGTTGATTATGCTGGTCCATATTCGATAAAATCCCAAGTTGGGGAATTTCTCAACAAAAGTTAGTCAGTCGACGTTTTAGCGTTTTTAGCTTAATTTCAACGTTTTAAGCAGCTCTAAAATGATTTAATGCCCGGCGTGGCAAACCCTCTGAAATTTTGAGTGACTCACTTCAAAGGTGCTAGTAAGTAACCGAAAGAGATTTATAAAAATGGAGTTTGCATCGAGAAAAAGCAGTGACGTACGTAATTACAATACCACAGAAGACTTTGTCACTTAATCCTCCGACATCTGCTTACTTCGGTGGGCTGTGGGAATCTATTGTGATGTCCATGAAATTCCATCTTAAACGAGTATTGTAACCCACCGTTCTAACTTGCGATCTAACTTGAGTGATGTTAAATCTTCAAGACTTAAACGTTAGCGTCTAATTCAATGACCTGTACAACATTTTTGGAAACGATGGTGCGCAGAGTATTTACAATACCACAGAAGACTTTGTCACTTAATCCTCCGACATCTGATTACTTCAGTGGGTTGTGGGAATCTATTGTGATGTCCATGAAATTCCATCTTAAACGAGTATTGTAACCCACAGTTCTAACTTGCGAAGAATTCTTAACAGTGATCACAAAGTTGAAAGCGTGTATGAACTCCCGTCCTTTATGTGTGATGTCTAGTAGTCCAAAAGACTTTAGTATATTACTGCAGATCATATTCTGATAGGAACCACTTTGCTTGTCATTCCTGGATCTAACTTGAGTGATGTTAAATCTTCAAGACTTAAACGTTAGCATCCAATTCAATGACCTGTGCAACATTTTTGGAAACGATGGTGTGCAGAGTATTTCAGAACACTTCGTCAACGTGTTAAATGTTTTCGCGCGCATCCAAATCTAAAATACTCTTCGTCAACATGTTAAATGGTTTCGCGCGCATCCAAATCTAAAATGTGATGACTTAGACTCATCGAAAAGGAACAAATTGTCTCCAAACCAATGGGAAACTAAAAGAATTGCCTTAACTCATCCAGGCAACGACAAAAAAGTTCGAATGGCTACAGTACATACAGCCGCTAGTAATTTTAAAAGAGCAGTAACTAAATTATGTATTATTCCTATCAGACTAAATTGTGTATTATTCTTAGAAGTGACTAAATGTGAACTAATAATTATTGGTTTTCCTCATATCATTAAACAATTTTAGTTGAATTTTTAATTAATTTTTTGTTATTGTTTACTATGTCAGCTTTAATTACTTGGAAAGGGGATATGTTTAATATTTTTTGTTTCCAAGCGAATTTCTAGTATGTTTCGACGACGATAGATGGCGCTCCCAACTCATGATTCGTTTATCGTTGCTATGGTAACGAGCCCGCAAGGTTTAATGTGTTCCATTCTTTTTATTGTTTTGTGTGTACGGGATCGTAACAGATTGAATGCAGAATTCCGATAATAGGTTAATAAAATTTATTTTTATCAAAAGAAATATTTCAGAAGTCTGAAATTTTCCACAGAAATATTCTTACAAGTGTTCATAGTATCACACAGTATAATTAGTAGTTACACTTCAAACTACTAAGAACGTTAAGCACAACACAATGCGAAGCGAATCTAAAGCGAAAGCTAACTCAGATTTATTTTAGTTCACGCGGAGCTACAGCTCGCAACAACAATAACTAAGCATCTGAGAACATATACTCTCTTTTCGGCCTTAAATAATTTTTAACCGGCCGCTGAGATATTTCTAGTACTTTCTGCTTCTCGAAATTACTGGAAAGCAATACAAGGATGGAATTGCGGTTATGGCTAATATAGTGGTCAATTAAATATATTCAATTTCAATACGTATTACGGTGATACAGGGAAAGGACCCAAATGTCGCCAAATGGTTGCGATTTTGGCTGCTTTGGGAGATTTATTGTCAAATTACCAGCATACCCATTTACTCAATGTTAAATGCACTTGCCCCTGTATTTTTACTTGTTCCATTTATCTCCTCTTTATATTTTTCACGTTGCAAAAGAAATACAACAATTTTGCTTATAATTCTACTAAAATTTTCTAAGTACAAAATTCGTATATTTTGTCTGTGTACGGCCTTCTATTTTAAAGTGTAATTGTTAACATAGTAGTGATACAGTTCTCTAATGTGCATCTTATTTCGCAATTATCTGGCTTTATGGGCTGCATCAAAGAAGTTTTTCATTGCATTCTTCTCATTATATTTAGCCGAAAGCGGATTTAGAGCACACCAATTTACTAATAAAGAAAAGAAACAGATTGGTAGTGGAGTAAGACAGTAAATAAAGATTTCTGACGGCCAGTATGGCCCCGAAAGTCGAAAAAATAATGTCATCATACCAAATTCAGTTCTGTCATGAATAACATTGTAGAGACATTGGGTATTTTTGGAAGCAGGCAAGATGAAAAATTAGCAACCGCCTTCGCCGGGAATCGAACCACGAACCTCTGGATTACCGGCACAGAGTGCAGAACTACTACACTACGAAGGCCTCCAGGAAGGTGGGAGGAATACCATATAATATTATATTAATTTTTTAAATGTATTTACTTTAATCCAACTTTGAGTAATGCCAGTATGTTCGTATTTTCAAATAATGTAACTTCTGTTCTTCTTTTTCAATATGTAATATAATATGTTTCATTCAAGACAGGCATAATCGAATCACTGTTTGAGAAAATGGGCTATGAGCCAGTTAGAAGTATTCTAGAAAAGTTAGAAAAACATGCGTCAAAACGAGAGTCGTTTTCTTCTTCTTCTGTCCTTTCTTCCGAAAATGACGTTGGTAGGCTAGAAAAGTTGGGAACCTCCTCTGAACATGGATAAGCACATACGTCATGGTATAACCCTCACAACTACACACTCTCTTTATCACGCCATATTTTAATTATGATAAACAAACAAATTTCAATTGATGACGTCTGACATAATAAGATTTTTCTATCCATAAAAGTGCTTATTCATATTCTGAGCGGCACTGGGTTCATGTCTCTTACCGTGCATGTTATTATTAATTGAGTAAATGCATTCATATTTATCTTTCAATGAATAAACACGCAGGATAGGAAAAGCAATGTCACGTTGTTCTAATTAAAATTTCCTTCTTTTCATGCGTCAGACTCATTTCCCCCATAACGTTCAGAAAGTAAATCTCTTTTAATTAAGTATAAAAGAATAAATCCCTCTATGTTAAAATTTAATAACCGATCTTAGATTCAAGAAACAATTTGATTAACTTTAATTTAACTTAAAATTTTTAATAAGTACTGCCTTTTAGGATCAATGTTTTATTTGATTATTAACTAAATATCAATCAGTATTTAAGTATTAAAATCAAAATCAAAATTTTAGAAATCTGTTTCTTCACCTTACCGCGTATTTTCGTGATGTAAGTGGCATATACGGATTCATGGCATTTACGACTATCATTGGGAAGTCATCCTGGTGAGAGCACTACAGCTATTTCCTGTTTTCTGCTCCAGAAAAAAAAAAAAAAATAAATAAAAAAATTCTCTACCATGGCACCGAAACTAAAATATAAAAGCCGTGTCATTTCATGTTTATCATAGTTGTAAGAATTATGTTAATTTTATTAACAGTTAAATTTTAAGTTAAAGCTTCTTTCCTGTCAAATTCTTAACTTCAACTTACTACTTCCGGCCAGAACGTAGTTTTAGAATCACGAACTGAATACATAATGAGGAAGAGGGGTATTTAACCGCGAAGTTCTTAGGGGGTAGGGGGAAATTATCAGAGTTTCTGATTTACGCGCGTCTGCCTTTTGGCTGTTATTACGCTCTGCCGTACTCAGGCCATTGATAGCTTCGCAGTAATCTGGTGTTTAAGGAGCCAACTGCATTAGAAACTTGATAGCTTCGGCTATATTTCTTTAGTTAATCTTAGTTTTAGTTAAATTCTTAGTCTCTTAAGTTCAAGCCCAACTGTCGGCTTTGATTGTACACTCCAAGACGGAGTTTTGTTAGTTCTTATTGGAATAATAAAGGGTTAGTTACTCTTCCATCTCGTTGTTTCTTGTCACACGAACTTAAGCGATTATTCGCTAACTAGTTCTTAAGATTCGTCACTACAGTAACTGAGATTTACAACGAGAAAATCGTACATAGTGATTCTGAAAAGTATTTTAAATTTAGATGACTTTTAAAAGTTAAAAGTAGTTTATCGTTGATTTCCCCTTGTTTAGCATTAGAGAGGTTATCGTATTTTTGTAGACTTTCTTCTTTACTCTCTTCGCTTAGCGTAATTTGCATAACATACAGGGAATTCGGCTCAGGAATACATACGTTATGTTACTTTGAGTCCTTTTCAGACAGAGAGAGAGAGAGAGAACGGAGGACGTGGGCACTATTCCCTTATCAAACGGTTAATTAGTATAGCACCACGTACACCACTATCTATAGTACCCCTTCAAAATACATAAGGGCACCTGAAAGGTATTCAACGTGCACGACAAGACATACAAAATAATATGTTACAGAGTTACAGATTAAAATTCAATGTACATTACTGATACAAACATGACAGATGCAGAACTGATAAAAGGGTGATATAATACTAGTCTTGTTTTAAATATAATCAGAATAAATTTCCTTATTCTTATGGGAATACGTTTTGATACATCGTTAACATCTAATTACATAAACACAGTGACATATTGACGCTATTTGAGAACGACAATACAATGTGTTTTTGGAAAGAGCTTATCGTAAAATACTATTTTTGAAGGAAATGGCTATATAATTGCAAACACATTTAAGTTTAGTATCTTTCTTGACTTCTCCAGATCTATTAAAATGACAAATAACCTCTCGGTAGACGTTTCAAAATGTATTACTTATTAATATATATTGATTGTAATTGGGATAAATTCAGCTGTTTATCATAGCGAGAAATTTGAAATTGCAAGAAACATTAATGTGCTAACGCATTAAATGTGCAACATATATAGAGCGGAAAAAGATACTTAGCTTTCCCCATGAAAAGAAGAATGATATGAGTAGCTTTTCTCTAAGCAGAGGATAAAGAAAAAATCGCATTGAGAGATAAGATCCAAGGAGAACTCTATCACTAAGCTTTCATCTTGACATGTCAGCATCCTGCTTATTAATTCTTTCTCTGGGTGATATCCGTAGCCTGCATAATCTGCAATTTCATAAAGTCCCAAATACCAGAGAATAAGCCGAAAATCTTTAGGAAGCTTTGACTCATAGAGGAAGCAAAGACATCGGACTCGACGCCGTAATATGAACAAATGAATTAAACAAAGAAATGTTTCTTTTTCTTCGCATTGTTTCCTTTTTCTTCACTTGGAAAAATATGGTTTTGAAAAGCAGAACAAAATGCACGTGAGCTCTGGGAGAAACAGAAACTTTTTGTTAAGTGCGAAAGTTGCACTAAATGGTGTGCTATTATGCATTGGTGAAGAGAACGTATAATATTAAATATATAAAGCTAAATTTTATATTGTAATGAATATACTATTGGATATATAGGACTTTCAAATAAATAAAGTTACAAATAGCTTTGCTTAATCTAAACACTTAGAAAACTTAAAGAAAGAAGTGTATAAGTGGTTTGCTTGCTTAATCATTTAACGCAATTTGTTTACTCTAAACAATAAAATCTAAACTGCACATATTTCTCTTATTCTATAGATTAATATCTTAATACATAAAACATTAAGGTTATAGTCAATTTTCGTGATCTTAATACTTTGTCTAACCTCTTTAAACTAATAGAATATTTATCATCCTCTCTTTAACTTTCATTCCCAGAACATTTAATAATTAAAATAATATAAAAACATATAAAAGATTTATTTTCACTTCACTAATTTGTGAGCACTTCCTAAAAGCAATAATGATTCAAATTATTTGCAACTCAAAGTTTGCTTATGAACACTATATGGCTTTCATATTCCGCCACTATTAGCATAATCTTTCTGACGGGCAAACGCTCCAACTTGTAAGCTCTGCGTTACAGCAAGAAAAGAGTTTCCATGTGCCTTCAGTTTCCCATTTCTTTTACGTTTTACTAACATTTAAAAACTTTTTGCTTTATGCCTTGTCTTGTAACATTTTCGCTCCTTTCGAAGCGATGCGCACATTTTCGAGCATTGAGAAGAGGATTAGTAATCGCATCTTTGGAGTAGATACGTGTTTGTTGCTGCTACAAATCAGAACAAATCTGAATGCGAGATATTTGACAAGATATTTAGTATGTGTTCAAAATTAGTTGAACGTTTTTTGAAACTTCAAGTAGGATCCTTAAAATTGTAGCCACTTAATATAATAGAAAAGTTCAAATGAGCTGCTCTGTTCAAGAAAATTTAAATTTAATGATGTACTATTTTAAGTGACGCTGACGGGCGGTGAGAGAATAAAGTGAAGATAAAATTAAGCTTTAGATTTTGAGTGGTATCTTACTTCTACAGTCAGATTAAGCAAAGGCACTAACTTTATCAGCTAATCAGTTAGCAAAAATAATTAGTTAGGTAGTTAGACACCTTTAATCTTTTTGAAATTTAAATTTCCGGCCCTTTGAAAATAGTTGGAAAGGAAGCTTTTGTCCTAAGTAAACTGCTCCTAATTTCGAACGCTATCAAGCTCAGGTTCCTCTGTATTAAATATTTTTGCCCTTGAAGAAGATGGAACTGTACCTGATCGGTCTCCAAATCAACAGTGTTTTGTTAAGAACCTTTGCAAAATTGAAATAGATTTTAATTTTAATTTTAATATTATATTTTACACTGGCTTGCTTACCTTTTAGTTTTCTCTCTCCCAACTTAAAATTCACTATAATTTACATATTCTGGTGTAGCACACGAAGTAGTAAAAATATAGAAGCAATTCAACGTAAAAAATGAAAACGTAAAAATATCTCTTCATTAGAAAATTTGGAAATATAACCCTTGCGTCTATATCTTTAAAGATATGAATTCATCTTTAATATTTCTCACTAATTTGCATTTACCAATCTCTAATATTACCTGTAACGTTTAATTTTATTAATGTGCGTTAATATGACCATTCTTATTTTCATTTGAATTAAATCTAAACAAGTAATCATATAAATATTTTAAAAATATCCGTAACTAGTCAAGTTTATTTATTCATATTACTAATAATACATTTGCTCAATTCAAATTAATTTTAAATTTCACCCATTTCAAAAAATTAAAATATTGCTATTAAGTTTATAGTTAATTGAAATACCGCAAAGATAAGAAGCAATTATTGAAAATTTTTATGAGAAACGTTTTTCTTCTTTTTCGTATGTTCGGAAACCTGTCAAAATATGTCAAATATTATATAAATCTAAAACATACTAATAGAAGAAACGGAGCAGACGTGCAGCGCATTCATATAATCAAAAATATCATTGAATTTCAAAATTTCAGATAGGAGCAAGATACTGGAGTTTACATAAAGTTTGGGTCATGGCGCATTGACTATAGAAAATACAGGAGATTAGAGAAGTTCAAACAGAGGGCAGTCATTTATTTACATCGCATTGTAATTTGTTTCCATCAATTTCATACGATTGAATCTTCTGTCTCTGCCTTTCTTCTGTATAGTTAAACAGTATTAAAAATCAGTGTTTATCGTTCCTTGCGGCTAACGTGGAAGGTCGAAAATACGGTATTATGTTTATGCATTAATAAAATGTTTTTTACTGCTCAAGTCTTCTCTGGAAGAACTAATTAAGAAATATTTTGTATCTGTATAAGTTTAAAAAAATGAGAAACAGGCAATAAAACTTTACTCAGATCAGATTTCCTTGAACGGTCTCCCTTCATGTATAGTTAAAACTATTATTCTTAGAAAATTAAAAATCAATTGTCCCCTTGTAAATAATCTGTTTAAAGAAAAACGAAAGTAAGTATGAAAATATCTACTGTGGAAACCTAAACTTATATGACTTCTTTGTATGGCCTATTAAATTATACACATTTTTGCTGCATTTCATTTAAACTTATTTCCTCAAATTTCATTAGAAATATATTCCTAATTCAATCAATTCAGTTCTCACTTCGCGGAAAGACAAAAATACATGAAACTCAATCTTCATTAAAATAGTAAAATACGTAAAAACCTAAAACACCAAGTACAGTTAAAAACAATTAAAAAATACAATTAGAATTACAGTTTCTACCCAACACCAAGCAATTTGGTCAGCCGGTAGGAAGGCAAAATTTTCGGTGCACAGAATTATAACTTAACTTTGGCCGTACTGGACAAAAAGACGCTGAAGTTGGTGCACCAGTTGACGTAATTCACTGTTCTACTAAGATTTTCAAATGTAAATAAATAGCGGCCTTGTTATGCTTAACGTCACTTAAACTTTTAAATTGTTGTTACTTCCAAAACTATTGCATGCAGATTAACTGAAAAAAAAAAGTAACATAAGAGCAACACAATCCAGTCACATTTAAAGCAAAAAACTGCCCAATTTACCAATATATAAGAATTTAAAAAACTGAGCTCATTAACATGAGCAACAGAGTAGCACATATATAGTGTACACCTTTATTGTAGCCAATTACAACAAAAAAGGGAGGTGCGCAACTACATTTTATAATAGTCCTCTATATAAAATTTAACTTTCTGTGACTACTCGCTTTGTGTTATGCGAGATACATACATACGTACGTATGAACGTACAGCATGATGTAAAAATATGTTCATTATTGTCATTTATGACAGGCAGAAGAGGTAACACTTAATTTTAGAAGGAACATTCAGATATTGTTTCTTGTTTCCGAATGCAAAAACGGTTATTTCGTTTTCGTTAATGATAAACATAAACTAATATATGCGGCAATTTTCTCTGTCAAAATACATATTATTACAGCTTCTAGCAAACTACGAGTATCTAATTAACATATTTATTTCGTACTTAGTTTTTATTACCATGTCTGCTTGTATTCATGAGTAATTCTTCTTGAGAGCGTAACCAGGTTTAGGTAATAACGGCAAGAACAAGAGTTCACATAATTTTCTTAAAATATTTGATGTGTTTAAGAAATTAAATACTCAAGGAAAATTTTCAAGGTATAGGAGTTTTAAAGAGAGTCAGTCATGTGGATTGATTGTATTTTGAACAGAATAGAAGAGATTAAGAACAAAAGCAAAGGAGACAATATTATGAAATAAATCACTTGGACTTTAGTTATAAAGATAGTTAAAAGTCTTAAAATGGAGAAAATATTTAAGATCTAGGTGGATAAACTTCAGAAGTAATTCCAATGAATTTTTTCCTTCGCCTCATGAATTTGATTCGTAGTATGAAAAATAAATTGTAATAAAAATTTAATAAAATAAAGTCAAGTCTTTAATGTATGTTAAATTTTTTAAAAAATTAGTCAGTTAGTGCTCTGATAATAAACAATTTATAGGCCAAATAAAATGTTACATGTTTAACATATAGCATATTAAAATTAAAATGTAGCACACAGTGATGTTACATTTTACTTTTAAAATGTTATCAACAAATGATGTGCGTCTTATTTTTTAAGCCTTTTATTGAAAAATAAGTTTTGTAAGTAATTCATTACTTATATATAAAGTTATGTTTAGCATAATTCACTACTTACATTTAAACTGTAGAGTTCCTCACTTTGTAAATGCTGAGTTACAGTTGAACATGAAGAATCTTAAGAACTGATAAGCGAATAATAGCCTGAGTTCGTGTGACCAGGAACAACAAGATGGAAGGGTAAATAACCCTTTATTATCCAAATAAGATTTAACAGAACTCCGTCTTGGAGTGTAGAGTAAAAGCCGACACTTGGGCTTAAACTTAAGAGGCTAAGAAGTAAACTAAAACTAATCTAAACTAAAGATATATAGCGGAAGATATCAAGATTCTAACCGAGGTGGGCCCTTAACGCTAATTAACTGCGAAGCTGTCAAGGGCCTAAGTACAGCCGAGCGTAATAATAGTTTACTAGAGAGTAGCCTAAAAAGGCGGACGTGTGCAGACATAATACCTGGTAACTCTCTCGCTAAGACCGAAAATACCGCTCCTCCTCATTATGCATTCAGCCGTGATTCTAAAACTACGTTGTGGCCGGAAGTAGTAAGTTAAGAATCGACAGGAAAGGAACTTAAAATTTAATTGTTAATAAAATTAACATAATCCTTACAAAACAAAACTTAAAAATAAGCAAAATTTAAATAGTAATTTATTTTTTTAAAATTAATATTCTTAAAAATAATTTTAAACTTAAAAATAAGTTTGACTTAACTTATTGGATACATTTAAGAATACATTTGATGATATTGTGTGACTTAACTTACAGCATTTAAGTTAAAAAATAGTATGAATAACATTTTACCTTGAATTGCAGAATGTTGAATGTTTTTCTTGCTGCTGTAGCCTCAGTTTGCCAAATGACGTATTTCAGATTTATTATTGGATTATTTAGATTTTAGGAAAGCACGGGATGGCTTCTGCCTCAAAGGATGAGAAGCCTCCCTAAAGACGGTTTCACAAGAAATTTGCTCATTTTCACGTACCTGGTGAAGCCAGTTAAGTAGCTTGTTATGCATTCCATTTTCCTTACACGGAAAATTTAGGTTTATTTTAAATTTGGAGCTACTCTGTCATTGATTATTACAATATATTATATTATAAATGAATCTAAATTAAAACGATACTTCTTTTGTAAATAATTTTTCTGATAAAAGTAATAAAAATTATGCTAACTTGATATAAGATATAATTTAGGATTTTAAATTGCTAAAATATTACATTTCCAAATTAAAGTAAAATAAAAAAAAACAGCAAAATGCTTAATTAAAGAAAGCAAACTAGGGGAAAATATTGGCAACTATAAAACAATATTGCAGTGCATGTTACGATATCCTAGGTTAACATAATGCATGTAATACATTAAACTAATTATTAATAAAGCTTTCTGAGGTTGCGAAACTAGACTTTTTCCAATGTAACATGTAACCTACTATATGACCAATAGTTATTTTCCCCTGGGTTACTAAAGGTTGTTATCGTCATTGGTAAAAGAGTACGTAATAGCACTGGGAATATGTATTTTCAGCCCACTTTAGACTCCTAGTTTTATTTTCCACACTTCATCACTGTGTAAAAAATTATCGCTCCCCACTAAGGGTTCGCTTGTGGTGCAAGGGTTTAACAAGTCCAAATAACGAATAGGAAGCCCATGTTTCGAATTTCGATAAGGGCAATTTTGATTTTAGACATTTCTTGGTGAGTTAATTAGAAAAAATTGAAATATATATAATCTATTTGAAAAATCTATTAGTTTTTTGAAAGTATTTTCACAACTTTACGAATGTGTAACGTAAATATTAACTGCTTATGTTTTCATTTATGCTTGCCAATGATTAATGACAACTTTTCCTTTATCAAACAAAAGGGGGTCTAAACATAACATGTTCTCTTACAGAGATATTTGTTGTGATTAAGACTTTTTTTAAGATATTAACCAGTTTTTAACATTCTTTTATAGTTCACATAATAAATATCTTTCTTTCTTCAAAGTATAAAATGTGTTTCATTAAGTTCAGACTATATACAGACTATATATTGGTGTTCAATATACACCAATATATACACCAATATATATATATTGGTGTATATTGAACACCAATAATTATCTCAACAGAAATGTCAAATTCAAAAAGTTCTAAAATGCTCATTCGCGAAAGAAAATTAACCTCGTCTGCTAACTTGGCAAGGAAATCTGTTTCGGACAAATTCTCTGTGCGTACAATTTTGTCTATTCCCTCTCAGATATACCTTATTATTTTTTTATCTAATTCCCTATTTTTAGTTTAAGTTGTTTCATACTTTCTATATGTTTTTTCAGCCACTCCCATAATGCAATTTAAGTGGAGTTTAACTAGGTTTAGTTTAAAGATGTAGCTGCAGCAGTTCATGAAACGTTCACCTGTGTGCTGAAACTGAATATTTAATATTTTAATGCGTGCTCCTCCATTAGGCACTACTCGGAAAGAAAGATATGTGCCTATGCTGCCAGCCTGTTCACCGGGACTCGAACCTCTGACAGAACTACCAGTATTCAACGAATTTTACCGCTCGGCCACTGGTCGGCCTTATAAATAATACTTCACTTTTAGAAGTCTAATTAATCTTAAGTACATGAAACAAAACTATATGAATCACAAGCTCTGTGTATTTCTATCTCCACTAAACTACTTTTAAATCTTGAACACCACTCATTTGAGTCCCCAGTCAACTGGCTTCAAAGTATGCGATTATTAACTTAACTACATTCGTGCTATCTCTCCTGAAAGTTACGTTGTTTCACATTACCGAGCTTCCAAGAGCTGTAAAGAATTTGTCGTTCCTCAAGCCATTCTTCCTCGTAGATTCTTTTGTGTGATGAGAGTGGCCGTAACGACATTGTTAAAACAAGCAGGAATTTGGGCATCCGTTATTCCGTGACAGGTGATATTTCCCCGCTTCAGAACCCTAAACAATCCAAGACACTTAAGCGAAATCAATTTGCATGCTCCAAGACTTTGAATTATGCGCTCCACACTTCGTGGCAAAGGTGAGTCGTTAGTCACAGTTTGCATTAAGTAGGAGATGTGGTTGATCATACATTGCTGAGGAATGGCAAAGAAAAAAAAATCGGCGAACAGAGTTAATCGTGTTACGGACGAGCTTTTGAATTAAATTAAAGTTAATTGTATTTAAGCCCTTCTTGTGTAAGCTATAAATTATCTGTTGCAGTAATAGGTTAAATTTTATTTGCTGTCCTTAATGCTCCTAAATGAGAGATTTGTCCGTTACACATTGACCGTATTATTACAGCATTATTTCCACATGACTTAATATCAGCATTAATCTCCTCATTAATTAAGTCGAACTTAATCAACTTATTAATTAAGTCAACATTAATCATATGATTTCACTATAAAAATCAGTTCTTAAAGTAATTCAGCTTTTGCGCTAATTTAGCATCTTAAGAAAATGACTCGCATCTGTTTTCTCATATTCAGAAAATTTAACTTACTATCTGTGATTGATTTAGTGGTTAAAAAAAGGAAGGTTTTTACCACCATAAATTAGCGCGTTTAAATCCCACATAAGGCATGGATGTGTGCTATGTCTACGTGAAATAGGTGCCCTAAAATCCTTTACTCTGTATGTCTTGTCATGAAGAATATGTGAAATACGACATTATTAAATAATAAGTATATGTTGTTACCGTACAGCGTAATCCATGAATTTGGGTATATAAAAAATTCACCTTAAATAAGCAAAGTGGAGTTCAGAGTTTGTGGTTTACATCTAAAGACTTATTACGGAAACCGATTGTGTCAAAAAATTGCATTAGATTACATTTTATCCAATAGATGACTTGGCGTTTTACCATAAATATTGAGGTGCAAACTTATATTATTTAATGTATGGTGTGGAACTCACAGTTCAAGACACTAGACTTCTAACTTATTGGAAATACTGTTATGTATCTAAAAGGAGGAATGACTAACTGCTGCCTAATCGTGGACTAGGAAACTAAGATTTCTTGCTAATCCGTATTTATTGTTATTTCCTAGCATAACTAAATGCGAGCTAACTAATTGAGTTAGATAACCTAAATTTGTAGAGCCCTGAGGTGTGGTTCTCATAAAAGAAGGGCAACTAACAGTTGGTGAAAGAAAGGAAGGCGCCTTCCCTACGCAGATATAGAAGATCTATGGGACAACTGCCCAAAAAGCCATTGTTTCCAGCATGTGAAAGAATATAAATTTCTTAACACTATAGAGAACATTACTTGTACAGACCACGCTGCTAAATACATTACTAAGGTCACTAAGCTGAATAAATGCGAAAATGTTTGATGACAATATTTACATTTACACTAAAACATAATATAATATTATATAACAAACATAATATAATATACAATAAACATTATTAAAATTGGTAGCATTAAAATACATAAGGAGAAAAGATGCTTATTTCAAAACGCGAAATGGGGAGGACGTAAGTTGCATAAAGTTCTCACGTATAAGTGTTCTTCTAAACACCCATCTCTATTCACTTGAAGATAACACCACCATCTGGTACTAGGTCTTCAGGCATAAACCAAGCTGCAGTATGCCATTTTACTAACTTTATACGACGATCTTAAAGTGTCGAACTTTATGAGATGCCTTGTATACACATATATTATTATAATCTTGAATCAACGTTTTCTGAAGCTAAACTGGAACGTCAGACCATTGGTATAATACAAACTTTTACTTCCTATATTTATGCACTGTTGGCATATCACCAAACAAAATTTCTCAGGTTTATCAAAAATAAATAAAGGTGGAGTTAACGTATACTTAAGCATTTTGTTTAGGAGGTCTATTTTTCTGCGTCAAAATCTTATTATTTATGTATTTGAAAATTTGTAAGAATGAAACAGAGATGCTAAACTGAGAGCTGATTAATCAACCGAAACTAAGAAATATAAGACGTTACATTACTCAGTTACGTTTGTAATATACGCTTATACATAAATTTTTAGGATTTTAAGCCAAAAACATTTAATGATCGTTTCTATTCTACTCTTTAGTCAGGTGTTATTTATATCAATCGTTCTTGGAATATTACTCCGTGCTTCAGCTTTCTTTATGAAGTAATTAATGTTTCATTAGTTTAACTTAACAAATGCTACAGAAATAGATTTAATATATCTCTTAAATATCATGGTCTTTTTAATTTTTAAAATAACAAACGTTTTTCAGAAATACTAAAGTATGAACAGAAAATTCTGATACTTTTTTCCCCTAAGATTGTACCACCGTTTCGTATATTTACAGATTTAAATATCTTATAAAGTATTCCTCCCGCCTTGCTGGCGTGCCTTCGTGGTGTAGTGGTTCTGCATGCTTGGCCGATATTCCAGAGGTCCGTGGTTCGATTCCCGGCGGAGGTGATTGCTCATTTTTTCATCTTGCCTGCTTCCAAAAAATACCTAATGTTTTTACAGTGACGCCCGAACTAAAAGGGTACTGTATGGTGATTCTCCTCACCCAGGATTTGGCAACTGGATTTCCCAAAATCCCCAGTCGCCCTTTAAAAGGGGGAAGTATATAAAATATTTCTCCCGCCTTCCTAGCGTGCCTTCGTGGTGTGTTGGTTCTGCACGCTGGGCCGGTATTCCAGAGGTCCGTGGTTCAATTCCCGGCGAAGGCAATTGCTTGTTTTTCATCTTGCCTGCTTCCAAAAAATACCTAATGTCTCTACAACCTTAACACATATATAAAACAAACAAGTAGAATGAGATGCATTTATCTACATTAAAAGGTGTCATTCGTAATTAAAATTTATTTTAATTCAAAATAACAAAATTTCATTTCAAATTAAGAAACATAAGTGCGTTAAAATTTAAGTTAAAAAGTGAGTAGTTATTGAAGAAAATAACAGAACTATGCATGAGAACGTAGTAATTTTCACAGGTAATTTTGGGATTTTGAAGACAAATATTTGATGGAACTGTATTTTATTAAAAATAATTTGTTTATACTCCTTGTTAAGCTTGTGCGTTTTCATCTACAGAAATAATTTCTTTAAATTATGAATTTTTGCTATTGCACATATAGTGTCTCAATTCTTTGCCTTTCATAGTTTTTCCCCATCAACGTTGCTCGTCATACTTCTTTCTGATCAATTTCATATTGTTAGCAGTCAGACTGGTATAAATTTCATAACTTTAACTATCCCTAATCTATCTGTACCTACCAAGCTACCGACTACCATGAAAAATGTACTGCCGCATTCAGGGGATAAAATCTCTCTTATTTCCTGCGAGTGTTCTTTAGTAGTCACATTCAAAGCGGTATCAAATAAATTCTTATTCACTACTGCTTGTCTGTTACTTCATACGAAATCTAATAAATAAAAAGGGCAAGTAATGAAGATTTGTACCACGTAGCCGCTTTTTTCTCACCTTTGCTGATTTGCTCACGTTTTCCATTCTTTGAGTGCGGCTTCCAGTTTCTAGTTAGAGGATCATTTTGAAATAAAAAGAGAGACTATCCTCCCATCCTTCGCCTTTTCAAAATAAATTATAAAACGAAGAAAATTAATCTTTTTAGAAGAATTCCTAATAGCTTCCAATCTGAAACTTTCAAGAATCAGACAGGTGGATATTCTTCGCCGTGTATCTGCAAGTGCCGATTACTTTAGGTTAGGTTAGGTTACTTTAGGTTAGCTTAGATCAGAGAACATGATGGCCATCTACTGAAGGGGAACGTTGCCTTCGAGAAGGATGTTTTAAGGGTATTTGGAATGTATTCTTCTATGGCTAGTTGATAGTTAACAAATACCGCATTTTCCTTGTTATTTATTGCAATCCTATTGGCTATGGAAATTAGCTGTTAACCAATTTTTGCAAAGTTGAACATAATATAAATAATGATATACTATTATCTTCCATTAAATATAAATTTCAGATTTGTTGCATTAAAGTGTTTTAATAATTTAAGTTAATTTTTTTGTCTTTTCCTTTTCATTATTTTTTAGACCGTGATAGCTAGATGCCTAAGGAGGAGAATGCCTTCGTAAAGGATATTTTTAAGGTGATCTGGATAGCATTCTCCAACTACCTGACAGCAAACAAGTATCGCTTTTTTCTTGTCATTTATTGCATTCCTGATAGCTATGAAAAACAATTGTTAATTATTTTATGCAGTGTTGTGCATAAAATAATTAACAGTTGTTTTTCATAATGACTTATTATCTTATATCATCAATAATGACTTATTATCTTTCATTAAACACAAATGTCAAATTTTGTTTTACTAAAATGTTTTAGTGATAAGTAATTTTTCATCGCCATTTCTTTCCTATTTTGTTTTTTAGAAAATGTGCACTATTTTTTGTTTTGCTTTGTTTTCATTCCTGCGTTTTCATTTAAGAATAGTCTTCAATATTTACTCAAACATCCTGAGAAATTGGAAACTAAATTAAAGGGTAACGGATATAGATTCGACTTAATATTCTTCAAAGCACCAAAGAAAATAAAATCAACAACACAACCGTGCCTTTCAGTTTTATAAAAGGAAGTCTCAGTATTTTCAATCAAATAGCGAGCTTAAGGTTAGTAAGTTGTGTCGGAATGTTGATCCTGCCATTTCTGTGTTTCTCTTCTTGGGAAATAAAACAACACTCAGAGGAAAGACCGCATCTTGCCAATTTCCGACTTGCTACTTCTGAATGTAAAACCATTTCAAGAATCGTGCGTGCTTTGTATAATATCTTTTAATTGAAGAAGCATATGAAACTAGTAAATGTAATTCTAATAACTCAAATAATACAGAACTAGAAGATTGTGCTACTTGTCACCACTACTCAACCTAATCAAGGATAAAGAAATAATCTGTTGACCTATAGATGATTTGCATCATAGTTATGCTCAGTTGTGAAACTTGCATGTACGAAAAAATATTTATGTTACATCGCAAGTGAAAAAAAAAATTCGCATTTTCTTTCTCTGATATATCTTCTCAATTCCTTACCTAAAACTTATTTTTTGACTTAGAATTTTTGATTTTACTGCATGATTTTGGAATTGGATCCGAAATTCAGAAAAGAAAATAAGACTATTTATAGGACTGCAAGATACTGTTTATTGGTCTTGGAGAGTTCTGTGAGAAGAAAGGCGGGAGGCTCAATCTCTCCATAGAGCGTGTCAGATATGTTGCATAGGGTTTAGGTCTAGAGATTTACTTGTACAATTCATACTAGGTGAATATTAGTACTTTTATTTGCCACAAAATCATTCACTATATTAACCCTATACGAACGAGCGTTGCCGGCTAAAATATTATCTGAGGCAATCTGAATTCCAGAAGAGACAAACACAGTGTTCTGATATCCCTTCTGTTTACCTCCGAGAGCTACCATCAAAGATAGGATATTCTTTGTTCTTATCCAATTTGATGCCTACGCACACAATCGTACATCCGCCTGCCATACGGGTCACCTTATTGAATCCTGGAGCACTGAATGAGATTCTCTTGTCCTAAAAATACATCGACTGTCCGTCTTTGTGCTGAACTTGAAAATAAAAGAAAAAAAAAAAAAAAAAACACCCACTAATGCGCGTTCTTTAATCGATATATTCTGCACCATGCTAAATGAGTTTCCGTGGGACAGAGTTAATCGGGGGCCCGCAGCCAATGTTCTTCTGAAAAGAAGATGTCTTATAGCGTTATAATTGTATTTTCACGAGAACAGTTGGCTTTCAGTTCATTTCTATGCGCGACAAATTTCGTCTGCATAAAGATTGACATACACTGTAACTAACCGGCTTTATTGTTTTATTTAATCTATAGTCCAAACCTATAGAATATCCTTGGGACACTTATGCTCGAGCAAGTTCAGCTCGCATTTTCCCTAGAACATTCTAGGACCTTCAAATAATGCTACTTCTGGAGTAGAAACAACTGCCATAGGGACTCATCGTTTCCTGTAGTCACATAGTTAAGTCACGTAGTGAAAACTGTACGACTGACTAAAAAGACCATATTCTTTATTATGCTCTTAACTTGTTCTATCTTGTAATCGTCTTGCACCGATGAGCCTTACGCATGATCAGGCGCGTGTTCCATGACTGTCGTATGACATATAGAGTTACATCAATTATGTCTACTCCAAATTTCATGAAAATCTGTCCCTCAACGCATATACGATTTTTCTTAAAATTCAGAACACTTTATATAGTCTTCCGCCCATTAACGTAAAAGTTACTTTTCCCATTTTCTTAGCATGCCTTCGTGGTGTAGTAGACAGCACGCTCGACGTGAATTCGAGACGTTCGTGGTTCGAGTCCCAGTAAGAGCATTGCTCATATTTCCTCTTTCCTGCTTCAAAATAACCTAATTTCTCTACAGTGTTATAATATAATATAACAGTATAATGTAATATGCAGAGCTATAATATAATATCGGTCAGTGGTTCGAGTTCTGGCTAGGGCATCGCTCATTTTTCATGTCTCCTGCTTCCCAAAATGTACCTATAATGTCTATACAAACGTTAATTCAGATATTTCTATTCAAACATTACACCCATATTTATTCTTGTCTTTTTAATTCTATGATTATTAAATTTCATTTTAACAGACAATTTCTTTCCCTACTTTCCATAAGGGTACGTAAACTTCTCTTGGTAATTCAGTCATAATTTACTATATTGTGGTATAGCTTTTGTATAAATTTTCAAATATGTCCGAGATTAAAATAATATGACGAAAAACGTAGACATAATCTCTGTTTTTCATGTAATGGAAACTAATATTTTTTAAACTTTTGAGTGAAATTAATTAATCTTGTTAACTTTATTTCCAGATTTTTAGAACACAAGCCCTTGTAATTTTATATCCCCGAGTGTGGTGAAATTAATGATTGAAATTTATTAAAAGAAAAATTTTTAACTTAATTTTCTAGTTTAAAAAATTGTTACATTTGATAACTTTGTTTTATTTACGTTAAAGATATAGATACGAATTGCCATGAGAAATTAAAATTAAGCTCTGGATTGTGTTAAATGATCAAATTTGCATTGAGTATTTAAGATAAGATTAATACTTATTGTACTATTATCTGAATATTTAATGTAATGCATATAACAACCATATTAATGGATGGCTTTCCAATTACTAAGCTATACCCAAAATATCCAGGCGTGACCTCAGATGCAGAACCATGCTTCAATACACATTTGGAAATTGCTCCAACAAAACACTGAAGAAACTTCGAATTCTGAAAAGCTTATATGGCACGGATTGGAGAACCACTCCGAAAACATTAAGATCTACTAACATTGCGTTGATAAGGCCAAATCTTTAATATGCGGCGCCTATTATGACACATGCTACTGAGACCGCATTAAGGAAACGTGACAAGATACAAGCAAGAGCAGCCAAAAAAAATATCTGGAGCTGATTTATCTACCAGCAACATTACAGCAGAACAGGGGTGTAGACTTCACACCCTTTTACAGAAAAGGAAATATTACAGAAAAAGAAAATTACAGAAAAGGAAATAAACAAGGCGAAGAGCCGAGACATGGGGCACACCTTCAGAAGAACCTTTGGAAACTGGAACAACAGGTCAAGGCTTAAAAGGTCATCTACTCTGAAATATGTCAATAAGATCAGGGAAAATATTGGTGTCAAACATAACGCATACATTGCCCGTCAAGAGCCTAACTTGTCCTCTTACATACCCATTAACACCAAAATAAGTTTCGATCAGGTGTAACACTGTACGAAAAAGAAAACTGAAACTGTTGTCAAGACAAAAGGTTCTCGAATAATCGAGTCCTTTTCGGGAGCTTATTTGGTAAAACTTTACACAGATAGTTCATCAGATGATACTATCGAACAGGGCGGAGCTGGTATTCACATCACTTTGCCAAATGGAGTAACTACACTGCAATGCCAAGGAGCAGGCTACACCGCTTCCAACTTCATATGTAATTTAAGAGCAATCTAAGAGTACCTGAGAATTTACATTGACTTAAATGATAATGATAAAGCCAACGGACTTGTAATTTACAAGTCCTCTGGCTTGTAAATTACAAGGCTTTGACTCTAAGGCAATACTGCTATAGGCAATACTGCAAAAACATTAAAGTTTAACCCAGGATGTACACCAACACCTAGAAACAACGAACCAGATGGAAAAGACATGCATTATGCAATGGATACCTGCTCCTGTTGGAATTGATGGAAAAAATGCAACTGACGAACTTTCCAAAAAGGCAAGTAATCTCAAGAACTCGATCCCTGTCACTCTTGAAGATGCTAATGACATTTCCAGATATAGACTCAAAGAGAAATCTATTAAGAAAGACCACCAGGTATGTGAGATTGATGTGAACAGAGAAATCGTCTCGCAATATTTGAAACTCTGCAAAGCTTGTTGAATTTCCTTCCTAGGGAGAGCTGGTATAAAGTGAAAAGGTAGTGAAACTGGCAAAAGCAGTGATTTCCACGCATGGAACTATCGGAATTCTCAAAGGACACGACACCAACCAAACTAGGTAGTATCTAATTCATATATATCTATATCTATATCTATCTATCTATATATATATATATATATGTACTTGATGTTCAAAAATAAAGAGAATGCTCATATTTTGTGACTATTACAGGAGATGATACTACATATCTATCTATCTATCTATGAACATATTTATGTACACAGATACAACTGAATTTCATATATGACAAGAGCATTTTTTCGCAGAATAAAAACAAGCAGTTAAGGAAAAGAAGAAAATAAATGAAAGAAAATTTTATTTTGTTTTTAAAAAAAATATATTTACTAGTAAATTGTCAATTTTTTTATAACGTGCGTTGTTAAAAGCATACTTTTTTATTTTCAGGCAAACGTTTCCTGAGCAAACACTTATTCAAACTAATATTAATTATTGGTTTGAAGATATGGGGGGTGTCTTATATACATCAAAGAAATTTAACATGCTATTTTAACTTCACAGGATACTTAACATGTGTTACGTATCATCAGAACAGCTATATTTTAACCATTTGCTTCTAAATGTAAGAATTCATAAAAAATACTGTTTTACGGAACAAATATAGGAATTTTTATTCATTGCTAACACTCTGTGATTTCCTGCCTTGAACAAAATTTAGATTAAATCCCTTTCAAACCTCAAAGGAAAATAGGAATTTATTTTTTTATTATTTACTTAACCTGAATACTATGGAACATATTTTGTATGCTAAAAATAAGCAATTCTCGAAAAAGGAACAGCAGGTGCACAATCAAGTATTCTCAAAGCAGCATCCATATTTGGGTATATACAACAGATGTTGCGATTTCGGAAGCTATGACAGTTCATTAGAATAGTTGTTTTCCGTTTACCCTTACGTTTGTACCATCATAGATCTAACTAAAATATAGACCAAATTTAAGAATAGGTTTAGTGTATTAAAACAATTTTTAATAATGCAATTCTAAATTTTCTGACATAAATGACACAGAAAATGTTTGAAAAGCTTATGAAATTTCTAAGAAAGTATATTAAGTATCTCACGATCGGTATAATTAACGAAATATATTTATAATGCATGTTTAAACTATTAAATAGTTTCTAAATCAGAATATATATACACTATTATATTTTACTACTTCAGTACAAAATATACAAATTGAATTGCTAAACACAATTACCAGCTTCCTATTTTCAATCGTATTAATTAATTTTAATGCTATTTACATTTGATTTTTTCTAATTTTTCTTTTCATCTGTTGGACATTTAATAACATATGATTTTATTATAAAATTTTGAACTCACTTTGTTCACAAGGTAGCTTTTTGAACATATAGTGTTACATTCTATTACTATTAAAATATTATATAAGGAAAAAACATGCTAATAAATTAACATTTTAATTTCTTTATTTGGTTATGCACATTCAAATGTGATGTGCTTACTTTGGCCCTCGAAGTGAACTTTGAAATATTACTGCCATATGTCACTAAAGCATGTTAAAAGCAAAAAAGCAAAAACGCTTACCGAAACTTAGGCAGTTGATCCATAGTATCACAACAAGTTACTAGATGTGTCACGTGTGCTATGAAGAAACGAGCTAACATGTGATGCATATTGGCTTCATATAACATAACTTCTAGAAGTTTTTAACAGATCTTGTTCGTTTCTCAATTATTTAAAATTCAGTTCAATCAATTATTTATAATTCGGTTAAGTTTGAATTATTGTGAGAAACAAATTTATTAGTTTATTACGAAAATTATTGAATTTTTGAAAACTTGAATCAAAGTATCTGAAGACAATTTCTCTTTGTATTCTACTAAACCGGTAATAACGATTTCTACTAAAAGTACAGAAGTCAGATAACATGATGAACAATTTTTAACCAGAAATAATTTCCAGCATAAGTTCATAAATTATTTTGAAAAATTTACAATGATTCTACATATTTACAAGAATAATAACAGTTAAACTAAGCTAATTTAAATTTTCGCGTACCAAAAACTACTACAGCCACGAATCATAAATAAATTGACTGATATCGTGAGATAAGCTGACCACTTGTCCAGGCAAAATGCACAAGCACCCCGAAGACCATAGTCTAGAAAGCAGATAACAGGACACTGCAGTCCAAGGCTCTCTAAAGGCTGTTTGTGCCGCCGAGTTTAGTTTAGTTAGCCTGATATCGTTAAAGCGAAACGGATCTAAAAGGAACAGCATCTAAAAGGAATTTTTTACAGGCGGCTCATTTGATGAGCAATCACTAATGGAGATTCTGAGTACTTCTGACTACCCCAAGCGATACTACTTATGAACACAAAATTACTACTGCAAAATTACTTACGTATCAACAAACTATAGCGCTGGAGCCATAGTCTTTAAATTTACTTGCGAGCTTCCGGCAATAGTAGTGGAGGCACTTCACATAGATTCCCTTCCGAATTCTGAGCAAATAAAAAGAATTGTTGTCTTATATGACTCAAGAGCAGTTCTAGAAGCAATCCTGGATGGACGCTCTGTGATCACCAATGAGATCCACTTTCGCCTAATGAACTTCAAAATTTAGGTAAAGTCGGCATTTTTCAATGATTGCCAGCCATGTCGACATCACAGATAACGAGAACACAGATAAACTGGCATAACAGGCCGAAAATCTAAACAATAATAACAACGTAATGTCAATATCTTGGACGCGAAAGCCATGGCTAAATACAGATTGAAGGAACTTTCAATTCGAATAAAGCGCCAGCTCCATAACACCAATGGAAATCGACTTATAAGTAACCATAGCCAGACATGGAACTGGTCATAACAGAAGATTGACAATTGACGCAGAGGATAAGAAAATCTACAGGAACTATGATAACTGCCCGGACACACAACTGACAACTGCACAAAGTATTATTGTCCGGCCATCCTTGCTGAAGTGTAAAAGAAATTATTTAAGAGATTGAACCCCTGTGATGACTTTGCAGATTGCCAAGGCTGTCATCTTCGCCCACGGCACTAGTTGAACAGGCATACATACGACAACAGTTTCGTTTTTACTTATTAAATTATTCTATTAAATTTTATGATAATTCATCACACGCGAGGTGTCGTGAACATTGTGAGTTTAAGAGAAAATAATGAGCGGTTTGTTAAAATTTAGATCAGATGAAAGATCTTTTAATATATAGCATTTTAATACTATTTAGCACAGTGTAATAAGTTCATTTTACAGTACGCAACATCCTCAAAAATGATCGTTACAACGCAGTTCGATCATCCATCTTTAGAACAACAATCTCTCGCGTTGCCATTCCGTAACAGAGAAACTTACCTCTCATGGAGTTCGATAGTGGCGCGACATTCTCCCCACCTTGAGTTTGGGGATACAAACTCAAAACAGAAATATAATGATATTACATACATAGAATTTTGAAATAACAATAACGTACATAATAATAGTAGAAATATTTCAAAATATTAGAATGCAAATTGAAATCAATATTTTAGAGTTCAAACACATAATGTTCAAAAGTTTGTTTAGAAGTTTATAAATCCAGTCTTTTAACTGGTTTTATTTTTCGTCCTGAGCGAGACACGCGAACAGTTTCATTAGAGTCAGTATTAAGCTCAGGATTTTCAGCTACCACTTCCGGAACATTCTGAGGTTCCGATACGACTTGCTCGTAATTTGGGGTCAATTCCAAAGGGTACAGTCGTTGGATTGGTCTTAATATGTTTCCCTTTTCAGTTCGCAGTTTCACAAGTCTGATGATTCCATCTTTTCCTGGAAAGAGTTTCAGTATTCTCCCTAGCAGCCAATGGAGCCTTTTTTTTTATCATCTGTACCAATTAACACTATGTCACCTACATTTATTTTATCTTCTCTTTTGTTAACTGAAGAACGAAGGAAACCCAGGTACTCCCTTTTAAACCTTCGTTTTAGATTTTCACGAACGTTTTGAATATGTCTCCATCTCAAAACAATGTTAGTCTTTTCAATTTGATCCAAATCAGGAACATCATTTAATGGAATGTCCTGAAGAAACATTGAGGGGGTCAAGGTCTTCAGATCTTGTTCTTCGGATATGTAAGTTAACGGTCTGCTGTTCATGATAGATTCGCATTCACAGACGAGAGTCTGCAATTCCTCGTAAGACAAACAGGAGCGTCCAAGATTTTTTCTCAAAAGATCTTTCAAAATCCCAATCAAGCGTTCCCAGAAGCCTCCCACCATGGAGAGGAGAGTGGGTTAAACTTCCAACGAATTTCGTTGACTCTAAATTCACTTTCAATTGTAGTCCAATCTAATTGTTTCAGAGCATTATTTAGTCCTGTAAAATTAGTACCATTGTCTGAATACATCACAGAAATTCGTCCTCTTCTGGCTATAAACCTACGCATAGCTTGGATGAAGTCATTGGTACTTAGTGAAGGTATTAGCTCAAGATGGACAGCTCTAAATACGGCGCAAGTAAAAAGTACTATCCACACCTTTTGTTTAGATTTAGTCAACAGAGGTCCAGCTATATCTACACCTGATACTTGAAAAACTGCTGCTACTTCTGTTCGGTCTTTTGGAAGAGGCGGAAAAGGTACCTCAAGATGTTTTACCTTTTGCCTTTTACATGTTAAGCATTCTTTGATAACACTCCGGACAGTTCTTTTCTCTTTTACTATCCAAAATCTTTCCCGTAAAACAGTAAGTAGAGTTAATGTCCCAGCATGCTTGTTAGCAATATGTTCTTGGGCTATAAATATTCTCACTGCCAGGTGTTTCGATGGTAGAATTATTGGAGAAATAAAATCTTTCGATTCTTCCTCATTTATCAATCTGGACTTCAACCGTAAAATTCCTTCTTCATCTTCAAATATTAGAAGACCTTTCAAATTTTTTCTTGTTTCTTCATTGGAGTAACAGTAACATTCCTTTTATATTACACAGAAAATAGTCCTTTGTGCATTTAACAATTCTTCATTTTGAAGTTCCTTACATTTTCTTAAGTCCTTGGTTTTTGGTTGAAAACGCAGTATCCAAGCCATAACCCTAATCATCTTTGAAAATTTAGAGAATCTTCTGGCTAACTGTAATGGAATTGACTCTAGCTCTGTGTTACTAGCAGATATGACTGACTTTCGTTTCTCTATCTCTACTTCTTTTTCGTTAATATTTACAGCTGACTTTGGCCACTGCTCCTTCGGATTCTTCAACCAGGCTGGCCCTTGCCACCATTTGCGTTTCTGAAGTTGCCTAGGTCCACAACCTCTTGACAAAATGTCTGCTGGATTCTGGTCAGTTGAAATATGGAACCAATCTTCCGAAATTGTCAATTTTCTAATTTCACTTATTCTGTTTGTAACGAATACCGACCACTGTTCTCGACGAGTTATCCACACAAGAACTGTGGAAGAATCTGTCCAAAAGTAAGTCTTGATGTTGGGAAGTTTTAGAGATTGCTTCACAGAACTAAACAGCCTAGCACCTATGGTAGCAGCCATTAGTTCAAGTCGTGGTATAGTAATAGTCTTCGTTGGAGTTATTCGTGATTTGGCTTGAAGTAATTGAACAGTCACTGAACCCATACTGGATTCACTTCTTAAGAAAATGCATGCCGCATAAGCTGTCATGCTGGCATCGACAAAAGTATGGATACTTAAATTGGATTCCTTCATCACAGCTAACCATCTTGGAATTTTTATATTTTTGAGGTATTTCAGTTGTTTTCCCCATTTTAAAAAATTCTTCTTTATTTCATCATTCACTTCATCATCCCATGATTCTTTGCTCTTCCAAGCGGCCTGCAGCAAAATCTTAGGCTGAATCATAACAGGTGCAAGGAAACCTATGGGATCAAATACTCGACTAACTAGTGAAAGCATTATCCTTTTAGTTACTTTTTATCTTTCATCAAATTTCAAAAATTCGGTGTCTATTTCTAAGGTATCTAAATCTTTGTTCCAAACCAGTCCTAATACCGGTGATGTTTTACTTTCTGAAAATGCAGGAATGCCAGAACTTTCCCATCCTCTGAGATCAAACATTCCTTCTTTCATTACATTAGTTGTAGATTCAATGAATATTTCTAGTTCGTCATTATTTTGTACACTAGTTACGCAATTATCGACATAAAAACTATCTTGTAATTTTTTAAGAAATTCTTCAGAATATTTTTCTTTCCACGTTTCTTTGGATAAATGATGGTCAATAACCGCCATCAGCAAAAATGGACTACAAGTAATGCCAAATACCACACGGGTGTGACGAAATGTCTTCACTCTACCATCATCACCATACCAAAGAAATCGTAAAAAATCTCTATCTTTTTCATTTAGAGATATCTGTAAAAAAGCTCTTCTGATGTCTGAAATCACACCAATTTCATGTAAGCGAAATCTTGCTAGAATAGACTGAATAGTTTCAATCAAATTAATTCCAGTCTCTAAGCAATCATTTAAAGATGGCTGATTAGAAAGCTTTGCCGAAGCATCAAAAACGGGTCTAATTTTCATGGAAGATAGTGAGGACGTTTCCTTAATGACTGGACGATGTGGGAGGTAATGAACAACGGGTAAAGACAACTCCTTTTGGGGAACTTCTTCAATCACTCGTTCCTGCAGCCCTTCATTAAAGACTTCATGATACCTTTCACGATATCCGATTTTTTCCAACTTCTTCGTAGTAGATTCGAGTCTTTTCAAAGTTAGGTCATAATTGTCAGGTAAGACTGCATGCTCAATCTTCCAAGGCATATCAACCTCGTATCTACCATTTTCTAATTGACGAACTGTTTCTTGGAAATGAACCATAATAGCTCTTCTTGACCCGTCTTTAGTTTTTTGTTCAACAGGATCTCGGATACCCAATAATTCTAAGTCCCACAACGATGAAATAGGCAGGTCTTCTTGAGATAACATAAAAACTATAGTCATATTTACATTGTGCTGATGTTCGGATTGAGGTACTTTACCCATCAAAGTCCAACCCAATTTTGTTTCTATAGCCACTAACCTGTTCTTAGTTCTTCTCGTTTGCCAGTAAATAACTTCCCTGCAACGTCTGCCCCTAACAGTACTTCCTTAGGGCCTGGATTCCCTTGGGTATCAGTTAAGCGTATTCCCTTATTTCCTAATTCGCGAATCCAAGAACCGTATCTTATGCTTGAAATATCATTACAAATAACATCATGGTCTACAGCATCTAACTTACACGAATATTTACCATCAAGGCTACTCAAATAAATCTTGTAACATTGATGTTTATAAATTTCAGTTTTCTTTCCACCAAATAAAGAGTGACTAAATTCTTCCTCCCATTGCAAATCAAAACCCATTTCTTCTGCAGTAGACTTTAAAACATAACTTTTTGAGCTACCCGTATCAATCATTAATCTAACTTTACGCCTTTTATTCTTACCCTCTATGTTCACAACTAGGGTCTGAAGGAAAACTTCATTCGTAGCACGCGAATGCAAAGAATCGATTGTTTTCTCTTTTTTCTCATCATTTTCCTGGTTATGCATTTCACTAGACTTATTACATTCAAGACTAGGACAAAAAAATTTCAAATGCCTTTTTGAACAAATCTGACACTTAACACTTGATCGACACTGGTTACTGAGGTGACCTTTAACCAAGCATATTCTGCATAAACCTTTCTTTTTTACCGCAGACATTTTTTCATCTAACGGAATATAAAACGCCTTTTTACAATTACGCGTTCTTCATGATTCATCAAATCCGACGCGGAAGGAATATTTTGGCTAGTTGCCAAGTGCTTACGATCAGACTTAGAAAAAATATCCGCTCTGCTTAATTTTATTTTTTCTTCTGACTGAACTTCGCTTTTCAGAAATTCAATTATTGCATCAAGACTCGAAATGTTTCGTTCAGATTCAGTAATTTTTCGTTGTCTTTCAAACGATCGCAATACGTGAATAGGAATAGCACTTTCCACAAGAGGATATAAAATTGTTCCACACTGATCAGTCGTTACACCAAGACTGCTCAGGGCTCTAAGTTGTGTTGAAAGTTTGTTATACAAACTACTCAAAGAATCCTGCTTCCTTTTCGCTGCGTTATCCAAAACAAGTTTTATTAACTCTCGAACATAAAAATCAATTAAAAGTTCTTTACGGCCATATCTCTCAGTAAGGCTTTCTATAGCCAAAGGATAATTTTCGTTCGTTACCAGAAAAGATTCTACAATATCTATAGCTTCTGATTTAATTTTTGTTGACTGTATCAAATAATGGAATTTGTCTGCATTCGTTAAGTTATTATTTTCATGTATGTTTTTAAACTGATTCCAAAACGTAAGCCAATTTTTTAAATCACCTGCGAACTTATAAAGTTCTACTTTCGGTAGGCGTTGGCACAAAGTTTTACATGTATTTTCATCAGTAACTAATTTCTTACTACTCTCTGACGATGTATTTTGGATTTATTTATTAATTTACTCTTAATATTATCGAGAAATCGTTCCGATTTTAACTGTATCCTAACAGCCTTCTCTCGATAGTCCTCTGTTATTTCAAATTCTGTTTCGAATTCTTTATCATCAGTTACAGTATCTAAATAAGCACTGTGCGTCAATTCTAATGTTTCTGCCTTTTTCTTGAACAAATAAAAACACATTTCTGCTTCTTCATAATCAACATTATCATCATTTAAAAGTTCATCTAGTCTTTTATATGCTTTAGTAAAAGCTGAACGTTGCGCAATTTTGTTTCTTTTCATCACTTCCATTTTGTCATAAACGTTTAAAATATTCAGATAAAAATTTGGCAAGAAAAGTATTTTAAACTTCAGTAAAACAATAATCAATAACTTCAAAACGGAAGTATAAGGTAATCAACTTACCCTATCTATTCTTTCATCCAACATGTTTCCAACAAACACGCCCACCCGGGGGCGCCATAAATGTCATGAACATTGTGAGTTTAAGAGAAAATAATGAGCGGTTTGTTAAAACTTAGATCAGATTAAAGATCTTTTAATATATAGCATTTTAATACTATTTAGCACAGTGTAATAAGTTCATTTTACAGTACGCAACATCCTCAAAAATGATCGTTACAACGCAGTTCGATCATCCATCTTTAGAATAACAATCTCTCTCGTTGCCATTCCGTAACAGTGAAACTCACCTCTCATGGAGTTCGATAGTGGCGCGATACGAGGCGTTCAATTTCGGCAAGCTACATAATAATTTTGAGTCATTACATACAGTAATATTTTTAATTTGTTAACTGCATACATATATAGTAGCTCAGTAGTTATTTGTTATCATTTCTGAAGGAGGAAAATCGTCTGCATTTTTTCTGAAGAATTAAAAAAAACTGAGAATGAACCTGCCATGTATTGAATAAAAAACAAACTGCCTCTTTTTCAATAATATTTAAGCCTATATTTTATTACCATTTACATATGCAATACAGTACTAATAATATATGATTTAATAGTAAGCACTTCTAGATATCAAGTTCTGAAGTAAAGTAATATATGATTCTCTAAATTATATAAGGAAGTAAATCTTAAATTAGATTACAGAGCAAAGGATCTTCTCTTTGAGAAGAAAGAAAAAAATTGTTTCTATTTTATCTATTCCGATTGTACCTTTCAAAGGTAAGAGAGAACAGGTAATATTTCTCTTTAAAGTTCCTGTAACTCGTTAAAAATAACCTTACATATTGTAGTACGAATAATATGCAATGTTCATTTGTGTATGTGAAATATTCAAATAAAACATACATTTAACGCCATTAAAATATAAAGCGTACACCCAATTAAACTAAAATAAATGGTTTAAACACGAAAACCACGCTTGGGGGAAATATATTACCTTCAAATAGAATTTCTAGACACCTCCCAGACTGCAGATAATTTACAAGCATCTGAAGGGAAATCCACATCGACGCTATTGGATAGTTAAGCTTATTTACAAATAATTAATAAATGAAATTTTAAGCAATAGTTTCATCGCATTCATGTGGTTGGTGCTCTGTTATATGAAATGTATGTTTTGTTTAACTTTCAGTATAAAGCTGACTTGTTAATGACTAAAAGACTCTATGAATATAACACATATACGATTGGCATTATTTAAGGCTAGAATTAAATCGTAGATAATCTCACGAAAGTGTATAATTAATTATGCGTTGGAAATTTTAATATCTTACTCGTCAAAAACAGTAAAAATGTTGCTAGTATTAAATATTGTCCTATAAGATTTTAGGTCATTTGCAAGAGAAAACTGACAGATAAATCTGTTGTTTCGTATAGGATTATGACTTATGAACATGGCAATAAAATTGTCGAAAATTACGGTATAAATTTTCAAAATAAATACCCAATTGAAAGATATAGTTATCTATTTTGGTTTCAACTTGAATATTGTTGCATTAAAATAATACAATGTCTTTGTTATCTCAGTTATGCCTAAATTCTAAATAAATTATTTTTCACTTCTATATTAATTTAATTAATCTATTTTATTCTTGAATGAATTCGAGTTAAGCCGCAATATAAACCAGAAGATCGCTAAAATCTACTGAAAGAAATAATCTTAGCAAAGGATATTAATGAAAAAGTTGATATAATAATTTTAACGAAAATGCTGCATTTATGGTCATAAAATTGCAATAGCATAAATACTGCCTATCATCTGTCTAGTGAAAATACACATATTTGTTTGGATATTTAGTTTACTTTTACGTACAATACACGAAAATAAGTTAGAAAAATGTATTTATAAAGCTAATATATTGTAATGAAGAGCATGTTAAATAGATGAATGTTGGTTCAAAGTGCTTCAAATGCTCATAACAGTAGATGATAATATTTTTTGTATTCTTTCATGAAAAAATATTGTAAAAATATTAAATATTATTATATTAATTATATTAATATTAAATACTGTTGCCTGACGTTCACAATAAATTTTTTATTTTATGCAGTTTCTAATTTTATTGCAAATCTTTTAACAAAATTTGTTAGGCTTCTTCCTCAATTATGTAAATCAAGTTTAAATAATAAGAACGCGTAATTAATATTGAAATGTTTAGTGTGTTTGTCGAAAATTGTGTGACAAAAATCTGTAGTGGCGTTATCAGGACTAGTATTCTTTCGAGTTGCCTTGGGAAACACCTAATTTCCTGAATGGGAACAGGGAGCTTACTCGTTCGTGTATGTGTGCAACAGACAACACAAGTAAGAAGAATTAACTTTACTCTTTATTCTCCACGATACCGGTGTTCCCGCACTTCGGGATACAAAGACCAACCAGTTGTGGTCTGAACATAAGAAAATAGTAATTACTAATTAACTAAATTTAAATAAAAAATAACTTCGAAAACTTTACACAAGTGAATAACCCTAAGATTTGCTTTTCAGATTAGTACGCATGTAGAACGCAAACTGCGGAAAACTACAATACGTCTTAAATATCAAGATAGTAGATATCCTCTTAGATATACCTCTGGCCTTAAATGCGGAAAGCAACTGACTGACTGAAGGTACGCGTAAAATAACGTGGAAAGAAGGCTCCCTCTCCCTCCTTCTAACTCTCTTCTTGGCGAAAAGCCACAACTTAAATACTTAAGAGTTACATACACGATTTGCATAAACAGATTAACGCCTTTATTCTGGCCTGAAGTGGAAAATAAGAGAGGGCAGCAAAGGTTTAAAATAAAATAAACCTTAGTAAAACTTAAGATCCCTATATACTTCTCGCCAGAATTAAAAAGTTTGAAAATAAAATCTAAATGACCTTGTTGAAAACATTTAACTCTGACCTTTAACGCGAAGCCAATCTTTTACAAAAACTCCTCATTAAAACTATCTAACCTAAAAATTATATAAAAAGCAGTTTTTACAACATATTCTTCAGGGACAAGTATTCTTCATCTGTTACTGCACCTAGAAACAAGAATTTTCTTTTCATCTTATCTGATAACTTCCAGAGATCTGGTAGCAATCTTTTTAAACACTATTCTCTTTTTATACATTTCATTCATACTTTTATTTAATTATCTCCCCGTGCTCTCTGACATGTGTTGTAAAGAGAGAAGGCGTGTCTATGTACAGGTGTTCAATACTACCGTCTACAATCAAAACACTAACGTGTTAAAATGCAACATAACAATACCTCAGAATACACCTTACATTCATCTCTGAGCCCTGAGGTACTATTCTAAGAAAGTCGGCTAACTCCTTCATTCATTCCAACTTAGCACATATTCACAATGCGTAGCGCAATTTTAGTCATACTATTAAGTTCGAAACTTTTATACATTTATACATTTTCACTTCTAACATATCACAGTACTTCTTAAATTTTAAAAAACCATTTCACATGTACAGAAGAACACATTAACATGTCAACAGTAATAAGAAAATGTTTTGTTAACTTCCTCCTCTTCAAAGCAAATCCTATTTCTTTTACATTTAAATGCTACATTTCACTTTATTCATGCAAGTCCTTCAGACTAAAATGCCTTTTCTTAACAGAATCTTTTCAATAAAGCTTTAAACAATACTTTTACAATGTTCTTAAGGTACTTTTCCTATGCTATTCCAAACGCTTTTACAATACAAGTACTTATACATTACTATTACGCAATACTTTTAGATTACTCGCGTGTAATTGAAAATCATAGTAACAAATAGGTAAAACTCATTTCTCGCCTTTTTGGCAATGAATGAGTTTTACCTCACATGAGATAAAACGTCTCATTAAATTCTACCACTTACAGTAAAGAACGAAAAATGAGCTTAGCAAAGCAACATAAAATTTTACTTATCTTTGTGATATTCGGACATTGATTTCCGCCCACTCCTGGAAGGTAGTGAAGACCATGGAGTGGTTTACTCTTTGTCTTGTTCGGGGCTGACCCTCAGTCTCCTTCTTCAGTTTTCTTTTGGGCGTGTTTGTTGACCCTTGAAAAGCTTCTTCTTGTCAGCTGGGTATTTTCCTGGTCGCTTGACGGGTAGTGTCCTTGAAATCGTTGGCACACCTCTTGTTAGTTGTTGCCGAGTTCTGTTGCTCGCTGTTCAAATTTTTTTGCTGCCTTGAGTCTTGAACTGCCTTCCCCGAGTCGAATTGCGGAAACTTGCTGCGTAGAGTCTTTTCCGACGGTTCTTCTTGTCTTTTCTCACCGATGCTGTGGCCATTTCTTCTTGATCGCTTCGTACTGCTTGCATTTCTCGTTTCCTCCTGTTGGAGCTCGTAGTTTCTTCTCTTTTCTGGCTGGGGAAATATCTCACTCTTCTTGCCACCTCCGGTTTCTTATCGCAGGGGGGGGGGCTTTTCTTTTCTTGCCTTTATCTTTATTTGTGGCTGAATCTTTTCTTGCCTTTATCTTTATTGTGTAGGTGCTGTCGTGACATGTCTTGAGACGGTGCCTGCCGTGCCGGATCCTGCAGAAGATCTTGAAAATTTTTCATTTTATTTATATTGTAATACGGTTTTATTTGGCCGATTTTGCCGTACGTTTCTCACCATTTTTGGTTCTTAAGACCACAGGACCTTCAAACCGTTACCAAAATTCGGCTACTTTATCTTCTGGCACTGAAGAAAGTGAATGTTTTATCTTTAACACTTCATTCCCCCACATTAAAAGTTCCTTCTCGTCTTTTCTTATCGTATTAGAGTTTTTGTTTTCTCTGTGATATTTCAGTGTTTTCCTGTGCATCATTAATTAACTTTTGTATATCCGCCATTTGAAATTCAGGGGCCCTTTTTTGAGCATAATATAGCTTGTCCAATGAGGTTTTAAAATTCCTGCCTAAAATTAACTCAGCAGGAGTTCTGCCGGTCTAGTCATGTTTGGAGGTCCTAAGGGCAAACGCATGACATGACTATCCCAGCTTTTATGAAAATTTTTAACATACTCCTTCTCTCTTCTGGGCGAAAAGCCAAAACTTAAATACTTATGAGTTACAAACACGATCTGCATAAACGGATTAACGCGTTTATTCTGGAAGTGGAAAATAGGAGAGGACAGTAAAGTTTAAAAATGAAATAAACGTTAGTAAAACTTAAGATCCTTATAGCCTAACAAGTGTCTAGCACGTGTATAGTTTCTCCAAACTAAACGCAATGCAGATATTTATCTATAAAAATGATATACAGAAATATTGATGTAAATGAAATCCTGTAAGAGATGTTAACTTGATTCGCATAACATTTCCAAAGATCTAAAATAGATGTGTGAGATATTTATATAAAAATTTATAAAACTGTCAAAACCTAGACTAAAAAAAAGACAGAGAGGAAAAAAGAAAAAAAAATTCCAAATTTTTCCATTTTAAAAATTGGAGAAATTTACAATCAAATCATCAGTTGTCATTGTAACGTTTATAGAATTTGACTTTCTTCGGTAGCACAAACTGGTAGCAAACTCCTTTAAAAAAACGCTTTGTCGTACAAAACTGGAACTTAAGCGAATTATCGCTGTATCTGGAGAATAACGAAAGAGCGTTGAAAAGATTTTTAACAACCCTTTTATGAAAATCAGAATTTTAAGACCATGTCTAATGCTTGACAAACTGGGACAGCACTTGTGGCGAGATAACATAAAGCAGCAGTAAATTTAATATTTAATCAAGCTAGTAGACAAAGACTAAACAATTTAATTTAATGCGAAGTTGACTCACCAATCTTACCAGCGTAAGTATTCAAATATTCGGCAGCAATAATGCAAAGCTGAGTAATTCAGGCTATCAGAGATAAGAAAACCGTAAGGTGCATATAACACCAGCTGAAAGCGCTTTGTCGTAGAATCTTTTTCAGCTTGAATACTCAATTTAATTTGTATTCTGGTGAGGAAACGGAAATACAGTGACAGTATATGTCTAAATAATAAAATAACTGGTTATGCAAAATAATAAGAATATTATACGTTATTTGAACTACCTAACAGATATTAAAGAAAAGTACATTTATCAAACTTCGAATGAGATTTAAAAAGTAATTTTAACGTGACGACAATAAAATCAAAAGTCAAACTGTAGACATTTTCATTATCAATATTATTGCGAGCCACAGGTTCATAAAATTCTAAATATTTTATCTGGATCAAAAACTCGAAACTTTTATTTATATAGATATCAGTTGTTAAATGCAAGACATTTAAATACAAACTGCTCACAGAGAATTCTCCATTAAAATTTAGGAATGTTGCAGAACAAAAAAAAAAAAAAAAAAAAAAAAGCGTAGAGCAATGTCTAAATCATTTATCACGAAACAAAACATTTCTATAGAAAAACGACTCCGAACTGAACATACAGTTTGAACTAAATCCAGGCTTCAAAGCAGCCTTTGCTCAAGAAACAAATAAAGTACTGCAAATTCCTTCAAAAATTTCAGCCTTAGATCATCGAACTGAGCAGAAAGGACCGCTGAGTACTAGCTTGATTTGATTCCAAAACCTGACGAAAGGACTGTCTGCATGCACGCGTCTATGACGTCCCCATGTGTAACACGATTACGTTCCCGTGGAAGCTCCTGCACGAAGTCATTCTTTGAGTAAGATCCTTAAAATATCAAATTTCTCGAGTACTTTGCATAATGAACTCAGCAAATGTAGCTCTTAGAAAACAGGTTTTCTTGAAATTTCCATAATGTCGGCAAATTGATAAAAAGATACCAAAGTAGACACAAAGTTCACACTACGATCCTTTGAGGGGGGTTTCAGTTTACCTCTCCTCTTTTTACGCTTCCGATATCAATTATTAAACAATTAAAAGCTCTGCAAATTAGTACATGAATAAAAAAATACAATACAATAAATAGCTTCAAATTTAAAATTTCAAATTATATGTAATAAATAAATACACAATTACTGTACGATGCACCAGATGAAGAAAGAATATACGTGACAATACAAAATCATGTAGAATGAAATAATTTTTGATTGGATTTGGATTATTTAATTATGGCAAAGCACACGAGGGCTATCTGCCTAAAGGGAGGGATGCCTTCGTGGAGGACTTTCTAAGGGAAACTGGCTCGTATACACGTTACACATGGGGAAAACCACGAAAACGCCCATGCAGCCAGCTCGTTCGCTTGATTCGAACCTCGGACCGAACTACCAGTGTTCAGCGTCTTTACCGCTCGGCCGCTGGTAGGCCGTAGAATGAAATAAAGTCAAATAAATATACATATATACAGTACAAAGACCGAAATCTGGACGTCCATTATCCGGAAAGATCTAAAATCCGGACCTCAAGGCGACAAAATATTTTTTTTGGTATATTTTACGCATGCGCATTTGAGTTTTCCTTCCATAATAAAACATGTGAGGAGATTTTCACTTAAAAATTCTTATTCTTAATTTCGCTGAGGCACTAAATAAAATACCTAGTTATAAGAAAAACAATCATGTAAGTCTAAATTTGTGTGATTAATAATTTGGCTTCGTAGCTGAGTGTCTGCTTGGCATTACATATCAAACCGAAACATTCACCTATTTTATGTCCTTGACGCCGACATGGCGAGTCATTATTTATTATATTTTGCTTTCATCATCTGTTTATCAATTCAAGACAGTTTCAGTAAAGACTCATTTTTTTATATATTCCTAATTGAATAAGACTCATTTTTTATATATATTAGTAATTGAATAACAAGAGTAAGGCAATCTTTTCTGCTAACATTACGCTTAGCAATGATTATAGTTTTTTAAATGCTCTAAGAAATGTTCACGAGGAAAAATACAGCAAAGATTTCTTTTCATATGCTAAAAATAGATTTTGTTAATTAAACTCATACACCAAAAGTTTACATTTAGTGCTATTTTAATTAAGAATAACTCATATGTTATTCACCATAAAACCAGAAGCAGCGCAAGAATATGTCCGCACCGGAGGGCAGAATTTAGGGAAGACAAAATTTTTGGAATTTGGGGAAGAACCGAGCGGCAAATTTTTGGAATTTGGGGAAGAACCGAGCGGCAAATTTAAGGGATGAGAAGTTTTTCTATAATTTAGGGAAAGCACTGAGATCCTAAGTTTTGGCCCGGCTAAAATTTAGAACTTAGAAAGGAGCTTTGTAGCAGAATTTAGAACCCACAGAGACTGCACCAGGCTGTAGCAAGCGCCAGCCCTAGATAAAGCCTTAAGTGTACGTGGGAGTTTATTTATTCAAGACTCAGATTTTTTTTAAGCATGTGCAAGAAATACCGGAACAAGTTGGCTTTCGTCGCCAATCTTGTGATACTCAGCCAATAATGTATAAAGGACGCTATTAAGCTAGCCTAAAATTATCTTAATTGATTCTACGGCATTTCAGTTAATGTAGCAGACTGCTGCTCCTTAATCTTCTAATTTGATCCAGCATATTATTTTTTGCAAACTGTTATTATTACAGCAATTTAAAAAAACTAAGCTTGAACCTTCGATTATGTCCAAAAGAGTTTCCAATTCTGTAGCTGCCAAAGGATCTACAAAGCGAAAGCATGTTTCGATGTTCATTAAGCAAAAAGTGAAATTGCTGCAAAAATGGATAAAGGCATATCCATCTCAAAATTATGCGAGGAGTATGGCATTAAGTCAACTCTATATGACATAAGAAAAAAGAAAAAGGAATTTTTTGAATTTTTTGTAGATTCCGACACCCCACTCGCAATGAATAACAGAAAATGTGATGTTCGTTATGCTAAAAGTGACGATGATGACAAAGTAATGATTGAATGGGTCCGACAGCGTAGCAGGCTCAGGCCAGAATATTTCATGAAGAAGTGAACTTAAACACTGAGTGCACATATTCGGCATGTTGGTGAACCAAATTTAAAAATCGCCATGGTATAAGACAATTAAAAATTTCAGGTGAAAACGCTTCAGCCGATACTGAAGCTGTTCAACAATTTGCAGATGAATTCATTGAACTCATTACTAGTGAACAATTATCTCCAGAACAAATTTACAACGCTGATGAAACTCATCTTTTCTGGTAATATGTACCGCGAAATACTTTGGCACCCTCTACAGAAAAATCTCCAACTGGTGTCAAAAATTCAGAACAAGACTAATAATTTTAGCGTGCACAAATGCTTCAGGAACGCACACATTATGAAAACGTTTCGTAATCGGAAAACATGCATGACGCCGAGCATTTAAAGGAGTAACGATTTTTCCCGTTATATACCGTCCAAACAAAAGAGCATGGATGACACAAGCTTTAATGAATGATTGGTTTGAAAATCATTTTATACCCAAGATTCGACAACATTTGAATTCGGTTGGTTTACCTGATGACTCAAAAATAGTCCTGAATGTAGACTACTGTTCGACTCGTACTTCACTTAAAGTTTTAGTGAAAGATAATGTATCCGTATTATTCTTCCCTCCAAATTGTACATCTGTCATTCAACCTATGGATATTGGAATAGTGCTCGCGCTAAAATGCAAATATAAAGTAGCACTTTTAAAAATCTATGTTAAATTTCTTGAGCAATGGCAAGACCATTCAAAATTTTTGAAATATTTTAGCATAAAATCTGCTGTATGGAGCATCACAAGATCGTCGGAGGGTGTGTCTCCAGATCGTTAAAAAATGCTTGCCATACTTTATGGCCAGCTACCATATTTCTTGGTGAGGCCGATGAAGATGATAGCCGCAAAATTTAAAGATTTCGGACATCGCAAACTAAAGGTGTAATTTTCAAGTTAATGGATTTTGTAAAGAAATTTGGACAAGCTTTAATAAATGAAGATGATATAACAGAAGTTTTTCATTGCGATGACAATGCCCCACTCATCAATCGATTAACAGACGGCGAAATCGGTAGTATAGTTCTAGATCCAGAAAATACCGCTACTGATAGTGAAGAATGTGACGAAGAGGTTATTAAAAACGAAAAAAAAATATCGATTGACAAGTTAGTCGGTTATCTCGGCACAGCAATTGTAAGACTTGAACAGTGGAACTTTGTAACTGAACAAGAAATTATGTCTGTTTATAGAATTAAAGAGAAAGTATTAGCACAAAAAACGAAGCAACTTCAACAACTTACATTGAAAGAAATGTTTCATTAAGTAAACAAATAAATATTAAGCTTTTCCTTTTGTAAATTTTGATACTTTTTAGATCATAATTGCTCTTTATTTCATAAATAACGATTTCGTATTTTTAATTGTATAACTTCTGCATGCCATCTTACCAGATTTAAATTTATGATCTAAATTCCGGAAAAATCCCAAATCTGGAATTGCCGAAGTCCCGACGAGTCCGGATTTCGGACATTGTACTGTGTATCAATTAGCAACATCCTGCTATGTCTTATAAATAAAGATATCAGTCTGAGGAGAGTGTTTAGCTTATTAATTCATTTGACATCAGCCAAAAATAAGAAATATGTCCGCCTACCAGGAAGCATGCATGAAGAAAACACTGAGCAAGTATCAAAATGTTGAACATTGACTATAAGAAGTCTGCAAAATTTTGTTGGGAAAGGAAAGGTTATTAAGACATATTATGCTATATTTCTTCAGCAGCATCAGACACATTTAGTTCAGGCACATTAAAGATGCACTCATAGTTGTTGATAAGAAGTTCAGTTAGCTGAAATAGGATATACAACAGTGGCTGTGTTAGCTGTTACAAGATATTTCTTTGAGAAATGCTGGAGTAAATGAGCGCTGCAAATTAATATATTTATTAAATGGTTTATTAAGGTAAAATACGGAAAGGCCATCAAGGAAGAAATTTCTTCAAGGAAGAATTTCAATGGAAAACTGGATTGTATTTTCTTGATGAAAGTCCCAAAATGCGAGTGCAGATTGGCTGACCATCGGGATTTGAACGCGGTTCGAAATAGAAGTGTCTAGAGGTTTTATCCACTTAGCCAGTGGCGAGCCTTTACATATGAAATGTGTTGTAAATTATGAATTTATGGTATCGTTCATTATAATTGCAATTATTTTATATGTAAAAAATGATAAAATTGCTTTGTGACAGGTTCCTTTTATTTATACTGCTAATTTTCTCTGTGGTGTACAAATTTTCCATTATCCGAAAACGAGCTTATTCACATCTATATATGATAAAGGTAAATATTTACTGAAACAAATGAGCGAAATTAATAAGCTTTTCTATGATCAATTAAATTAAATAAACATTAAATACCAGAAATTTAATTAAGTTACTGACAAAACGATTTGTGAGAATACTTTAACTTATAGCAGGCATCTATGTCAAACCTAATTGCCAATTTTAGTAAAACTATACAAAACTAATCAATCAATGCATCCGAATTAATACGATTCATATACGCAACAAAAGAAACATATATTTCAGTCTTTCATATCTGTAAGATTTTCATAACTTCTAAGTACTCAAACATGGAGATATGTAGGCAAAAATAAATTATCTTCGGGGAATGTTTGGCGGTTTCAATACTTTTCTTCCTGATTATGATGGACATCTGGAAACCCAGGATGGCACTCCATTAGCTCATAAGTATACAATAACGATAAAAGAATTCACAATGGTATTTCTCCCAGGAGATAACGTTGCTGCAGACTTCAATTTTCAAATCTATAATCCTACAACAGATGCACATCAGATAGAATCTAATTTTAGCCCCTCACTCATTATCATTCCTTTTGCATCAAGAGTCTTTTGAAAGGGATATCTTTTATCTTGTCTCTTAAAATCTAAATTAAGGTCTTCAATTTTCCTCGAGTCAAAGTTTTCTGAGGAGCCTGGATCAGGAAGCTGATTTATTGATTGATCGCGCAGTTTAAGGGTCTGGTCCAATCAGAAGAGTTCAATTGCTCTTGGAGAGAAGTTGCGGCATCCACTGGGTTCTCTAATTAGATATTTTGGAGCGCATCCTTTTAAAGTTGTGCAGCATCTCGTGGCCCTTATCAGGTGCTCCGTAAATTAATGATGATTAATCTACAGCTATTACAAATTCTAACCAGTTTTGGTTTTGCTCAGAAGTTTGGGAAGAGCAGAATTTGAGGAAGGTTCATTTCTCTCTTCAGTAATGTGAATGAGGTATAGAGGAGAATTTATCATTTTAAAGATTGTTATCTAATTTAGCATTCAGAACATTAGTTAGTAAACTTTCATGTAATGCAAAGCATGTACACTCTTCTGAAATAGAATAATGTAAATTTTTACCACATTATCTTAAATTGTATTGCAGCTTATATAAGAGAACCAAACAAGTTGCTGCTAGTATTTGACAGTTATGGAACATGTGTAGCAGTTTTCCAAAGTGGAAAATTATACCACTTTATCCTATGATATAACCAAAAAATGGCAGTATTTTCGCTTTTCTTTTTATAGCAATGATTTTCAAATGTTGTTCCACGTATTTGTGAAGATCCATGCAAATCCTCAACGGATTTCGAAAATTAAAACTACAATTCTAAGACATTTTTTTATTATTTGGAAAACAAAACAAATCACAAAAAATAACTAATATAAAGTATTTTTATGTAGTATGTTTTATTACTTAAAATAATATAAAGTAATTTATAGAATAAGGATATTTCATTTTATTTCCGTATAAAGTATATGTAATTTAGGTATATTTTATAAGCTTTTTATTTTTCTGAGGATGGTAAGAGTTTCATCAATGAAAAATCACAGCTCTCAAGGTTCCACAAAAATATAGAGTTTGAGGATTTATACAAAAACATTTAGTTTTTACCTGAGTTGAAACTCTGCAGTAAACTCTTGTAGAAATATAATATGCTTTCTTAAAGACATTACAACTTTTTTCTGGGCACAAAAATATTTTTCCTTCGTTTTCAGTTGGTGATTTAGATTCCTCTGGAGCCTTCATGGAAAGTTAGTTTCTCTAATTAATAAAATTAATTCCAATTAAGTTCTTCCCAAAGCTTTAGAAATACTAATTTAAAAAAAATATATATATTATTGTTTTTCTCGACAGAGGGCGCTACATTTGTTTTCTCTTTGCTCCGCCTATTGAATTATTATAAATACGGTTGCCACTACTCCGACCTTACCAAATATTTCTTCCTCCTGTGTCTTAAAGTCTGTTGTTTATAGGTTGTTTAAAAAACTCTATGCAGTTAATATTCTTGTTTCTTACTTTTAAATCTTTTTTTTTTTTATGATTTAATTACCTGTTTAACAAATCCATATTATTTTTTATACATGTACTTTTCAGGTGTACATAGAACTTAAAAATTTTGCTTTGGCTACAGCCCGCTCATCTGGAGGACTTGCCGGTTAGTTTCATATAATTATTCAAAATATATATATTTACCAAACAATGGAAAAATTATAATTGATCATATTTTAATGTTAATCCGAAATGAAAAATCCCGATATCTTTAAGCATCAGAATGCTGTTATCATTTCTATGTTTTGTTTTCCTCCCCTCCTCTATCGATATTATATCTTCTTCGTTCACCCACCCCCGTTTATACCTATTTTATCAGTACTAGTAAGTGCCAGAAAATACTAAAGTGTCCTCAGCGAGTCTCAGGAATCCTGTAGAAGGAGATTTAAATGCGTCTCGTATTGTTGCTCTTGCAAATCACTACCAATGCAAAGTGCTGTGGGGGTATGCAGCCTATACTCTTATGCTGCAGATTAGAACTAATACAATAGTGTATTGTAAGTTTAAATATTGTAAGTTTTGTTGCCTTCAATATTGCCTAGTGAATCCGTAATTTAGTTCAATAGGCTAGTTTAAATTTAACCAAATAACTAACACTAAAGTAATCATATAAGTGCCAAGGAATTAAACATAAGTGTGATCGTAATTAAGCTGTAATCCTTGCGTTGTGTTTACAGTGTTGCCGGAACAGTGGGCAGGTAAAGATCGGACAAAATAAAAATGCAATGCACAAATAGAAACGTAATAAAAATTTTAAATTAATACCAAGTTTATTAAGTATTCTCGGATGCAAAAGGAATTTCATAGAAATATTATTTATAGATTACCTATTAAATGCGTATATTAATTAAATGCATAATAGGTATCAACTAACAAATATGACATATTTTAGTACTATTGAACACAAGCTATTAAAGCAGGTGACGACATAATGTTACACAATTCCCTCTCTGGTTTTAAGCCTGAAATTAACATTTGGACGAATAAATATTTCATAAAATCTATATTATTAATTATTTGGGCTTCAGCCTAAATTTAAGTCTCCTAGAGGATTATGAAAAACAAGCGAATTTTTTTCAAGAAAATATAAAACACGTGGAACACGCTAATCGATGGTAAAACTCCTTAACGTAGCATGCCATTCGAGATAACATTCTTGGTGACAACAACTTTCTCCACAGTACATGGGAAATAAATTAACGCTCAACTGTCAACAAACAACGAGGCATAACGGACGTCCATACCAGCCCTCAACAAAAGAGGCAGGATAAACAAGACTGTGAAATGCAGAATCACCCTACTCCTTAGTTCAGACAAATTTGGCAGTTGGGGAGCAAACCCACTATCACGCTAACCATCTAGAACTCTATTTTTCGAGCTTAAAGAAAGAGAAACAAAGCCGGGAGCATAAGTGCAGCTCCCCTCCTTTGCCTTCACAGCTCAATCCGAAGCAACCATCATTTAGACGACCCGAGCAAAAAGTCTTTATATATTTCAAAAACTCGCTCAATAATTCAGAAGATTGCCATAAAAAATCTTTTTTTTATAAAAATTAGGCCGGGGAGCATAATTATAATGTATAATAACGCGGCCGGGGAGAATAATTGCTGCTCCCCGCCGTCACTGCTGCAAGAAGATAAAACTTCACCTCATTCGACTCCGCGCAAAAGTCCAAAAGTGACCTACATTGAAAATTCTCCTTCACTTCTCACGGAAACACAGGCTACCACAAAACTCAATATTCGCCCCCCTCATTAAAGGCCAAATTTCCGTTTTTCACCCCCAAAAGACCAGGCAACTCAAATTGCGCACGATCCACTTATTCAAAAGCGGGCCAAAACCGGGCATTTAGATCGCCCAGCAATGACCACACTTGTAGGTGAAATGATAACCCTATAATAGTCTTAAAGAAACCTGGCAAAAACGGAACGTTCACCTCAGATTACAAACCCATCAGTTTGCTTTCAGCTATTGGAAAATTATTGGGAAATTAGTTATCAACAGACTTACAAAATTCGCAGAAGACAACAACATAATTAAGGAACATCAGTTTGGATTCAGGCATGAATTTAGCATTATTCAGAAAGTGACTCGTATCACAGAAATTATCGGTGAGGCCTTCAATAAAAAAGAAACGGTTGCTGTGACCTTTATAGATATTTAGAAAGCGTTTGATAAGGTTTGGCACCCAGCTCTTCTTATCAAACTTATCGGCAACAATTTCCCACCTGGACTAATCCTTCTAATTTCTAATTTTTTGACAAACAGAACGTTTCAAGTACGTATTTAGAACGAAATCTCAAATATCAGTTATATGAATGCAGGTGTCCCTCAGGGTTCGAAACTTTCACCTTTTCTCTTTAAGATGTATGTGAACGATCTTCCTAGCCACAAAGATGCCATTATCGCTTGCTATGCATACGACACTGCCATTCTCAGCAAATCCATCAACTCTCAAAGAGCTGTTCAAAACTTACAAAATGCAATAGATTATATTTTTCCATGGTTCAGTGAATGGAAAATTAAAATTAACGAAAGCAAATCAACTACAATTTATTTTCAAAAGAAACCTAGAAGATATCTCAATAGTATTAATATCAATAACATCCCTATTCCCAATGAAAAATGCATCAAGTATTTAGGAGTTTATCTCGACCAAAAACTCACATTCAAAGATCATGTTGAAAATGCATGCAAAGGAGCTAATCAAGCAATAGAAAGTATTTATACGTTCGTAGGAGAAAAATTATAAACTTAGTCTAGCAATAAAAAGAGTATTTACCTTCAGGCAATACGTCCCATTCTTCTTTATGCATCTTCAGCTTGGGCTGCTACTGCAAGAACTCACGGCACAAAAATTCAAAAGATTCAAAACAAGGCAATTCGAATAATTACAAATGCACCCTGGTTTGTGCGGAATTACACCTCACACAACGATTTGATACCACCCCAGTTTTCAAGCCCATTACCCCGTGGGGTGGTTCGTGGGTCTATTTTCCTTCTTCACCTGTTGTATTGACTGTGCCAGAAAATTTGCTTAGTGTCCGAAAATATTCGTAGTTGAATTCAGTTTTCTGTATTTTATCCAGTATTTTCATTTGCAATTAGTAGTAACAGTGTTTATTTATTTATGTATCTTGAGAATAATATATATATCTATCTAGCTTTTCTAGTACACAGTAACCTATGCATACTCTGCGTAATAGTATTTACTGCATTAGTATGTAGTATTCATACATTTGATGGAGTTTACGCCTTATTCTGGTTTTAATATATGTATAAGGGTTAATCTGCGTTTACTTGATTTTATGAATGCCGCCTTTTCTGGAGTCAACTCAGCGGTTTACGTAGCAAACCACTATAACGACTGGGTGGCAACGTTGCTAACCAATCGACACTAAACCATAGTTATGTAGGGTGAAATTGCTGTATAGCAATTAGAGACATTAGGTATTTTTGGAAAGCAGGAAAGATGAAAAATGAGCAAAGTCCTCGCCGGGAATCGAACCACGGACCTCTGAAATACGCGCCCAGCTTACAGACCACCACACTACGAAGGCATGATAAGAAAGTTGGAGAAATACCTTATATAAAAACACCTTATATACTTCCCCGTCTAAAGGGCGAATGAGGTTTTAGGGGACTCAATCGCTAAATCCTGGGTGTGGAGATTACCATCCACCACCCTAAGTTCGAGCGCCACTGTAGATACATTAGGTATTTTTAGAAGTACGCAAGATGAAAAATGAGCAATCGCCTTCACCGGGAATCGAACCACGGACCACTGGAATACCGGCCCAGGGTGCAGACCATCACACCACGAAGGCACGCCAAGAAGGCGGGAGAAATACCTTCTAAACATGTCCTGTTAAATGCCATAAAGAGTATCATTTCTCACCGCTTTATATAATCTAAAGTTCTTTAATAGAGTAAGGCTTCCATAGGTGAAATTGTGCATTTCTAAAACTTCTATTCAAAAACTTTCATTCTTTATTATTCAAAAATAACGACACAACAATTTCAATAAATATTGCCTTTATTTGTGAGAAAAAACATTAATCGTTAAATTTTACATTTCAATAGGATATATTTATAAATTTGCTCGAAACACATCCATTTGTTGAAAGAAAATTTTGATACAGTGCATTCTGCGCTGCATGCTTGCAGCAATATTACATTCATCACAGCGTTATATATACATATATCCACCATAAGCAACATTCTTATACAAGTTAATCTTCAGTCACAACGAAGACATATATCGATAAATAACACATATTACGTTTATAATGCTTTTTATATATGTTCATCTTTATTTAATCTCAAAATATATCAGCGTCTTCTTATGTCATCTTAAAAATAAAATAACAATCTGTAACAAAATACAACTGAAAGCAGATCAAAGTTTAACAAATATTGGGCATACAAAGCCATAACAAGATCATTTCTTAAATTCTTACTACCATTTACACAATTAAAAAAAAATAATTGCTAAATATCCATTTGACGTCATTTTGAGAATATGAAATAAGAATAATATATTAATAAACAATATTTCAAGTTTGTCTTCACCGAAATTCATAATTTTCTGTTTTAATCATAATAACATTTTAATCTACGTCGTTATTTTATATAATCAAATATTTTGAATTTATAATGAATGCTTGCTACTTCTTCTAAGATCTGCTCCTATATGTTTAATTATTATAATAAAGGATAACAATTTAGAATTTTGAAATATTAAGAAAAAATAGTTCAAATCCTCTTAATAGCATATTCATATTCAGTACTTTGTACGTCATTTTGATTTAATGTTAAGTAAGTTCGAAAAACCTATCGCCGAGTTTTCATCACATAATTTTATAGTACTTCATCGCTTAACTATTTAATGATTAATTATGATTTCTAATTCCAAATATGCATATAATTATTATCTGATATCTTTACCAAGCATGACAATAAATTATTTCTTATTTTAATTAGGATTTCTTATTGTAATCGTGTTGAAATATTAGCTTAAACTTGGTCGAACACTTAAATAAAATTCTTAGACACAGAAATCATAATAATTGCAGTGATATTTTGTTTGCTACAGTTCCTACAGTTTGAAAGAAAAATATAATTTCTGTTCATTCTCTAATTAAAAACATCTAAATTTCTTACATGCAAAACTTTGCAAATAACCTGAATAAATCTCCAGAAATTTAGATCATTCTTTAGAAACGCCTTGTCTTAACACAAAACCCTCTTTAAAGTAGTTCTGAAGCTTAAAAATTATTTTTATGCTTCTAGGAAGCTCGTCGTTATGTTCGACTTCTTAGAATCAGATACAGTTTTATTCAGTTTATACTTACAAATTCGTGATCACATATTAGTTTCCGAATTTTAGAATCAATAAAATATGATGTTGAAGAACTTTATTCTAAGGAAACGAAAATCGTTTTCTTTCCCGTAAAAACACTACCTTCATGAAGGTTTCCTTTAAACATCATTCGAAGTGATGAGGTGGAAAATGTACTTTGTACGGATAAACTAATGATTCAGAAACTTCACGTTTAATTTCTATTTAGGAAACATATAACTTTTAAGCAAAACATTATCTTTGTTCTTACCATGTCCACTCTCACAGAAGGCAGCATTATTTCATGTACCCAAATCCAAAGGTAGAATCATCCATTTTTCAAATCAATTCAGCAAGCCCTTGAGTGTTTTTGTAACTTAAACTATTACTTTAAAATGTTAAACCTCTAATTAAAATTAATTTCATTTACATTGTATACATGAGTCTTTCATGCACACAACGTAAATAAAATGAATCAAACTTTTCATGAACATATATAACATACTATAACATATAATAGTCAACATGAATTTTTTTTGCAAATATACAGAAAACCTTTAGAGTACTACAAGTAACACCCGCTGAAAATATGCTTATTGAACAGAAAGTAATAATCTTGGTAAAATGCACAGTATATTGAAAATGTCCTTTAAATTGTTAACCATATTTTTAGCCATTCCCCCTTCTTTTTGAAGAACATAGTTGCTTAAAATGGTGAATGCTTCTTTAAGAATCAGATCCCTTTCAGTGGCAACAAAAAAACAATAAGCAGCTGTATGCGTCTGCAGCTGACTTTTAATTCATTCATTCTCATACTATACTTATTAATAAAATAACCTACAATATTAAAAATGTTTAATTAATTTTGTCTAATCTGTTTTAATGACTCTTAAATTCGCTTAAGTGTACTATCAGGAGGGAAGATTTGCTTAAATTTACTCGCAGTTCCTGAAGGACCACCTGCTAATACACTTTAATGTTCAATGATAGAAATTGTTTAAATATTTTGCAGAAACTTAACTAAATCTATGTGAAAGATGAACATGCCAATATAGAATAAATAAACAGAATACAAATTTAAAATTAGATCCCCCATGAAAAATAAAAACATTTTTTTTTTGTTGATAGGCACAGAATTTGAAAAAAAAAATATCTGCTTCCAGAAGTTATTTTGCAAAGGTATGAGGCGGAACAATCATATTTATACAGAAACCAATGCGCGAAACAAAAAGCGAATGTGGTGTCAATCTGTAGAGGAAAGCAGTAATGAAGCGATAAAAGGCTGAGATATTGGCATCCAGAAAGCTAAGGTCAGAGTACTAGAAACCATATTTATATTAAATCAACTGGTCAGAGGAAAGGGAAAACAAACGTACCGCCCTTTATAAAGTTTTGGTTTATTTAACTATGGCAAAGCACGCAAGAGCTATCTGGTTAATGTAAGATACCTTCGTGTAGGACATTTTAAGGGAAACTGGCTCGTATACACGTCACACATGCGGTAAACCACGAAACCTCTCAGGCCTGGAATCGAAACTACGTCGAAACTGCCAGTGTTCAGCGACTTTACCGCTGGACCTCTGATAGGCACCTTCTAAACAGGAAAGCAGTTATCAAATATGACAGATAGTAGTTTGAAAGCATTGAAAAAGCTGCATTTGATATTAATGTCATTAATTAATGAAAGTAATGTTTTGTAAATGAAATATTAAGAAAATTTCCGTCACCAACTGAAGCAGCTTTTTAGGTAACGTTTAGGCAGAACAAAAATCAAAATTGTGGTTAACTATGATTATTGTTCGAAATACGTTTATTTATAATTTATGAGCACATGACTTCTTTCATTCAAGCAAAATTTTAATTCTCTGTTAGCTTTGCCAACATCTGTCCAACTAGATTGACAAGATATGTTATAGTCCCCAAGAAATGTGAAGTAAAAGAACCGAATAACGAATTTTCATAACTTTTGGAAACATTGCTTGAAAGTGCTTGCGCTTATTCCGAGCATAAGTTGATTATGATACATTATGAGTATTACAATGGCAAGTGAAATTCTATCATATTAGCTTCCTATATTTTATTATTGTTTTCCTGGACAGAGAGCGTTAAGCACTTTTTCTCTGCTCCTCCGAGTGACTTTGCTGTAAATATGATTGCTATACTTGCCACCTTAAAGAATATATTTGCTGAAGGACTTGCTGCTGAGTATCTTAAAATTAATATAGTTTTACTTTAATCTACACCAATCTAAGTTTGCTATTTTATCTAATTTTGAAAACCGTGCATATATATATTCGACTTGCAGAACTTAATTTTTGTTATTAAAGAGAATATTCATTTCTGACTTTAATAATGTTATGTAATGTACATTTATAATGTTACGTTTGTTGAAGATGAAACTTTTTTTCAGGACGACTAACTGTAATGTTCTTATTTTAAAATGAATTTTCAGCAAATGTCCTTTGGCGTAAAAACATCAATCTGCATTTTATATGTCAGATACATTTTCAGAAATAAGATTTTTCAAGGAAAATTGCTTTGGTGCTTCAGAAATTTAAATTTCATTCCCTCCTTACTTTTATGAGCAACAGCGGTAGGGAAAAATAATAAACAAATGTGAAATCATTTTATTCAAACTCAAACTAGCACCCATCCTCATTTGTTCAAGTTTTATGCCTTGAAGTATTGTCGAATATCGATTTTTTCCTCTCTTCCTAATAGCAACGCAATATTTGTTACAGTGAAATCAAACCTTCGGTACAATATTTCAGATCTAGCTGCATAAGAAATATGCATTTGCAATCGCATGTTCATGCAGTTTCATCGAGTACGCTGTTAAGCATACTAACCGAATAGGAAGAAAGTTTATTTCAAATTTCTGCCTTTGTTTCGAGCATTTACATAAAATATTATTATGGGATTTTATTGATCATTTCGGTATGCGTGTTATCATAGTATGAAGTGAATGAGTATATATATGACAATTCTTGAGTAATCTATATCATTATACAGTGACCTAAACATATTCAACAAAAATGTAAAGGCAGATAGAAGTAGCCGAAATAACCAGATATTGCAGTAGAATGTTCGGGTAGACACTGCGTCTACAGGTGATAGACGGTACTGTTGAATGGTAGATAAACGTGTTTTTGCTGTCGTAAATTGCCATTCTCCGTGCGGTTTCGTGCGAAATATATCGCTGTATGAAATTGGAGATTATCGATATGCGTTTAATCTATGGAACTGCAAGCGGAAAGGAGCAGCTACTTAAAATATGTATTTGAGAATCATTTTCAACAGCTGCTTCATTTTGAAAGCAGCTCCATAGCTAAAATGCACTGTCGGTGACCTTTTCATACATACCCCTCAGGAATGAATATTTACGGAGACGAATATTTTTAACCATCACCCGACAGCAGCCGATACACCAGCAACACTCCCTTCCTACTCACACATGACATTACTTTGTTTACTTCGATTTATTTACATTTTTGCCACATAGTTTTAAATCACCCTATATGAATACAATACGATTCATAGATTACGTAAAATATATACGGTACACATCATGTACTAAGTGTAGTTTTATGTACTGAAAACTGTATATTAACATTTGCCTGGCGTTAAAGGTTTAATTAGGTTAGCGAAAAACAATTTGGAGCATTTTCCTAATGGATGCCTTCGTGGAGGAAGTTTTAAGGATACTCGCTTGTATCCCTGTTAAACATGAGAAAAAACACGAAAAACAAACTTGCAGAGAGCCTAATCGCCGGGATTTAATTCCATGTCAAAGTATCAGTGGCTAGCGTTACAAATCAGGAAGAAACTGTTGATGTGGCGGTCTTTCTAAGATACTTTGAATATAATAAATTATTACTTTACGTCAATAAAAATAACAAGAAGATTAGCTTGTTTTAGCCTAAGATAATAGATAGATGCTAATTTTTGTTCTACGCATATAAAAATACGCTATTTCTTTGTTGATATCCTAAGGAGAGAAACTACAATTGGTCATTTGATTTTAAAGTCACAAAAATGTACCTTATACTAATTATTTTATTTCAGTATGAAATGAAACGCATACTATTAAATAAACGCATGGGTATATAGGAAATTAGAGAAACTATTTTGTAGTTTAATTTAGTTGAAAATGTTTGTTTTGTTGCAAGGAGTCAAAGACAGTTTTGTTCGTTAACTGGTTAATCATTGTTGAAATGAACTACAATAAACAAATAAATAAATAAGAGTTTGTCGTTTGCATTCCAGTAAATACAGTGATTAAAATAACTATTGCAGAAAGGAAATTTTTAACGTTCAAAAAAAATTATATAGTTATTGTTGCAAATGTATTATTATAAATAAAACAAAATTTAATAAACAAATAAAAAATATAAATTCTGAAAACATTTAGATTTGATATTACTCCCAAAGGGGCGTTCTTTTAAAGTTTTGTGTGTTACCTTTATTTATTAAATATCATGTTCTTCGCGCTTAAACCACAAAATTCACTTCAACAGCCGTATCGCAAAATAATTTTAAAAAAGCATATCATTAGAATTTCCGATGCACAGTCTCGCGCGCTGGAGATATTTTTTTTCTAAATAGTTGAGTTACTTAATCAAAAATTCATAAATGCTTTATAAGACAACAAATAGATAATAAAACAAATTCCAAATTTGGGCTTTTAGATTTCAGATGCCCATACTCGGGTTGAGATAGATGTACGTTATTCAAAATTTGATGGTTCTAGGTACGGTTGTTTAATCGCAAAGCTAGAAATATAGAGACATTTATCCAGATTCTTCATTATTTAATTTTTTTAAATATAATACAGGGCGATAATATTTGGCAACAATTTGAAAAGTGACTCAGACTTTTAAAGTTTTCGAATGCCAAAAGATAATTTCGTTTTGGTTCTTTTGGGCTAATAAATGAGATACTGTAAGTGTCTTGGAATTAAATTTTTAAGCGCCATATCAGTTAATTGGGTTCGTTTTTTCGCTTTGGAAATTATACTAATGTCGTTTTGGCCCTTGTGTCAGTCTGTGTGTAACGGTATACTTCTCTTCAGGCTGTATCCATCTCTATTGGCTAATGGTATAGATTTTAAAAATTATACTCTTCTGCCAAATAGTATACTGTCGAATTCTAGATAGATCTCCGGCCGCCAGAAAACGCCCATTAGCGGTCAAGGCTGAAAATCGGTAGTTTGACTTCTGTTCGTTGCAATGCAAAGGGGCGGGCAACATAGGCGTCTTCGTGATTTACCCCATGTTTAACGTAGATGTGAGCCAGCTTCCCGTAGAAAATCTTCCACGAAGTGTACTTTGTCTTGGGCAGATAGCCATCGTATGCTTTGCCATAGAATCAAATAAACAAAAACAAAACAAATTGACTGCCATCATATCGTAATAGCAGATATCGCACGAGAGGAAGCAAAAGCAAGCTTGACGCTTAATTTGTCAAATACGAAGTGTACGGAGTCAGTATAGGAATAACCAGAATATGGAATAATTTCTGATAACATTTGCTTGTAAAGCATACGGAGAAATGATCTTAAACTTGTAAAAGGTAAAATTGAGAAGCTAGGTTGTTAATACACCTCGAAAAGTTCTGCGATTCGCTTTGATGTAAAGAAAGCATTTCGAGAAATTTTTTATTGAAATCATGGAAACTCTGAGAGAATAATAGAAAAATGATTGAATACAAATAAGTTCATAAATTATAACTTCAAAGTACAGTAAAACAAATTTGATTCAAAACAAACCACAATATGGCACTCAAGGGAAGAAAGCGCTTTTAAAAATATTACTTGGAACCCTAAGATCAGAGTAGCCAAACACGTTTGAGAAGTTCAAAAATGTTTGAGAAGTTCAAAAATGTTAAGCAAGTCTGCCAACGTGGAAACAGTTAAGAATATTTTAATGAAACAAATCTTTCATGGCGGATAAGTTAAAATAAAAAAATCACTTCATAGTAAAGGGAATTGAAGAACAGCATAACATCTCTCTATGACTTTTAAGAAAAAGTTTAAAAATTTATATTTTCATATGAAAACAAATTCAAAACTTTATACAGTGATACTTTATCAATACTTTTGATTAAAAAAACCTAATGGTTAAAACCCTAATACTGAACTTTAAATGAATATGACTTCTTCTCTATTGCATATCAGAGTTACCCAAATGGCAATCTGTATGAGTACTTGTAACTTTGGAAATATGTATTTTATTAATAGCAAAATACGTTCGAAAGAAAAACATTAATTATAATTGAAAGGTGTATAAGTATGCATTAATGTATACATGCAGAATGCTCAAAAAATATAATTGAAACAAAACAAAACAAAAAAAAAATCTTTGCAAAGAGCGAATTTCAGGGAGAGTTGAAAACAAGAGAACCTTCTTAGTCAAAACAATATCTTTAAATAAAGTACGATTAAAACGTTAATGGAAATTTAAATTGAACAACTGTCAAATTTGCATTCGAAATATTAAAAAGCAAATTATTTAATAAAGTAAAATAAAATCATTCCTGTATGGGATGCGAACTACTTATTCATATTACAAACATTATTCTACAATCACCTAACGTAAACGTGTCGTATACTTTTTTCTTCTCATTATTACCCAGATTTTAAGGAATATATTTTGCAGCATGTCAAAATATTAATTAGATACACGGATACTTGCGTAATAAACTTGGAAGCTAATTAGTGGTACTTCATGAATTTACGACTACATTTGATATTAAAATTAAATCAATAAAGCTCCTGTTTTGATAATATATTTAATTAGATTTAATTTGCAATTTAATCTTAATTTTTTACGTGAGAAGTGGTATTAATTTTACAACAACCTTTTGATTTTAATCTTAATCACCTTAAATTCTATAAAGAAATTCATTTAGAATTAAAGATGTCGAAATAAAATTTAAATAATTGCTGAGAGTTATTAATAATGTTTTCTGATTAGAGATTAATATTCTATGTGAGGAATATAGAATATTTTTCTAATTAAGATATATTTAATCATGAAATGATGCTTTCACATATCCGTATTTTATACATTCATTGCAGTTCTGAAAAGTACCCCATTCTAGATTTTCAGTTTAAGCATATTGATTAGAGTTATGGCAATAATGTAAGCTATATAACTCAGCGTAAGTTAGTTACTCTAACGTGATAATGATCAGTTATCACTGATGGATAAAAATGGCCCATTTCACTAAGAAACAATTCATTGGCATACTTCGAGAAGACGGAGTACATGAAATCAAAATTTTTCTAAAAAGTACACCATACACACAGAGTAGAATTTATTCCCTGCTTTCTGCTAATTTTTTCATCTCCACCCCAAAAGAAAAAAAAATAAATAAATAAAAAATAAAATAAAAATAAAAAAATAAAACATAATAATAACTAAAAAAACATACGAACTTCATAATAATCTTGCAAATGTGTATACATATCTCTTTATGAGATATATTAATTGAGTGATCCTGCATCTGGTATTGTATTAAAAGGGGAATAGCATATTGAAATCGTTCCTTTTAATTACGCGTTGTCTTATTTAAAAACAACTAAACACTACCTTAAGTTTACTGAAAATTTTAAATCTTTATAAAATATTATGCCAAATCCAATATTGCAGTGTGTCTACAAAAGTCTCGAGTTTCGATTTTCACCTGTATTGTGCAATTTTAAAATAATTCAGTTTTTAATATGCAGTTCGAATACATTATTTAGCCGAGAGGATCGCAGCTTTGGGTATGGACTGGGATACATATGGACTGGGATTTTTAATCACGGAGATACTGTTTATATAAATCGGAAGCTTGCTTTTCTCTTATGCTTTTTGTTAGTTCGATTCTTATCCTATCTTAACGTAAATGAACTATCAGTTTTAATGCGATTCACATGTGAATCATTTTAAGTTATGTTTATTTTGTGACTCTGAGGTGTAATTATTTCTGTTTTCCAACAGAAGTTACAGATTTATTGGAAATGCAAAGTGGTTATATTAAGATGCTGTCCAAACGCTTTCTAAATCCTATGGTGTCTTCGTGATCATCATCAAGTTGCATGATATATTGGTCAGATCGTACAAGCCAAAATTTATATGTCCACTGGAAAAGTTTTCTCATTACGTATTACCACGAAGACGAAAATTAACTTAACCTACGATCAGCTTCGTGAAAGAAGAGGTCAGACATTACAGGATTCGCCATTTTGAAGGATAATGTTCGGAACAAAGTAAAACGGTTTATTGGTTGGTGGAAAGAGCTCAAAACTACTTTCCCATCTCTCATATCCACCACATGATTTCTAACATGAAGGAAACACTTCATGAAAACCTTTCGAAACTGTTATAGAGATTCATCAGGCAAAGGACAATACCTTTCGAAGCATCCACAACACAGGCGCTGTTTTGTTTGTTTCGAAATATCAATAGATATACCACGACTTCTCCATCACTGTCTACGTGTTTAACAATGCTGGCAGCACAGTAAACTGAACAAATGACGAAAAATGTTTTACAAAAGTGTCTTTTGCCAATTATAAATACATAGGTGAAATTATTCAAGTTCCCATAAGTTAAAATATCATTTATAATATTACTAAGTCGTAAGTTTAATGTAGACTGATGGACGTGACTGCCACATACCCAGCTGTTCTATACTGTTTACAGGTCATATGCAAATACGAGAAATGTCACTTTATAAATCAAAGTTGTTAAAATGCTTCGAGCGTTTGAGAAAGTATAACAGACGTTTATTAAATTTGTTTAATATGTCGCGTTTTAATAATTTTAAAAATTGCTGTTAAATATATCAAAACAAAAGCATGCAGTTGAGCATTGGAGTCTCCTTTAATAAGATTAAGAAAACTGTTTCCATCATGAAAATATACGGATTATACAATCTTTCGCCATTTCGTTCCTAAACAATTCATCTTATTAGGTATTACATAGTTTCTCATAGACTTTAAACTACATTAGATGTTGTATAAGTGCAGCAACATGTTCTTTAACCGTTATGTGAATGTGAGCACGTGAATGATTACATACAAAATATCTAATCAATTTTATACCTGAATCTTAAATAAAATGAGCCTTTAAACAACGCTAGGTGATAAGTAACCAAATTTTGGTGTAAATTACAGGAATACTGCATCACAATTTCTCTAAAGCTGTTGTGCAGCTTCTTAAGAAATTGATTTATAGCAAGAAGAGGATTAAAAAAAATGTTTTTTTCTCATTTTTTACCAACCAATTAAGAAGTTGTCTGCCCGCATTAATTATATTACACACTTTATTAGCGCACGTTTTTCGAAAGCCTATTCACAATAAAAAGAAAATTATAGCTTTTAATTTACAAATGACGTAGAACGTTGGGAAACTGCCTGCCGGTTTTAAGTTGAAGGATTACTCTTTTACACTTCTTACTAATTCTTTCAAAAAGAACTTATTACATTCTTTATACTTAGGGAAAAGAAAATAATTCAGAACTTTGTCTTTTACTTTAAATGTCAGCACAAGTGTTTAAATAACATTTTCCAAATTTACAACGTTTAGAAATGATTTCATCATAAGACCCTTTTCCAGAAATCTTCAACAAATTTTCTTGAAAATAATGCACCTTCAGTTGAGTCCTTAAAAAAGAAAAATAATCTGTAAAATTGTCAGGGCTATTCAACATAGCATAAACTCGTTCCATAAAATGCTTTAAATGCTTTTGAATGAGCACACCGATTAAAAATCATGAATGGCAACATCTATTTGAGCACAATTCACAACGTATAGAATACACCACATTATTCACAACAATATGCTTTCCATTCAAATAAATCTGAAAGTTTTGTATGTTGTACCAAAGTGGCATCTAGCACTCATAAAACGTGTAATCTTTAATGAACTCATTCTGTTTATCAACAATTGTCACTCGATCTGCTTTCTGGAATCCTATGTAACATATCCCATAGACAAATTTTATCTTCTCTGAAAGTTAAATTGCAATTTTATTTACAATATGTTACTTATTATTATTGTTTTCGCACCACTGTTTTATGCTGAAGACTTTTCAGGCTTGTTATGAATTCAGAACCTCACAGACAGTAAGTTTAACCATTAACTAATGTTGGACATTGCCGGACAAGGAACATTAGTGCTGGATCCCCAAGATATCGTCTAGTGCAAATCAGGAATTCTTGACAACAATTGTGGAACATCGACATTTGCTTCCCGCTTCTTCATCTGAAAAACCATTCGAAGAAAATAATTCATCTGAAGTCTTAATCACAAGAAATCACACATTTAATGGCACGTATTCAATGATCAGGACACAATGCGTCCAGAAGAGTGGAAGATCAGATCGAAGATGACAACGGAAGATGTAACGGCAATCGACAGGAGATGATGGAAGACCGAGAACTGTCTCGGACAACCGTTGAAGGTGGAAGACAGAACACTGCTACCATCGACAACAGTTTCGGCCACTAAGCCTTTAGTCCTCTGTACTTGAGTCTCAGTAAAATTGCTGAAGCCGATGGCATTTCTTGCGCTTACACGTACAGCATATTCAGTGTCGAAATTCAGATCCTGGATGACGAACTCGTTACCTAAATAAAATATCTAGACTCAGAAACAAATATTCTAATGTGATTAGTAAACAACAAAGTGAAATATTAAATCATGACCTCATGAAGTATATTTTAATGCAAATAGAATAAAAAATAAAAGATATAAAAATTACATAAAGGGAGGAAAGAAAACACTATATATCCCGAAAACATATGACAGTATATTAATTCATTTCTGTATATTTTGTTCTTGTACAAGCCTTCAGTACAATACAAATTACTTTGAATTTAAATGGCAAGAGAAATTTTAATTTATGGAGAATATTCCAGCTGTCAATAGAATACTATTTTAGCCTGACACAAAAAGCAGTCCATCTAACCAACCTGTGGAATGAATGGACTGCTGATGCTTAATTTAAAAGTGAAAGTTAGATTCTGTAATTTACTGCCCTACAGCACAAGTACAGGTGTCTAGTATTCACTAATTCGTAGTTATACTACAACATGTAATTTTAATAAACAATCATTTTAGCAAAGCTTTGTTACTGTAGTTAGACTTCGATTTAGTTTCAAAAGTGATAATTCGTCAGAATTTGAGAGGGTTAAGGGATTCAGTAATTACATTTATCCTTACTGTAAAACGTTTTTGACAATAGATAAATAAATAACCTTTCATAAATAACCCTTTTCACAAATTTTCTTATCCTTAGTAAAGAAAATCATACACGTCTTATGTTTGAGAGCGATGCCATCTGTCATGAATATTTTCTAATGAACAAAAGATATCTATATCTATACATACTTAGTGTTGGTTTTTAATTCAATTTAAAAATATAACATAAAAATAATGCAAGAAAATATATATTAAAATAAAATTATGAATTTAAATAGATTATTAACATTTTATTATATCAAAGCGTTTTATATTTATTCACAATCTTAGAGTATTTGTCTAAAAGGAGATAGAAAGAAGGGAATATTTGTCAAAGAAAATTAAATTGTGGAGTAATATTGAAACAGAATAAAGGAATTTAAAGCATGCACAGGTTCTTTATGACTCTTATTTGTAATCAGATTCTTATCTTTTTACGAATTTTCAAACATAAAAGAAGACATAATTCCGCAATCTGCAGTTTAAAGATCTTGGCCCTTTAAAATGTCTTTGCATGAAGAATATGGAATTATCACTGCACTAGACTTCAGTATGCAACGTCAATTTAACACGTTTATTTTTATGATAGATGTTTACTGCAACTTGCATTTCTTCCATCCGCCATGCTAATTAAATAGAATCTGACTAGCGAGCAAATGCATAGTTGAAGGAAATAGGCTTGGCAACGCAATCAATGCAGTTTATTTCGTAAGCCGTCCGATTCCCGATCTGATTTTCGTAAATGATTTCTCGTATCTGCTAGCACTTAGGCTCAGAAGTCTCGGATAGCTGAAGCGGGGTTACTTAGACATTAGAACTATTTGCTGTTACCATTATATTGTTACGTACTTTTCTTCTTCACGTTCGTACGGGATTCGTAGATTTGGAGTGAATAACGATGACATTTGATGAAGTGTCGAAACGCAATTTATTGGACAGTGTTATTCAAGATAACTCCAAATTCCCGTTTACAGTCGTCGAAGAACTCCTATAAACACGCTGAAACGATCAGCGACACAGCCTTCACAATATCAGACTATAACGGTAAAGACGGCTTCACGGCAGAGTACAGCTCCTGACTCTGTTCGCTCGTTCTTGGAACTCTATGTACTCTCGAGAGTATGCACGCTACGACTCGCGATGCAGTCGACGATACACAAGCGTACATCTCCCGACTGGATTCAGTCATTCCCGGAGCTCAACACACTCTAAGATAAAACTCGACCATGCACTTACTCGCTGTACAGTAAGAGACTCTCTCCGTGCCCTCGATGACCAACTCGGCACTAGGCTAGGCACTCACTGACTGACTATGAACTCAATGGACTCGACACTGATTGACTATCAACTCGCTAGACGAGACACTAACTGACTTTCCGCATACCATCAGGGTTTATATAGCTTTTAGCTTGTGTTCGAGAACATTCTGGGCTAAACCAGTAAGAATTAGTTCTAGAAGTTTCTCCATCTCTCTATGGCATATCGCCAATAGTTTCGCCAAATAGTTGATGTCTCGCCAAATGTGGCAAACCTGCATCCCCTTGCCCTTTTCTGGCAACCCTAAACCTGCTTTCCGGGGGAAGCTATCTTACTGCTCCTGGACATTTCGTAACAATATCTTTATGTTTCTATGATAAAGAAAGTACAGATAAATGAGTTTTGTTAAATTTTAGCTGTACTTGAAATACATAGTAATACAACATTTTTTGTCTACTTTTATACCTTGTCTATGCTTGCTTAAATTCTAGTTCTAGAGAAAACAAGAATTTGTCTGAAGCAAAGAAAGGTTAAGAAGATGTGGTATTAATAGTTAACTAAATTTAACTTAACGATATGAACTTTTATAATGGAGATTAAAAAAAATCTTTAATATTGCTGTAATACTTATAAAGGCTCAGTTTTGCAAGATATTTCAAGAACTTACCTGCGTATATAAGATTTTTTATAACTGCAAATACCTAAGCATCTTGTAATAAAATGTGATTCAATCGATATGTACCAGAAAGTAACTAACTAAGTTAGAAAATTTAATAGTTTAATTGAAGTTATAAGTAGAAAAAGTTTGAAAATTTAATGTAAAACAAATAAATAAGAAATACAGTTTTTCGCTATTAATATATATTTTTGACTCTTAATTTATAGGAAGGCTTGGTGTTATTAGAAAAAGGGCTTTCAAACTTCTTTCATTTTTGTTACTCGCATTGGTTTGAAACTTTTTCCAACTCCTATAGCAAATAAACCAAAAAAATTTCCCATCTGTAAACAACTCCGGCTTGCTAAACCAGAAACTTGTATCTCTTACCTTTGCTCGTGAGATACTCTCTGGCGTGCTTCCACAAGTCTGTTATTTGCTTCCATTTTATTTTGTACCCTGTTAGAGGAAGTGAATCGTACGGCGATTGAAATATCTTGACAACCAAAATTCCAGGCTCTTCGCTCGATAATGTGAAGGTTGGAGGATTAGGAAGTACTGTAAAGGGAAAGAAACACTTTTCAGAAATTTGAAAAATACATTTATTTACGTCTGCATGCGATTGAAGTTTAGCTTTGTCAATACATTTTGTAATGAATATGTACTTTATACATCACATTAACAGTAAAAATTTATTCATATACCATATGCTATTTTTACGATGCGTGACTTATTCTAAATTTACTTTGCGAAACTATTAATATTAAACGTGTTGCTTTGTAAATTCTATGCATTTAGCTTGCATTGTATATGAGCTTTGTTATTGTTCAATGGAAGCAATTTTATATTTGTAATCGTTAACATTGAGCATTAATCCACGAAAGTCTGTGAAAAGTGAATATCTTAGTACTTATCTAAAGAACATTATACAGCATTCGTTCGAACAAAGCAATTTATATTATATACCACTTTCATAACGTTTTTTACCATATTTATTTTAAAGATTAATTTTAGGACAATTCATTGAATAGGTATAAAACAACAATGTCCGTGGAAAGGTAATAAATATATTCTTTTGCTGTAATAATTAAGCTATTAAAACACAAGTATTTAAGGCTGTGGCATAATTGAGGAGAACTCAATTGTAATATTGCTCCCTCAGACAAATTTGGAGATAATTATAATACTATCAGCAAATACGACGGTTTTTATTACAGACTCATAATGAGAGTCTAGCTGAGTGGTTTAGATTATACACTAAAAATCCAAATTAGGGTTTGCGAACTAATGAAAATTATGCTACATATTCTAAAGAAAAATCATACAGCTATTCAATAAACAGAGATGTGAATACAATTTTGCAGATAATTACTACTTTTAAAAACTTGTCTGATCATGTAAAAACTAAATATATTTTAATGATTCCTCATATTAATCTTGCTTATTAATAATTAATATCATTATCCATTGTAAATTTTAAAACAGTAACGCAGTAATATTTGAATAGTAAGTTAATATTTCTCTTAACTTTAGTCAATGGAATGTATCTTAGGAATAATGAAAAATAATTTCGAATATAGTTCGAGAAAATTTTAAATTATTGTTTTTTCACAGCAAAAGAAGTAATATAATATTATTATGTTATGTTTACAGGCATGCAATCTGTAAGTTATATCATGAAGTTAAAACGTTAGGCTTATGTGGAAGAAATACACAAAAAGAACAAGATTAAAATAATATCTAAAACATTACCTAGTCTGATGTATTATGCTCGTGGAATGATTTTATATAGAAAAATAGATGTTTCTAGTTTCGGTGAGTATTTTAATATCTATTATAAGTATTTTCTCAGAGTTTGTAGTCTAAAAGCTAACCATTCGTTACTTTTTTGGGTTTATGTATGAATTTTACATTACATCTTTAAGCTAAGTTTTTTCTGGAGCTGTTCATCTAAGTTTCATTAAAATATTATAATTCATGCGAATAATTTATTCGACTTACCTCCTTCTAGCAATGACATTTCTCTTTGTATTTCGCCAATAGTGTTGCTCACGAGGCATACATATATTCCAAAGCTCGAATGATCTTTTATCTTTACCTGAAAGAAGCAGATTTGTGCATCAAATTCCCATTCAGCACATTACTTTTTACAAGCCAAAAAACGAGATTATTTTCCAACGATATATTTATATAAATAAAGCATTACTGCTTTAATTACTTAACTCGAATTGCAGATTATTGTTTTAACATACATGTGTCAATTTATCGTCTTTTATAAAACTAAAAAATCTGATGTGTACACCACATGACTTCCTTGTACGGAATATTAAATTATACGCATTTTTTCTTGCATTTCATTTAAACTTATTGGATTGAATTAAATCTACTTCGCCGACAGCGCATAAACCACAATAGAGTAAATGGGTTCTTTAAAATTCACTCTATTTGTTTACCATAGCGACACCCTGGCGCTAGTTTCACTTAACAATATTATATTTCGTTCATATTATAACTCAGATTGCACAAAATTTATATCATTTAAAGAATTATCTAACCGTTGCCACATGTTCTATTCAAATACTATAATAAAGCTAGTACGATGTATAAAAGAAATTAAGCAAACAAAACAAAACAGAAACAGTTTTTGACAGACGATTGAGACGATCATTCAATTAAATTAATTCAGTTGTCCCTTCGCGACAAGCCAAAAATACATAAAAATTCAAAATATCTGTATTAAAAATTACGAAGTAAATCTTAAACACTTTTTCCTCGAAAATATTCCAGAAAGGATTAAGCATGATTTAATTCGCAATAATAAATGAAGGCGTTATCTTTGTTGTTGCGAAGCTAAGTTTTTCTAGATTGCCAACAAATCCACTACTATGCTGTTTCAAATGTAAATAAGCAATGGCTGCCACCAAAAAATTATTAGGCTTAGCGGCACTTAAACAACTATAATATTGTTGATAATTCTAAAAATATTGCATACGGATTTACTAAAGGCATAAAAACCTTAACCGGAAGATAAGAACAGCATAATTCAATAATTTTTAAAGCAAAAAATGTACAAATTACAAACATATAAAAGTAAAGAAACTGAGATCCCTGAGCCGGGTAGTAGAGTGGATATATATATAAATATATTTATATACTTTTGGTGCGGCCGATTGCAACCAAAATACGAGGTGCACATCTACATGTTATAGCAGCATGTTATAACATATTATTATACAGGGGTTGGAAAAAATATGGAAACACCTTTAAAAAAAACAAGTTTCTTTGCTTAATATGGTGTAGGAAACCCATTGGCATCCAAAACAGCTTGCAGTCTTCTCGGAATGGATAAATACAGTTCCTGTATGTTTGCCAAGGGAATACCATTCTTCCTGCAAAACGGTGGCAAGTTCAGATAACGATGTTGGCGGTGGATAACGAGAACGCACTTTCCGTTCTAATGTAGACCACAAAGGTTCGATAATATTTAGGTCTGGTGACTGTGGTGGCCAGGGGAGATGGGACAACTCATCCTCGTACTCAGAAAACCAATCCTGGACAATGTGAGCTGTGTGAACAGGGGCTTTGTCGTCTTGAAAGACACCATCACCATCGGGGAAGAAAGCTTGTACCATGAGATGAACGTGATCGGCCAAAATGTTCACATAAGTCTTGGCAATCATGTGCCCTGGCACAGTTATCATGGGGCTAGCAGAGAACCACGATATGGCTGCCCAAACCATAACAGAACCCCCGCCATGTTTCACTCTTGGCAACAAGCAATCTGTATTATAGGCTTGAGATGGCATTCTCCAGACGTAAACTCGGCCAGAAGTGGGAAACAATGTGAAAGAAGACTCGTCAGACCATATTACTCGCTTCCACTGCTCTATAGTCTAGGCTTTATGACTTAAACACCACCTTTTCCTGTTACGGGCACTAGCATCACTGATGAGTGGCTTCTCAATTGCAGCACGGCCAGCGATTCCCTGTTTATGAAGTTCCCTTCTAATTGTTTTGGTACTCACAGGGTTCGGTAACACAACATTCATTTCAGCAGTAACTTTTGCAGCTGCGGTCTTCTTATTTTTCGTCACAATTGCCCTTAATGATCGTCTGTCACGATCACTCAGCACACACTTTCGTCCGCGCTGTGATTTAGCAGATGATGTTTTTCCGCTTTTCAAATATGAGGAATAAATCTTCGATACAGTACCTCTTGAAACACTAAACACCTCGGCTACCTTGCTTACGGAAGCACCTACCATACGTGCTCCAACAATTTGCCCACGTTCGAAGTCTGTTAGCTCTGACATAATGCAATGACAACCTCACATAACAGTACTCCGACAACAACTGAACTATTTAGCACATTTACGAAGTTGTATAGGTGGCGTCAATAGTCAAAAACGCCAGCGCCACCTACATATTTCATTAAAATCAATCTTTCTTTTCAAACATGCATTTCGCAAGGTGTTTCCATATTTTTGTCCATGCACTGTATGTTATTATGGATATATACAAAAATTTCAACGTTCTGAGGCTACTCGTTTTTGAGTTATGCGAGATACGTACGTACATACGTTCGTACAGACGCCACGAAAAATTCTCTTCAGAATTCATTTTAAAGCAGTTTTATTTATTTATTTATTTATTTATTTTTTGGTGGAAAAGAGTCTTTTATTCTGTTTTACGTGCAGATATCACGCAAAAACATCATTAAATTTCATTCGATAGCGGTCAAAATAGATATTTTCTTTGAAATATGCTGCCTGAAACTTTTCGTGATTACAATACTTCCTTTTTAGTTCGTACAAGGAAGTAATAAAAATGAAGCAGACGAACTCCTAAACAACAGCTGAGCTGACAGAAATTTATTGATGCTAAGCAACGATTATAAAGAAACTCGAACTTATCTATTTTGCAGAAAAATGCAATTGTTAAAAGAAATGAAACTATCGAATTAAAGCCTATAAAACATTTCTGTTTATATTTTTATTTCATATATTGTTACGGTTTTTGTATTTAGTTAGCTATTTTTAAATAGAATTAATTAAAATTGTTTTATATTACTGTGCAATGGAGTACGAGACTTTTTTGAAGAGAAAGCTACGACGAAAAAATTTAAAGTACAGGAGAACGCACAGTTAATAAATAGGTATATACTAATTGTACGCTTTTTCTTTTCGGGAAAAATCGAGAAAATACCATAATATTCTCGTGCACATTTAAAAAGCTTATAAAAAGCGAGAGGAAAACATCTCATTTCAGTTGTTTAGAAAACTTCTGCTGTTTACTACAGCGAATTCGCGATGAAATCGGATTAGCTTTCTCTATTTTGAATTAGTTCTGTGGAAAATTTTGCTAGTTTAAATTATAACTACTGCGAGATATTGCAATATTGTACGAATATCTGAGGAAATTTGAGCATTTTGTTTTTATTTGTTGTGATAAAAATAATTTTTATTTACTTTTCATCGGACTTGTGCATCCAAATTATTACGAACCCCTACGCCCGCAACAAAATTAAGGTTTTCTTCCTGTTATAGGTCGAAAAATCTTTATATAATAAATATTTGGATCTCCTTGGTATGCACGACGTTTCGTATCTAACATGGGAATGACGATATTCAGGTACTGTAAAATATTCAGAAACATATGCAGCCATTTATCGTGCAGAGCACCCTCTAGCTCAGAGATTGCGATTGAATAAGAAACGGAATACGAACTTTTCATTTCACAATAGCTCACAGAATTTAGATTATGTTTGCGGAAGAACGACTGAGGGCACCAGATGAGAAGTTCTTCCTTTAACCTAGGTCTCACTAAACCATTCTTGGATCACCCAGGAGCGTGAAATATGCTGATGGGATCTTGGAACAGTTTATCACTCCCAAGGAAGCATTTTCTGGATTATAGATATTAGGGCTGTTTAGAATATTATGATATTGCTGTGCATTATGTGTTATGTTGTAGTGCAAGTTATCCCAGGACCATGTAGAGATATCACAACGTACCTTTCCTACGTAACCATAGGACTATAACTTATTTTACGTGCATTTCTCAAACATAAAAATATCCAGTAAGACGCATAATGTCAATGCAGAATAGTTCAGAGAAAAGGACTGTTCTCTTCAGTCTTGTGATCTCTTTTATTACTGTTATCTTCTCAATACATAACACGTGTTGAATGCATTACATGGTTTTGAAAGAGCCGCCCTGCTGTGGATAATCGCAAAAAAAAAAAAAAAAAAAAAAAGAAAAAAAAAAAAGAAAAAAAAGAAAAAACATGTAATTCCGTTGATAGTTGTGGTTGACACTTGGTCATGAATTTGTGTACTTGTTTCGGAGGTTATTCGGGATACCATTCCTTGTGCTTTCGGCCTCAGTTTCAAAACCCGTTTTCTTTATTGGTTAACTTAAAATTACTTCTATTGGTCGGTTTTAAAAATGACGTCTTATCTTGTTTTGTTTACGTTACCATAGCAGTAACATAGTAATACACAGCTTTTGTGCACACAAAGGCCGAGTTCAAATATAATGGTGTTTGGATGGCACTAGAATGTCCATATACAACTTTCAGAATATTGTATGCTTTCATCCCTGCGAAACACTGCATACCTGTATACTTTATATGTTTATCTAGTTTCGGCTGTAATGTTAAGTCGGTATATGACGCGACAATTTGCAGAGATATGCTTGATTCATATTTTAACACTCCGTCGGGCGCGTTGATAAGCAATGCATTTTTGAGGGAAGCAAATATGCTTAATAAGGTATCATTAATTGAAAGAAGAAATTTCATTTTTAAAGTTGTTTTTACAGCCCTATGTTTCGTCGAAAAGACAAACTATGTGTTGAAATAAAACAGTGAATTATGACTTCAGCCATATAATTCAGTTTCAGATTTATCTGAAAATTTTTAATAATTAAATTAATAATGCATGGCAACATGGAATCTTTTGTAATTAATTTAATGCATATTTTATGTATCGATTAATTTTTATGTTTGCAGTACAAGAAAATGAAATTTGAGTTTAACAAAATTTGAAAGCGTTTTCCATAAAATGCTCTACTTTATTTCTGTAAACGGATTCACAGAATCAATGTTTGAATAAATAAAATCTCCCGCAACCTTTTTTTTTAGTCCAAAGGGATTTGAATCCCGAAGGACTATTAGTTTCGTTTTGGCATTTTGCGTCGGACGGATAAATGTCGGTTCACTTTTCAAACTGTTGCCATAAAATGTTAGAGTCCTGCATTATATTTGAAGAAATTAAATAATGAAAATCTGCGTAAATGTATGTATATTTCTCACATTGTCATAAAATAACGGTACATAGAGTCATCGAATTTTGAATAACGTAATCCTCCAACGAATATGAGCATGTGGAAGACCAAATTTGAAATTTGAAATTTGTTTCATGATCGATTTCCTATTTTTTAAAACTTTGACGAATTTTTGATTAACAAACTCAAGGATTTCAAAGCGAGCAATGGCAACGTTGTGCAGAAAAAACATTTTTATCTCCAGCGCGTGAGTCTCTGTATCGGAAATTCTAAAGATATGCTCGTTTTAAAACTATTTTGCGATATTGCTGTTGCACTGGATCTTATGGCTTAAGTGCGAGGAACATGATATTTAATAAAGAAAGGTAACACACAAAATGTTAAAAAACGCCCCTTTGGACGTAATTTAAAATCTGAAACATTTCGGATTTTTTTTTTTTTTTTTTTCTTTTTTTTTTTTTAACATCACGTAAAAAAGGGTCGGAGCAAGTTTTCACAATCTGTCAAGTTTTTCGTAAAAAAATTAAAAATTAAAATTTAACTATATTCTTGCCGGTATACGAATCATGGATCTTCCAATCGTAATATCGGCACACTTATGACAGCATGTACAGAGAAATCATCAGAGAATTCCTTAAGTTCTCCATTATTTAAAAGATGGCTAAGGGGAAGACATGAAAACTCAGTCGTTTGAGTCAGGATGAAGACGATTAATCGACCACCGCAGTTTTACTTTCCACGCGAACTATGAAGATTATCTAGATTTCTAAAAACGGGAAATGAAAAATTTACTGTGCTGTCGACGAGGGAACTTCAGATGACAACTGGACCTGTTAACCATTTTCATCATAGAAGTTCGCTCGGCAGAACGCGTTAATTCCTTAGGAGCTTTACGCCTTAACATAACTTTCAGCATAAAGTTTTGTGTCAGAGGTCAAATAAGTCAAGTTATTTTAAGTGCTCACAGACTTTAGTAAATTACATCGGTTTTCACGACGGAGTTAACGGTGGAAAGTATTTGCAGCCATTAGCGTCACGTGCCTTAAAATCACTGCAAGCGATATCAGAATTCCATCCATCAGGAGACCTGGGAATCGAAACTTTGTGCACTTTAATGAGATTTAAGTGCTTTTACCCACCAATCTATCAAGTTGCTTATTCACTAGGTTTACACCTTGTTAAATCCTGTATGGGAAAAACAGCTTCTTTTTCTGTTAGATCCTTTTTTCCCCTCTATCCTTCTTTGATCCCCGAGAGAAATAATTAAGGTAAGTTTCTTTTTGCTTCACATTTTAATCTTCAAAGAAATATGCAAACAGTAGCTCCTAAACTCTGTAATATGGTGCTGAAAAACATACAATTGTTAAACAATTATGTTAGTTTTAATTAATAATCTGTATACATTTAAGAAACAATGAATTGCATTTGCACAAAAGTGTCTGCTAATTATTTTGTAAATATTTACATATTTCGTTTGCCTTTAGAATATTTAAACTCTGAAAAAGTCATTTATATTTATTCTTCAGTAAGGGTGACAAAAGCTGCCGTAAAGTGTTTTGAATAAATATGAGATACATGAAGTAAATTAAAGCTCTTAAAAAACTCACCTTTTATTTAGAATCTTCTACAACAGTTTTTTCTAAGCAAACAGTTTTTATGGGTAGCCATATAATTAGCATCTCTAATAATAAATATTATATTTCAAGAAATATGAAAGACGCTAACAAGATAATTGAACAAATTTAAAGATATCAAAGCAAGATCGTCTGAACATAGAATTTCGTTTCAGTATAAATTCCAGCCTGTTAGACAGAATAAAAATATCATACCCATTCACTGTTTGGTAGAAATGTTTAAAAACTATTTCTCTTTCGTGTCAGTTGTGATAAAATTCATAACTAGTTATTAACTAACTATACCGGCTATAAATATTATACTTAAAAAAATTTCGTCTAATTGAAAATCAACATTTCATTGCAGGAGAAAATGCAAACATTTTCTTTAAAAAAGAAATATACAGAACTTAGCAGTGAAGTTTAGCATTCTAGTTAGAGGAGTGCTTCATAAGAGTTATTCATTCTTTTTATTTATGGAAATGTATGATAGTTAATGCTTTTAAAGTTTACCTATTACATGTTTAATTAAATGTCTACAAAATCCATAGGCATTTTTGAGCTCTTGACATTATTCCTTGCTCTTTAGTGACAGTGAAATTTGATGGGCATTAATATAAATGTATAATGAAATAATTGCATTTGTCAGCTGTTTCTCTGTTCAGATATGGAATTATTTTGGATACTAACATTCTACATTTTTCGAAGATTTAAAATTTTTCAGTTCAGCATACGCTTTGCCACAACATATGAGATGCTCATAGGGCATGCCTAACACCAGAGAGCTTAGAGCTCGAATTTTAAATTAAATTTATTAAATTCGGTAATGTTTAGGTCACCTACAAATAAAATTCTTAAAACAGTAGCTTTATGAATGTACCGTAGAAACACTAATCGCGTATTATGGAAATTTAAAACAAATGGTTAGGCTATAAAAACACTGTAATACTACCAAACCAAAATTCACCGGCATAAATATTGTATTATGAAGATATAAAGAACAAACGAAAAAGTTCAAGTAATATCCAGCCGTATGATATCAAAATGTAGTTTGCCTCATATCAAATTGATTTATTTACTAAGAGAAAGCATATAAATGGTAACTTGTCTCGAAAAAGGTATTTCTTTGTGTAGAAAATTTTTCGAGAAACTGAGCCGTATTCACATCCAAAGGGAAAACTTCAGAAACGTCCATGTCAGGATTTAAATCCGGATCAAAGTGCCAGTGCTCAGTTATTTTATCCATTGGTGAGCCAATAACTTGCCGAATTCTATTCTGTGTAATATGAGTTTCTTTATCCTAAAAAATGAATTTCTTACCCGCTATAAACAAGAAGGTAACATTTCTAGAAATAAGATAATCTGAAAATGAAATAATAATAATAAAATAAATAGAAAGCGCTTATTGGTTCATATGCTCTTCTCTTGAAAGCAGAGAAGAGAAAGGACTCATTCTCGAAAACCATCATAATCGCCTCGTTTTTTAATATCATTTTCAGTCTTCTACAATTCGTTAAGAAACTGAAATATCTTTAGTTTTTCTCTTATTGATGCTTAAGTCCTTTTACGTCTTATGAAAGGTGACTGAAAATATCAATCTTTAACGAATAAGTGATCCGCGAAAGAATATGTTTTGGGATGAGCTTTATTCTTTAAAAAAAATTGCGGAAGCCGTAACTGATTCAAGTTTAACAGCAACGAGCTATGCCAGATATGAACGATATGTTTTTATCCCTGACCAAATATAAAAAATAAGTCTTTGAAAATGCAATAAGTTGCATTTTCTGCGAACTATACGTAAACATCGAGTCAGAGTTACGTAGTTTTGAAATCTTTACTAGCTTATTATGAGCATTCAGGAAACTGAGTTTTGAATTTTACTTTAAATCTTTTTCTTCTTTTTTCCCTTTTTTAGATCGAAAGTTTCGAAAATCTCATTTTTAAATTGATTAACATCTACGTATAAGTGCTGTAAGGAATACTATCGGAATCGTTTTTAAAAAAACTACATCCATGAATCTAATTTAAATCCACGAAATCTCCCTTTCTGGATTCCTCAATCTTATTATAGCTATTGAACCTGGTGTAGGTGAATTTAAAAGATATCTAACAGGAATGCATTTATGCTGAATTAATCACTTAAAATTTATGCATTTATGCTCAATTACCCATTCATAAATCTGATGTTATTGCTATGATGACATTCCTCTGGGATAAGAGAATGAATTTAAATTTTAAATTGCGCTTAAGTTTCATCCTTCAGTTAATAAAAACTTAGGTCGAATTCAGCAGAAACATAGATTTTTAATTCATAGGAATTAGGTTAAATTAAATAATGATTTTAAAATCTTAAAACAGACTGATTCAGAATTCCAGCATAAAATTTAACACAAATATTTCTTAAATTTAAGATTTGCTAGACGCAATTCATGAAAATATTTTAGCTATAATCGTTAGTAAATTGGAATTCATAATAATTCACTAGGAAACTGAAGGCATTAACTGAAAGAAAAGCGGTAAGACTCGGAACATCTTTCTCCTTGGTTTCGATTAGATCAGAGTTGGAATTAAAATCTCCACAAATGAATTGCTATGATAAGAGATTCTTATAGAACCTTAAAAGCTTAAATCGTTGTGTTTGGCATTTAGAATGTGTTTCCCAATTGTCACTTACAATAATTAAGGGATTTCTTTTATATTTGCAAAGTAATTTCAAAAGGAATTTTATGAATACATGGTTAATTATCTCTCGTGCATAACATAATTATAATTAAGAGCATTAAACCATATCAGCAAATTATATTGCTTGAGAAATCTTTAAATGAACAAAAATGGTAGCAACTCAGTTGACTTAATTAGTCAAATAGACAGAGAAAATGAATACTTGAGTAACTTCATTTAGGTGACGTCAATCATAGTAGAAGGATAACGAAAATTTGCAATACATGCTTTAAAACATCAAGATATCATTAAAACGGCAGGAAAGGAGAATGCAATTAGTTGTTCAGCGGGCAGAAAAATATAAAGCTACGATTGTCTAATCAAACGGAAGAAACATCATATTTTAACAAACGTGGTTGTAGAGTCATTAGGATTCTTTCTGATGCGGGAGATATGCAAAATGTGCATTGCCCTCGCCAGGACTCGAGCCTGGACCTCTCGAAAACGCGCCGAGTGTGTTACCGTTACACCACGAAGGCATGCAGAAAGAAGGGAGAAAATAACCTTATAAGGTTAGCACTTAACTATTATAACCATTTTAAGAAAATATTTACAAAAAATGTGTGCATCTTTCACATTCAGTACATCTAAAAAAGTGGAAGAGCACAGAACTCAAAGCATATATAAAATTCAAAATCTCAACGTCTCATCTTTGGAAAGGGTAAACCTTCCTCGCTATAGGGTGTTGATTTGAATCAATTTACGAAGCCTATTGAAGTGCAAGTCGCAGTGCTGGTAATCTTTCCTAGCAGCGAATGTGATAACAGATTCCTGCTGGCATCCGATTCATAATATTCGAAATATGTACCTTTGAGAAAATCTCTCGAAGACTTATTTTAGAAAATATAAAACCGATCTTAAATTCATTTCTTTTAAGGTACAAGCGATACTTTTTTTTCTTTTCTTTTCTCCGCCGCAGGACAGACAATTTGATTAGGAAAGTTGCTTGTAGACCTGATTAAGTCCTATCGACTTAGATCATATAAATGATACTAATAAATGTACTAATACTGCGCCATTTTTATATGAGTTTTAACGTAAAGTTTTACAAATGATTTTAGATATCAGAAAAGAGCGGGAGAAAGAAAATAAAACTTAATTCTTTGGAGTGAAGTATCGAATAACTCGATATGGATTTGGAAGCAAAAAAAACGTACTCCGTAAAATAAATAGAATTTATTTTGTCGATATGATTATGTGGCACGTCGGTTAGTAAATTGAAATTCTCTCTTTCGGAAGATTCAAATTTTTTGAGTCAACGATTTAAAAAAAAAAAAAATAAAATAACTTTTCAGCGATACCTTTTTGCGAATCATGAAAATGAAACAAAACGTTTTCCTCAGTTGTATTAATGTTTATCAGACCTTTCGAAGCAGGAAACACGAACAATCTGCAAAAGCCCCCTCCGAGATTTGAATTGTGATCTTCTGCTTGCTAGCCGGACGTACAATCACTTTTATACCACGATAAAATGCAAAGAAGTCAAAATGGCATTACAAGTGCACTAAAACACGTCACATGGTGATAGCGTAGTTCATACGCGAGTGAAAAAACTTTAATTCGTCTTGAAAATCCTAGTCAGTCGTCCAAGGGGGCCAGAACTCCTTTGAAAGCGGCGCTGATGAGAAAGATATGCAAAATTAACTTAATGAATCATCTTATTACACCTGTTCGACTTTTTCTTTCTTTCAAGAATTTTTTTCTTTGAACTAAACGGAAATCTAAATAAACTTCATTAATACAGACCAAATGTAAAATGTTATAAAAACATTTCTTGCTGTACAACTGGAAATTAATAATGTCTAGTAAACGCAACCTTATAAGGTTTAAAGCAATAAACCACTAAATTGTATTTCAGTTATCATCTCGGTCGCAGAATCGAGGACCCCAACACTTCACGATAAAAATGTAAAAAACGTAAAATTAAACAAAAAACAGATAATGACTTCTTTTTGGTTATATCTCTCTTTTTCTCCATATTGTGGTTTATCTGTCAAGTGACATTCTTTATTCTAGATGCAAAACCATGCCTCAAAAATGTGCTGTATTTTAGACTTATTTGCATAATTTACTACGTCCGCTCTAGAAATGCAGATATTTACATAGATATTGGTAATCAATACTTTCTATCAAGTTCTTGAATAAAGCTTTCAGTTCTTTAACCGAAAACAGGCAGTAAATAAGCTGTGAAGATAAACATAAAGAATTCAATGTCCCTCTTCAACATATAAATAGCGATTCTCCACAAATTCCAATAGGGTTTTCAGTAGCACCAGATCTGCACCATTTACGGAAATATTCTCCGGTAAAGGAAATAAGACACGACCGACTGCATGTGAATGAAAATGCGCGCTTTTAGAAGTCTTTACAAATAGAAACAGTGTCGGAAACGGCAACTCGATAAAGACAGAGCAGGTGCCTTCATTCAATCGATTCAGATTATACCAAATCAGCAATTCTTGCCGTTCTTGAATATCCGGAGTAATCTACTCAATAATTACAGCTTGTAATGAGTACCTGCTTTGGAAATGTCGAATTCGAATGATTCGAAACATTTCCTCTTTCAGAACATCTACAAGGAAATGGCAGTTATCAACCCATGCCTGTGTATTATCACAAACTCTGACAAAGCTTAATATTCAAGTGTTACAATTTGAAAAATTGCATCAGCTTAGAAATTACCTTCCGACCCTTCGTCTCATCTGTATAAAATAAACACAGTAATTTATTTGTCAATTTGCATATTACACTTTTATCTAAACACCTGCACTTATTTTATCTTTTCTGTTTCGTATTTTTATGTTTTTTATCGAATTATAGCATATATAAGAAAGTATGGCTGAAATGCAGAATTGTCCACTTATTTGTTTGGCGCTTTTTACAAGAGTAAGAAGAATTGGATTTTTGTCAATTTTCTTTAAATTTTTAAGTGAAAATATGTCGATGTGTACATGGATAAAATCAAGACTGTGCGCAATGCCATTTTTGTGCAACTCTGGGATGTATTTGTAAGTGAAAATAGGTCGACGTGTACATGGATACCGAGTATGTGCAATTCTTAAAAACGCGCCAAACAGTGGGCGATTCTGCACTTTCCCCGAACATATTATTCATAGCATCTTTTAGTATAATTTATTTATGATGCGCCATTGCTATTTAATGACTTTTTTGTCTAATGCTTCACCGTTATTTATTTGTCTCATTATACTGTATGTGAACATTACACATACCATTTCTCATCTTCCAACATTTGTGATTTGATCTCTTTTTTATTATGTGTTCAAATATATATAATCTCTCTGCAAAATTTTTTGAAGGCTTCTCTCGATTCTCATTGGTCTACCGATATCACGTGGCAATACCAATCGCCATTTTTACCTCTTCCTCTTGTTCTCCCCAGATGAAAGCTGCGTGCTATTTATCTTTATAATCTGATATACCATCTACATTATAGCGAGTCAAATAGGCATATAATGAAGTCTCAAGTAAGAGTTTTTCTCATAATTACAAGACAATTAGAAGAACCCCGTTTCCTGAGACTCTATAATGAACTGCTCTGTGCGTGGTGTAGAATATAGAAGACTGAAATATTCTGCTTTATTTCATAAACAAGGATTGGAAATTTCATTTTTAGCTTCCTTAAAAGGAAGTTAAAATTAAAATTTACATTTTAGCTATCACATCTTTAATGGCAACTTCTTCCTTTACAATGATCTTCCTCAACATCACTAGAATGCAAAATCGAGTTCGTTTAAACAGAGAGTGAATTTGAAATTTAGACAGAAATTTGCGACGACTCTCGAGAAGGCGACTTATCCTTTACAAAAGTTTAACTATTTAACATACTAACAAAACTTCTTTTTTGGTTAAATTGTCAATGCAATACATAACGTGCATTTAAAATAAAACTTATAACAAAATTTTAATTTTGAAATTTAAAAAATACTTTTATCCCTTGTGTGTATTGGAAAAGTTTAGTAATTTTAGTAATTACATTCGACTGAATTACTTCAATTACATCTAAGCAATTTAGTATCATCTTTTTAAAAAGAGCTAAGCTTTCATGTAGAACTTTCCACCGAAATATGCCTCATGTTACTCATAGGCGAAAACGAGAATTTCTAATGAAACATAGGAAACTTAAACTACTTTAGTCTAACAGCAAATTAAGTTTAATTTTCTTATTTGAAGCTAATTTCTTAATAGGCATTCTCTCAACTTATCCTCTTAATAGGTAATAGATTTCTGAAATTTTTCTTTGTCTCTTAATCGGATATATTTTCTGGAAAATGAGAAAACAAATGACTTTAATTTGGTGTTTTGTTATGGTTAGAATTATTGCACAGAGTGATCCTATGAACCTCAGGGTCATACGTTAGTATTCTAAATGGAATATATCAGGGCTTAAATATTTTTATATGTGTTCTAAATTAAAGTTTTATAACTGATTTTAGATACTAATGGGGAAAATAAAATAAAAATTAATTCTTTGGAATGAGATGTATAATAATTGAATATGGATTTTAAAACAAAACAATACTCTAAAATGAATAGAATTTATTTTGTCGATATGATTATGTGGTACGTCAGTTAATAAATTGAAATGTTCTCTTTCTGAAAATTCAAATTTCTTCTATCAATGATTTAAAAGAATTGTTTTGTCTTAATTAACTGACACGCTTTTGAAAATCATGAAACTGAAACAAAATGTTTTCCTATGTTTAATTATTGTTTAAGCGCATTTAAGAACACATCACTTTAAAATACATGTGCGTGAATACCTTAAAATTTTCACTTACATACATTCAACCAAGAATAATAAATAATGCAATAAATTAGAAAAATGGCTTTAGAATCAGTTGCGTATTAATAAAAGGAAAAACTGAATCATCTGGTGTCAAAACTTCGAACTATTTTCTTCCATCTAAAATTTATTTTTACATGGTCTTTATTTTCGCAAACATTGATCGCAGACGTATACTTTCAACTACAAAATGGTCTTAAATGGCGTTTTATATGTTTTAAATAGACATATTTTGTTGTTTTTTTTTTCTAGTAAGTTATAAAGTTATAAAATTTTTAAAAAATGAGAAATCTAACTTTGTATAGATTACTTCTGTCTCTAAACATATATTTAGAAATATTTGCACCCCTTATTAAAAAAAAAGAATAACAAATTTGGCTCTTATACCACAAATAAAATCGAAAATTAAATCCAGGGACTGTAGACAAATTGAAGAGCGAAATATTTGCAAATAACTAAAAATAAAGTATTATTTGGAAAGCATGGCAGCAAAAAATGCGTATAATTTATTACTTCGTACAAAGCATGTCATGTTGTGTATACACCAGCTTTCTTTACTTCCTTGTACGAAGTAAAGGAAGTATTGAAATCACGAAAAATTTCGAGTATTTTAACGAAAATATCCATTTTTACCGTTATCGATTGCAATTCAACGATGTTTTTGCGTAACATCTGTACGTAAGAACAACTCTACGTAAGAACAATAAAGAACTCGTTTTTCCCAAACGACTTATAAAACTGATTTAAAATGGATTCAGAAGAGGTTTCTTTCTTGGCGTCTGTAGGTACCGTACGTATGTATGTATCTCGCATAACTCAAAAACGACTAGATTCAGAACATTGAAATTTTGTATGTGGGACTGCTATAATAGTATGTAGATGTGGGTGTCCGCCGATAACATCGCGGCAAAAACATCGCGGACGAAAACATCGCGGAGAAAACAACGCAAGGCGAAAACGTCGTGCAACAAAACATCGTGGGAGAAAATATCGCAAAGAGAAAACATCGCAGTTCTAAAATATTGTGGTAAAAAATAAAGTATCTACAAATCATCGCATGACGATAACATCGCAGACATGCTTTTTTTCAGGCTTTAATAATTGTGAATGGATATTCCTGTAATGATTTGTGAGCGCAAGATGGAAAGAAGGATGATTTTTACTTTCATATTTTTTATTAACTAATACATTTTTTCTGACACAGTAAGTAGGCAACTTAAGCATAAAAAGTTAATGCAACTTATAACACTTAACAGAATTTTAAACTTACATAGTTAACTAACAAAGGTCATTAAAATTAGTTTTTTAAAGTTTTTACTGGTAATTTTTCATGAAGAGTATAATCTAAAAAAAAACCTGAAAAAAGCATGTCTGCGATGTTTTCGACATGTGATGATTCGTTGATACCTTATTTTTATCACGATATTTTCGACGACGACGCTTTTAAACAGCGAAGTTTTTAAACCGCTTTATTTTCGACGACGATATTTTGTACCACAATGTTTTAGACCTGGGATGTTTTCTCCCACGATGTTTTGCAGCACGACGTTTTCGCCTTGCGTTGTTTTCTCCCCGACGTTTTCGTCTGCGATTTTTTGCCGAGATGTTTTCTGCTGTAACCGTAGATGTGTACCTCCTTTTTTGGTTGCAATCGGCCGCACCAAAAGTATATAAATATATGTATATACGTAATATGCAAAACATAAAAAAATACGATGGCTTTTCTCTACGCGAATAGGCAACCTCTAATTAACTAAGAGCTGATACAAATGAAGAGTTCCCGCCATTTTTCGTCAGATTGCTTTTTTCGGCCTGCCGCTGTAAAACCCTTTCGCTGCCGCTCTTCCCATCTGTCTTCTTCGTTTGAATAGCATGACGCAGTAAATGTAAAGTTAATCGCATTTTAGTCTCATTTACTATCGCATATGTAATCTTGAGAAATCTAAAAGAATAATAATTTACCATTTGAATTGAATAAACATGTTAAACCAAAACAACTTACCTCTTCTCTGTCATCATTTCGTGCAAAGTTTTATGTGTATGCCCGATTTTGTTTCAAAGGCTTGCTATTTTGCAAGATTGTGTAAATGTCATTGTGATAATTAATTGTATTCTAAATTAAAATGCAAATGTAACTTTACTTGAATTTTGATTAAATTAAATCAGTAACAGTTATGAGCTTTTTAACCTAAATCTAAAGTAAAAAAAAAATAATAATAATATTAAACACTTAGCAATAGGAATTTAAGTTTGACTCAGATGCCAAATACAATTCGTCTTTGAACTCACGTTCTTAAATTGTAGTTCTCATTTTTGTATTGAAATAGCAAGCCCAGATAAAAAAAATTAGAATCTATCTCCACTACATTCATATTCAAGCGATATAGAAAATGCAACATATTTATAAACATCATTAATTTCTCAAAGCTTCTACTGATTACTTAAAATGATTTAGCGCTAATGTCTTTGTACTCGTACATTCTTAATCTGTTGATCACTTAATTAGACTAAGGAAAATTATAAGCCTTCATTAATTAAAAACTGAAGTAACTCTAATCGTTACATCTTGCTAAATTTACCTTAAAAATATGTTTAGAGTCTTTTTAAATTAAAAGAAAGCCAGATATGCTATGCTACAATAACAATAACACAAACTTAGCTTAATTACCTTACAATATTTGTTTTTGTTTTGTTCTGCAAAATATTCGTTGCAGTTTATAACTTAAAGCTTTGTTCTTTTTTAAGCGACAAGAGACTTTCAACATTAATATTTCTTATCTTTCTTCCAAAGTTAATTTCGTTTTATCAACAAAGAATTTTTATACAGTTTTAAAAATGGCTGTACATCTAGAATTTTCAAAGAAACTGAGCGATAATATTACAGGAGTACGTTCCCTCTCCAACAGAAAAAGTTAATTAAGTATATACTAATTTTTACTCTTATATGCCTATAATATGGGTTTTGAAATACAACTCACAATTTTAGATGTTCATCTTGAGAAATTTAGTTTGCGATAATATTATTAGAATTAATTCCTGAACCATAAATATATTTGCAATCATGTTATATGATACCAATTTTGTATGTTTTTTATATGTGTAAATTCATATATTTCTAGATATTTGGAAGTTCTGAATTTTTGGAAGTGGTGGAATTTGCTCACTGTTAATCTTATTCACAGCTTTTTTCTGTTATCCTATTTTAAATTAAATACATCAACAGGCTGAGAGATTTATATGGACGGAAAATAAAACAATGGAAATTTTTGCCAGTCTCTCAGTGCTGGGTGGCTGAACCGAGTAGACGCTTGTCAGTTCACTTAATGCAATTTTTCACCTTTCGTAACCCGTTGCAATAGAATGATGTTGCTAGTTTTCGACATGCTAATTTATATCAATAGACTGCAATAACAATATGATTACTAAATTCAAAGCATAACTGTTAAGTACTTGAAAGTTAAAATGGACTACGAGAATTTTATAGTATGAAGTCTAGTTTCAAAACAGAACGTAGAGTCGATGAGGCTGCAACTGCATTTAATGGAAAGCATTCTTCAAATTCTGAGAGAGATTATTGTTAAGTTCCAAAACGCGAAAGTTACGTATTAAAGCTACATAAACAATGTTGGTAGGGAAACGTATTGCGTATGTTGTCATCTCTAATACATCTCATTTATAAATTTTTAGATTTCAAATAATTGATGATTCAAATTCCTAATAAATTTAATAATATGCTTACTATGACAAACTATCAATCACAGGTTATGAGGACGTTAAAATACTCATGACCTGAGAATCTGAAAACCGATTCGAGATTCAACAGAAATTCGATTCGAGGTAAGAATAAAAAAATCAAATATTAGTGCCTTTTTGAATCTTTGTATTCCTAACCGTAAAACACTGTACGTTTTAACTGAAAGCTCAGAAAGGATAATTTTATTCACATCCAATGGAAATATTCATAAAAATATAATGTTAGAGAAAACAGTTACAAACCATAAATTACTGATATTATTAAAAACAAATATATATTTCTCTCAGACGACAGGGATTTTGGACTACGACTACAAATGAAATCATTAAAAGGCGTTTGATCTAATAATCAAGCGAATGATTTGCTGCAGCTTTGAAACAAAACTATCCTAATAATGATTTGTTTTCAGGTTTTTAAATGCTACATAATATAAACTGTTTCTGCTTATAGCAATGGATTTTTGTACCATTGAAAACAGAATATCATATTATAGAGGAGCGAGAATCGCTAAATAATACATGTATATATTTATTTGTTTTACTACATAAGGAAAACGTCTGGAGTTAGCAGGAGAAAAAACATTACATGCCCAAAGCTACAAATTATGTAAAATTCATAGTGATTTTTACAGGAATTTATAACAAGATTAGGAAAATAGTAACAATATTTTCAATCTGATGAACATTTTTGGGAGGTTAATACTTAATTAAAATATTAAATATTTATTCAAATATTATGGAAATTAAATAATAAATAAGAAAATTCCATTACGGAAATTAAATAAGTGAAATATCACATTAGAGATATTAAGAAACATATATTTCTATGTTTTAGGAATTTCTCAAAAGTTGCAGCGCGTCTGAATGCTAAGTCACAATACCGACATAAAAAATTTTAATGATTAGGAGGTTCTAACTTTGGGGAATTGCTTACTAGGATTTCACAGGTTTTGTTTCTCCAGAACCTGACCGAATTTAAGAAAGATTTAGCCATGCTTATCAATGGAAGAATTTGAACAGACCATTTGAGCATTCTGGGAAATGCTACAGTAGTAAATATTTATGAAAGTTAGAACTGCAAACAATCTTCAACCCTGAGAATACCATACATAAAGAATGAATATCGGCTTTCATTACAATGGAAATTAGAAAGAATAATTAAAATTTGTCCCAAGAAAAAGGACCAGGACCAAGAAAGGTGACACGTTATTGGATTTAAGCACATCATATTATGTGAAGATGCAACCAGTCTCAAACTTTTACTTACTTCTTAATTTAACTGTCACGGTTTATGAGTAGATAATATTTCTTGTTATCACCTTAGGCTATTTTTTCACATTTAAATATTATTATTTATTTTTTTTTAATTTAATTTCTGTTAAATCCATGTATGCGTATTTTTGCTATCAGAATTTAAATTAATTTACATCTGGTGGCCGAAAAACAACGGAAATTAAAACCCAAAGTGTCGGCTGTTTTTGCCTGCGTCTCATATCTACACTGCAAATAACACCTGCGTTCGAACATGGTTTGGAGATGTTTAACAAGTTACTAAGCTAGCGTACTTTTTTGAGTTCACAGATAATAACATTCTTTAACTTACCAACCTAAGCGAATAAACTGCAATAGTAAATATCAAAGTTAAACTGCAAATAATCTTGGTTAAAGATCTTGGTTAGTTGAGCAAAAGGAAGCAGTTGATTTGGTTGGTTTATTTGATTATCGTAAAGAATACTAAAACCATCTGCCTAACGTAGGAATACTTTTGGGTAGGAGTTACTAATGGAAACTGTCTCATATCCACGTGACACACAGGGGAAAAATGAAACCTCCTGCAAACAGCTTGTTCGCTTAAAATCGCACCAGGCGAACTACCAAAGTTCAGCAACTTAACAGCTCAATCGCGGGTGGGCCTTAGGAAACAGTATAATTATAGCAAAAGATTTACTTCCATGTAGAATTATGTACGGAATATCTTAGAGGAATATTTTACAGGTTAGGGAAAGAGAAGAAAGGATCGATTTCGTTATAAGACAACACAAGCAAATAGTTTTATATAGAAAAATATGCGGAAAAAATTCATTTATCCAACTACAAAACACATATTCTTCATATTTGATTCTTATTTCTGTGAATTCACGAGGATACGCAGAACCTTATAGAACAGATTTTAGGCAGAATTGTTGCGTATAAGTCACATTTAAATTAAATGTATCTTCCTATTTATTATTATATTAAATGTATCTTCTTATTTATTATTAAAAATTCTTTTTGCTTTCAATGTAAATATTTTCAACATACGTTTTAAGGTAACTACAATTTTGAGGAAGAAACTCAACGAGTATATTTCAAATATGTCGAAAAGTCCCACCTTACTACGAAAGTCTATTAGTTACACTTTCTTTTTTATTTCTTTTTTTTTTTTTTTCTCGTTATATATGCTGACATAAAGATGCATTAGCTCGGAATTTATTTTTTGAAATACATACTTTATATTCCTTAATTTGAATAAAATATTTTATTTTATTTTACTTTATTTTTTTAATATTTTATATTTCTTGTTAATATATTCAAACCTAAACAGCGCCATTTACTTGCGCATTTTTCTCACATATTTCTAAGAAAGGTTTTCGATGTTTTAAAAACATTCGCATAATTTTACACTTCTTCTGTTATACACAGTTTGTTTCCTCTGAGAGCTAGTTTATTGGTAAATTGTATTCACTTGATTATTTTTATTTTTATTCGGAGTATTTTGCTTCCGCAATTTTGTATTAAGGTTTCAACCAATATTTTCCCCATTGTATTGATTATTTGAAACACATTTTGTGTAGATTCCTCGTTAAGCTATCCGGGCTTTGCAGCTACCCTTACACTTCAGAAACGTTTGAAACATGCGATTTCACCTCATTTTTCTTATTTGCATTCCAGCTAATTGCAACCTTACCTGCTCTCGATTTGTTTATATTTCGAAATCCGCGTCTTTTTCTCGTCTCTCTCCTCCTTCCTTTCTCTGATGTCTCTGTTGCGAAACGCGATCAAGATTCGTTATTGTAAGCTACTCTTGCTGCATTATAAGCTAACTGAGCCAGACACATCGCAGTCTGCGCGATATTTGAGATTTCACATCATAGATGCTTTTAGATTTATTATTTAGGGTAGAGATTTCATAGTTAAAAGAAGTTTCTTTTGAAAGGTATGTACTATTTTGAAAATCCCTGGTAGTTTTCCTTTGAAATGTACCAAAATTCCCCTTTAAAAAGTATCAGGGATTTTTCAGAACCATGGAGAAAGAAAATAAATGTAGCTACAAAGCAAAAATTTAATGTATTGAAAGGCAGGCTTCTTTTAAAGAAATATTATTGTGTATTTTTTATTACTTGCCGGCTTAACAGTTGTTACGTTCTTACTGTAATTGCGTTCTTCGAAAATTAAATTTCTCCTATAATTTTCTCCTCTTTACTTTAGGACGTTAAAATTAGTTATACCACATGACTTTTATCTACGTCCTATAACGCATACATTTTTGCAATAATTTAAACTTATTTTCTCGAATTATTCTAATTTAAATTACCGATCTATCAAGACAAGTTAAAGTGACATAAAAAATTGCAGATTTTGAAATTGGATACTCAGGTACATTTTGGTCGTACGAGATTCAAGCTTCTTCCAATTTTATTTTTTTCAAAAGAATATAGTCGAGTATAAAATGTTTCTAATACGTACCTATATTCTAATACGTACGTATATTCAGACGTCACGAAAAAACTCCCTCTTAAATGATCTCGAAATACATTTCACAATCCGTTTTAGAGAAAACAGTCCTCTATTCTGTCCATACTTACAGATGTCATGCAAAAAAGTCATCTAAATGGATTAGAGAACGGCCAAAATGGATATTTCCTTTCAAATATGATGCCCGAAATTTTCGCTATTACAATACTTCCTTTTCTCGTACAGGATACGTGAAGATATACGGTATTAGAAAAGAAAGAAAAACACATTCATGGCCTGTGTATCAAAGTCCATTCTATTCTTAATTTTATAATTATATTTTGTGAATATAACATGAAATGTGTATGTTATTCTTAGATCATTGTTACATTTTAAATATCCTGAACTTTCATTAATTATGAAGTGAAATCCAAAGATATTTTTCCAGTTGTTATATTCTAGCACACCTTCCAAGATAACATGATAACTAATCATGTATTGAAAGCTGATCAGAAAAAGGAATACCGTGCTGGCCTGAAAATAAGAGTATCCACCCCACCCCCAATGAAAATGTTCATCCATTCATATGCACAGACAATGGATAAAAGTACTATATAAACGGCAATCTATCACACTTAATTTTAAGTTAAAAAGTAACCATACTTGTTTCCTATTACGAGGTGTATCATGCTAATCACTGTTATCGCTCTCTCAGTTTTTTAACGGAAACGAAACTTCAGAAACAGAGACAAATTAAAATTCAATTAAAATGGCATCATGTAATGGAACTACATTTTTTTCAAATATTAACCCCCCTGCTTAGAAGATTTCGATTTTCACCTATTTTAAATACATACAATTTATAAGTTAACTCTCAATGACTAATTATTTGGGCTCCAGTTAACAAGGTTTCTAGCTTTCTTGCTAACACCACACCCATCAACCACAAAAGCGCCTTGTAAGTAGGCGTCTCAAGCTAAACAGCTTTACTACCTGATAGCCAATGCATTCTTCTAAACTGAAAAGTCGCACGTTATTTAAACCCAGTTTGTGTTCCAGTTTAAACCTAATTTATCTTCTAGTGAACGACTGATGAAAGAAAAAGGAGGTGCATAATAGACATTAAAAAAACGTTACATATATTTTCACTATTAAAACCTGTTATGTTTTTTTTTTTCTCTCTTAAAGTTCTGCTGATATTCTTTCAGTCAATCCAGTAGCTCAAAAAGCCGTAATTGAATAAAATTAAAGCTTAATGCGTTCATTCAAATTATTACCTAAGATATTATACACAACTTTCAGTGTTCCATTACGGCTATCCTTGTTATTTCATCTTTATCGCGGTTTCCTATTTACGTTAGATATGAATCTTCTGTCGAGTATCTGCTTTTAGATTGTCTTTGGTGTTATAAATAACAGGTATAAATAAATAAAAATAGACAGATAAATTCCAAATAGAACCTGCCTTAATTTATAACATCTTGCTATGTTCACTTCATTAGTGGAAGTATTAATATATTTCAGTAAATAAGTAGTAATTTCCCAATGCAGATGATGTATCTTGTGATGTATGTTATTTGAAAACAATCTGACAAGAAACATCGTCATCAAAATTAAACCCAAAAAAACTTCTGAGTGTCCAGATTATTATATGAGTTACCGATTAACAACTTAAAAATATTTTATTGCAAAGAATATTTTGATGATATTTATTTTGAAACGAAAAAAGCTTAAATCAGAAACAAAATTATACATTAAGAAAAACATTTAGAGTCTGTGTTACAGTATATAGCACAAGAACTAGGCGAATAAATGTCAAAACTACAAGGCCTGGAAATAAATATGAGAATTTGTATTTATATTTTTAGTGTTATAACAAATTTGTTTAGAGGAATGAAACTCGAATACAGTATTATTACTATTTCTCAGTAGCAGCTTATATAGCTCATTACAGCAAATGCTGTTACTTTCTTTTCCTCTAAATGAAGCTTAGAATGCATTTATTTATAAAATAATTTAACTGCGCTTACGTTAGGAACTAGGCATGCTTATAGATTTATTTTTAAACAATGAAGTCCGGAAACACAAATTTGACAAGGAAGAATGAAATTCAAGTCCTGGAGATAAAGCTTAATCAGGTACGAAATTGAAAATGTGATAAATGAAGCGAGCGATGCAGTCTTATCATGTCTGCTATCAATTATACTTTTTTTTTATCTCTATCCTTTTGAATTTCTGGCTTTTGAAAGACACTGTATATAATGCCTGACTTATTTTATAAATCTGTGTCTAGTTTTGTGAGGGAATCATTAGCGTTATCAAGTAAGTAAAGTAAGTCTAAGGATGGTGATATTTAATTTGTTAAATAAATTTATAGGGTAGTTACATCGACAACAATTCAATGGGGTTAATTCCGCAAATTTTATAATGTTTTAAAATTATATGGTTTGGGGAATGTAAGCTCACAATACACTTGGGTTTGCTGTAAACATTAAAAGTTTTCTAACTTCAAATCCTTTTTCTCGGGTGGTTTTCTACAAATCCACTTGACAATGGCATTATCATTATCAAATCCCATTAAAGTATAAAACTCTTTTAGTTGCAATCTTCGATTCCCAACAGTTATTCTTTAATTTTAAGAAGGCTTCAATTGAGGCTATTATCATTCAAATGCAGCATAATATCTTTCAGTTTCCTTTCTAATTGCTTTAATGCATCATTAATCCGTGTATAAAATTAAGCTGCTTAAAAGTAAAAAAATAAATAAATAGCTTAATTGATGAATAATAGCATTTTCATAGTTTTCAATGCCAACAATTTTATTGATAGCGTATTTGTTATTTGAAGAGTGTTAATAGAATATTTGCTATTTGATCTGCATAGCAAGCAGATAATCGCACAGTACACATTTTACAGAATGCATACAGTTTAGAAAATGCGACATTAAAATGCGCAGAAAATACAGCTTAGTGCATATGCAATCGACAAATATTTGGAATACACTGACGAATCATCCATGATCATAACTCTGAATTTAAAATTATCCATGTTGCTTTTTGAGTAATTTTAATTTTGTATTGATGTTTTTCTCTTCCTATTAGATCAGAATCCTCCCAGTCATAAAAGCAAAGCACTTAAGTCAACACTGCGAACGTTTCCTTCATTTCGTGTTGAAAGTAATATTTTTGGTCTAGTCGTCTTCAGTTAAATGATCAAGAACTGCAAGCCAGCTCAATAAGATTCATGCACTGATTCTTTATGGATGACGTTTTAATGTCTCAGAGTCATGTTCTACCTTGAGGCCAAATTGAGGTATATTTTTTCTTTATATTTAATTTAAATATTTACTAAACAATACTAAAGTTTCAATAAACATTTTGGCCTCATTTTCAAAAATTGCATCCAGTTCACGATACATATTTTTCTATTGCATCATATTTTATTCTGGTGCAATACTCTATTCCGGTACTTAAATCCGCTCACGGTGCCCATAATATCAGATTAACTACATCGAATTTCATACTCGGTATTGTACTTTACTTGTTCACTATACTATTTGTTTCCTATAGTCAAAAACGCTTACAGAATTAAAGAAAAGAGTCCTTTAAAACACTTCAACTGATTCATACATGGAATATAAATAATAACACTATCATTCTGGGTATGCTTTCACTAATTTTAAATCACTGTTGTTTCGTTTTAAATTAGTTTTTCGCACTGTTTTTGAACCAAAATTATCTGCTGATAGATCTTTTGCCAGCTTAAGTATTCATGGTATTTTGGATTTTGAGATTCCAAACCTCGCTCTAATTACACTGCTGGCCACCCAAATTGCCACACCAAGAAAGGCAAGAGATATCACAACAAATATATTTAATAGATAACATGTTGATCAAGTATGAAATGATTAAATTTATAGACTTCTGTGAAGTGTGGTTCCTTCCAGAATCATTAGCCAGATTATCCGCCATTGTCGGAGATCACCGCTGCCACACGCCTCGGTATTGATTCAAAGAGGCTTTGGATGTATTCTTGGGGTACAACAGACCAAGCAGCTTCCACACGTTGCCAAAGTTGATCTGCTGTGGCAGCTTGCGATGTAATCTGGGTCAATGGTTCAGCAACCATGGAAAACATGTTTTCTATCTGCGAAAGGTCCGCAGAGCGAGCCCGATAGGGAAGCAATTCAATCTGGCGATTGACTAAGAACCCTTGGACAATGCGTGCCACGTGTGGTCGCGCATTATCATGTTGAAATATGGTATGGCTGTGGACAAACCTTGAAGGTAAGGAAGGACAACTGGCTCGAACACCTCGGAAATGTAGCGCTGACTGTTTAAAGTACCGGCAATGCGTATTAGAGAAGTGCGAATGTGATATCCAATAGCGCCCCATAACCATAATACCCGAACCAGGACCAGTGTGAGGGTGCAAAACGCAACTGTTTAGCATCCTCTCTCCACGGTGTTCCCAGACTCGAATCTGACCATCGTGGTGTTGCATACAGAAACGTGACTCGTCAGTAAAGACAATTTCATTCCATTCTACAGTCCACATCCTTCTTTCATCGCACCATTGGCGGCGGAGACGTCTGTGGTTCTACGTCAAGGGTAGACGAAGCAATGGACGTCTTGCGGACAGACCACTCTTGTGTAAACGGTGTCGAATTGTACGTGAAGACACTGGATGATGCGTTACAGACTGAATGTGCTGTGCTATGTTTCGTGATGTGAATGAGCGATCCATCACTGCCATGCGCTCATTGTTCCTGTCATCACGTGACGTGGTACACTGAGGTGAATGCGATCGAACACGTCTGTCCGTCGTACCCTCCTGCATCCAACGGTCACATATCCGCATTACAGTTGTTTGGTTTCGTCCAACACGACTACCGATTTCCTTGAAAGATAATCCACACTCTCGGTAGGCCACTATCCTTCCTCCGTCGAACTCGGGTACTTCATCAAACGATGATCGATGTTTATTACGAGGCATAATTGATCGTTTTTTTAAACAAAACCACAAGAAAAACACATTTCCCGAACTTGAAATCGTCAAAAACTCCAAGGCTTAAATAGCGCTTTGAAGTGGCGCCACAGACGCGCGGGATATACGTCTGCGATGAAATTCTAATCATTTGCATATCTCACTCCAATAATGCTTGTTGTAAATTTGCATGCTTCCTTCAGGGTGTTTGTTACATTTACGGTGGCCAGCAGTGTACAAACAGGGGTACTACGAGGCTTGAATTAAAAATTTGTCGTAGGCAGCAACGACACCCAGCCAGTTACGGATAATCGAATTTTTCCGGATAATTAAATATATACTTTCCGAACTAAGCTCTTCATATTTTGTGACGCCAGCTGTAGAAATTACAGCATACGGTGTCCGTTGGTAATGTTTTGGATTTATTGGCCATAATAAAAATAATTTAGAAAATCGTATAAATCATTTAAAATTAAATCGAAAAAACATGGTTTGTGTACCCGAAGAAAACAAAATTAAATAACATTTTACAGTCACCATATATATTATCATAAGAATATATTACATTTGTTAAAGTGATAGGCGTATAGTTTCGAATGCTCTTCAGAATTTTTGCCATAGTTTTAAGAATGCATTGTGTAAAAAGTGAAGCTTCAAAACATTATGTCTTCCTCATAAACCTCATAATCTCCCTCTTTTCCCAGTTCAGGTTCATTGTCATGTTGAGAAAGTGTGACGAGACCACATTTGTCTACATCTTTCCAATCCCGCACCTACTTTACACTAATCCTAACCTTATGTGAACATGCATGTAAACCAAAATGTCGGCACCAGTGCGGGATGAACTTAAACGAAGTAAATTTTCGTCATTTCTGTCTTCATCATCAAATGCTATATAGATCCCAGTTTACGCTAGCAGCGATTTAGTGGAACGTTCTTTATATCTTTCTAAGCAACGGACAGTTTAAATATGATGTCTTTCAGTGTCAACTGCTTCTGAAAATCAAGTACCCTACCACCAAAATTCATATATCGACGAATGAAAAGGGATGGGTAGTTTCTTTTTCTTTTAGATTTTGGTTAATTCATTGGCTCACTGTACATAAAGTTAGTTTCGATGGATGGAAGAAATATTTTTCATACTTTCCGTTGTGAGGGCCGATTTCCGATTGTGAGGGCCGTAATTTTGATATTACCTCTTATTTGGTACGATTAACAGAGATTTTACATTATTTAAAGGATGCCAATATTATCTAGAAAATGAAGACCATGATGTGTTCAACTATCTATTTATTTTAATTATTATTTTTATTGTTGTGTTCTATTTATTTAATTGTTATTTTTATTCTTGTGTTTTATTTATTTTAATTATTATTTTTAAGTATATAGCTTATGGGAAAATATAACATAAGACTTATCAAACACACTCATATCCATAAATTAAGGATAATTCGGAGTCACGCGGAAATCGAACTCTAAAATAAATATATCACCTGTAAAATCACTACACACATTTTCAAGAATCATATGCAAATTTTAGGAAGTAACCAGATGACACCGATGGTACGTCACAATTACGAGAGAGTAAAAGAGTGGTATATAAGGAGTACAAGCAAAGAAGTAAAATTGTTCCCAGGAGCTTTATAAGCATTTCAGGTCAATAACCGAATAGTTATGACACAAAGGACGCATTTGGATGATTTTTTACGTGGTAGAATTATCGGCAATCTGGAATGTGGGCGTACCCAACTGGAAGTATCAGACGAACTTGGAATTGCCCAGATTGTCATCTACAGGCTTTGGCAACGATTCCAAGACGATGGTAATGCGAGTAGGCGCTATAGCACAGGTCGCCCCAGAGTTACAACGCCGAATGAGGACCGGTATTTGGCAGTTACTGCCAAAAGAAACAGGCGGAGCACAGCCTCAGACCTGTCTCGTCAGCTCTCTTCAGCCATTCGTACGACAATTTCAAGGCAGACCATCTACTGACGCTTAGGACAGATTGGTCTATATGCTCATAGAACTGTCAGATGCGTTCCAATTACTGCAACTCACTGTCGCCTGCGGTTAGCCTGGAGTAGAGAGCATTCATTGTGGACACAGCAACAGTGGGCTTGTGTGATGTTTTCCGACGAGTCCAGGTTTAGCTTGCAGTCTGATTCTCGCCGGACTTCCATATAGAGAGCTCCAGGTACCCGTTACCACCAAGAAAACATCATTGAACGATACCGTTACAGTGGTGCATGAGTTCTCGTTTGGGGTGTAATTATTCTGGGATCCAGAACTGACTTGCATGTTCAAATTGAAACCATGACAAGACAAATCTATCGAGAAGTCATTCTGGAACAATATGTACGTTTGTTTCGGGTCGCCATGGGCACAGAATTTGTGTTTATAGATGACAACACCCGTCCTCACCGTGCAAACATCGTAATCGAATGCCTTCAATCGGAGGATATCGCCCGTATGGACTGGCCAGCATTCTCACCGGACTTGAATCCAGTAGAGCACGCGTGGGACATTCTTGGCCGACGGGTTGCAGCCCGTCAACCTCCTCCTACATGTCTACCGGAACTTCGGAAAGCATTGCTTTTTGAGTGGTGTGATAGCCCCCCAAGATCAGATCGATAATTTGATACTCAGCATGCCTAGGCGTTGTACGGACTGTATTGCATCGTCTGGGAGACATACAATGTATTAACAATCATACCAACCATGTAATATTGTTTTTTGTAAATAAAGTTTTGTAATTTGCTCCAGGGAGAAAAAATCCCTAATTTTTTTTTTTAATAATATCAAACATATAGCATCTTTTTTTGCGCTTTACCTTTTGTTTAATAAATAAGCTTTACAAAAAAGTCAAATTTGTTTTGTTTCTAACTTTCCTTTGCCTGACTTTGCATTATCCTTAATTTATGGACATGAGTGTGTTTGGAAATATTGGGATATCAACTGTTTGGAGATACAGTTAATATATTCATAAAATATGAACTGTCAAACTGAGTCACCAAATATGAGATAGCCTAATTCTGACATCTTAACCATTTGTTAAATATGATATGCATAATGTTTTTGAATAAATTCGCCAGATGCACAAATGCATTCTACTGACAATGATAAGCAAAACATACCCATTAACATTTAGAAGAAAATGACTAGGTTATGACAGGGCTGCAGATGATCAGAGTGGTGTGTGTAGTATTTTTACTTCTTTCTCTTGCCATGGAGACAAATTACAACATCTCTCAACATCTTCTTTCTTTTTCATGATTTCATGAAGTACGTTGTCCAGCTAAGTTTCTCATCCAATTGTGAATACGACTGCTCGTTCTTTGTAAATTGTGACATTTGCACTCTAGGTTCACATAATAATTTTTCTTACCTACGGCCGGAGAATGGGTTCTTGGCATTTGGTGTTGGAATATTGCGTATACTAAACTAAATTTAGCAGCAGTTTGTTTTTAAGACACGGAATAAATATGGTTAACTTTGACCACAGAATGTCTTGCACACATTTAGTCACTGCATTCGATATGACACGTGTCTCAAATGAAATAGGAAAATTTTGATTTTTAGGATACTCTCGAAGGAAGACAGTTTCGGCCACCAGATCGTCTGCCTTTCTGACTTGATCGCCAATCTGCGAAAACTTATTTTCGCATTCCGTGGCTCACACTTTTGTTTTCTGTATTCTTGTATTCACTAACTGTAACTTTCTCGCTTTACTTTTAGCTGTATTATGTTCTAAAGTTAAAACCGCTGAACAAAAAGATAAAATTTGCAGTCCACATGCAAATGCTGTACCCGTAATGTTTATTAATTTAATTTTTAGATACAGCGACGCAACAAAGATATTGGTACTATTGTGTCTCTGCTACTTGTTGTTTACTAACCAAATTTTGTACAGCAAAAGGTATTTTTCTGCTGTAGGTTTCCAGACTTCAGTCAAAAACTTTCTTTCAGCATTTGTTTTACTAATGCTATAAATTTACGCTACTAGTTCTTAAAGCCACTTAATACCAATTAAAAATGGTGCCCGTGGATTGGTGTGAGAGCAATGATCTGTGAGAGGTACCTCACGAAATCACTGATGTACGTGGATTTTTATTACGAGTTTAGCGTTCCTTTAAAAGCTTATATATCTTCAAAAACTGTTGTATCGTGTACGGTTAAGACAAAGCATATATTGAAACATATATAGCAATAACGTTATCGCCTAGATTTATTCATGTTATAAGGAAGTTTGGCATTTCTTCATATTGCTGATGAGGTGCAAGTGGTCCAGATAACAAGTGGAACGTACATAAAAAATAAACGGAACACACACACACACACACACATATATATATATATATATATATAATATAAAACTCTTTCGAATATAACTTAAGAAAATGATCTAGGAGAATGGGCGATGTACCTCGGATATTTTTCCCTTTTTTTTTTCCATTATTTCTCAGCTGTTATATATTTATTATTTTTAAAAAATTAAGAAGTTATCCTGCATCTAGAATACGAGTAACTCTATGAAGTAATGCAACTACATCCAAAAACATGGATTTTTTATATTACCTGTATAACACTTTTCCACATGCCATTGATGATTCTATAAATCTGACTGTTACCAAGCAACGTTCTTCCCCTGAACCATTCAAATGTAGGAGGTGGCTGGGATTGTGCTTCACACGTGAGGTTCGCTATGGAACCAATGACGCCATAAAAAGTATCTACGTCTGGATTTTTCCAGACTGGTCTATCTGCAAAAATAAGGAAAGCATTTTAGTCAATCCATAAAATTCAGAAGGTAATAATTTATGCATTATTTTTCAGTGTACCTTATCGACACAGCAGTGCAACAAAGATATAAAATTAAATCATCCGTATGATATTGAACGATACATTCTAATTTACACCTTATATGCTCGATGCCTTTTACATTTCTTCTTGATAAACTTCAAGATGCATTAGTTAAAGTTAAGTTTCAAGATGCATTAGTTATTCAAGATGCATTAGTTAAAAACAGAAATTAAAAAGAAGTTAAAATTCTCAGATTAGCTAAAACTCCAAGTTTTTAAGAACATATGTAAATTAAATTATTTCTTCAATAAAAACCTATTTTTTGCCAGAATTGATGGTTGCAATGACTAAAAGAGTGGCTCTACAGCTAATTTTTGTTTTGACAATCTGACAATTTGTTTCCATAGAATTGGGCAATAAATAAGAAGAAATGAAAATAAGAAAAATATGAACTATATTCCCGTTTTTTTGGGCAATAATAGACATAAAACTAATATTTGTACACACAATAAATTGTTCACATTTCGTGAAACCCTTTTTTTTTCATTAAGACTTCGAATCAATCTCCGACTAAGCATACTTGGCAAATTTCAACTTGCATGTTCGAATCCAACGTATCGAAATTAACTAAAATAATCTGATTTTTTATGTTATTTAATTATTATCTAGATCTCTCAAGAGTATTTAATAAAACGCTCTCAATACAATACAATTGAATAATTTGTGTTTATATAAGTAGTAGTATAAGTATAATAGCAAAAATATAATAACAAAAGCGAAAGATAAGCAGTCTGTCTTTGCTTAAAAGTAATTATCAGAATAAGCCACTTTACAAAAGAAAAATACTGGGTAACTCAATTATTATTTAAATTCTATTGGAAACAGTGTCGGATGTCATATAAAGTTTCATTCCCTCAATAAGAAAAAGTTAGTGTCAGGAATGAATAAGTTCAGGAATTTGATTTCTCTTTTGCCGTAGTAACTCTTTGTTACATTTCATTAAATTGTAGCTAACATTACTTTCTAGAAATGATTCTGGCAAGAAAGGTCTTCAAACCTTGAATTGTCAGTTACTATGTAAGGAAAAAAATATTTGGATCTACTCATCTAAGAAATACATAAAAGTAAAAGAATTGCCTGCTAATTATTAACAGATTAACAGTCATAAAATTGTAAAAATTAACTAGATTTGGTGATACAGTGCTACTTGGTAACTTTCAAAATTTGAAACTTCACCCAATTAATCCCTGCAACGGAGATATAAAGCAAAGAATGAAGGAGATTTGGTGATACAGTGCTTCTTGGAAACTTACAAAATTTGAAAATTTGAAAATTCCCCCCCCCCCATTGACCAATCCGCGCAAGTAAAGAATGAATAAATGCGAAAGATACCGAAATGTACATTAGTTAGAAAACATTTTGTTTGCAAGTACAGTAATTTAAAATGGAAATTTAATCTTTGAAATATTTAGCCAGAACAAAAGCAAACAGAAGCAATTCATTTATTCTGGCAAGATGTCTCACTTTGTAATTATGTTGGTGCAATATAAACAATGTAGTCTTTATTTAATAATAAATGCGATTATTACGGATCAAATGTACAGCATATATGAGATGCAATTAAAAATGTCAAAGAAATAATCTGTTTTACAGCAGTCGTAATTAGCCAATAAAATCTAATTACGAAAATTTCGGAAATATGAAACAACTGGAAACCGTGCAGTAAATGCACTGAGTACAGGTATTTCTACATCGGCTTAAATCACAGTGAACAGACCAACTCAGGGAACATTTCGTGGTTTACAAAATGAATATGTGTAAAGTGCACAACTATAACTAATTTAGAAAGCAAACAGGAAATAAATTGAGGAAGATGCATGGCTCATGTCTTAATGGCCCATTTTCAGCATCCTGTAGCACACGTTATCGGCAATGTATGTCAGTCAGCATTATAATAGAATACCTAGGCATTTTATTGAATACCGAAAACTGGGCCCGCAATATACGAAACGATTAACATTTCGTACATTTCATAGTCATTCTTTGGAATACCAAATGATAAACCGGAAACGTTTGCAAATACAACTCCAATTCTTTTCGAACATCCTTACATTTAATACATTCATTCCCTAATTCCATACATTTCCTACATTTCCATGCATTGTATTTTTTTCATAAGAAAGGCATAAATTTTGTTTTGTGTAACTTTAATTTTTCTTTACGTATTTTAAATAAAAATTTTTAATGGCATTCTTTCATTGTTTTTCGAAAATGGACATTTGTATTTTTTAGAAATGTACGGCTTTTACATACAAGACTAATCATTACCTTTTTTATACACTTTACGTAAATAGCATTTGTCATTATATAGAATACCTAGGTATTGCATACAATCACTAAAAAATACATAACAATTCTCATATTTGATACTTTGCCTAAAACCGCAAGGCATTTCATAAAATAGCAAGGTATTACATAAAATGACGGAGTTTCTTAACACTGCTCGGTAACACATATATTATTTCATCATAGGCAATATATTTACAGGTGGGTTGAGACTAGCTTTTGTTGTATTCTACGAGATACGTTTTACGCTGCTCTCGCACTGATAATTTAACTCATCCACATTAATCGTCTACACAGCTCTTTCTACAAATTTTTGGTTTATTTATTTGTTTTTGAAGACAATGATGTCATTTTAGCAGAGATAAGCGCTTATGCAAAAATATATCTCCAAATTTCATTTCAGTAAACCAGTATATTTTGTTATTTAATTCTAGCCTTATGGGATAGATGCGATTTAAATATAGCGTGTAAAATCATACATCTTGCTTTCGCTTATATCTTTGCAAATACAGTTCTTCAGAAACAGTTTACGCTTTTACTATTGTAACGCGTAAATATATAACGAATTTTTTTCTCCTAAGCTTAAAAAAGTTTTTCTTTTCTAAACGTATAAACTTCACTTGAAATGTCAAGAAAATCTTTTCTCCCTCCAGTAATGCGTTGAAAAATGAAACAAATCCATTTAGTTTCTGGTTTGAAATTCCCTTGCATACATTTTAATACCAGGTACGTCACAGTTTAGGTAAATTTGTTTTAAAAAAGGCAATCTTCTTAAGCGAATATTTCTTCCCGAAGTTATATTTAAATTTGCCCTCAAAGGAAATTAGAATAGCGAATTTAGGGAACGTATGTAAGCCTTTACTCATATTTCTCAAAGAAACAATATTTTAGTAGGATGGATAAATCTGAAACTTCAAAGAAAATTGCAAAAACAGATGTCTGTAAAAAGACTGCTGAATACATGTTTTCAGAGTAGTATTACGCAATATAAATGTTATCCTATATTCGTAAAAATATAACAACGTTTTCTGCTTTTCTTTATGTGCCTAAAACATTAAAGTATGTCAACAAAAACCACTTAATGCTTAAAGTATAATAGGCAGAACGTTTACTACATCCACATAGGTTCTGCGTCAAATGATAGCAGACATGAAGTCTGGATCATAATTCTTAAGAATGGTAGCATATTTTACGCTAATAATATGCTTTTGTACTTAGTATTTAATTTGATTTTGCATTTTTTTAACATTATCTGCTAGTATTAACCAAGTCTGAACCTTTAATTATTAGCACTTTTTAATAAGGAAGAAAACAGACGAACAATAACAATTTAAAAGAGGGAAATAACAAATAAAGAAAAGATAGATTTAACAATTTGTAACTTGCTTTCTCCGTATATTCTATCGTAAATTACGGATTTACATTAACTGAAATTTATTTGATTAACATGCATTCAAAGACGGCAATGGACAGAACTTCTATCTTCAAATTAATTTTAAAATTAAATGGAAATTTATTTTATAATTTATACAACCCTTCGTAGTTTAGATTGCCTTGATTTATCCGAAGACCTAATCAAGTAAATCACTTCTGCCTTGAATATTTGGTGGTAATTGTATCTTATCACCCCGGCAATCTAGAATTGAGTTCGGGTAAACGTGTGGTTTATTTTTCGGCAATTTTTCGTAACACATCACTGAATTAGAGAATGAGCAAAAGACGGAAGAGCGTGAGGTAATTAAAAAAAGCTGGTGGAGGACAAATCGTAGGAGAATATTTTGGTCTACTTCCATCAGCTTCAGAATAAAAAGGTGAATTATTCATTTCTTCCCACGCATACTTCTGGTGCAATAAACAGCTCTTCCACTCAACTTTCGATTTCGGTAATGCGTATGATCAGTTTCTAGAATGTTACTAGAAAATCTACAGATCTTCATTACGCATTTTGCAAGAAAGATTCTCTATTTAAACACTGCCATGACGAAAACTAAGAAATACCGAACGAGAGCTGAAGCAAATGTTTATGTAGGAAAAGAAAGAAAGTATAAAACTATATACACCAATAATCGCAGCAAAGTACGCTAGCTTAAACATTTATGTTAACCAATAAATTACAAGTATAGGATGGTTATAATTAGATCTCTGTAGATCTATGGATTTGGTCGAAATGTGACACACACATTTCATTGACTAAAGAAAGAAAAAGGAGAAAGTAAAACTGCAATAGAAAATAATAAACCACATTTGCGCATAAATAACAATAAATTCAATATAAAACTATATTTAATTACAACATTTGTCTAATAACCATTCCATTTATGATAATCGCATGTTTAAAGCTCACTCTCGTATTTTTAACAGTTCCACGAAAGGTTTCTTGAAACGTTTTAGCAATACCGCTCGTTATGCTTGCTTTCCGTTCAAGCAGGATCTGTATGTGTCCTTCATAGACACGGTCTTTTAGGAATCTCCAGAACCGGACTTCACAGGTACTAAAGTCCGAAGACATGAAGACCAGGCATTTGGAAGCTTCTCGAAATTCGTCGATCATCTCCGAACTGAGCCCAAAACAGTACCTTCACAGGCCGGCAAATATGCATGTTGCACCATTTTGCACTGCGATTGCAGCATCTAAACACTGTTGTTCTTACATAACAAGAATGACTACTTGTAGAAGTTCGCAACAGCAGACACTCTTGAATTTTATCGTTTCTCAGAATACGATAATAATCAGATTACAGTAAATGACAAAAAATAAAGCTCAACACTGTTACGTAAATGTTAAGTAAGGTAATCTACAAAACATATTCACTGTTTAATACCATAGCTTGGAGGTATCCTCCCTGGCAACCAAGGCTTTGCTGCTGTCGCCTTTGTACTCTTGCCATGATTCGATGTAGAGTGTCCACACTCTTCTGTGGAATTATATTTTGTAAAACACTTAATGCTCACGTAAAAAGTGAATGAACACCTGAGATTTTGAATACCCCTTACAAAACGACTTCTGCATTTTACGGACAACTTTAAGCTCGAGTTTATTACAAACATTGACTTGGGTTTTCTGAGCTTTACGGCATACGAAGTTTACACATTCTGCATAGCGTCATGTGTAAGCTGAACATTCTACATAGCGTCAAGGCAAATAAATGTACTTCGCAGATCAATACTGCCTTCAATGTAACGTTATGAATAATATCTTCACACACACACCTTCAGTACAACATCAAGGTTGTATTGAAAATTGATTGTCCAGTTTGAGAATCCAAGAACGTGACGTACCTCATTGTGTTCAACAGTATTGCTGTGAACAAAAAAATTGTGTTATCCTACTTTGAAAACGGGTAACATTTAATAAGTCTCAACAGTGTGAGATTATACATTTTTATCAAAATGTTGTTATCTCTTAATTGCATAATGCTGAATTATGCACAACTTCAGCATGCTTCAGGATAATTAACATTGTATACTGTGACAAGACTATCATTCTTCATTTTTTGTCCCCCTTCAAAGTACGTGCATTCATTCAAACCTGGTGAATTTTCTTCACTTCCCAAGTCATTTGCACTTTGATAATTAAGCTTTTCCTGTTGTTTCACTTTCTTATGCTCAAATGAATACGTTATTAAATATACTCGTAGACGAATAAATTAAAAACCTCTTCGTTAATTTCTGAAATGAAATCATCTTCTACTTTATTTATCATATTAGATTACTTCTTGATTATACTAAACAATGAAATCGCAGTATTTATCATTTGGTGAAACTTACTGATTCAGTAATTACATATGTTTGATTTTAATAAAATTGAAATCTCCTATTCAATGACAAATATGCCGTACTATTTTCAATGCCGAAAAAAATTATGGGTCAACTCTTTCGTTACGGTAATTTATTTCAACTTGCTTTTCCGAATTATATTTCTAGTGATCCGTTTTGGTCAAACGCTTGACTGCTACGGTTTTAGCCATTCTATCGTGACTAAAAAACTCCACTTTCGGTAGTGAAGGCGAATTGCATGCTGTAAGTGCTAGATATTTTTTTCTTTATTTTCCCTCCGCCCCCCGTCCAAAGCTCAAGTACTTTCTGCGTGCAGACTATCTATCCACTTTATTTCGCCTGAACTTTGTTCTCTCTGGTAGATTTATTTTTCCCTCACCAAGGACGCATATAAGTAGAAGTAACTCTAGGGGTCATACGAAAGTAAGGATCACTGAGTTCCTTCAGTTATGTTTTTTTTTTTTTTTTTTTTTTTTTTTTTATTAAGTCCTTAAGCCATTATTTTGCTTCGGTATTTTGGTTCCACTTTTTCTGTAAAAATAAAAAAAAAGGAAGAAGAAATCAAAATTGTCGTCATATACCTTCTAAATTTCTTTTCAGTCATTTTTTAGATTCGTTACATTATTATTTTTTTTTCAGAAAACCCAAAGTAATTTTATCTGTATTAACGTACATCACTTTTAAGCTATAAAAAGTACGGCGAAACCCCATCTTATATGCATTGCTTGTACCTTTCTAGAATATTTTGATTATTTATCTTTTATTGATTTAAAAATATATAAATATAAATCATCGTAAGGTAAGTGTTTCGGGAACCTAATAAGTGAATTTATATGAATGGGTATGATATTTAGATTAGTCCACTTATTAAAACTCGCTAGTACTTTTGTAGCAAGAAAAACTAGATTATGGACCTTACTGTAGACGGTAACAAAGTGTCATTATTCCCAACGTAAAAGAAGAATGGAAAAAGGCATAAAGCCCAGTCGACTTGTCAAATTATCGTCCATTATATTTTAGATCGCAGCAGATTTTGAGAAAAGGTACATCGAAAATGGCCAATTTAACATTGTCTGTCGGTATAGGGGTTTCTGATACTCCTAAAGTTTTGAAACTCGTGGCGCATTTTCAACACCTCATCAAAACAAGTTAATCTGCCGCTTCGCTCAGAGAAAATCTGTGTTCCAGCCTGTGCGCTGTACAAGAAATTCATTGAAGAAGCATGCATAGGTAGGTCTCGAGAAATTATTTCTTCTGTTATTAAATTTACGCAAAATCGTTTCTGTGGTATTTACGTACTTATAATATTACAACGAGCTGTACTAAATAATACACTCTTTTTCAAAAGGAATCCATGAAGGAAGTGATTGTGTTTGATGAAATTAAATATGTGTATAGCTCATACACAGCAAAAAAAAATGATTAAAAAATCAAGGTCATAGTACCTATTCACGACTCACAATCACCCATTAAATGTTCAAATTAGTAGTTGGTTGAACCGCGCCTGGCGGCAATGCATGCTTGAATTTGTCGAGGCAAGGAATGGTAAAAGTTCCTAATATCATCCTGTGACACATTTTGCCAAGAATTCATCAGTTGTCTCTCCAGATCTGCGATATTTTATGTCTGTGCTATTTAATCTGGCAGTCTACCATGCCCCAAACATGCTCGGTTGGCGAAAGGTCTGGTGACCTTGCTGGCTAAGGAAGAGTATCAACCGCACGGAGACAGTCCAGAGATATGCGAGTGGTATGTGGCCTGGCATTAACTTGTTGGAAAATGGACCCAGGATGACGTGCCATGAAGGGTAACCACACCATATCACTGACTCGATCACATTAGAATTCGTTTCTGAGTTTTAGCGGCACGCACATTGTACACTTACTTTTAATATATAGTACTATATTGATTAGGGACATTTTATATATTTCACTGAATAAAATGCTTCATTTATTTCCGGTTGATGATGATGTCATTTGCATTCGAGTGGGGGCATCTGTCAAAGAAACATAAGGAAGCGACGTTCCGCAAAAGTATTGTTATAAGAACCGAAGTATTTTCGGGAATGTGTTTTGTAGTAACAACAGCTGATACTGTTATAAGTTTGCGTATTTACATGATTGTAGTTTAGATTTTTATTTATTAGTTATTAAATTGCATATTGTATAGGGAATTAAAATTTATTTACAATGCATTTTATTTTACTTTACATTCGGGCCATTCATTACACTATATGTGTTTATTTCATATACTACTTTAAAAATCATTTGATTCTGAGCCCGCTAACATTAAAGCAGTAAAAGGGAAAAAAAAAAGAAAAACCCAAACCAACTATATGAAAAATGTCCTACTGGCCATTGCGAAAACTGCTTTTAACACCTTCGTGAAAACTGGCTGTGATGTATGGAGGGCACTGGCTCTCAATCTGAAGGCGCCAAAAAAGTAGTAGGCCTTCAGATTGAGAGTCAGCGTGGAGTTATTTCTCTATGAGGCAGAGGATGAAGAAAGGAGTGATATCACAGCGGCTTTTTTGTTTTTGCAAAACCGTCAACAGACTAGATGTTTCCAGCAAACGAATGTCTGAAACGCTGAGAGAGATTTTCTTGAAATATTCCACCAGTACATACCTTCTTCTTTCAGATACCATATAAATAAGGAATTATTCTGACAATTTAGCGTTTAGATTAACCAATAACTTTCTTTTTTAATTTTTGGCGATTTTACAATCCTCTTCAATCACTTAACTCCTTCTTTGCAAAGCATTTTGTAGATTTTAAGTATCAAACTTACAGTACAAAGGAGACTTATCGAAACTGTAGTGTGCGAGCGAGGAAGCAGAGGTCGAAAACTGTTATCTATCGAACATGATTTAATGCTATATTTAATGCCAAGTCAAGTACACCATTACTTTGTAAAATTTATAATTTGATACTTCAGGTACAAGCCTAATAAAGCTAACCTACGTTTAATCAGAGTTTCTCTTTTATGGAATTACATTCCCCCTTCATGAAAACTCATGACAAGTAAGTAATTGTATACGTGCCCCACCTAAAGCATTACACGGATTGGCCCCAAAATAAAACCCCATATCAGGCATAGGGTAGGCCTCGTGACTTGAAAAGGAATATGCTGCCAAACCGGGTCCCCAACTCGGAGTGGCAGACATTAAAATTTTGTCTCTCAACGGCCACGGCTACCTCCTGGACGCGCGGCGTCACCACTCCTGGTTCTCAGGTATCACCGCAATCGGACACTATAATCTTGGAGGTCAGATTAGTCGTCAAAACTGCTGCCTGCCAGTACTGCACAGGCTTCAGTTCGCAGCAGGACATTACTTAGCAAACTCAGTGCCGTCCCACACCGAGCGACAGTACCAACTGCTCCGTGACTTACGCCGACCCACCCACGCAGGCCAATGAACTATCGTCTCAAAGTATCTCCTCCTTGGGAAGTGACAAGTAGAACCGCCAAGTTCAATAATTATGTGCTCCCGTGCCCTACACTCATAGTTAGAGATCCTAGTCAGTAGCCTCACAGAGTTCTTTGCGTCACCCTCCAGGGTTAGAACTACACGCAATAATTATAGATATATAATTTGTAGAGACATTAGGTATTTTTTTTGAAAGTAGGAGGGATGAAAAATGAGCAGTGTCATCGCCGGGACTCGAACCAGGGTTCTCTCGAATACGAGTCGAGTGTGCTAACCATTATATCACGAAGGCATTAAATCGTGACAAGGGCTTCTTTTGATACTTATTAGAACCCATGCATGGTTGCCAGGGGATTGTTTTATACAAGTAATTCAAGTTTAAACCTTTCGTAGTGATGTCGCCCGAAACGCCCGTGCATTCAGACATCGGCTGGTCGTCAGAGCGCCAGCGGCAATTTTCTACCTGCTGTTTGTTTTCTCCTCAACACGTTAGTGCATGCCTCATTGGTTTCGGGAGTTGTTAAATAATGATATGCCAATCATTCTTAACAAGCGACTAAAAGTAGATCTCTTATTTGAATGCATATTCCCTCTCTTTTGCTTAGCGTCAACGTTTAGCTCTTCATGTTCGCAATTGAAAACCTGTCCCAAGCGAACAATGCGAACGTTCGGTGAAACCCCACAAGTATCCCCAAAAGAGATGTAATTGCTTCACTTAACTAGGTTATTGTTAACACTGTAGCATTCTGCATAACATGAGGGAAGGGAATCCATTCCAACAAAAATGTATATTTACTAGCGTTTCAGATGTTTAAGAAAAGCAGATTTTTGCCTCTACCACTGCTATGAGTTAATACATGTGTCATACTGTGAGTGGCTGCTGTCAGTGCAGTCGAAATTGTTTCAGATTGTTAAGTTTTCTGATTAATTACTAGTGTTTTAGATTTTTTGCTATCAATAATCTTGTCTTTTTGTGATATTTTTTGCGTATTAAAGAAAATTCAGCATTATATCCGTCCATTAATAAGCTATCAAAAAGGTTCTAGCATAAATTATGTAATAAAGTAAGCAGCATGTAAGTTCTGTGACTGTTTTACATTATTGTTACTATTCCCATGACAGCAGATGTCCGACAGTCTGTGTGGTTCGCATTTTGGTAAAGCTTTTAAAATCTGCCTGATTAGGAGGGTTTATCTCTAAAATACTGTAAAATCTGTTTTCCAGCATTTTATGTGTTGCAAAAACTGAACATCTTTAAACAAAACTATAAGCAATAATTATAGAGATATACTTTGTAGAGACATTAGGTAATTTTTGAAAGCAGGAGTGATGAAAAATGAGCAGTGCTCTCGGCAGAACTCGAACCACGGACCTCTCGAATACGCATCGAGCGTGCTAATCACTATACAAGGAAGGCATGCTAAGAAGACGGGAGAAATACTCTATATACTCGGCTCTTTTAAAGGGCGAATGGGGATTAGGGGATCCAAAAGCCAAATCCTTGTGGTGGAGAATCATCATCCATCACCTCTTTAGTTCAGGTACCACTGTAGAAGTATTAGGTTATTTCGAAAGCAGAAGAGATGGAAAAGGAGCAATACCATCGCCTGGATTCGAACCACTGATCTCTCGAATACGCGTCGAGCGTGCTGACCACTACACCACGAAGGCATGCTAAGAAGGCGGGAGAAGTAACTTTCAACGTAATAAATTTATTGAAACGAATTACCAAATGAGCAATAAATTTGCATATTCTTAATCGGTTTTAATTTTGTAATCTACTACATTGTTATCGAATAATGCTTTTATGAAGTGTTTAAATAGGCACTCAGCTATAAAGAAATACTCAGCTATATAGAAATCATTTAAAATTGAAGATTATGTAAAAATATTTAACATCTCGTCAACGTTCTTCACAGTAATGCTTGTTAAAATTCTTCGTTGCACTCTGTTTCTTTTGTCACCGGTTAATTTAGAAAATTTTTAACTAAGACGATATTAATTAATTCATCCAAATTTGATTAACATTGTTACCGACAATCCATTCAAAAATTTCGTTTCTCCAAAGTGGCATTAGAGAGGTGTTTGAAGGATTAGTTAAAATTTTATTTTGAACATCAGAGTGATTATTCAGCTGTTATAGACTGTGCTAAAGACACTTATATACCGTCGTGAGGCTGTCTGCATGTCGAAAAATTGTGTCGATTTACTAGGTGTGTTTAAACATTATGTGGGAGATTATAAGACATGTTCTACATATTCCATAATCTGCCACATATTGCATATGGGAATAAAGGATTATAAATTATCTTCGATCGATTTACACATTTCGCAAAGCAGGCTTGAAACTATGCGACATATTTCACATCGCAAGTCTCAAACTATGATCAAATAGCAACTTAGAGTTATCAATTACAATTTCAAAGCTGTCAACTGTCAGCGATAATCGTCGCACAGAAATGGCGCAGACATTCATAACGCACAGATGAAATTACAGTGAAGATAAATAAAACAAATGAAAATGGAACTAATTTTCCACGTTGGTTAATTGAAAACTTTGATAATGACTACTACTTAAAATTACATGACTCTAATAGATCAGATTCATTCAAATTTGAGTCCTTCATATTAAATTACACATTTCGCAAAATTTTATAAGCGATTCAAAAATAACAAACAGTGGACTTTGTGTCAGCTGTTCTCAGACCGAGGCCGCACCATTTTTTGTTTCGCCATTTCAAAAAATCATCTTGCCAGTTATTGCCATTTCAGTATTCCTGCGATTAGGAACCACATGTGACTAAATCTGTGGTCCTTATAATGTTATTATCAAGTCAGTTTCAAACTGTAAAAATAAACATAAAATATGAAAAAAGACCGACTAACTAAATAAGCAAACAAATAAAAAGTGGGAAAACGTTCAGATTTTATAGATATCTTAAAGATCACGCAAGAGGTCTCTTTTAAGCTTCAATATGAGTTATCAATAGAGATTATAGATAGGTATGATCCAAGTGGAACAATATTTATTAGGATGTTAGATGCATTTAGACTAACGTGGAAACGTTACATATCTTTTGTGTACTTAAAAAGTGAAAAATGTATAATGTGAATCTTAAAAAAATGTATATTGTTTTTAATTAGATATGTAAAAAATTAAACGAAATTTTATTTTAATCAATCAGATTAATGGGGAAAGAAAGTAAAATTATTAAGACCTGCATCTATTGCTTTTATATAGTTTAGTTCGTTAATTAAAAACATACAGATTAAATAAGAAATAATAATATCTTTCGTTAGTCCGTTTTTCTGAATGGCGATACACTCGAGTGAAGAGTGAAATAATGCAGTAAAGTGAAACAACTCAAAATCGTGTTTCGAGACTTATAGCCCTTTTGGCTTAATAATTAAAAATATAAATATACATTGCAATCGGAAATTCTGGACGTCGAATCCCGACGAGAGCAATGCATATTTTTACGTCTCCTGCACTAAAATAAAATGCCTAATTTTCTCTGCAAATAGTTAGCACTTAATATAATGGCACCTGAAACATCTTATTATGATTTAAGCAATATTTACATTGCTTAAATAATATTCAAATATACAGCTTTGTATTAATATCTAATTTTAAAAATGATTTTAAATATTAATTGAAGATATGATACTGAGATTTTTTAGTAAAGGATGATGACAGCGATTTCGCATTAGCTACAACATAACCTGTTCTTTATTTAATGACTCTGAAAAGTAGTTTACATTATGCAAAATTTAATAACAATTGCAATTTTTCAGTATGCAGTTATCGCCAGGTAATGCATTCAGTTATTCATTGAAAAATTGTTGCTTTGTGAAAATATCTCAGAAAAAAGTAACGCTAGTTAGTTTCTAATTAATTTAAGTTCTAATATGATCATTTAAATCACATACACATGATAAGCATGCGGTCTCAGAAATTTCAGAGTTTGTAATGCTAATTTCGTTTTTAGCATATCAAAACTCCAGTTATCAGGATTCTAGAAATACGAAATCAAATTAGTTGCTTCAACAGTTCTTCTTCTGATGAGAAAATAAACTGAGCTTGCTGTTAAAATGTTTACGCGTTTACAAATTTTGTACTTATAAATAATGTAAATGTATAAGGTCTCCGACAAGTGATGATCGGATTTCAGGTTTCTAAAGTAGGGATTAGGTAAACTGGACTGAAAGTGCTTTAATTTAATTCATTCGCTCAAAACGATCAATAACAAAATGAAAATATTTCCGTATGTACAAGATGGACAGCGAGATAAATGTCACGGCGACATTCGGTTTGGGTATGTAACCCTGGAAAGTACATCTATAGTTGAACACTTGATATTGTTATGAAATTCCTTGAAGTGATCAAAATTATCAATTTTTAATTGCAAATGTTGTGTAGCGTATTTAATATAATTAAGTGATTCATAAAAATCAAAATTTTAATTTGTAATTAGTCAAAATTTGAGCTACACAGCAAGTTTGGTTATATTCTTTTATTTGGCTTATTAATTCTAGTGTAATCTATTTCGGCTATTCGAGTTTCCGCGAACTGCGTCTTCAAACTTGTACACTCAGACAATGGATATAGGTGAATTTTCATGTAATAAACTCAGTTTTTCATGATAAAAATTAAGTCAAACTCTTAGTATTTAATATCATTAGTTGCAGAAAAATTAGCTCCTTAATTTGAGACTACTTTCTTAATCCTAGCTTTAATCAATTTTTAGTTATGGCCTCTTAATTATTAAAACTTCCTAAATTTTTCTTCTAACAAAAAAGGGGGGGAGGAAGAGTTTCGAAAGTTCACTTTCAACGAAAAAATGTGCGTTCTTTGGACTTGGAAAAGCCATTTCCTGTCAGGGTTGCCACGTTTTACAAGCGCAGGTGTTTAGGCGTGGCCTCATCTTGGCGCGATTTCTGACGAGTTTGGAGATCCGTTAAAAATTCAAACTGGTTGAGTTTGGTAAAATTTTGCATTGCTTAAGGCAGAAGTTTTTGGTAACGGGTTTTTTTCACCTTTTCGGGCGGGGGTTTAGCCAAGCTGGCTGCCCCGTCTTGTCTAAAAGGGGTTGTTTTTCGCTTCGCTTCTCTGCTCACCCCTGACACCAGCTCATGGAGTTGCTGTTTTTGTTTATTACGCAGTTTTTGGACGATGAGCGTCTCTTTCCTTTCTCGGAGCCTTTGGGCCCGGGGCAATTTAATGCGTCGATTCTCATGTCTACGGTAAAAGTACTTTTAGTCAAATTAAAAAAAAAGGGAAGAAAAAGAGAACGACATCTTGAAAGAGTAAATGACATTGTGAAAAGGAAATAATAGTCCTATTGCATTCGCCTGATCCAGTTCACCTCAATGGAAACGTCAGTTATGAAATTTATGGAACCAGATTACCAGTTTTTTTAAATTGCCTCTCTTCCGTTCTGAATCCTGATGGACAGTCAAATTGCATTCGTCTGATCCAGTTCACTTCAATGGACCTCAGTTATGAAATTTTTGGAACCAGATTACCAGTTTTAAATTGCCTCTCTTCCGTTCTGAATCCTGATGGACAGTCAACGGTATCCACTGGCCTGAATTCGCTGTTACATGTTCCTGCCAGGAGACCTCGGTCTTGGAACCTCAGTTGGGTGATATTAAATTTTTCTTGTTATTTCTTTAAATTCAGATATTTCTTAATCTTAAAATCTGCAAGATCTCGCGGAGTTGTTATAGGTGAGAGTGAGGTTAATTGTTAAAATAAAATTTAAAAAAAAGGTTGCTCTTCCAATTAAATTAGAAAAAAAATGAGTTATGCATAAAGTGATTTTTTTTTGTTTGGAATTATTGATGTTAATAATAAGCATTTTTTCCCAAAAAAAAAAAAAAAAAAAAAAAAGAGAAGAAAAAGAGAAGAAAAACGAATTCGGTTCGTTATCATTATCTTTATTATTAGAGTTGTCTGAAAAGAAATATTACAAAGTTCTAAAAGCTCATTCTTAAAGAAATTACCTTGTTTTATTGTCACTATTATTATTATTTGAAGAACCGTAAAAGTAAACTGAATTATTCAGCTAAAGTTAATAGTTAACGTTCAGAATGTGAAAAGTTATATCTTGTAGTTCTGCAGTAAAGGAGTGTTCTCTGAAACCTAAATTAGTGCTAATAGTCTGTACATTAAGTCATTACTCTAGTATAAATTCTGTGGAATATAATTCCTCCTGGAAATTTTCTTTAAAGTTGCTCTCCTTTTGGAAAACTGATTTTATGTATGTGCAATAAGGGTGTAAATACAATTATATCTGAAAAATTTTTGAAAATTGTTCTATAGAAAACCCGTTAAGCAAAAGTCTAGAAATATGTTAAACTTACTAGAATTAATAATGGCATTACATTTTTATGTGCAATATTGAGAGATAAGTCTTAGAGATTATCTTATGTTGAATATTTTTTTGATATATCCCGGGAATATCTTTAATAACTATAATATCTATTTTATTTTTTATATTGATTCTATCATATGATATTTTAAATTGAAGGATATTTTTTTCCAATAAACAAATTTGTTTTCATTGAAATAATTAAGTGTATTTTTTTTTTTTTTTTTACTTACTCATGTCATTTCACCAGGTCACCAAAAATGAATTAAGGGTTAATCCGATTACACAACGCAATGCTAAGTAAGTGTTTTGGCTTATTGAGATTAATATATATAACTGTTGCTAGAAAATTTAAGTGTTAGTGTCAACTGAGTAGGAAGCCTTTCAAGTACCTTACTTATCGAACGACACAACACAAACATTATTGCTGACCATGTTTATAACTCCAATTCTCACAGTCCACCGTTCTGGAAATGGATAAGTGAAAACACGTTATTCGTAAAAATTAGTAGTAGTCGGTCTTATTGAAATAAATCAGTTTTTCGTTTACTCGATTTGAGAAATCAAAAAGGCCTATAGCATTTGCAAGTATGTAATGGAAATCATATTACTTAAAACAAGCAATCAAGGGCTGTAAATCTTCATACTCATTACTCTGCCCTACATACTAAATACAGAAAAGTCTGAAATGTTTCCATAAGATAAGGCACTTGGAAATAATCGTTTTAAGTGAAAGAATTTGATAAAGGCACTTTTACTATCTAATTTCGCAGACAACATACTTCAATATCTTATCACGAAGTTTTACCATTTGTTCTCGAAACTTGTATGCAATAGATTAAATTTTAAAAAAGATTGCATATCTAATTTGAAAGCGTGAATGAATAAAATAATTAATTTTATTCTTCAATTAAAAAAATTAATTATGCAGTTCTTGTACAGGAATATGTAATTTTAACTTTGGAAACGAAGACCATAATTATCCGTACTTTCCTAATATTCAGATGAAATAAGTTTCCAGACAGTCCAGACACATAAAGTCTTGCTGTGCATCCAAGCATTTATAACAGTTGTTAATAAGACAGGTTCATGCAAACTCACACATACACCGACACATACGTACACATACACATAAGAAAGAGTGACAGATAGACAGGAAAAACATCGATGTTCAAACGAACCGTACAATGGACGTGGACCGTTATGTGCTTGTCCTTTATTTGAGAGTTGTGCTTTGTCACGACGAAAGCTCGGCAAGTGTAGTTCCCAGCATCAGAAGGTTTCATATTCCGTATGTACAGTCCATCTTCTGTAATTGTGCGACGAGGACCTGAGGAACAAAAATGGTAAACCAAAAATTAGTTTTGTGATTTTTTTTTGAAAACATTTTATTTAAAAAGCAAAGAAAATATTTTTCTGCAAGTGCGAGATGTAATGAGTCTGCAGTGCATTTAGAAAACATAGTTCCAGTTACTGTTCTCTTAAACAATGATTTAAAAAATGTTTCTAATAACACTCTTTTTCAAAAAAAAATCGAAGCACCAAAGAAGGACTTTTGCGATCGTGACGAAATTTGGTATGCAAAAACATCTTGATAGAACATGCAAATGATTAAAGTTTCAAGCCAACTGAACAGGAATTGCGATCATAGCGCGCATTTCTAGTGCGCAATTCACAAAATATAAAACCAGTAACAGAGGTGGAAAATTTATCTTTTTTTGTTGCTGTCATCTTAATTCCGTAAATAAGCAACTGAAGATGCAATTACAATGATATCGAACACCTTACAAATAACTAAACGACTTCGAACGTGATCGCATTGTAGGGTTGCGAGAAGCTGGGTGGTTTTACCAATCAATTGGCCTCTACCTGCAGCGTACAGACACTGTTGTGCAAAGAAGGTAGCAACAATGGCTGCTACAAGGAAACTGCGGACGAAATGAAGGCACTAGAAGGCCAAGGAGCACAAATGAGAGGCAAGATAGAATGATTGTTCACCTTGCCCGAACCGCCCCAACGGTATAATTGTCGAATATTCAACTCACTACAGCCACGTCTATACTTCCCGTGGTACCGTCCACTATTTCACGGCGCTTATCTGAAGAGGGATTACGCTCACATAGGCCTTTAAGATATTCGTCGTTGACCCCATAATATCGGCGGAGTCGTCTGGAGTGGTGTCGCAGCCAATCATCATGGCTGCCATCAGACTGGCATCGTATAGTGTTCAGCGATGAATTCCGCTTCACAATTGAAGCAAATGACTGCCGTGTCTGGAGAAGACGGGGCAAGCGGTTCCAATCAGCCTTTGTTTTACAAAGGCATACAGCCATAACCCCTGGTGTGATGGTATGAAGCGCTATTTCTTATGACAGCAGATCATTTTTAGTCTTCCTCCGTACGTCTTTACCAGCTCAACGATATGTGTTCCTGAAGCCGGTTGCATTACCCTTCATGTCACATCATCCTGAGACCTTTCTTAAACAAGATAATGCCAGGCCACATACCGCTCGCTTATCTCTAGACTGCCTCTGTTAGGTTGATACTATTCCTTAGCCAGGGAGGTCAACAGACCTTTCACCAATCAAGCATATCTGGGGCTTGGCAGGCCGCCAGATTCGGGCACCACAAAATATCGCAAATCTGGAGCGACAACTGATGAATGCCTTGGAAAATGTGTCGCAGGATGACATTAGGAACCTCTAATACTCATTGCCTCGACAAATTGAAGCATATGACCTTGATTTTTTAATCATTTTATTTTCTGTGTATGGGCTATACACATATTCAATTTCATTAAAAAAAAATCCTTCATGGTATTTCGATTTTTTTTGGCAAAAGAGTGTATATTTTACCGTGAAAGTCCGAGACTGGAGAATGTCGACTTTCACCAGAGAATGTCAAAATTCACCAAATACGTCCGTGAAAGATCGAATATTGCATAACATTCTTGTACATTCGGACCTCACCGGTGTATGTCGACAATTACAGATATGCTCTGATGTAGGTCGAAAAGAGAGGAGTATATGTACACACTGTCATTGCAAAAGAAAGTGTTCCACAAATAAATACATGTGTAAAAGAAAGGGCCTCTTGTGCAATTCAAAGTGTCATAATAGTTTAAGTTGTTGCAATAAATAAGATTTGAATCACATAATTTAGTAAACTTCTATTATTTTCCTTTCTCATTTTGAATGTACTGTGTGTTTTAAGTTCTTATATTCTTAAGTTCTTGTTTTAAGTTTCAAATGCGTTTTTTCGCAACCGAATTACGGACAAGAAAATATAATATTCTTATATGTTCAACACCCGCATTAATACCTGGTGAATGTCGACATTTACCGGTGTAAATCAGAAATGAGAGTATTTGGAAAATATTTCGGGCATGCACTAAGCGACTATGTAAATGTTGACATTCACCGGTGAAAGTTGACATTCTGCAGATTTGTTTCACCGTAACATATACACTCAGAAGCTAAAATATTTTTTGGGACCAACTCTATAATCTGGAGCAGCATATTGCTTTTCTATATTACTCTTAATACTGAAAAGAATGTTTACCATTTCGGCTAGCGTGGAAATGAAATATTGCTTTTCTATATTACTCTTAATACTGAAAAGAATGTTTACCATTTCGGCTAGCGTGGAAATGAAATATTGCTTTTCTATATTACTCTTAATACTGAAAAGAATGTTTACCATTTCGGCTAGCGTGGAAATGAAATATTGCTTTTCTATATTACTCTTAATACTGAAAAGAATGTTTACCATTTCGGCTAGCGTGGAAATGAAATATTGCTTTTCTATATTACTCTTAATACTGAAAAGAATGTTTACCATTTCGGCTAGCGTGGAAATGAAATATTGCTTTTCTATATTACTCTTAATACTGAAAAGAATGTTTACCATTTCGGCTAGCGTGGAAATGAAATATTGCTTTTCTATATTACTCTTAATACTGAAAAGAATGTTTACCATTTCGGCTAGCGTGGAAATGAAATATTGCTTTTCTATATTACTCTTAATACTGAAAAGAATGTTTACCATTTCGGCTAGCGTGGAAATGAAATATTGCTTTTCTATATTACTCTTAATACTGAAAAGAATGTTTACCATTTCGGCTAGCGTGGAAATGAAATATTGCTTTTCTATATTACTCTTAATACTGAAAAGAATGTTTACCATTTCGGCTAGCGTGGAAATGAAATATTGCTTTTCTATATTACTCTTAATACTGAAAAGAATGTTTACCATTTCGGCTAGCGTGGAAATGAAATATTGCTTTTCTATATTACTCTTAATACTGAAAAGAATGTTTACCATTTCGGCTAGCGTGGAAATGAAATATTGCTTTTCTATATTACTCTTAATACTGAAAAGAATGTTTACCATTTCGGCTAGCGTGGAAATGAAATATTGCTTTTCTATATTACTCTTAATACTGAAAAGAATGTTTACCATTTCGGCTAGCGTGGAAATGAAATATTGCTTTTCTATATTACTCTTAATACTGAAAAGAATGTTTACCATTTCGGCTAGCGTGGAAATGAAATATTGCTTTTCTATATTACTCTTAATACTGAAAAGAATGTTTACCATTTCGGCTAGCGTGGAAATGAAATATTGCTTTTCTATATTACTCTTAATACTGAAAAGAATGTTTACCATTTCGGCTAGCGTGGAAATGAAATATTGCTTTTCTATATTACTCTTAATACTGAAAAGAATGTTTACCATTTCGGCTAGCGTGGAAATGAAATATTGCTTTTCTATATTACTTTTAATACTGAAAAGAATGTTTACCATTTCGGCTAGCGTGGAAATGAAATATTGCTTTTCTATATTACTCTTAATACTGAAAAGAATGTTTACCATTTCGGCTAGCGTGGAAATGAAATATTGCTTTTCTATATTACTCTTAATACTGAAAAGAATGTTTACCATTTCGGCTAGCGTGGAAATGAAATATTGCTTTTCTATATTACTCTTAATACTGAAAAGAATGTTTACCATTTCGGCTAGCGTGGAAATGAAATATTGCTTTTCTATATTACTCTTAATACTGAAAAGAATGTTTACCATTTCGGCTAGCGTGGAAATGAAATATTGCTTTTCTATATTACTCTTAATACTGAAAAGAATGTTTACCATTTCGGCTAGCGTGGAAATGAAATATTGCTTTTCTATATTACTCTTAATACTGAAAAGAATGTTTACCATTTCGGCTAGCGTGGAAATGAAATATTGCTTTTCTATATTACTCTTAATACTGAAAAGAATGTTTACCATTTCGGCTAGCGTGGAAATGAAATATTGCTTTTCTATATTACTCTTAATACTGAAAAGAATGTTTACCATTTCGGCTAGCGTGGAAATGAAATATTGCTTTTCTATATTACTCTTAATACTGAAAAGAATGTTTACCATTTCGGCTAGCGTGGAAATGAAATATTGCTTTTCTATATTACTCTTAATACTGAAAAGAATGTTTACCATTTCGGCTAGCGTGGAAATGAAATATTGCTTTTCTATATTACTCTTAATACTGAAAAGAATGTTTACCATTTCGGCTAGCGTGGAAATGAAATATTGCTTTTCTATATTACTCTTAATACTGAAAAGAATGTTTACCATTTCGGCTAGCGTGGAAATGAAATATTGCTTTTCTATATTACTCTTAATACTGAAAAGAATGTTTACCATTTCGGCTAGCGTGGAAATGAAATATTGCTTTTCTATATTACTCTTAATACTGAAAAGAATGTTTACCATTTCGGCTAGCGTGGAAATGAAATATTGCTTTTCTATATTACTCTTAATACTGAAAAGAATGTTTACCATTTCGGCTAGCGTGGAAATGAAATATTGCTTTTCTATATTACTCTTAATACTGAAAAGAATGTTTACCATTTCGGCTAGCGTGGAAATGAAATATTGCTTTTCTATATTACTCTTAATACTGAAAAGAATGTTTACCATTTCGGCTAGCGTGGAAATGAAATATTGCTTTTCTATATTACTCTTAATACTGAAAAGAATGTTTACCATTTCGGCTAGCGTGGAAATGAAATATTGCTTTTCTATATTACTCTTAATACTGAAAAGAATGTTTACCATTTCGGCTAGCGTGGAAATGAAATATTGCTTTTCTATATTACTCTTAATACTGAAAAGAATGTTTACCATTTCGGCTAGCGTGGAAATGAAATATTGCTTTTCTATATTACTCTTAATACTGAAAAGAATGTTTACCATTTCGGCTAGCGTGGAAATGAAATATTGCTTTTCTATATTACTCTTAATACTGAAAAGAATGTTTACCATTTCGGCTAGCGTGGAAATGAAATATTGCTTTTCTATATTACTCTTAATACTGAAAAGAATGTTTACCATTTCGGCTAGCGTGGAAATGAAATATTGCTTTTCTATATTACTCTTAATACTGAAAAGAATGTTTACCATTTCGGCTAGCGTGGAAATGAAATATTGCTTTTCTATATTACTCTTAATACTGAAAAGAATGTTTACCATTTCGGCTAGCGTGGAAATGAAATATTGCTTTTCTATATTACTCTTAATACTGAAAAGAATGTTTACCATTTCGGCTAGCGTGGAAATGAAATATTGCTTTTCTATATTACTCTTAATACTGAAAAGAATGTTTACCATTTCGGCTAGCGTGGAAATGAAATATTGCTTTTCTATATTACTCTTAATACTGAAAAGAATGTTTACCATTTCGGCTAGCGTGGAAATGAAATATTGCTTTTCTATATTACTCTTAATACTGAAAAGAATGTTTACCATTTCGGCTAGCGTGGAAATGAAATATTGCTTTTCTATATTACTCTTAATACTGAAAAGAATGTTTACCATTTCGGCTAGCGTGGAAATGAAATATTGCTTTTCTATATTACTCTTAATACTGAAAAGAATGTTTACCATTTCGGCTAGCGTGGAAATGAAATATTGCTTTTCTATATTACTCTTAATACTGAAAAGAATGTTTACCATTTCGGCTAGCGTGGAAATGAAATATTGCTTTTCTATATTACTCTTAATACTGAAAAGAATGTTTACCATTTCGGCTAGCGTGGAAATGAAATATTGCTTTTCTATATTACTCTTAATACTGAAAAGAATGTTTACCATTTCGGCTAGCGTGGAAATGAAATATTGCTTTTCTATATTACTCTTAATACTGAAAAGAATGTTTACCATTTCGGCTAGCGTGGAAATGAAATATTGCTTTTCTATATTACTCTTAATACTGAAAAGAATGTTTACCATTTCGGCTAGCGTGGAAATGAAATATTGCTTTTCTATATTACTCTTAATACTGAAAAGAATGTTTACCATTTCGGCTAGCGTGGAAATGAAATATTGCTTTTCTATATTACTCTTAATACTGAAAAGAATGTTTACCATTTCGGCTAGCGTGGAAATGAAATATTGCTTTTCTATATTACTCTTAATACTGAAAAGAATGTTTACCATTTCGGCTAGCGTGGAAATGAAATATTGCTTTTCTATATTACTCTTAATACTGAAAAGAATGTTTACCATTTCGGCTAGCGTGGAAATGAAATATTGCTTTTCTATATTACTCTTAATACTGAAAAGAATGTTTACCATTTCGGCTAGCGTGGAAATGAAATATTGCTTTTCTATATTACTCTTAATACTGAAAAGAATGTTTACCATTTCGGCTAGCGTGGAAATGAAATATTGCTTTTCTATATTACTCTTAATACTGAAAAGAATGTTTACCATTTCGGCTAGCGTGGAAATGAAATATTGCTTTTCTATATTACTCTTAATACTGAAAAGAATGTTTACCATTTCGGCTAGCGTGGAAATGAAATATTGCTTTTCTATATTACTCTTAATACTGAAAAGAATGTTTACCATTTCGGCTAGCGTGGAAATGAAATATTGCTTTTCTATATTACTCTTAATACTGAAAAGAATGTTTACCATTTCGGCTAGCGTGGAAATGAAAATGTAATATGTGAAAACATAATTCCAAAAAATGCTTTGGACAACAAGGACAGTTCTGGTTGAAAACTGCTGATCATTGGAACAAGTAAGCGGTGGTTTTCACAAATCATCCTCAGCAACAAAACGGCAATAGCAGAATCAAAATTCCGTTCCGACACTATTTCAGTATATCACTAAATGCATGTAAAAGTACAACACGACGATTTTGCAGTAGATGGATTTTAAAAGTAGGAAATCATTAAAAGCCTGTGTTATAACTATAAGAAACTGTTACTTAGGTCTCGAAACATAAAAATTGGATCCTTGTTTCCGGATAATATTTGTTTAGCCCAACAAAAATCATTTTCTGCTCTGCTATGAAAATGACTGAGTCAGGTAAAGTGTAGGCGAAGCGCATTCATGGTGTCTGATGACAATGAAACCAAAAGACCAAAATGCACCAAAAGACGCACTTCCGAACGCTTATTTCAACTGTTCTGCCACTTTTCCATGACCTAGCATTTTAAAGCTACGCAATAGTGGAAGTTGTGTGGGTAAGGTTACCATTTTTCAGTACGAAAATATAAATTGTGCTGTTTCATTGTCGGAAACGTCAGTATGTGCATGTACTCAGTGAAGCTTCAGCTTAATGTCCTTCGATCAATAAAGACGTAGTTTCTGAATATCCTTCTATATTTGCATTTTGCCACGTTGTCCTTGCGTAGATATATATTATACGTAGATAGGAGGCTGAGTCGCTATTCTGTTAGGGGTTACTTTGTTTTAGCAAAATTATACTTATCTTCTGAGAACAAACTCCTCTGCCTGAAAGTCGCTTCGTGACCAGGTGGACAGTTCTATTTCCGATATGGTACTAGTTAAATCGCTAATAATATACTCTTCTTGACAAAGCTGATCTGAAGTGACAGATCGACACAAACGTACCTAAGTCAAATTACTACCCTAGATGCAATTCATTAAAAAATTACCTCTGCTTTCAGTTCAAAACGTGTTTAATGTTTCGTGCGAAATAATACTCTCCGTTTGGGAACACAATATGTCAAAATATGTTGTTTTTTTCCCAACATTAACTCTAGTTCAATACACTATTTATTATTCTGTAAGCGTCTAACATACTCTTACGTTGGCACCGTATCATATAATTTTGGAATAAATAAAAAATATTAAACTTAATTTTCTTAATTAATAAATATAAAACAAAGTATTAAACATAATTTTGGGGCTTTCTATTGCTACTTGAGGTAAACTGTAAATGGAAATGTAGCTTACAGTGAATACAGAGGTATTATTCCACGTGGAACTTCAAAATTTTAATTTTAACTGAGTATTGGGACTTAATGCACAACAACACTCCATCTGAGGTTTATTTGTACCAATGTTTCTTCTTGTTCTTCATTCATAAAATATGTTTAGAGTTCCTCTGAACTTTTCTTATCTCAGGACTAACAACTAGCTAGACAAATACGTTGGATGAATAATCAAGAGTAGTGAATCTATTTCTCAAGCTTTGAGCATTTGAGCAGTGTTGATAAAAAAAGACGTTGCCTGGCTCCACTATAATTTTTATCAAGGTTAAACCTTAAGTATTACTCAATTCTATGGTCACTTGTTCTATTCTATTGGTAAGTGAAAGAAAAGACCATTGTCTAAGGATCAGGAAATTTTATGCACATCGTCTTCGTGTTGGCTAAAGCAGATAGTCTATCCCAAGTAGCACATGACGTAGCAAAGACGTTGCAGACTGGTTCGAGAGGTTGCAAAGTGGTCGTAGTAACGTCGTTGCTACGTCATGTGCTACGTGGGTATAGTATGGTGTAGCCCAGACGTAAAGAAGCATCCAAATCCCGATTATGCCGAATCCCTTGTATGGAATTAGGACTTTTGTTTCCTTTATTTGATCAAAACAGAAACTAATATCATACTTGTATAACACCCGGTATCCCAACATACCATGTCACCTTCATGAAGATCGTTAGTCTCATATTACAAACTCTTATCCTTTCATTTTATGCTGGAAATTTGTATATTGGCAGACCTGTATATCTTCTCAACACGCGCAACTTTGAAAGCATCCCTGCGCAAACTTTGCCATTCCGAGCAAATATTCAAACAGAATGATGTTCTACTAAAATGATATTTTCTTTTCTAGTCCTTTTCGTTTGCAACCAACACATCACTATAACGAATGCCAAGGTTACAGCGCATTCACAGCGAAGGCTAAATATTTAAAAAATTAAACTTTCTGCCAAGAAGACTCCTTTGTTAGAGATATAATAAGCGTATTCGTTCATTTTTATCACTATTGTTTACGACCGTGCTTTAAAACTGCTATGTTTTTGAACCGCTTTATTTTAAACGAAGATGTTTTATATCACGATATTTTAGACCTGCGATTTTTTTTAATTTCTTTCTTTTCTCCCACGATGTTTTGATCGGAGACGTTTTTTCCTTGCTTTCGTTTTCGTCCACGGTGATTTTGGCCCATTATTTTCGCCTGTAACCTCGCTCAGTTGTGATAGGCTATAAAACGTGGGTAATGAAATTCAATGTGATAGCAGTCAGTAATGAGAATGGTCGTCATTCGTGGCTGCACAGCACCATTCACTGAATTTCTGTCGATAGCAAGTAATTTTTATTGATATGGCAATAACGTCAGCTACCTAAGTACACCTGTGACGTTTCAAGCAAATGTCACGCAAACGTGACATTTCAAACAAATTTCAATGTCATAAGCAAAATCGTAAACAATTAGAGAACATGTTTGCCATTTATGCAGGAAAGAGCAGTTGAAAATACGTTCATCGTAAAGGGTTGATCGCAGCAGGTGGTGGAAAGGACCCGTGCAGATAAAGTTCATTCTTCATTAATGTAACATTTTGGAGCACTTAACTCCCTTGCATTGGGGGAATAATATTGTTTCTTAAAAGCGTTGCACAGTCCTCTACTGTATATTCCATTGTAAACAGTTTAAAATGCATCGCTGTGGATTGTTCCAAGTAAAAATGGCTTATAATAAATTAAGCAGTGACCCCGCCAAATTGTGATCATTGGTTATTCAAAAGCATTTCCAAAATTCCGTCTGGTTTCTCTCTCGTACAAATGTGGCAATTGTGCGCATTTAGCCTTCCATTAAAATAACGATGTGCCTTGTAGTCCATAAGACATTTGACTGGCAGTCGTACTATTTTCCATCTGTTGAAAAATCCAGTTTGACAATTGATGATGCCTCTTTAAATCGGTTGCTTTCAGATCATGTGCGTGTTGGATTTTTTAAATAGTTCCGTACGAAATGGCCAGCTGTTCTATATTGTTACAGCATTACTTGTCGGGGGAAAAATAACTATCCTGGCAATACAAATTTTCGTTATATAGTTTGATTTAATTCGTTTTATTTGGTTTTGACAGTATAGGTGAGTGCTATTTGTCTGAGGAATTAAATGCTTTCATGAAAGTCCTTTCTAAGGGAAAATGACTTGTATGCATGTCATAAATGGTAAAAGCCACGAAAATACCCATATAGAAAACCCGTTCATCTGGAATCGAACCTAAGCGATCTTATGTTCTTGTGAGAGTTCTCATTCTATAGAAATTTCATGTATTTTTTGGGAATTTCTGCGAAACCCTTCTCATTCTAGAGTCTATACTTTTTGAATTACTGATTTTTTTTTCACTTCTTGTTATTTTTTAGGTCACCAGTTATTAGTTAATTTGTGATAAATGTTTTTTTATAAATTTTAGAACTAAATGAATATCAAAGAAACGCTTTAACCACAATGATAAGAATCTGTACTCACCATCCACAATAAGACTCCCGTTCACATACCAAGAAATAATGGGTAGAGGATCTGCACGTACCCCACAAATGATCATGTGGTCACTGCTTTCTCTCCCAGTCTGATCATCAGGTGTATTCATGAAGGTAATTGAGACTGCAAAAAAAAATATACACATGATAAGTAAAATACGATTACCATTATCAAAGCCTAATTTATAGCTACATTGGAGATGCTAAAAAGTAGGCAATATTTTAGCATCTGCAATGTTAGCACAGAATTCTACTTTTCCCTCAAAAAACAAAGAACACGGGCCCTGGATTTCAAACATCTTCGAAAAAGGGCTTAGCCTAGGGCTCTGGCAATAATTTAAGATTTCAGAGATATTTTCCAGAAATATAAGTTTTTTTTTTTTTTTTTTTAATTTTTTTTTTATTTATCAATCAAAATGATACTTCATACTGTATTCCAGAATTTTACATTATAACGATAGTATTCCAGATGTTTTTCAAATATTAGGTATACTTATGAGTGTAAACTTTAATCTATTTTAATTTATTTAAATTACTCCTTTTTATGACAATTTAATTTTTTCTATATTCTGTATTAGATGTAGCAAAGATACCAAACTTGTGATGAGACAGGTATGTTTTACCCCAAATTTCGTGTCATTTCTTTTTCGTTTCTTACCATTTGGTTTTCTTGATATTATGCTTGGTGTGCTTAATTATAGAGAGACAGGTCTTAGTTTTTCTTTGTTAATTACATGGATAACCTTCAAATCAACAGAATTGCACGATACCTTAAGAGACAATACTTCCTTGATTAAACTTCGAGTACGCAGACATTTGTTTAATTCATAGCGAACGGGAAAAATGCTAAATCAAGGAGTTAAATTTCAGTGACCTACATATACGGTAAGAAAAATCAAACATGATATAAACAATAAAACTGCATCTTTTATAAAAAAAAAGTCATCTATGGTATCATATTTAATAGAATAAGGTTACATCCCTATAAAATTCCAATATCAGAAAAAGGAGTATAGAATTATTCACGCAGTTAACATGGTACGAAAACACCCATGATAATGAACAGGCTTGACAGTGAACACAGGACGTGACAATGAACAATACAGGATTTGGCAATGAACACAGAAATTGACAATGAATAAAACAGAGCTTGCCAAATGAATTTGAATTTCTTTAATATATGCTTCGATTCTATTGTATGCAAAATATTGCTTAACTGCTATCTACAGCTGCCAATTTTAGTACCCCAATAATGACACAAGAACGCATTCGAAATTTTATTTCACTAAATGTGTGGCACAGCCTAATAAATAATATTTTTGGTCTTTTCTGTTTATTAAAAATAATATCAACTTTCAGTGTGAACTTGTATCAACAAGATAGAACTGCCTCGCAACTTGCGAATCATGTGCGAGATATGTTCAGTTGTTGAAATCAGGATATTTAATTGACAGAAATGGACATGTCCCATAGCCCGGAAGATGTCTTGATCTTACCCCACATCATTTCTTCTTGGCTTTTTGAAAAATGAAGTTTATGGTGATAACTTGACTATTTCAAACACATAATCACGCGAGAAATTTTCAACATTGTACAATGTTCTTGCCAGAGTATGGACCAAATTCAAAATTTCGCAGAATTTTGTAGAATGCAATGCAAAGATTGGAGATAAATAATTGTTTTAATTAATGTTTGTTTAAGCTTTTAAATTGGGGACATTCACAATTAATATGTATATGATACTTATATAAACCATGTGTATAATACACTATCATGTATATTATACACATGCATGCACACTATATATATCAAAACACGTATAATATACACTATAATACATACTATATATGCCTTAATAGAAAATGCACTTTATATTCAATTCTGAGCAAACAGTATAGACGCTATTTTTTCCTCATTCTCCGTTGCAGACCTTTATGTTTTGAACCGAAGCTGATTATCCTTATTACGTTTGTCATGCTGTTAATAGTTCACATGACGAAACATATTAATTGTGTTTGATATTTTTTGAGTGACTAAATCAAGAAAAAGTACTTTAGGAAAGTTTCGTATACTATATATTTGAAAACAATTTCAGGAACTTTTATCATTCTTTCTTGAAGACCATGTTTATGATTACCGATTTACTAAATTAATGATAACTATTTAATCAAACAATAATAAACTGGTGAAACATTTCAACGGAGTAATAAGCACAAACAAGGAAAAAATATCTCTAAATGTAATTATTTAAGGAAGTTTAGTCCAGTATTAAGAAAGCATTGCCGTTACAGCGGCAAGCAAAGTAGAATTTGTAATGCTTGGTGGAAAGAAAAGTTGTCTTTATTCTTTCGATTAGTCAGTACAATCTCTTCTCGTTCACCGCCGTAATAACAATGATTTGATTGCGTAGGATAGCCTCTAGGTTCGAATGAACCTAGAGTCAAAGATATATTTTTGCTGATTATTACAATGAAGTTGCTCATTTAATTGCCATTAAATTATTCAAATTTGTTTTCCTCAAGTAAACTTTGAACATGTTTCAAAAATTTAAAACAAGTACTATTTAGCATCATGCTTTCATTATATTAAATTATGTTCCTATATATACCTAAAAGTAAGTATTTGAATTAACATAACTCGCCGAATCACAAACATTAAAGGAATTAAATCGACAAGAATAAACGTAGTATTCAGAAATTTTGCAGGTTTCGAAGGTTTAAATATAGAATATTTCCAGCTGTTGAAGTGCAAATAACGAAAGAGAAGCCAGCGGTAAGATACGATAAAGTTATAGCATTAAGAGGAAGGAAGTAAAGCTACTGGCGCCGTATACTGACAGAAATTTAAAACAGCTGTGCAATAATTTCCGTAAAAGATGAGGATAAAGACAAATTGGAATTGAGAATGTTAACTTGAACTGAAAGAAAATTATTATGGGAAACACATCTAGAAAATCTAATTCGCTAACGGAAGATGTTTTCTGAATAATTTGGCTACAGAACAATGTTAAACACGATTTTCTGATCAACAGTGTTAAGCAATAGAGGATTTATATTTGTTTTTCTCTAATATATGCTTCATGCTCTTTAGCGCGAAATTTCAAGACTGTCTTTGGTTAACTAATGTAAATTAAGCCACACTGGTAAGGAAACTTGTATGTATCTCAGAATTTCATATCCTAAAAGGCGTCTTTATTTATAAAATGCTGCTTGTTATGGCTTTAATTCCTCCACTAATTGTATATAGTAATTTAAGAAAGTAAGTAAAATATAGTAATTTTAACAAAAATATTATTTAAGACAATGCAGTAACTATAGTATACTATTTAAAATATGTAATGTATAAAGTAATTTTCATAAAAATAGGACTTAACATCGTGCTTTCATTATGTTATTTTATACTCCTATCTACCGTATATACTTTTAATGCAAAAATGATACCCAAATTTAAGGGCTTGCGTTATACGGATTGGATTGGATTATTCAATTACGGCAAATCATACGAGGGCTATCTGCCTAAAGGGAGGGATGCCTTTGTGGAGGACTTTCTAAGGGAAACTCTCTCGTATACACTATACACATGGGGAAAACCACGAAAACGCCCATGCAGCCAGCCCGTTCTCGGGATTCGAACCTCGGACCGAACTACCAGTGTTCAGCGTCTTTACCGCTCGGCCGCTGGTGGGTTGACATAGAAATGATTGATATAAAAATAAATAAAAGATTAGCATAGAACATTTAGTTTTCTACATGTACCTAAAAGCTGTTTATTTAAAAGAAAAGACATACTTTATGAACTTAAAAATTTTAGTTATCGGATAACATGAAAAATTCTTCCTATTCGTCTTCTGTTATATCTTCAGGTACATTATCGAATTCTGTTTCATCTTCACCATCACTGTTACTCTGATCAATAAATAAGTTATTAACTTCCATTCCATCTATTTTGTTAGATTTACTACATCTTTTAAAAGACTTTTAAATTTTTTGGAGTTTAATTCCATTCTATGCAAATATTACCCATTCACACGCAATTTATAGATTGGCATGAAACCTTAGGTCTCCTTTTGTTAATGCTTGTTCACTTCTAACATCCACGAGTTCCACTGGAGTTTTAAATTTTCTCTGAATTGTTTATTGATGCATACATCTAATAGCTGAGCTGTTCCGTTAATCCGCCAATAATAACTGCAATATCTGTATTATAATCATTTAGACAATTTCTCTGTATTATCCATAACAAATATATCTCAAAGTGATCTGTATATGTCTCAAACTAAAATACGTTTTGGATTTCTTAATGCAAAAGGAAGCTTTTGCCAAATATTTCTTATCCACAGTTTCACACCATTTTCCTCCTTCCATCTTTTCTCATGAACATAAATGAAAGCATCATTTGAGAAATTATATTTCAGTATCGTCATTCTTTTAAAAATAACCTTGGTGCTTTATTTTGTAACGGCCGCTGAGGAGGAAAGTATATGGTGAGGTGAGAGTTTTCGTGACCTGTGATTTTTAAATGAATTGTTTTTGTTCCTTTCACATTATTGCATTATTTCCTAACATATGAAACATTACAAGAACTTCATTGATATTTCCAATGTGTTACAGTAAATTATTTGTTTGCTAACGAGGTCAATAACATACTTCTGGAAACGTATCAATTTGTTCTCCAAACTTTTCTGAATACTTTAGAAGCTTTTTTTCGTATAACTAGCTTATTCCGAGTCACAAATCCACTACAATAACTCAAAGTTTTTTTTAAAGTTTTCAATTTCATTTGCATTCTTTCGTTTTGCCCACTTCATTCAAATTCATTCACTTCATCCAATTCATTGCCCACTTCTTCAGGTAGGTCACAGGTGACGGAGGACGGGGGCGCCTGGTGTCTAACATAGGTAAGCAGGCATCTGTCCCGCGTCCTCCCTTATTTAGAAGCAACTACTCCCCGGAGCCACAGAAAGCTCCACCGAGAGTTTATTGTAATTTAAATCATAGAGGTTACAGTGTCATACTGGAGCGGTTTTAGCTTTACATAGGTGATGGAATAACATAATGCTGTGATTGTACATAAATGCATATAAATATAATAGAAGAATAACAGAGAGAGAGAGGGAATAACAGAGAGAGAGGGAATAACATAGGAGAATAACAGAGAGAGAAGGGAGGAGAAAAGATGACAGTAATGAAATGAAGGAAGAGTAGAGGAGAGAGGAGACGTGAAGAAAGAGCATGTGGCCATACACTAGCAAAAATAATAGCAGTTACGCATATATTAATACTCGGCATTAACACGATAACACACATAAACAGTACATTCTGATTTGGGAGACATACCTTTGATATCTAAGTATATGAACAATATACGTTACAGAGGCAAATAATACTGCAGAAGTGGTATATATACACGCTATTTACTAACAGACGTAAATAAAACTGCTAATATATAGAATATGTAAAACGTTAAGGAAAAAAAGGAAAAGAAAGAAATTTGTGCAACACACCGATGCGGTACTTACAATACTTAAAAATGCACAAGACTTGAGAAGATACACGATATTTACAGATACGCTGATGCTAATAACTATACAAGTACACATAAATGAAAGCATCATTTGAGAAATTATATTTCAGTATCGTCATTCTTTTTAAAAATAACCTTGTTGCTTTAAAATTTTATACTGGCCGCTGAGGAGAAAAGTATATGGTGAGGTGAGATTTTTCGTGACCTGTGATTTTTAAGTGAATTATTTTTGTTCCTTTCACATTATTGTATTATTTCCTAACATATGAAACATTACAAGAACTTCATCCATATTTCCAATGTTTGACAGTAAATTATTTGTTTGCTATCGTGGTCAATAACATTCTTCTAGAAGCTTATCAATTTGTTGTCCAAACTTTCCTAAAAACGCAAATACGTAATACAATCGCTAACACATATACACATGCGCAAATACATGATATTTACAAATATACTGGCACTAATACTTACAAGTGCATGATACTTACAAAAAAAAAAAGCAGATTCGCAATACAAAAGCTACGCAATTACACAAATACGCTAATACAGATACATTAAAAGCAGATACACAAATGCTGACATATTCATATGCTTACAAAAACGCTGATAGTGTTGTGTTTACAGTTGCATCAAATATATAATTGTATAGAAATCAGAAATAGAAGGATAGTAGCTATGTATATTGTTATATAAATTCCTATTATGTAAATAATATTATGCTATTATAGAAATGCTGGTGTTGTTGATTATTTTTGTAATACACCGATACAAGTGCTTGCAATACAATACTTACAGGTGCCCAATACTGGAGTAAATGCATGATTTGTACAGATACGCTGATATTAATATCTACAGGTACAGAGTTCTACAGAAGCAAATACACAACACAATCGAAAATATGCAAATACAAGATATTTACAAATCTGCTGTCACTAGCACTAACTGATGCATGATACTTACAAAAACAGATTCGCATTACAAACGCAAATACGCAGTTACACATATACAATATGCAGATACACATACTCTTTATAAAGCAAAGCCACAAGTGCCGACAGGTGTACGTATTTACGAAAATGCTGACACTGAGAACAGGAGGACAATAGCCATGCATGTTGGTTGGTATATAAAATTTCCAATACTAAAATATGCTATTATTGAAATGCTGATGATATTGAAACATCAAAATAGTGTTATTCTTGCAGTACACCGATACAGGTGCTTGCAGTACAAAGCTTACATATGCTGGCGCAAATACATAAATACACAATATTTACAGGTACGCTGACAAGTACACTTACAAGTACACGATACAAACGCAGATACGCAAATACACAAGGGCAAATACGCAAACACATATACACATTAAAAAACAAATACAAAAACACTGACAAATGCGCATGCTTACAAGTACGCAAACATTGTTTTGTTTGCAGCGTCATCTCATATATGTTATTTATAAGAAATAGGGGACAAAGAGATGATGAAGTACAGTTCAAAACTATCGACTAGTTGTAGTACAATAGCAAGAGTTTCCCCCTTTTTTTTTTATCGTCCAAGACAAAACATTCCTATTTCTTGTTATAATTAATCCATTCTGGAGATCTTCTAGGACACAGTTTGCTACACTCAAATATAGGACAGGCCATTTTATTACTCCTTTATGCAAAGCATATTCATTCTCTGACATATTAATTATTGTAATTTAATTTTTCCTCCACTCACGTATGAAGCTTTAACCAACAACAAACATCCATGATTCAGCATTATTTGCATTTTATTTCGCAAATTAAATGACTTTGTGTTTCAAACCAGCACTGTGTTTGTTTTATTTGGCAAAAATCTCATTTACTACTAAAAGAAACTCTATATCAACTGGATTTCAACTAAGAAAATGAGATTTACTAAAGCCTTCAATGTTAACTTCAAAATCACGGTTTCAAATGACTTGACAAAGAGAAAACATTTAACTCTAAATTTTCGAATGAAGGGATAAATAAGATAAGAACAACGCATATGCATCTTTTAGGTTTCTTCGTAAGGAAAATGGTGCGTTTTATACGGGGCATATACCTAAATTTTTTTTTAAAAATGCAGTTTGAAAGTATAGGTGCGCGTTATATACCCGTGTGCATTATACGCCGGAATATACTGTAACTTAAACATTATTTACGTTTTAAGTCACGTAATTATTTGAACCCATATATTTAAATAAATTTACAACACTATATATAAAATGGGATTTTTGCAAATCAAATAAGCAATTATTTGTCAGAAAATACTTGAATGAAATACGTATTTCAGTATAAAATGTTTCAGCAGGAGTTGCACAACCATTGCTTTTAGAATAACATAGTACATACACGCCTATAACATGTTCTATACTTTTTAGGTTACTGATGTTTCCATAGGAATTATTATAACTCTACAAAATTTATTGAAGTACTGAATCTGTTGAAATTGGGCACAAACTAGATATACATTTCTTAACTCGAAATATCCATGCATTTCTTCCAAATATCTTTACGACTGCATAAATATTTTTATTAGATATGCCAAGATATGCTCGTGTTATTCATATAAATAACAGTCAACAGAAAGGAAAAATAATGGAGTTAGATAACAGAGAAAATGTAATAAGACATTCTAGCAGGATAACCGAGCGCATCAGAAGCATGATATTTCTGTCTGGGGATTTAATCACGAAGAAGATTCTTTTAGTTTCCAATAAGAAACATATTTTATGAGTGTCTATAAAGCGTGTAAAATTTGTACTCCTTATACTTACTAACATTTTACAATTTCATATTTTCTTTAAAACTGATTTGTTTCGAATTCATGTGCAGTTTTGATTTCATTTCTGATATAGCAGACTAGAATCTAATTTATTTCGAAAGTAATCTGATCTATCGCCTTTCGTATATGGTTTATATTAGTTGTGCGATAATTTATGAATTTCCTCCTTTTATGCTTACTGTATTTCTATTTATAAACTATATGAATAGAATGAAAATAAATTAAATGCTCAAAAGCAACGAACATTTTTAAAAGCATTCTTTAAATTTTCATAAATAAAAAATAAGAAATAGTTTATTATAAATTATAGTGGTTGACTTGCTTTACGAACCTAAGCTACTTCTAAGCTTTTAACGGATGTAAAGCGAATCATCACTGTGTCTGTAACAACTGCAGAGATTTGAAAAGTTTAAAATAACCGGAATTTGTAAAAAATGCACTCCCCGTGCCTATAGAAATCAACCACTACTTGTGGCGATGCAACTAAAATAGCAGTCAAATTTTAATTAAAACGTGAACTAGTAGTCTAAGAATACACAACTGGACTTAAATCGGAGATGGCTCAAAATTCTAACTGGAGTGATAATTCAAATATCGGCAGCAAATAACGCAAAGCTGAATAACGACAAACTTTACCGAGATGTAAGTTAACTAAAATAACATGTCCTCAGTCCCATAATTCAAAAATCCAAGCTTAAGTAATCTCTAATTTATTTATATTTCTGGGGAGGAAACGGATAAGAGAAGTTATAGTAAAGGTCTGAAATTATAAATAATTGGTTAATGCAAAATAATAGTAACCCTGCAATATGATAAACATTATATACCATTGCTAAATTTGTTAGCACATCATTAATGTGTATATTTGCTGAATCTCTTACTGTATCCGTTACAGTGACAGAATAATGTAAGTTTTAGATTATAAAGTAAATTTGATGTACATGCTCATCTAAAATACAGATTGGAAAGTGTATTTAGTACATATCAATATAATCATCATACATGAAAGTAATCATAATATATATCAATGTAATACAATCAACGTAATCATTTGTATAAATAATAAGGGTTTAATAGAGTGGTATTGACATACTTAGCGATTATGTATTATCAGAAAATATAATCGTCACCTAATTTCACTCAGGCTATAAACTATCATATAATTTAATAATTTAAATGCTACGTTAGAGTTATCTATGTTGCATATTTTAAACTGAGAACACATACTGATAATTTCTTGTTTTTCCGCAGGCTAACCGCAGGCGACAGTGAGTTGCAATAAGTGGAACGCATCTGACAGGTCTACGAGCATATAGACCAATCTGCCCTAAGCGTCTGCACACGGTCTGCCTTGAAATTGTCGTACCAGTGGCTGAAGAGAGCTGACGAGACAGGTCTGAGGCTGTGCTCCGCCTGTTTCTTTTGGCAGTAACTTCCAAATACCGGTCCTCATTCGGCGTTGTAACTCTGGGGTGACCTGTGCTGTAACGTCTACTCACACTACCATCATCTTGGAATCGTTGCCAATGCCTGGAGATGACACTTTGGGCAATTCCAAGTTCGTCTGATACTTCCAGTTGGGTACGCAAACATTTTCATTCATAGCTAAAGAAAGTTGTAATTTAATATCCTGAAAATGTCATGTTTATGACCTATGTCTTAGAATATGTGAAGATACCGACTCTCAATTGTCTTCAGGACTTTATCAATTAACATTCTGAGGATATTTGCGCTGCTTTGTCTAAAGAAGAGCCGCTGTCAACCATTCTCAGAATATTCATTCTCAACACCTCTAGCGAATAAGGATTGTAAAAGTAATTCCATGATATACTAGAGAGCTCAGAGGTTGTGTTAGGTGGATATTACAGGATGACTCTTGGATGTAATAAGTTTGAGAAATGAAAAGGCACAAAGATGATGGGAATTTGGATGTGATACTAAATACTCAGAACTATGTATTTGGGAAGTTTAGAGATAATCTGAAGACATGTGAGACAGTGAGTAACATATTTAGGATATTTCGTTCAGGGTTTTACAGTATGTGGCTTTATTTATCTCTTCCACGCAGTATGAAAGGAAAACTGTATTATTACTCTGATTATTATAAAATATCTGATTACTATTACATATATAAAGGAAATCAAATGCTTAAAACATAAAGCAAAGTAATTTTCTGAATCTTCCTTCAGTAATCGGAATCATCCTTACATTCCACCTAATATTTTCGTATGGCAAATGCACAATAAAAACCGGAAAACAGTTAAGCATAAATTTTGAAATTTTCATTTCGACCATTTTTAACTCTGAATGACAACTTTTACTTTAGTATGAATGTACTGAAAAATTATCGAAAATAATAAAATTTTAAAAAATGACACAACTGAAAGGTGGAATATTTACAGAGCAAAATAGCATGAAAGACATTCTAAGAACAATATAAAAATCGGTGTATTTTCTCGAATCTCATAACTCCTTGAAGAAACTTTTTATTTCTAGTTCTAAAGATTATTCATATCACGTGATATTTAGTTTTTTATTTATTACCATTTTTCGCACACTTATATCAGGCATAAATACTTTCTCATTTCTCGTCCTTATTTCTGCACGAAAGATTTCAAAACGGATGTGAAAAATAAAGAAAACTCCAGGTCATTTATCTTCTACGTTCCAGAAAATAATCCGGGCAAGTGTTTAAAGTTTTACGGAGTTTTCTAGGCAGCAAAAACTGACTTCAAAAATATTTGCAATGGTGAAAGATTATTCTTCGCTTATATACTTTTTCTAAATCTGCTCGCATCCAAGAACAGAAGAACGTGAATTGTATGACTCTATCCATTCGTACTGAGTCATGACCGTTATACCAACATCTTAAAAAAGAATTCAGCTTTATTAAAAGAGATTAAAGTGCGTTTTATGTTCTTAAAAACATAGGATATTTTACCCTATGTCTGAAGAAAAGTCAGCTATATTTGGAAAAAAATTCTTTTTTTATTTCATTTATTATATTTTTTAGGGAAACATGCTTATATCTAATTCAAATTTTATTTACCTTGAAAGAATCATCAAATGAGAATAAAAAACGTTTGTTTACTCTTCACTTCTACCAAATATTTCTAATACGATTTTTAAAGATTCCTAAAAGTGTATGATCCGTTAATTCGGCGGAATGTCGTCTAAAAGAGACTAGAAGAGTGATAAATAAATCGTATCATCAGAAGACCATATTTGTTGGAATGACATTGAATTTTAGTTCAATGGCCTAGCTTCAGGAACTATTCGAGATTTGTAAATATCATATGCTTTTATACATAGTAAACAAGCGTACAGATACATTTCACAAAAAAAAATTGGACAGTTCTATATCTCCCGTTCGATTGTCGAAATTTAACCTGCGTTTTTCGTGTCTCGAAAGCGCGACTTAGGATATATATTAGATTTATATATAGTATTGTTCTAACATAAGTATACCGACACAAACGCGTCATTTTTCTGAAATGACATACCGAGTTTTTTTCAATATTTCGATTCTACGACTCAAATTACGCCAAAGTACCAAGTTTTGTAAAAATCGCACGAGTAGTTTTTAAAAAATTAACTCTCAAAATTTTAGCTCCTCCATGCTAATTGAATTTCGTATATATTTATTAATATCACTTTTTTATTAAACTTATTTGATTCTTCTTTTGACATTTTGAAATTTAGGTTCATTGCAAATAAAATTCGCCCATTTTATAAATTTGTATTTTTAAATAATTTTTATAGATTTTTTGAAAACATTTTGTATTATAACCTGTAAAATGTTTACCGCCAAATTTTATTCAAAATTTCCAAAGCTACACGTGAATTTACATATTAGCGAAGTTTCGAAATTTGGCATATTTGTTATAAGCGACAAGAAAGACAAATGTGGTTTAAGTACTTTGTTAAAATTATTTTAAAATATGAACGATGACCTTTTTTACGCTCGTGTACAACGAAAAAAGCAATGTTATATATAAATCTAGTATATATATCTTAAGTTTCAAGACATGGAAAACGCATGTTAAATTTCGACAATCTATCCAGTAGAACGGGAGATATAGAACTGTCCTTTTTTTTGTGCAATGTGTACATGTAATTGTAAGTAGAAGCTTGTGACAGATTTCTGCAGACCATACTAGACTGATAATAGTATAAACAAATCACAAAGTATAATGAAGAATTAAATAGAGTCTCGTACTCCAGCACCTTGCTTTTAGTATAAATACGGCTGCCGCTTCTTCCTTCGTTGCAGAAATCTTTTTTCCTGATAAAGAGGTGCCTGTAAATTTTTACCCTCGAAATCGGGAGAGATTTTAATTAAAATCTAAGCCAAACACAAGTTTGTAGCTTTGCCTATATGTAAGGTTAAAATATATTTTTTTATTTGAGTCTTAACTGAGCAAAATGCCACAGCTTGCGCAACAAATTAACCACAGCTACTTGCGAGAATTTAAGTTAACATTACAGAAATTTAAATTCAAATGTAAGTAACGTAACCTGAGAATATACATAAAATGAACTATTTATGTTAGCTCAAAATTGTTAGCATTGGTTATTTTAAACGTCTGCTAGCAAAATATTAAAGCTGAAAAACAATTTACGCAGAACTGGTGATAATATATAACAGCAAAATGAGGCTGTCAGGAGCTCTAATCTAAACATTGAAAACCCTCATCTTAGATCCACAATCATTAAATAAACAATCTTACGTTCTAAGTGTGTTTTCATAGAATTATCAATGTGCAATTAAAAATTAATTCGTGAAAGATAATATAACAAAACAGAGGTAGAAATGGAAAGGAATTTAGTTGCTGCTGCCAAATTTTTCGATGTAGTATGTGCTAATGGGCTGTGCAGAAACATTGTTATTAAAATGATTCACAGATGATGAAATATTCATTAAATGGATCAAAATGTTCAAGCAAATGTATTTTTATTATTTTCGATAACTCATTTTTTTTTAAATCTGCAAAATCAATATTTATTTTTGAATTTGTGAGCGCAAGCATATTTGCTTAATATGTATTACTCATAATAAATAATATCGGAAAATCTTTGAAAGAAATCTTATGACACTATGTTGAAACCTAGATGCTGATATTTTGAAAGTCTCTTCTAATTACAGAATACAATATTGTGCAAAGTGAAGAATTCAATAAGTCCATAAAAGAAAGTGAATCATTTATCCGCATGAGCAAGCATTTAGTAAAAATTTCAGAATATATTTTTGACTAATTAAATAAGTTACAATGTGGCAAAATATTAGCAATTTAAAAAATGCTTCATTAATTGTTTGAAATTCATCCTATGCATCAATGTTTGACTGCCAAATTTGACACAGAAAATGTTGTTGCTTTTATTATTAGTCTTATGTTTGCACACCATAACATCTATAAATTGTTCTTACCTTCATCGTACAAAATTTGACACAGAAAATGTTGTTGCTTTTATTATTAGTCTTATGTTTGCACACCATAACATCTATAAATTGTTCTTACCTTCATCGTACAAAATTTGACACAGAAAATGTTGTTGCTTTTATTATTAGTCTTATGTTTGCACACCATAACATCTATAAATTGTTCTTACCTTCATCGTACAAAATTTGACACAGAAAATGTTGTTGCTTTTATTATTAGTCTTATGTTTGCACACCATAACATCTATAAATTGTTCTTACCTTCATCGTACAAAATTTGACACAGAAAATGTTGTTGCTTTTATTATTAGTCTTATGTTTGCACACCATAACATCTCTAAATTGTTCTTACCTTCATCGTACAAAATTTGACACAGAAAATGTTGTTGCTTTTATTATTAGTCTTATGTTTGCACACCATAACATCTATAAATTGTTCTTACCTTCATCGTACAAAATTTGACACAGAAAATGTTGTTGCTTTTATTATTAGTCTTATGTTTGCACACCATAACATCTCTAAATTGTTCTTACCTTCATCGTACAAAATTTGACACAGAAAATGTTGTTGCTTTTATTATTAGTCTTATGTTTGCACACCATAACATCTATAAATTGTTCTTACCTTCATCGTACAAAATTTGACACAGAAAATGTTGTTGCTTTTATTATTAGTCTTATGTTTGCACACCATAACATCTCTAAATTGTTCTTACCTTCATCGTACAAAATTTGACACAGAAAATGTTGTTGCTTTTATTATTAGTCTTATGTTTGCACACCATAACATCTCTAAATTGTTCTTACCTTCATCGTACAAAATTTGACACAGAAAATGTTGTTGCTTTTATTATTAGTCTTATGTTTGCACACCATAACATCTATAAATTGTTCTTACCTTCATCGTACAAAATTTGACACAGAAAATGTTGTTGCTTTTATTATTAGTCTTATGTTTGCACACCATAACATCTATAAATTGTTCTTACCTTCATCGTACAAAATTTGACACAGAAAATGTTGTTGCTTTTATTATTAGTCTTATGTTTGCACACCATAACATCTATAAATTGTTCTTACCTTCATCGTACAAAATTTGACACAGAAAATGTTGTTGCTTTTATTATTAGTCTTATGTTTGCACACCATAACATCTCTAAATTGTTCTTACCTTCATCGTACAAAATTTGACACAGAAAATGTTGTTGCTTTTATTATTAGTCTTATGTTTGCACACCATAACATCTATAAATTGTTCTTACCTTCATCGTACAAAATTTTGTGTGACGTCTTAAATGTGGAATTCAGAGTTATACTCTCAAACGATATGGACAGAAAAATGATCATGTTCACATAAACACACTTCTGTGCAACACCGTCATATGGACTAATCAATTAGTTGCTAAATCAACTGTTCTAAGTTCTTACCCTGATTAAGCACTTTCGGGAGTTTCTCAAAATGTAGCTTCTGATACTTTAGGTGTCTAGCGAAACCTTTTAGTATCATCCTTTCATTATAAAGGAGTTTGCAGACTACCCCATTTTAACTTTTCTTTAACGAGTGGATATTTTTAATTATTTAAAATGTGACAATTCAAAGCATAGCTTTTACAGTATTATCCTAAACTGAGCATAAGAATGTATCCTATATGCTCCCAAAATTTACTTCTCTAAGAGAATAGTGTTTAGGTGCATTACACATAAAATAGTTCTTTCCTCTAGAAGCCAGTGTGACAAATTGATCATTTATTTGCTTCGGGTGAAATTTGTTTTCTCTTTAAGTTTATTTAAAGGTAATGAAATAGTTTCTGGTGGTCTCTTGCAGAAAATTAGCAGAACAAAATGAAAGTTTTCTGCTAACATGAAAGTTAGCAGAAAAGTATGACAAACAATGAACAGTAATAAGATTGTGGACTTGTATTCTAGATGTCAAAGTAATTAGTCAAAAGAGAAAATTCAATAAGCAGACATTCCAGGTATAATATTTGAATAATCAGAAAGTGTTCTTGAAATAACAAATTTATAAAATAGCTTTCAAGTTTATTTAGCTTTTTTTCTTTTATTTATTATAAGTTCTGTTTATAATATTTAAAAGGTTATGCTCTTCCTGTTTCAAAATTTAGAGGTAAAATAAGATATTATTTCCTAATTGTATGTATAATTAATTTTAAATTTCGTAGACGTAAAGTTATTAATAAGCCTCTATACTAATATAATAATAACACTATTAATAAAATGCTCTACTCAAGTATTATTGGTTTTAACCCTAACGGCATGAATGCGATCATCCATTATGCAATATCGTAACCCATAATCCTATTTAATAGAGCGACTACTTTACGTAAGACCCAAATTGTCTGGAATACTGGATGACCTTCTTAAAAGCTGTCACTGCATTCGTATCGACTGTTCGTGGCTTAAAATTGTTACAGGCAAGCAGACAACTGATTTGTGTAAAGCATTTACTAACCGGTACGGATAAAAGACTGATATGTTAACTTTGAAATCTAATAATCTATTTATAGAAACTAATCGAATTTCCATGTGGCTATTTATGTGGAACAACGCAATATTGTTGAACAATTGTGCCTTCTTACAAAATGACAGAATATAACCCATTGGAATACTCAAAAAAACAGATTGTTTCCTTTCCTTTATTCCCATTTTCTTTGCTCACCTTTCATGATATTGAAATGCACATTTACTGTAATTTAAGTAAACGATTTTTAAACTTTATTTTATTCAATCTAAGAATATAAATAAATAACACATGCATACATCATTTGCATATGAAAAATAAATCTGAACACAATTTTCTGAAACGTAATTGAACATTTTAATTTTTCATTAGCATTCAACTCTTCCTACTTCAGTTATGACAAGACTGCGAATGAATCTATAATATAACACGATAAAACAATGTGTCAGTGATTTTGGTGATGGTTTGTGTTGCATAAAGCATTGTATAAAGCTTAAGATTTTTATGTTCAATGATTTAACCAGAAAACTCGCCGGTATAGAAGAACTGCATTATTACTGGCAATATATTTGGTTTCGAGTTAAACAGACTCAGAGGTTTTAAAGAAATGTATTGCTTCTGTGCGAATTAAATTACTTTTGCCTATTAAAAAACTGTTTTTTGTCATTCAGCAAAACATAAGATATTTCTTTTTTCTTTCAAATTTCTGTTATTAATTAATAAACTAGGGGTTAAAAATCAATAAAAGTAAATTAACTTCGGTTACCATTAATTACTAACTGGGTCCGTGAAGTTATATTAGCTGGATTCATTAAAAACATCTATATAGATAAAAAAGAGAGTCCGTTTGTTTCTCTGCGTGTAATTCATACATATTTACGATTTTAATTTGATCATGATGAAATTCCCCATTCCTGATCTTCAAATCTTCAAAGCAAGAGGGAGATCGATGCTTACATAAGATTGCCAAAAACCACGCCATGGAGTCCACCCTGAAGGCGAAAGATAGAAAGTTGCGCTCACGTCACCCATAATTATGTTTACTCCACCAATAGATTTCCGCTATCAATGAGAGCCATTACATGCTAAGCTAGGAATTTATTATTACTTTTTACAAAAAAGAAGTATGAATACTTTACAAAATTTCAATTTTGAATTCTCGTCACCTATCGTAAGTTCATGTTGCCGATGCTATGTTTTCCTTAATAGTTCTTAGTGGAACCGTTAGATGGCGCCATGTTCGTTATTCTTTAGAAAAATGTGGATCTTTCGTAAAGAGTGTAGAACCATCAAAGCAGAATGTATGTGCAACCTCTATCAGTTTTCCGCAAAAATTTCAAAACAAATGAAGAAATCGGCCAAAAGGAAGGGTTATTTTCAAAAAGCTCATGTCACCCCCCTCACCCCCCAAAAAAGAATATAGGGCATAACAATGCAGATACAGTAGTTCGGTACTATGCGGTTTCGAGGGCCGTAAAAAATCGTCAAACTATTGTTGATGCCAATGCTGCCAAAAATAATTGCGGCAACCCTAATAATTGCGGAAAGAAAGGAAGTATAATAGTAAATAACTAAGATTGACGTTTTAATTCAATGAAAGGTTAATTTCATATAATACTTTTTATTATTATAATTTATATTAAAAAGGCTGAACATGATTGAATGGAAGCAAAAGAGTAAATAGCTATTTCAAATCATTATTATAATTTATATAAAAATTGCTAAACATAACTGAATGGATGCCTGCATCGCTATTTCGCAACCGACTTATCGCTAAAGCATAATTTCATCTCGTGGATTGTTCAAACGTAATTTTCTATAATGAATGATGCCTTTTCTTTGAAAATATTCTCGGTAAAGTGCAGAATCGCTCACTTATTTGTTCGCCGCTTTTTACAAGGGTAAAAACAATTGGATTTTTGCCAATTTTCTTTTACTTTTTAAGTGAAAATAGGTCGATGTGTACATAGATAAAGTCAAGGGTGTGCGCAGTGCCGTTTTTGTGCAATTCTGGGATTTTTTTTTTTTTTTTTTAAATGAAAATAGGTCGATGTGCACATGGATACCGAGTATGTGCAGTTTTTAAAAGCGCGTCAAGCAGTGGATTATTCTGCACTTTACCCAAAATTCTATTGCCGGCTTTTCGTCATGGGCCAAATTGTTAAATTCATAGGATATCAAATAAATAAATAAATCAAGAAAGGATTTAAAAATTAAACTATTATTTCAATGGCGTCTTAAGAAATATAGAACTATATAAACTTACGCAATCTGAAATCAGCGCGTATGCTGGATTTGGCGCGCTGTTAAATTTCGAGATTACTTAAATTTTCCATAATTAACATCGAACCAAGATAAGAGGAAAAGAACTGTCTGTCTGAGATTTCGATAAAACTATTCCCATCCCACTAAACGATACCTTTTCATTCTGCGTAAAACCCGGGGAACGCCGGATATGTCAGCTAGGTTTTACATATGAGCCAATGGAAAAACCTAAAACGTATTAACTGCTGGCTTATTCAATAAAATAAATTAAATCATTATTTTTGCAGATTCATTTAAGGGTTTCATATAAATATGTCTTTTTAATGAAAAATAAAGGTGAAATCATGTCGTCTCATTTTGTTGCAGAAATGCTTGGCAGTTAAGTGACGTAACTATTGAATTTAGGAACAGCTGAATTGCAGATTTTTATCCTCCCTGTCGTTCCATCTAGATTAGAGGCCTTTCTATGGTTTAAAAGCCTTTTTATACGATCAAAGTTATTATCTTTAAAAAATTTATGTGTTAAACAATATTATGTTTTTACATTAAGACAACTGAATAATTACAAATCCTCAAATTAAAAATGAAATAATTCTTCGCTGAGATACAGAAACAATTAAGTATTAAATATTTGATTAATTAACTACTGTAGTGTCATAAATGCTCATAAATATCATAAATCGAATGTATTAATATAAATTAAATATATCTTAAGTTTTATAAATTACTTAGACTGTTCAACAAATTAAGGGTTATATTTACTAATTAATAATTTGTCTTTGTTGCAAACATGCAATTGTGTAAAAGAACTAATTGACGCCTGCATTTACACTGTTAAAGAACTTCGTGAAGGGGAATGGCAATATTTTCGGCATACGTAAGTGAACCGTCTAGAAAATTACACTGCGATAGTGTAAGATTACTCATTATTTATAAATAGTATATGATTGATGTAAGGAAAAGCAAATGCATAATGAGAATACTTGTATTTCAATTATATTACATCGTCTAACAGTGCTCTTTACTAACTCCATGGAAACATGCTAGTATCAAGCGCGGTTGTGAAAAGCAAAGAATGCAAATAAGAAAAGTGCAAAAACAGAGCAACTATTAATAGGTTAATTATTCTCAAGGTTATAAACTGAGCTATGATTAAAATAAATTACATAAGAATGTTATGTAACGATCTGGCCTCCAGGAGTCCGTTTGTTTGGTTTCATATCAGGAAAGACGAGTAAGTTTTGGATGTGTTGCAAGCACCCGAAAGTGAATGAACAAGAATATTGCAAATAAATGATACTTTCACCATCTGTGTCTATCGCAGAGAGAGGATGTTTCCTGTTACTTAGCACGTCCAAATCGTTAACACGTAGTGGGGGAATTTTGGTAATTGTGAGGATTATGTAAATCCACTTATTAATTTGTCAGTATTTATAAAGGGTGTTAGCTCCTCGTTAAAGGTAAATTCATTATTTGAATGAATCTTATATTACTCTATGTATGTTTAATGTGAAGCTTAAAGAACTACTAAAAATGAGTATTTATTCAGATATGCCATGCTCAGTATATATGTCTTTGATATTGCAGCCTTCATAGTTCTAGATTGTTTTATCAAATTGAACCTCAGTAAATTTGAGACATTGAAGAGAATGTTAAGAATTCAAAGTCCATTGTTCAGTTGTTCTTTATGAAAAAATGCGAATATTATATTCCTAATTTGAACATATCACGAAACTAACAATATAACATAATTTTTTTAAATTATTATCAAGAAAATAAGCATTGCAGCTTGCTATTCGGAAATTTAAATTTTCAAATAGTCGCATTAATGAGATGTAATACTGGATTATATAAGTTAATGAAAATTAAAGAAAGAGATTTATACTGAGGTATTAGAAGCCGTTAAATCCTTTATTAGGAAAAAATAAAGTTTTAAATGTGTCTGACTTATTGGCGATTATGCATGAATCATTTGCAGCAGATTTTAGCAACATTTATATATTGACATTAGCAACATTTATTTAATTAGCAACATTTATATAACAGAAATGTTTAAAATGATTAAGCTGGAGAAATGTGTGAGTTATTCTGAGTTTGGAAAGAGCATATAATTGCCACATGCACACAGTTTTATCATTTTAAGCAAAATGTTCATAATATAGGATGTACAATTTATCACGAGGTTATTTTCTATGTGTAATTAAGATATTGTATTTATATTTAATATAAAAATAATCTGAAGTTGATCTAAAACGTATACTCTCATAATAATAGTATATCTTAACACCTTTTTTATTTACTCATTGAGCATACGTTTAATAACTTTACATCATTTAACGCTATTTAGTGACATATAATTCGCGTATTATGAATGATGAGCTGAAAAAAGGCTCCAAATTATTACTTAATGATAAACTTGAAAGGAAAATGCTTGTTTTGTTCCTAACTGCTTAAATAAAAAGCTTATTATGAACGTAGCGACACTCTTAAACATCATAAGTCATTTATAGCAATTTATCATCGCGTTAATTACCCTTTCACATTAATTAATGTTTGAAAGAGATAAAAGCAGGTGACGAGGTAATTAACATGTACGATGCAAAAGAAGGTTAATCCTTTCAACATGCTAAGATATGTACAAAACTTTGCACTAATTTTCGAAACAATTTCCTAGTAAATTTTGTAAATGACGTATCTGTTCTTTGGTAATTTATATATTACAGCTGAAATAATAACAGATGCATAAATATTATTTCAAGAAATAATTAAACACGAAATCTACATATACGCAACTCTAGCTGATCATAAAGTTAATGCAATATAATTATTTTCGTTAGCTAAAAATTAGCATAAAATTTTAAAATTTGAAAGAATATACATAGATTTCTGAACATTAAAATTTGCTTTATTACCTTATCAATCTGATAATATTAATTTCATATATGTTCACTACTAAAGAAATACGAAAATTAAATTATATCCAAACTGAAATAAAATACATGCTAGTTTCACTTATGTTGGTATTAGCAGCTTCTCTGCCAGCCTTCGTCTGGCTTCTAAATGTACCGCAAAAATGGCTGAAGGGAGCACAAAATGTTAAATTTAAAAACTGCGTAGAATTTTACTCTGCAGAGCATTTTCATAAAAAAAGGTTATTACGTAGAACAAAATTACAATGAAATAAGCAATATCCCTTAATACAAATATTAATTATCTTAATAAATAAATTAACCAACTTCCCTTTGCAAACTCTTAAGAACTCAAATGGTATAAATGTGGTTAAGAACTTTACTTCCTAAAAAATTCACTCAAAACTTTTCAATATCTTAAAAACAGTGAAATGAGCAATAAATAACATACAAGATTACAAAAAATTCCGAAAAGCAAAGTATAATTAATGATATTATATCTTATATCTTCAAGAGAAAAAATTACAATGAAATAAGTTATATACCTTAATACAAATATTAATTATCCTAATTAAAAATTAACCAACTTTCCGTTGAAGAAAAAAAAATCCAAAACTTTTCAATATCTTACAAACAGTAAAATAAGCAAAAAATAACATAAAAGCAACTCAACATAAAATTCCGCGCAGAATTTTACTCTGCAGAACAAATTTATCAAAAAAATCAATAAAAATGTATTATATATATATAAATGAGAATGAAATATGCCAATCTCTTAAAAACTGTGACATAAGAAATACGATGAAAATTGTTGCCAAACCCATATTTCTAAAAGAATGAAACTATTCAAAATGTTTCAATTTCATCAAAAAATCTATCAACAACAATAAGACAGGAAATTTTTTGCCAAAATCACATTTTTAAAGATGTGAGATGTGAGAAGTGTATTCGGAAGCTTCATTTAAAAAAAATTATAAATACGAAATATTATCATTTTTCCAAAATTCGTTTTGTAAAAGCAGTCGCAAGGATGAAAGTTTAACAGAAAAAATCCCGTTGAAAAGGTGTTAAGCTCGCTTTGTTAAATAAATTTGTATTTAATCGATTTATTAAAACACGAAATTTATTTTAAGTTCGTAAAATAGCTAAGTGCCTACGTTTCATGACGATTTGAAAATGGAGTGTGTAGAGTAAAATCTCGCTTTCCTATAGCCTATTATGTCTCAAAATGACGCGATTTCGTCACAAAACATAAAATAAAAAAAGCTCGAATTCGAATTTCAAAAACATCGCTTCGAGGTGCACTAGCTCTTATCTAGATAAACCTATGTACCAAATTTCGTAGGCGTGGGTCTATTAGCTTACGCGCAAGCGCGAACGAGCGACACGCACACACACATACAAACCCTTTCTTTTATTAGATGTAGAAATTGTTAGGAACACGTTGCTTTTGTAATTGTGTTTATTTGATTCTGAAGTAGTAGCATCATAGAAAATGCTGTGAATATTTGTTCTTTTCTACTCTCCTCCCTTTTTTACATGATAACAAACTTGGGAAACAAGACATTATATTACATGACGATTGTGTCAGTATTGAAGCAAACAGTTTTGGTTCTAAATTCGAATACCTCTTTACACATACCATAAAATTTCTCAACACGAATTTAAAATTTAATTTCCCGTATATCACCAACAATAGCATCTATACAGAAATTTAACAGTAGCATCAACTACGCTTAAAAAGTGATGACATACACTTACAGGTGGTAGAGGGCCATTTCTAAGACCTCCTGTATAGAAAATACAGTAACAGACGTTCGTTCCCCAATGGAGTATGGTTATATACACATATCACATATAAGTTGAATTATAGCAATTCTAAATGAGTACAATTTTGGAAAACACTGTATCCATATTTACATGTGCAGACGTATGCTAATCCGTTTCTTAGGCTCGATACTGGCGTCGAAACAGTTGCATGAAAAGGAAAGGCAAAAAGAACATGTATTGGATATGGCTGATTTTATTTATGTCTTTAAGGATGATTAAAAGCTTAAATCAAAAGCTTTAATTTTCTATTTTCTGATAATTAAGTGGATGATTAATTTAAAAGTGTATTAAAAGGTATAACTGAAGAAAGCAATTAGAAACCAAGTAATAGAGGAAATGATGAATTTTTTAATAACTTTTGTTAAATAACATGCATTTTGAAAGAAAATAGTTTAGATTACAGTAGCTTACCTAAACATGCCAACAGCGATTAAGACTCATGCTAAAATAAATCAAGTGGGATTATGCTTATTCGTAAGTGCATTAATGTATTAATAAAGGATCAATTCCCAGACATATCATATAATTTTAAAATTGATGCTCAGGGCAATGGATGTTATCCATACCAACTCTCCCATCTGTCAAAATTCTACATAAATTGGGGAACATAACTGAAATACGTGATGTGCATTTATACACATTATATATATAAAATTCTTTACAAAATATGTATGTACACAGCTATAAAGTCTCCCTCCTAAGTATTGTAATCGCGAAAAATTTCGGGTATCATATTTCAATGAAAATATCCATTTTGATGGCTATCGAATGCAATTTAACGATGTTTTTGCGTGACATCTGCACGTAAAGACTAAGAATGCACGTTAAGAATAACGGACTCTTTTTCTACAAAAAAATTATAAAACTGATTTAAAATGAAATTTTTTTCATAGCATGAGTATAGTGGTATTTCGAGCCATAATGTTGGCTATCAGTAACACTGTTACTTACATGTTGAGAGGACTAAACTGATTTATAAATCTGATTAATTGTACAGAAAAAAAAAGAAACTCAACAGATTTCTTGTTATTTTGTGTATACGTTCAATTATACACTGATTTTATATTGTATATAGAATGTTGAGTTTTACATGTATATGCATATATGTCTGGCGTGATATTTACTTAAAAATTTAGATCTCCACATGACTTTCAATGAAACGTTTGAGTTTGTTTTTTGGATGCTGTATTCTAGCTGCTCTGGTTATTGATATATATTTTTGACTTAAAAACACATTCTTCATAAAATGTCAATTGTTGTTAAAATAAATCTGGGCCACCCAGATCAACTGAATTTGGCAGTTTTATGTTTTTATCCGGATAACTACGAAAAGATGATCGAGTCCCCCAAACTTTACCTTCTCCCTTTATTTTCGTTTGGAGAGTTTCGTTCATGCGAAGATCACGAATGAAATGTGACTTAAACTATATTCTCAAAAGAGGTAGAGAAATGAATATTCCGTGATGGTAATTAATATCACATAACGAATCATTATAAATGCATTGTAATATTTATGATAATAAATCATCATAAATGTGTTACGACCGCAAATGAAAGAGTGTCGTAAAGACCTAGAAGTCCTATTTCAGAAACTAGACTATATTTACATTCTTTCGATCTTTTCTGCAATTAATACGCAAACTCATTTACTCTAAAAAGGTATTTCTCTAATCCTCAACAAAAACGAAAAAGATATAGATTTAAATTAAATATCTTAACTGTCATTTCAAATAATAAAATTTGTATCAATAATCGTAATCGAATCCTTCACACACAACACCACTCAGTAAAATTAAATAAACTGAAAGTTGTTTTTTCAATAATATTCTGAATTATTCGAAGAAATAATTTCGCAAATAATCGTGTATTAGAAACCTTCTAAACAGTATGCTTTCTGAACATAGTTTATTTCTTTCTGAGAAAAGACTTTAATTAATTGCCGTAATATAATGTGAATAACAAAGATCAAGATTTAATGACTAAACGATTTCTTAAATTCAAGGCATAGTTGCGTTCAAATCAAATGCAATAAATGAGTTGCAGAAAGATATTGCGTATATCATCAGCAGCCAAATTTTGCGCCGTCGAAAATCATACTTCTTGACGCCATTAGCTGAAAAACATGTTTTGTTTTAAGAAATGTTTAAAAATATATCCTCGGTAGTAAGACTTAAATGTCTAAATCTTTACTGTCTAAAGTTCGACTGATTCATCAGTTTTGCTGAAGGCTAAAAGCAATCTGCTTATAATGAATGCTGATTATTTCAAGTCTTTTTTAATATTCATATAAAATAATATTAATATCAAGATAACATTAGACGGTGTGTTATATGATAATTTATATCTCATTGTAATTTTGCTCAATAATTATAAATTTTGTTTACTGAAACGTGAGTCGCAGATAAAGGCCTCATGCTGCCTGCGAGCCACTATTTAACAATCATTGGTGCAAATAACTGCATTAATGTTGGGAAAATGTATTTACTCCTAATGGAATGCAGAATTTACTTGTTAGAATTATTTTAAATAGTTATTAATTTTAAACCATTTACGAAATATTCATCAATATAATCTATGCTGCATTAAGGTATTTCCAAAATACCAACAAAAGCATAGATTATTATTAAAAGTATATTTTGTTAAACTAATTCCATAAAATTAATAACACACATCTAAAGAGAAACGCATTTTAACCTATTTTAATACGTTTCGTTAAGAGATTCGCCTTGCTATTTTGGTATACTGCTGAGGACTGCCATTAGTTCTACTCAAGGGAAAAACTACCAGGTGTGAGCTATCAAGACAGTCAGTTCATTATTCATTCGCTTTGTTACTCCTTATCAATTCCCAACCCTTTTGTTAACCCCACCCTCGCTACCATTTACTGATCAATAAAGGCATTTCCTTTGAAAGGCATTCAGAGTTTTAGCCGATCTCATGTTATACGAGATTGTGCGCATTAATATGTGTGTTTAATATAAATACAATGCAAAATTTGCGTGCGCTAAATTTAGTTCTTTTATTCTGAGAATATAAATGTTTATAGAACTATGGTTTTTATTTTTTAATCAAAACTCTCGAAGTTCTGTATGTATGAGGTGTGCGCCAAAATCGATTCTTTTATTTTTCATTTAATCATAAAACAGAGGGAGAAAAACATAAAAAAATAAATATCTATGATTTTACATAATTAGCCATTATTGTGCACATTGTCTTACTATCTATCTGGATTAAGTTAAATGGATAACCTCTGTATTGTATTTTAAATGAAAAACATTTTGGTGGACTACCTGTCCCATTCCAATGTGAAATAATTTTTATCGAATGCTGTATGACGTTTAGCATTATCGTGATGAAATGCTGAGATTGGCTAGTGCTGTCTGATTAAATGCCAGTTCTCTTCTTACTTTATCCAGGTAGTCAGTTGTAGAAGTCAATATTTATTGTTTGAGTTGATTATTCCTTCGACAGCCTACAACATACTTACGAAAATCGCTTTCGGCGTACTGCTCTTCTTTTGAAGTAAAAAAGCACAAGTTTTGCTTCTTGACACAAATTCGATCAACATTTAACATTATGGAACAACATCCATTTCTTATGTTGCAATTTGTTCCATAAAAAGCAATTTGCAATTTGTTCCATAAAAAGGATTAAATTCTATAATAAGATAGCAAACAAGCACATTATGTGCCAACTGTCCATCATAGTACCTTTACTGAAAGTCGCTGTGTAATTCACCGACAGAAATCTGTGAGGATCTCATGTCAGTCGTTCGACTATTTTTCCGTATTAAAATATTCTTTTTCGCTAACAGTTGATTGACGGATACGAATTATACTTTTCAGTTGTTAGGTCCAGAACTTCATCATAAACTTCTGAAAGACGTTCAAAAGTATAATCTAGCACAGATGATTTTACAAATACAATACGTAAAATTTCACCAAGATTCTTGCTTTTGAAAAACAACTAAAATGGTTGTCTTCTTTGAAAGACATCATATATTTAAATCGGCTAAACAAATAAATAAATAGAATACAATGAAATTTGATCAAACGGCATTGAACAAACAAGATATAAATTTCGCATTATTGCTGCAAAAGGCTAAGGCTGTTGAATGTAGGTAATGGGTACCAGGTTCAAATCTTGGTAAATGGATTGGCTGAGTGGGTGTTTTAGTAGTTTTATTCATGTATAATGCGAATACGATGCAGGCTTTCTTAGAAATGTATTTCACGAACACATTCCTTCAGCTAACCCTAGTCTGATTTGCATTAAATTCCTTTAAAAATATTGTTTGGAAAGCTTACGCAAGTTCTTAAAAACTTGATACAGATACGATTGTTTTTTTACGTCTCTGCCGAAGGTTCAAAACATAAAATTAATTGTCGATTATAATCGTGGACTTTGTTTCCATTAACTTTGTTATCCACGATTTTAATGATACTTTTATGCATATTTCTTTACAATTATACATTTTAAATGTTAGTTCACAAATGTTAGTAATCACTTTTATGTCAAGATGCATCGCGAAAAATGCAAATTATCAGTTAAGAACAAACTAAATATCAAATAAAATTATTTGGAAACATGTAACACCGTCTGAAATGTTACATTTTAAGTTTCAATATTTGTAATGTTATTAAGACGATCAGATTTCCATATAACAAACAGTTCATTAAAACGGTTGATAAAAGTAAATATGCAGGAAGATTCCCCCCAAAAATTGATTATAATAAATCTGTTGCTGCAGAAAGAAGAAGGCATTAAAGTAAAACAAACAAAAAAAAAATAAATAAAATAAATAAAAAAATAAAAATTCAAATTAGCCCTAAAAGGCAACAATAATATTTTAAATTATAACTTAAAGTAATATAAGAATCAAAAATACTGAATACGATGAAATAAAATTCATTTACATAGAAATAAACCTTCTTTACATTTCTAACATCTTATTTCACTTTATTAACCTTTATCTCTCTTAGAAACATATAAGATGTCTGTTGTTTCCTTATTGTGACTAATGTCGCTTCTCTGATATCAGAGCAAGTTCACGAAATTCATCCTGGCAAAGAGGCAAGATCACAATGTTTAAAAGAAAGCACTCAGGGACGAGTTCAAGGGTTTTCCACCCCTCTTCTTCTATCACCTCTCGAGAGAACTTTAGTCTCATCTCATATGTAGAGTACCCCCATGCCTTACAAATATTTGATCTATTTTCATTGAATAAACTCTTTCTTATAATAAATATATGTTTAAATTAATATCAATATTTAACTTTCCCTCAACATACAAAAACTACAAACACAATTGACTGTTACATAATAGTGTTCTAAAAGCTAATCGCTGCCAGTTTAAAAAAAATAGTATAAAATAACTGCCGTTTACTGATGCACAATCAGTTAATTTTTCTCACATATATACCAAAGCTTTCGGAAATTATCAAACAATAAATCAGAATACGTTATCTTCGAAAAGCATTTTAGAATGAAATAGCAGTGGCATTGAATTCACACATAACACTGATGAAACTATTAGATTTTAGAAGCAGAGAACAGGATGATCTAGCTATGCTTTCAGAGACGACCTACAAACATTTGACTACTAGTTAGATATGCTTCCCAATACACTACGAAGGTACGTGATAAGAAAAGAGAAAGTTCCTTTCATGATTGTACCCCCCCACACTTAACAAACGACTGGAGAAAAAGGGACCCAGTGGCTAAATTTTAAATGAATTATTATTTATCACATTTTTGCTTGAACGCACTTGTAAAATGTCTTTATTTCGGAGCAGGAAACTTGAACATCCAGCAATACCTCTCCGCGATTCAAACTTCTTCTGACTGCCAGCCACACTTGCTTCCAATTACTCAATGAAGACTTGCGGTAAGGAAGGAGAAATTTCCTTACAATAGCAAAATAATGAATATAAACGAAAGTTAGCAGTCTAGTTATATAAATGAATAGTTTTTTAGGTAATGTAATGAAGAAGTATGTGAAATTAAAAAATAATTGTTTACAAGAAATAGATTCCAGAAAACGTGAGTTCAGAAAATCCATTTTGTTTTATAATATTAGCATTAAGCTACATTTTCGGAAATTCGAAAACTGTTTTTATTATGAGTAGTATTTCTCCCACCTTCTGGGCATGTTTCGTGATGTGGTGGTCTGGGCGCGTAATCCAGAGATCCGTGGTTCGATTTCCGGCAAAGGCATTGCTAATTTTTCATCTTTCATGCTTCCAAAAAAATCCTAATGTCTCTACAGCACTATTGTTTTATTACATACATATGTTATATATATTAATTTTATTATAAGTTTCTTATTTTAATAACAATAACTGTCATAATTAATATATGCTTTAACTAGTGGTCCTTTCAAAGCATCTTATTTACATGAATTTATTTATATTTTATTTACATGCCCTGAATTACCATAGATGTTAAAATTTACTAACATAGCCCTGTTCGACCATTATTAACGATCTTTTCGCAATTCTTAAATTATAAATACCTTTAGTGGTATATAAATTGTATATTTCAAGTATATCGCCTTCGTGTTTACCCATTTTTATCCAAGAGTGCAAATATCTTTTAGCTGATTTTTTTTCCTTTAAATTATTTCATATAACACAGAAGTTCTGTATATAAAATAAATTTCAGCATTGCGTCAAATATAGTCCTTCATAAAAATAATCCTTCGGCGACCTCAGCGAGACGAATTAGTGGCTGAATTCCAAAACGTTTGTCGCCCTTGGCGAGGGTCCAATACCGTGCTTATAGTTTTAGAAAACTCTAATCTCTTTGACATTTTCTTGATCTCACGTAAAAGCTTTATTTTTATACAAGTTAACTGAAAATGCATGAAACTACTCAGGGCATTTTGATAGAGCGATTTTTTATAATAAAACCAAACACTAAGGTACTGTCGCTGGGAAAAAATACCAAAATGCTTCTTTCGTTTTCCAAAACATGAGAATTCGATATATATAAACAATCTAACATGTTGAGACCGTTAGCGAGTTCTTCGTATGCATGTTGCTGCTCATTCAAATCGATAGGTTCGGTGAATCTTTGACTACGTAATCTTAATTCTGGTAGATCTTGATTTAGAGATGATACAAATACAGAATTCTTTATACACATTTCTTCCAAGGACGAAGAAAAAGGTACTGTGTTTTCGGAGCCATTGGATAATAGTCAACTCACTACAGAAACACAGCCAATACAATGGCTAGGTTCTTCATGCATTTAGGAATGTTCAAAGTAAACTTATGCCCTCCATTGCTATTTTTTTTCATTTTTTACACTAATAATTTTGTATACCAAATACGATAGGTATTTCCCTTCCTTTTATTTACACTATCTTCATTACTAAACCGGTAAATGAATTAAAATTTTGTAAAAATGACATTAATTTATGCATTATTGAATAATGAAAAGTGTTATCATTAAACTGCAATCATAATTTTCAACGAGAATTTAAACATAACTCTCTCGTCATCAATTACGAAACCAATGTTAAGCGTTTCAAATTGTGTAAATAAATTAAAAATGAGTAAAAATTCCGTGCCAGAGCTAAATGAGGTCACTTGTTAACATTTAACTACTGTTCTGATATCTCACAGATACCTGTTTCCCTAAACGCGATACTGTTTTCTCATTTTCAAAGGGGAAAAGAATTTCGAAAGAAAATCTGTCAACATTGAATTCCATTTCAAACGTTGGAACCTCCAGTTGAAGTACGCATACTGTAAAGAAACTGTAAATAACGAACTTATTGGCGATACTAAATCTATTAATTATTAGATTATAATTAAATTATTTTTTATACAGAAGGTAGCATGCAGGTAAGTGAATTAGAAAGTATATTATAGTGTCTATCTTTTAAGAGTTTATAATTATCTATTTTATTATTTATATTATGCTATATAATGCATTACATGTAATATTTTATTTTTCTTATGTAGATATCTACCATTATCTGGAATTTTAATTCAATGTCCCTGTTAAATTGTAAAGCGAGTTAAGGCTTTATTTTGAATTAATATGACGAAGCCTTACGAAGAATCAAATAACCTTTTTATTGAACTCTTGAAATTAATAGAACGCACTGATAGTGCTATAGATGAAACTTCGTCACCTGCGGGTATTTAAAATAGTATGAAACTAAACGTAATGGAGTTAGAGACTACACACAGGATGGTCTACATAGGCTGGTTCAAATATTTAATGCCGTGCACTTGAAGTCGGCTAGTAAGATAGCAGAAGCCGTAATAAACTTAGACCAAACTGGCGACAGTATGAAACTGCAATATGATTCTGCCAGAAGCTCTTACTATAAATCATTCAAATCCTCAGCTTTAATATTTTAAAACTAAATTGTAATCTAATGAGGACGGCGGAAAGAAGAAATTATAATAAACATTCAAGTTACAATAACTGGTTAAATAACATAAAATCCTATATTTATGTCTCGCGGAATTTCTCCCAAACCTTGGAATAGACTACCTACAAAATGAAGATATTAAAGATCGAAAATGTATTACAGTTTTCTCTTTGCAGACACCAAATATTATCCAGAATTAGATGAAAATTGCTGGACGTAATTAGTAATCAACGAATTTTAAAATGAATGCAAACTATAAAAAGGTATAATAAGGCCAGAATTCTTAACCCCTATCGATTTTGCTACGAATTTCAAGGGCATATAATCAAAATTACCTCTAGGGATACTTAGTATTCATCGGCTACATAAAAATGCATTAAGTTCTACTTTGTAAGAAAAAAAAAAAAAAAAAAAAGAGTTCCTGTTGCTTGCGTTAATGATCGAAAATACAAAATCATATTTCTTAATAATACCAGGTTATTTTTCCCATAATAAAAAAAGCAAATGTTACAAACGTTCAGAAATGCCTGTTTGACACGAGTCTTTCCTTTCGTGCGATAAAGCAATACATCTTTTAACATAAATCTTTAAAAAAGCACTTATGACATTAAATATTCAATTATTCATAAGGCTAAAATCATTGCAATGAAATCATCTGATTAACCCGAGGTATTAACATTAAAAAAAATACTTCTAGGTTTAATGAAAGAAAAATGTACTAAACGTTCACTGAGAATAATACTAATTTGTAGAGTTTGATTTAAATATATCCCTTCAATTTTCCCAAGAATCCCAAGAAAATTTTAAATGAAACGATTTTCCCAATATTTGTACAGAAAACAATTATTGCTCATAGTCTTTCAAATTGAAATTGAATTTAACAACTGCTATTGTAATCAAATATTTAAAGCAATTAAAATAATTATCATGTTGTTGAAAAATCAAACCTCAAGTAACTTTTTATGAAATTTTCCTAACTAAATTCACACAAATATAATTTTTCCCTAACTGACAAAGAACATTTTCGAATTTTTCTTATATCCAGACAGATTATAATTCCAATTATTATGGGTATTTATACGTATACTGTAATTTTTAAATGTATTACACCTGTTTAAAATAATTGCGATAAACGAAAATGTAAAAACTATCTAGTTTCCATTACAAACGAAATAAAAATAAACGATAACTCAAATATTGAGATATTACAAATATTCGGTTGAGTTATAAGCCTAGTTAACACGTGTATTTGGAATCCTGCTATGTTTCGATTTTTTAGTCCTCTGCTACTTATTTCATTAAGAAGACCGCATTGGTTTAAAAATAAGTATTCTTTCATCTCTATGCAATAATAGATATTATCTGCAAATGGTCCATACACAAATTAGGCGTGACATTCTAACTGTAATCTGATGCAGTTTTCATTGCATAGCCTATTAAATTAAAACCTCTATTTTAAATGAAATATACTTTGTAACGATTATGTTAATTTATCTAACAGTTAAATTTTGAGTTAAAGTTCCTTTCCTGTCTTCCTGAATTTTAATTTCCGGCCAGAACAAAGTTTTAGAATCGCGTTTGAATGCAAATGAGGAAAAGTATTTAACCGTGAAGTCCTACTGACTTCTTTAGAGAGAACCAGTGATTCTGACTAGCGCTCGTCTGCCTTTTTAGGTTACTCTCTCTTAAGCTATTATTCGGCCGTACTTGGGCCCTTGATAGTTTCGCCGTTATTTAGAGTTAAGGGGCCACCTCTGTTAGAATTTTGATAGCTTCGGCTATATCGTTTTAGTTAAGATTAGCTAAGTTTAATTTCTTAGTTTTTGAGTTCAAACCGGAGTGGAGGCTTTATTGTAAACTCCAAGGAGGAGCTCTGTAAAATTAATTTGGAATAATAAAGGGTTTTTAAAACTTCTCAAGTTTTATTTATTGCCTCACGAACTCGAGCGATTATTCGCTCACCAGTTCTTAAGATTCTTCAACTTTAACTGTAACTTAAAATTACACAGCACAGAATCTTATAACTTCACAATTTAATGATATACCTTCATAAATCCAGTCATAGAAAACTATAGAAATTGTCATAAATTGCCATAATTTGCTGCTTTACAATTTTTCAGTTTTATATGAGTTTATTCATTATGCATTAGAGATACTGCTATAATCTGGAGTTAAAATTATGAAACAGTTCAAAATATAACCAAATCTTTATATGTGGTACTAAAATATTTCGAAAAAGATGAAAATTAGCAGTATGTACTCTACCAAAATTCAAGCTGCGTCAAATTGATTGAATTACATTCAGATTATTCACGAATCAATGTTGACTATGCATGCAATATTTGTATTTTAATTTAATCGACTTCAAAATTACCGGTAACTTCTAGTATTTTCTTCTTTTCTTTGCCCAAAATTTTCAATTAAACGGCAAATTGCGTTTTCTAGAACGCGTAAACCCTGTTCTACAATGCTGAATTCCGCTGTTTTTACCATTTATTTTACTTGGGAAAACCGTGTATACGGAATATAGTTTTTAGCTACCTTCCAGCTTCACAAATCTCGATTAATTCTGAAATTTCTGTAGTCTTAATTAAATTTCTATCTGGCCTTCTTTTCATTTGGGAGTTTACATTTATCTTACATTTTACGTTGACATGTAGCTGATACATTGTTTTGTTGATATTTCTCATAATGGTAAATCCTCATGTTAAACTAATTGACTTCTTTCTTTAATAAAAATTAAAAAAACAGCTTACATAACTGAAGTCTAATAAAATAAATATCTTCTAAAACATTCCAGATGTTTCCGTAATACGCATATGCAGGGTGTTTCAAACGTATAGGAAAAGAAAACACTGAATACCTTTTGAACAGAAAAATATTTTTATTTCAAATTTTCATGATTTACACATGGGAATAAAGGAAATATGAGGTCCGGTGGTGCAGTGGCTAGAGCATCGCGCAGCAGCACCACACATCCGGGGTTTGAAACCCGGGTTGGGCAAGGTCGATTCAGCTTTTCATCCCTTGATTTCCATCACTTGAGTCAATAAAATGAGTACCAAATTCACTTGGGGTCTAAACACTGGGGGTCCTGCGACCAAGCTGACCACTTGTTCTGGGCATATGCTTACGCACCCCGGGCCCAACGTCAGGAAATCAGATTTCAGGAACTGCAGGCCTTGGCCCATTAGGATTGTTACGCCACTGAGTTTAATTTTATAAAGGCAATTAAAATATGAGTTTCTCAAAATGTTTGCCATATGAGGTGAATTCAAAATGAAGTGTCTGCCCGAAATTCACGATAACCTCCTTGAGTTGATTTATTAGAGTCGACCTTGGCACACTTGCTATCGCTGATTTCAGCTCTTCTATGGTTTTTTGTTGATCTCTTTATACTTAATATTTAATATAGCTCTTCAAAAAGAAGCATTGTAGCGACAAGTCAGGACTATAGGGGCCAAAAATGTCCGTCGCCAAAGCGGTTACGAAAGCCTCGTGCGATGACACGATTTTCATTAGTGACGCCTGAGCAAGCCCATATGACGTCTCCTGTTAAATATGGAAGAGATCCATCCTGCTGAAACCATATGTCTTTAATCCAGTGCTCAAGAAAGGAATCAGAAACGAACCTAGTTCTAAGAATTCACTGTCTGGTCAAAACCAATGAGTACACAAAATGGTAGCACACAATTATCACCACGCAGCGACCTTTTCTGGCTGAAGACGATTGATAACAACAAATCTTAGCTTCTTGCTGCGCCGAATTTTGACGAATGCAATAGCCACCCAAACAGAAGTGTGCCTCACCGAAAAAAAAACTATATTAGCACATTTAAAACTAGTGTCGACCATTTAGCACATGGTGCTAGTGAACTTGAGTCTTTTTTTCAATAGCATCTAGGGCAAGATATTGTCCTACTGTATTTTTTAAGGGAAATGGCAAGATCTTTGCAGGCTAATCTTCATTCTGTGGTTGCACTGACGTTACATTCTTGAGCCAAGTGTCGAGTTGGTGGCTCTTTCTTTTATTATTGTTTTGGCCGCGTAATATATATTTTGTCATCAAACACTGAACTATTCGTTCAAAATGCTCTTAATATGCTTAAAGATGGCTTTGGCCTATTTGTAAACTCACTAGACCACTTCTTGAGTATTTTACCGGTCTCTGGTCTAAATGATATAAGGTTTTGACTAAAAAAAACACACTCTTCGATTAAATATCAATACCTTTTGGCGAAACCAAAATATTAAAATATTCATCGAAATTAAGCAGAGTCCAAAAATAAGTTTCCTTTGGTTCCCTGCGTGTGCGTGTACAATTTCGCATTACTAGCTCCATCTGTTAAAGATTTTATTCAGCTAAAAGTTTCACTATATCCTACAAAGCACCTTCTAAATTAGTTGACACATTTGAATTTGATTCACTTAATTATTTCTATAAAACCTTCCTAAATAATCTTCACTAACACAAAATACTTAAGAATAATACCAATTAAAGAAAATTCAAAACTCATATCGTAGCATTAAAAAGAGTAGGGAAGGAATAAATATTTACCAATAAGTTGAAATTTCCTGTTTCGTGGAATAATAATATTGTGATAATAATCTAAATGAAATTTAAAATACACGAAATTAAATTTAAAAGCCTACAAAATTTAAAAAAAAAGACTAACAAAAAGCCTAAACACATGTCTAAAAAAACATTCAATTGAATTCCAAAGTATTTCAAAATGTCAAACAACCTGTAAAGCTTGAATCATTTTCCTAACATACAAGTATTCTTTATTTAATTTCCCGCTAAGTATAAACAAAGTTCGATGTGCTTTATATCCGTAACTTCTAATCACAACGCATACAACTGGGACTAGGGCAGAATTAATTTTCACGTTTCTTTCTTCGTAAAACACATTCGTCTACAAATATGTATATTTATGTAAACATTCCCAATTATTTCTGAATGCAATATCATCTTTATATATCATTATTCACAGTGTTACATAATAATTAAATTTCCCCATTGCAGACTAGTTCAAACATAAGAAAAGTAAAGGGGAGACAAATTAACTCTCATAGTAACACAACAGTCTAGCATATAAATTCATTATCCAGAGAACATGGTTTCTATATATATATATATAGGGTAAAAAATATAGGTGTAAAATATAAAAAACAACCTCATCACTAATAACATGTCAACATGATAAAATAACATGAATTTAAAACACGTTAGAACAACAGTGTGACTATGCCCATAATTATCACATTAATGAGCTCACTTTCATTTCTTCGTCTACCTCTCATTTGCATTACGTTATCGAAAAATCATCTTATCTAATTGCATGTCTCTTTCTTTATGCTGGCTCTTTTGCACTGTGAAAGGATGTTTCGTGGCAGTTTTTATATAGTTGCAATAAGTTAACATTCTAATTATGCTTATTTATAATATAAAAAAAGTATTTTGCTAGTGATAGAAACCAGAAAATATGTTTATGTTCAGCATTAAGATAGGTTGCCAAGTGATCTACTAAGTTCAGTTGTACTTAAATTTAACGAATGATTTAGTTCTAAGTAAAATCAGTTCTATGTGCTCAGTTTTTCACAGATGTTAACTTTGTAGCCGGAACTCCAATTAATATGATACTGGGTACTTTAATTAGTATTTAATGTTCATCATTAATGTAACAATTTATTGGTTATTTATTCATCACATTACATTTTATTTAACTTTAACTAATAGTCATTTATTATTTTATTTATTTGTTTTTCCTAAGTTTTTCTAATGGCGTTTTACTTAGGGTTCCTTGTATTCTAATTTTATGTATTATGCACCGATAACGCCAAAAGTATCTCAAAATGCATATAGGATGAGGAAAATGAGTCATATAATTGCAAAAATATTGCTACAGAAAGAGACTGCTACAGAATTCATAACTGCTGAAATGAATTTTTTTCTAAAATTATTACATATATCATGATGTGGATTCGCATCCGATCGGTATCTGGAGATTTGGACCTCATTCAACTTTTGGTGAATTTTTTACGCTTTAGATTTGCATTTATTGCGGAGAGCAAAAGTAATTTAAGGAGTGATTCTCATTCCATTCTAGGGGCAAATAATTAATCCACATGATCTACTAGGCCTACTTTCAAAGACTTAACTCTTTGCAATGAAACTTATGAAAGAGAGTGCGAGATATTTTCCTTTATAATGTCATTTTATATATTTCGATATGCTGCTAGCATTTCCAAAATCAACACTTACGCACAGACATCGACATTTCATGCAGTCTCACAGATCTGAACACTGCAGCTCCAAATATTTTACTTAGACATCTTTTCTATGAAAGGATTTGAAAAAAAATAATAATTTGAACCTAGTAAAAACTTTAAATATAGGTTGATTTCATGATGCTTACATATATTAATTGATAGAGCCAATAGAGTCCTGAGACAAGGGGACAGATAATAATGTTATTCTGCGGTGGACACAAGAAGCGCAGAGACTAAAACGACAGATTCGGGCATTTAGAAAACAGTATCAGATAAAAATATTGACGAAAATATTCGTATCGAAAGGAAGATCTTATATAAAAAAGAACTAGGTGCATATAAGAAAATGATACAGATAGTAAAGCGCCAGAGTAAAATAGGATTCTTTGTTGAGAGTGCAGAATAGTATGGAGGACTTCTTCGTTCGGCTTTGTTCCGAAACACGTAAAACACGTTCGTTTCTTTGTTCCGAGACAGGTAAAACACGTGTCTCGGAAATAATTATGAGAGAAAAAGGTAACACTGATGAGAATAATTTTACGGTTATAACACGCTGCTTTCGAAAAAAAATACTAATTTGAATCTAGTAAAAACTTTAAATATAGGTTGTTCTCCGATTTCATGATGCTTACATATATTAATTGATAGAGCCAATAGAGTCCTGAGACAAGGGGACAGATAATAATGTTATTCTGCGTTGGACACAAGAAGCGCAGAGACTAAAACGACAGATTAGGGCTGACGAAAATATTCGTATCGAAAGGAAGATCTTACATAAAAAAGAACTAGGTGCATATAAGAAAATGATACAGATAGTAAAACGCCAGAGTAAACTAGGATTCTTTGTTGAGAGTGCAGATTAGTATGGAGGACTTCTTCGTTCGGCTTTGTTCCGAAACACGTAAAACACGTTCGTTTCTTTGTTCCGAGACAGGTAAAACACGTGTCTCGGAAATAATTATGAGAGAAAAAGGTAACACTGATGAGAATAATTTTACGGTTATAACACGCTGCTTTCGAAAAAAAATAATAATTTGAACCTAGTAAAAACTTTTAATATAGGTTGTTCTCCGATCTCATGATGCTTACATATATTAATTGATAGAGCCAATAGAGTCCTGAGACAAGGGGACAGATAATAATGTTATTCTGTGGTGAACACAAGAACCGCAGAGACTAAAACGACAGTTTCGAGCATTTAGTAATCAGTATCAGATAAAAATATTGACGAAAATGTTCGTATCGAAATGAAGATCTTATATAAAAAAGAACTAGGTGCATATAAGAAAATGATACAGATAGTAAAACGCCAGAGTAAAATAGGATTCTTTGTTGAGAGTGCAAAATATTATGGAGGACTTCTTCGTTCGGCTTTGTTCCGAAACACGTAAAACACGTCCGTTTTCTTTGTTCCGAGACAGGTAAAACACGTGTCTCGGAAATAATTATGAGAGAAAATGGTAATACTGATGAGAATAATTTTACGGTTATAACACGCTGCTTTTAATAAAATAATTTAAAAAAATTAATTTGTATAATAAGCTGTTTTGAATAATAATAAATAAAGCGTAGCTGGACAAGCAACTATGATAACAAAAACAATTTTTTTAATATAAATAGAATAAATATTTTGTTTTTCCTTTCTATGGGTTACCAGTCTGGCAGCGTTGAGTTGTAGTAGGCAGATGGCTATGCTTCAGATGATTCGCCGTTTAGATTGGTGGAAATCAGCAAAGTGCTTAATAAATTACCTAATCGTAGTGCTCCAAGACCAGATAGGATCACGGTCATTATGGTAAAATTTTTAGTTTGGAAATACTCTGATTTCTTTGTGTTATTACATAATAAATGCCTTGATTTATGGTACGTTCCTAAAATGTGGAACATTTCTAGAGTTTTGTTTATTCTATGGTGGGGCGATCAGACCTATATGTTTGTAAACATTTTGTGCAAAAGTTTGGGTATGTTACTTACAAACAGACTGTACTACGTTTTATAAAAGAATGATTTTGTATCTACAAAATAACACGGATCTACATCAGACCCCTCCATGGAAAATGCCCTTATAATCTTGTCAATATTATTTAGCCCACATAAATCTGAATTCCATGTGCCTGTGGTCTCCTTCGATGTCTCGGGAGCCTTTGACTCTATTAGATGGACATCTTTGATCTCCACCCTTAGAGAGTTTGGGATACCCAAAAATATGTATAAAATTCCTTTTAGTTATTTTAATGAAAGGAAAGGTATTTGCGGATTTAATAAGAATATTTGTATTGAAAGAGTGGTTTACAACGTATGCTGGCAGAGTTCCTGCAGTGGTATGCTGCTCTGGAACACCGTAATTTTCGGATTGTTAAAGAAAGAGTGTCCAAATTGGATACGAATGTTTTGCTATGCTGATGACACTTTATATGTGATTCGCGAAAACTGTTTGGAGAAATTAGAGAAACTATTTCCTTTTCTGCCATAGATCAAAGAATGTGGATTGAAAAGGAAAAGTTGAGATTAAATTTACAAAAAACGAATTTCTTGTTTTACCTAAAGGGTTAAAAACAAACTACACTCCCTAACTAAAATATGAAGATGTTAGAAATAAATGTGTTAAAAGCCTTATATACCTTGGTGTTTTTTCGGTTGTAAACTGACGTTTGTAAAACATTTTAATAATATTTATAAAAAAACTAACTCTATTCTGATGCATTAAAAAAGAACTTCCTGAGCTGAGTCATTAGCACTGAAAAGCAACATTATTATTCCCATTATCTAAGATTTATAAATGGATCAGCTTATATTCGAAAATATACGGTAAATATTTAGAAGCAATTACGGTTAAATTCCATTGTATTGTTATATATTGTACTGTTATATTTACATTTCTTATTTGTTTTGTAAATGAGACATCATAATTGTTTGTCTTTAAAAATGAATTATTTTTAATATATTTGCTGAACTTGCCGCCAAAAGTGCAATAAAAAACCACCAGGCAGAAGCTTTTCGGAAAGCCTTTACGGAAAGGAACAATCATAAAATATGGATTAACAGATTTTTTGACACTCCTTTATGGCCTAGAAAGAAATCTGTTGCTATCTTCCGTTTTGTTACTGGCCATGACTGCCTTTTAAAATACCTACATCGAATGAGCGTTATCCAAATCCCAATTTGTTAAACTGTGCAATCTCCATGAGGAAATGATGGATGTCTCACATTTAAGTCTTTGCCCTGCACTGAATGCTAGATCACTCTGGAAGAGATAATGGGAGACCAGTCATAAAAAATATTTATAAATTATACTTTGGACTGTTTCTTAGTTCCGCTGATCTCTTTTATCTTTGCTTGTTCTGTCTACAGTTGTCTTGGCGCATTCGCTCCAAGTGACAGTGTCGGCCGCCTTCGTTTTGGCTCAGTGTTTTCGCATTTTACTCTGTGCTTCCGGACTATAAGGAGAGTTCTAATGATTAAAATTGTGTGCTAAATAATAAGGAAACTACTAAGCTCAAGAAATTTGTTAGTAACATACGGCAGTATTCAACAAAAGGAGAACTCAATATTGCACATCTAGAGGGTTTTCAGGCTAGTTTAAAAGAACGAGTAACCTCCTTGGAGGAACGTAACATCTCACTAGAAAAGAATATCTTTGAATTAGAAGTAAAACTCGATTCCTTCTTAATGTCACCTCCACTCTCTGGCTTACAAGGCGTTGATTTAGCACGGACAACTGTGGGAGCCACTGATAACTTTAAGGAGTTCCAGGACGCTCACGGGAATTCGGAGTATCAACAGTAAATACTCCTTCTACGAAGGAGAGTTCCAAGAAATCCAAAAGGAATCTCTCGGATGACGTTCTCCTTATTTCAACCAAAGATTCTTCCCGAACATTTAATAGCATTCAGTCTCAGCTGGCAACCGATTTGGAAATTGAATATTTAGCACTCCCCATAAAACAGATCAGACCTACTCGTTCAAATAGAATTTTAATACGTTGAAAAGAAGGGAACATCTGACAACATTGAAACAGGCAATTCAAGAAAAGCATTCTCTGAATACAGCCTTACAAATAAAGGAGCCTAAACCTTTGACAACGAATATTTTGATCTTTGGAGTTTCCACGAAGGTTCAAGCAGTAACAATAGTCCAGGCCTTCCAAAACTTAAAAGAGTCTCATTCGACTAAAATTCACCCCATTTCCCCACAACCGCGTCGCGATCGTAAAAATAATTGGCTTGTAGAATTGGATACAATACACGCTGAGGAGATATTGGTTTTGGTTCCTTATATTTAGGCTTTGTCAGGTGTTACATTCGCAGACACGTACGAATTCAGCGGTGTTTTAATTGCCTAGGTCTGGGACACTCTAGTCGCAATTGTCAGGCTGCTCCTGTTTGTGCTCGTTGTTCTGGTGCACGTGCCAATAGGGATTATAAAGAGCGGGAGCAGTGTGTGAATTGTAAACTCTCAAGTCAACATAGCGGCTCCACTCTTGATATCCTGCATGTTCTAGTACCTGCCCCACATATCGAGAGGCACTAAAAAAGAAAATTCAGCAAGAAGCTTAAAGAATTCAATATGTTACAGCTTGTTTCAAATGACGCTTCTAATACTTTTCTGTGCACTGAAAGTACTATTAATTTTCTACAATTAAACTTACAACGTTTTCGAGCTGCAACTTCTCTAATTTTTCAGACTCTTAAAGAACTCAATATACACGTTGCGTTTTTACAAGAACCTTACATAGTACATGATTCAATTACGGGTCTACCATTCCGCTTTCAAGCTACTTTAAACTACTACTATAAAGACGCTGACACGATCAGCGACACAGCCTCCAAATTATCAGGCTATCTTGGTGGAGACAACTTCACAGTAAAGCACTAGAGTACAGCTCCCGACTTTCCGGAGCTCAGTGCGCTCTCTCGACGATGCACTAACCGCGATACACTACAAGACTCTTTCGGTGCACTCAACGATCCACTGGGCACTCGCTGCCACTCCGCAGGGATTGACTCCTGACGGCGGACCAGCAGGGTTTATACAGCTTTCGGCTTGTGTTTGAGAACATTCTAGGCTAAACCGGTAAGAATTCATTCCAGAAGGTTCTCCATCCGTCCATGGTATAACGCCAATTTTTTCTCCAAATGTGGCAACCCTGCCTTCCCTTGCCGTTTTATGGCAATCCTGAACTTGCTTTGCGGGGAAGCTACCTTACCGCGCTTTGACATTTCGTAACACTTTATATATATATGCTTTCGAAGCACATTAAATTTTGATACTGATAATACATTTTAAGCTGTAATTAAAAATATAAGTGTGAATATGTATGTTTGCTAGTATAGATAGTAATCGTTAACTTACAAGAAGATTGCAATCTAATCTGTCAGAAACAAAAGAGAAATGGTGGCAACTAAATATTTTAGAATCGACTCGATTCATATAACATTATCTTTAAAATATCGCATATTCCGAAGCTCTTGTTAGCTGCTCACATGTTGTTTCCAGGGTACATAGTAAAGATCCCTGAAGTAACATAAATACGATCAACATTTTTATCTTCGAAAGAGAAAGTACTTTATTTCAGAGTAGATCAATATTTTTAACAATTTTTCTACAATTTCTTACAACTATAAATTGTTTTCTTTTATTATTCCTCTTACATGGACAGTTTCTTTGAGTGAAAGAAATACCAAACTGGTATTTTCTTAGAACAGAAAAAAAAATATTTTACGATCGATCGAAACTGAAGCGGTCTGAAAAATAATAGCTAGAGAATATTCGAGAAATTTCTAAAACAAAATTGTTCCTTTTTAGATTATCAACCAAAAAAAAAAGTAAAAAGTAGGATTTGGAAGCCACTTAAGAAAATTGTTCCTTGATGCGTAAATTTTCTAGACTGGGACTTTTTCTCCCGAAAATAGAAAGATCAAATAAAATATTTTAAATCTCAACCAGAAAATTTTGGGAATCCGATTACGAAGTTGAAGGTCTTGAAGTTCCACGTTATAAACTGGTTTTTATTCGCAAACTTAGAATGGTATTTATATAGCAAATATTTGAAAATTCACGTCATGAAATATGTCTGACACCTTATATCTTAACCAAGGAAGCGTTTTGGCACCGCTGATCCTCATTATATGCCGCAGCAGTTTTAAAAGACAGTAATATACAATGGATAAAAAATTAAACCATAATAATTTTTTCTTTAACTGCTTACAGGCTTTTTAACTTTAAAGTTTGTGAATCAAAGGCACTTCTATAATATTTTAAATTTTTTTCTATATCTCTGTGAATCGCCTTAAAATGTTCAATAAAAGTTAGCCTTTTATCAATAATCACTCCAAGACATTCAAAGTGACTTTTAAAATTAATCTTTATACCATTAAATTTCAACTTTGGTTTTCTAGTAGCCTTACCACCCCTAGGAAAGAAAATGGCATTTATTTTTTCATTGTTGAACTCTATATTTTCTTCTCTACTCCAGTTCATAAAATTTTCCTCTAAACCCTTAAAAGTTTTTTCAAGTTTCTCTAAAGAGTCATCATAGACAATAGCCAAAATATCATCTGCAAAGCAGAATAATTCAACACCAGTCATGTTAATAAAAATTTTATTGACAATGAGGTTCCAGAACAGGGGTGCGCTGCAGAAGCCTTGAGGACATCCTCTTTCAATATCGTAAACAAGATGGACAGAATCATTTATATTTTTGAAAACAATCTTCCTATTTTTTAGATAATCTTTAATAATTTCAAATAGTTGTTTTGTGATCCCTATTTTCTTCAGTTCAGATAGCAGGGACGACCAAATAATTGAGTCAAACGCTCTACGGATATCGAAAGAGATCAGGGCAACATGATGTCTTTGCTTCTTATCTTTCAAATGAAATAAAACGTTATATAAGGCCAAATCCGTAGACTTGCCTCGTTGAAAGCCATATTGCCTGTCACTAATATAGTTTATTTCTCTTAATTTGTGTTGAATTCTATTTGTAATTAGTTTGTCTTAAATTTTTGCATAAGTCTTTAAGAGGCAAATAGGTCTATATCCTCCATTACCTTTTGAAATGAGTATCATTTGACCAATTTTCCAAGCATCTGGAAAAACACTCAAATAAAGACATCTATTATATAAAATCAAATGAAATGAAGGAAAGTCCTCAAATAATTTCTTAATAAGCCAATCTCTGATCCTATCTAATCCGGGGGCAGAATGAACTCTTAAACACTTAATCGTATAAGAAATTTCTTCATAGGTAAAAACATCTTCAATTTTGTAATCATCTTCTATATTGACCTCCCTCGCGATACTTAAATCACTATCCTGCTTTCCATATATGACTTCTTCCACAATTTTCCTATAAATCTCCTCCACAGAGGCGACCCCCACTTCCTGTGGCTGTTTCAAAATCATTTGACTTCTTAATCTTCCTTTTGCAGTCCGATAATAATTGCCCTTAGAGATATTTATTTAAATGTTATTAGACCAAAAATTTTATATGGTATTGGCATGTGGGGCTGCCGGGCTGGGGAATTGAGTAGACTGAGAACCAAACTGGATTCATTGCAAAAGAGCTGGCTGCTTGCAATCACAAGGGCTTTCCGTACTGTTTCTACAGAAGTTATTTGCTTACTTGCTGGCATTCCGCCACTCTCAATATTTTATAAATTTTATTATGAAAAATTTTTACTCAGCTATAGTTTTAAAAAGATTTTAACATGTGAAAATGGTGATGTTTTGAATGGTAACGCCTTGACAAGAAAAGATTTTATGAATATACATACAAAAGATTTCAAGGGCATACCGTACGATAAAGATTATATGAATACTAGCATGATTGATATATCCACTGATGGCTCCGAATATGAAGGTGGAACTGGTTGCGCTTTTGTTATTTTTTATTACGGAGTCGAAATCTATACTAGAAAAATACGATTAGAAGGAAATAAATCAGTGTATGAAGCTGAAGCGGTTGCAATTAGAGAGGCACTGCGGTGGAGTTATAAAAACTTAAAACAGTACTTTACAATACATATTTATTCTGATGCTCTCTCGGCCCTACAAGGCTTGGCAAATCCGGAACCAAGCAATAGACTTCTTTTTGATATAAAAAAAAACATTTATAACAAAATAAGAGAGAAAAATGCTATATATTTTCATTGAGTTAAGGCACATATTGGTGTTATCGGGAATGAAAGGGCGGATATGCTAGCTAAAGAGGCTGCCCTGGGAGAGGGTGATATTTATGAGGCCATTAATGATTCCAAAGAATTACCTTGAGAAGAATGAAAGCAAGTATAATTGAGAAATGGGCTCGGGAATGGAATGGTTCAAATAAAAATAAGGGTTACTTGAGGATTTTGACCATAAAAAGAAAAATGGATCTATTTAATAATATAGATACTATTCAAGTTATCACGGATCATGGTAGATTCCCGGCCTATTTAAAACGATTTAATCTCCAGGGCAGTGATCAATGCTTGGCTTGTGGGAAGTACGGAAATGCAGCTCATTTTATGGAAGAATGTAAACTGACCGAGAGTGTGAGGACGAGATTTGGAAAAATAAATGAACAAAATGTAACTGAAAAAAGAAAATTCTTGAATAGCTATGCAACAGAAATTATGAAGATTGTGAATGAAAATAAGACTATCATAGGAATAGGACTTTAAATATTTTAATCTTTTATTTATTTATTAATTTTATTATTATTATTATTATTTTGTTGTTGTTTTTCTGCGTCGGGTGTGCTGCGTTAACCATGAGGCCGATTACTGTCGGCCAGGAGGGTTGCAGTATACTCGTAAACTAAACTAAACTGTTTACAGGCAAACTTAGAAATGGCTTTACATGGAATCAATTAGCTATTAAGAGGGAATTGATAAACCACGTTTCGGACTATCTGAGATCTGTCTTAAAACAAATTAGCGTGGAATTGTAAATATTATTCTTTAATATTAATATCATTTAAAAATTCGTGTCTTAATTTTTATTAACGTTTATTTTCCGCTCATCTTCTATGGGTTTAATTACAGAAATTAATTTAACTATCGGTTTAAAATGCTTAAATATATTCAAAGACGAAATAAATTTCATAGAACAGCTAATCCTGAAATAAAGGGGGTATATAAGGTATTTCTCCCTCTTTCTTAGCATCCCTTTCTAGTGTAGTGGTCAGTATGTTGGGCGAGTATTCCAGAGGCCTGTAGTTCGATTCCCGGCGAAGGCGTTGTTCATTTTTCACTTCTAATGCTTCCAAAAAATACCTAACATCTCTACAATAAAGTGAATAAACGTAGAAAGAAGAGAGTCAAGCAGGCATGTACCTAGACTGGAGCTAATCTTATAAGGTATTTCTCCCGCTTTCCTAGCGTGCCTTCGTGGTGTAGTGGTTCTGCACGCTGAGCCGGTATTCAGAGGTCCATGGTTCGATTCCTGGCGAAGGAGATTGCTCATTTTTCATCTCTCTGCCTTTTCCAATTAACCTAATGCGTCTACAGTCTCTAAATGTGGTAATACTAATTATATAAAATTTCGATCTCTGTATTTATTACCTATATTTTAAGAGTATGTTAATTACGACCAGCTCATTCTAAAAAGACAAATATGTCTAGAGAGGAATCCTCTACATCTTTTAAATATACGAAAAAATTTGGTTTATTGTTTACGGATACGCATGATCTATTTTACTTATTTTCGGACGGCATTTCTAATGAATTTTGATTCCTCATTTATGATTGGCACTCCTAAATTACAAACGGCATGCCTTCCAGTGAGTTGTTGGGCAGTGAAGCACATACAGCTAAACATAAATGAGCAAAACTAAACGGGTTTTGAGACTTTTAAGTATTCTTATTGTATGAAATGAAACATCAATAAAATTTTAAAATTTAATAATGAATTCCTAAACAAACTATTTCTTTATAATATTTACATTATTTCATGCAGAATAAATTTCAGTTTTGATTTAATACGTATTACTCAGGACAAAATTAGGTATAATGAAAAACAAAGATTGCATTTGTCAGCAGAAGGACTAGAATGAAAAGCAATTCCTAAGCCCCCATTGGAATTCCTTTGCTGTGTACAAGCTCTTTGATGAGAATGATCCCCTGTTTACTCTACAGAAATAATACCAGAGAATTGAGGTTGATGAGTTGTTCCTCGTTGGTCTTTTGGGAATCGTTGTAATCTGGTTTGCGTTGGTTCTTCGATAACTTTGATGCATTTCTTGTGATTCGATCTGTCCTTTCTTCTGTTTCTGTATTGGTGTCTGTCACTGATAAATTAATCTCAGCCATTGGATTCTGTAATATGACATTACTTATCCTTTTTTTTCCTCCGAGTTCTCTATTTTTCACCAAATTACAGTTAAAATCAAATTTCCTTCAGTCACAGGTAAAACACAATTTCCTTAAATTCTTTGGAAGGATTCTTTAAATAAGCAGTTTTATTTGAGAAAGTTATGTTTTAAAAAAATGTTTTGTTTATGGCATACTATTTGAATTTTAGGGAATTTAACTTCGGTCGTTATATATGTTACCCGGAATGTATGAAAGCCGGTATTCTTAAAATACCTGGGCATTTTATAGTATGTCGAAAACTGGCCGGCGGTGTAAAAAATAATTGACATTTATACATTCTCTAGGCATTCGATAGAATGCTAAACCTAGAAAATATGAAATACATTTATGTTTCGTTTCGAATATCCATATGTTTAATACATTTTTTCTTAATCCATATATTTAATATATTCATTTCACAATTCCGTCCCTTTCATATATTTTCATACATTTTTTTTTTTTTTTTTTTTTTGCAGTACGAGTAGTCATAAATTTTGCTTTGTAAAGCTTTCGTTTTTACGTATCTAAATTAAAAGTTTTTTTAATGGATCTCTTCATTATTTGACAAAATATCACTTATATTTTTGAGGAATTGCACGTATATTAATTAATAAACTTAGCCAGACCTTTCTCCATAGAAAGGCTCGATAAAGTAGAAAGGCTCGATAAAGTATGCACTTTGCCTAAAAGGTATCTACAGTGCCTAAGTAAGTATATCATACAGTGCCTAAGTAAAGCGTATTATACAGTGCCTAAGTAAGAATATCATACAGTGCCTAAGTAAAGCGTATTATACAGTGCCTAAGTAAAGTGTATTTGCCTAAAAATGCCAAGCATTCTGTAGAATGCCTAGGTATCGTTTCATACATTGTCGTTAACATATACAGCATTTCCGTCTTCCACTCTGAACCTAGCAGTAGCCTGATAAAATCAATTAATACAGTTTTTGTACTGTCATAAGCGAATACGTAAATGTGATTAATTTTTTATACTGCATAACATTTTGAAACGTATATTCCACAGCACACATATACACACACATGGAACATTTTCATAATGGAGATCAGGAAAACTGCTTCGCATGCAGTTTTCTTGCATGAAATAAACTTCTGTAGCAAATAAGTAAGGAATTGCCTTTTAAAAAATCCGTAATACATTTTATCTTTTCTATTTATTATTTTGTAACACAACTGATAATTTTGAAAGCTTAAGTTCACTTTTAAGCAGGAAAGCAGAAGCTTAAGCAAGAAAACTA